>NC_136628.1:11337290-12069130 GCF_933228915.1 Telmatherina bonti | reverse complement strand
TAGCAAGTTCGGTAATAATAAAAAAGAAAAACAGAAATAAACATTTGTTATAAAATGTTTACTGTGTGGGACCAGGGTGATGACGACGCCTCGACGCCCGCGTCGTGACGTGAAATGCAGCGCCTCGTTTAGTCCTGCACATTGGACTGTAGCCTATATTTGGTTGAAGGGGAGTCACGTCGTCATAACAGTTTAACAACACTAATAAAAAGGATCATTTATGGAATGATCACTTACTAGAGATTTCTTAAAAATAGACTTTAAAACATGAAGCTGTAAACATTTGAATGTAGGAAATGCATATAGAAATAAACGTTTCCCTTTAGCTAGGCTACATATATTTTTGAGTGTGTTTATCAACTTTTCATCCATTAAAAAGACGTTTTTAATGGGTATATATGGTATTTATATTGGCCCACACGGCATATAAATAAATGATCATGCTCTCCTGATGCCGTTAGATGTCGGACAGACCACCGCGCGCGACTAAACAGCCGCTGTCACGTTGTACAATTTGACTTCGAAACATCTTCACTGACGCCGCAGCCGCATCTCTTCACGTCTGTTTCACATGCGCTTTTTATTTTCAGCAGCTACAGTACCAGGTGGGCTACAGGAGACACTTTTAAAAGGCGCGGGTCTTCTGAGGAGCGTGCGTGAGTCATGTCTGTCTCTAGGCAACCGCGACTGTCCAGCATCCAGGCGCAGAGGGGAGGAGGCTGCACCTGCGCAGATTCTGCACGACAACAACATCTTTCTTGGTTGTTGGACTTTTATTTACTTCATTATGTTTAGATTGAGTGTTGATGTGTGTGACTGACACGTGTAGGCTGTTGGAAAGTGATGAAACTACGGAACAAAGTGCGTCCCGTGTTGGTTCACTCCGCCCCGCAACGTGTTTCTGTCAATTAAAGGAGGATTCTGAATTTTACGGGACGGGTGGCAACCCCGATGAGAGCTGGTCCTGCTGCATGTAAGAAAATGAAGTAAGCTGTTCTAATGTACAAGGTGTGTGTACATTTACTGCGTTTGTAGCAATGTGTGTAGACTGGTGTGAGCATAGAATTAAAGAAGCCACCATGCATTTGCTCTCTTTCTTTATACTTTATTTTAGTCATCCTCAACCCACCTTGAGAAGGTTGAAGCCAAACAGCATTTCATTTTCAAAACAATCTCTTAACTGTTAACATACAACCATCTACGACACACAGGGCCACAGCAGGAGCCTGGGTCTTCTGAGCACCTTCCTTGGTGAGCTGAGTGGATTTCTCTCGTGGATGTAGGACAAGCCTTACCTCCATCTCTGACAGCATCCTCTCCATCAGGAAACTCTGGTCAGGCACCACCTCATCTCCTGGCTGGAGGACATGATAAGGATGACATGAGGACATGATGAGGAAGACATGAGGACAGGATGAGGACATGAGGACATGAGAAGGATGACAGGAGGAAAGGATGAGGAGGACATGAGGACATGAGAAGGATGACATGAGGACATGATGAGGATGACATGAGGACAGGATGAGGACATGAGGAGGATGACAGGAGGAAAGGATGAGGAGGACATGAGGACATGAGAAGGATGACATGAGGACATGATGAGGATGACATGACGACAGGATGAGGACATGATGAGGACATGAGAAGGATGACATCAGGATAGGACGAGGAGGACATGAGAAGGATGACATGACGACAGGATGAGGACATGATGAGGACATGAGAAGGATGACATCAGGATAGGACGAGGACAGGATGAGGACATGAGGACATGATAAGGATGACATGAGGACAGGATAAGGACATGATGAGGAGGACATGAGGACAGGATGAGGACATGAGGACAGAAGAAGGATGAAATCAGGACAGGATGATGACATGATGAGGAGGACATGAGGACAGGACGAGGACATGATGAGCAGGACATGAGAAGGACGACATGAGGACATGATGAGGACGACATGAGGACAGGATGAGTACAGCATGAGGAGGACATGAGAGGATGAAGACATGACAGTATGAGAATATTGACAGAGGAAAGGATGAGGAGATGATGAGGAGGACATCAGGACATGAGGACAGGATGACGACATGATGAGGACATGAGAAGGATGACAGGAGGGCAGGATGAGGACATGATGAGGAGGACATGAAGACAGGACGAGGACATGAGGAGGATGACGACATGATGAAGACATGAGGACAGGATGAGGACATGACGACAGAAGAAGGATGAAATCAGAACAGGATGACGACATGATGAGGAGGAGATGAGGAGGATGACATGAGGACAGGACGAGGACATGAGAAAGATGACATGAGGAGGACATGAGGACAGGATGAGGACATGATGAGGAGGACATGAGGACAGGATGAGGACATGATAAGGATGACATCAGGATAGGATGAGGACATGATAAGGAAGACATGAGGACAGGATGACGACGTGATGAGGACATGAGAAGGATGACATGAGAAGGATGAGATGAGGAAAGGATGAGGAGGACATCAGGACAGGATAAAGACATTGATGACAGAAGTACAGGATGAGGACATGAGGACAAGATAAGGATGACAGGAGGACATGATGAGGACATGAGAAGGATGAAATCAGGACATGAGAAGGATGACATGAGGACATGAGAATGATGACATGAGGGCAGGATGAGGACATGATGAGGAGGACATGAAGACAGGACGAGGACATGAGGAGGATGACGACATGATGAAGACATGAGGACAGGATGAGGACATGACGACAGAAGAAGGATGAAATCAGAACAGGATGACGACATGATGAGGAGGAGATGAGGAGGATGACATGAGGACAGGACGAGGACATGAGAAAGATGACATGAGGACATGAGGAGGACATGAGGACAGGATGAGGACATGATGAGAAGGACATGAGAGGATGAAGACATGACAGTATGAGAATATTGACAGAGGAAAGGATGAGGAGATGATGAGGAGGACATGAGGACAGGATGAGGACATGAGAAAGATGACATGAGGACATGAGGAGGACATGAGGACAGGATGAGGACATGATGAGAAGGACATGAGAGGATGAAGACATGACAGTATGAGAATATTGACAGAGGAAAGGATGAGGAGATGATGAGGAGGACATGAGGACAGGATGAGGACATAAGGACATGACAGTATGAGGATAATGACAGGTGGACAGGATGAGGACATGATGAGGAGGACATGAGGACATGATGAAGAGGACATGAGGATAGGATGACGACATGATGACAGGTGACGACATGATGAGGAGGACATGAGGACAGGATGAGGACATGATGAGGAGGACATAAGGACATGATGAGGAGGACATGAGGACAGGACGAGGACAGGATGAGGACATGATAAGGATGACATCAGGATAGGATGAGGACATGATAAGGAAGACATGAGGACAGGATGACGACGTGATGAGGACATGAGAAGGATGACAGGAGGAAAGGATGAGGAGGACATGAGAAGGATGACATGAGGACAGGATGAGGACAGGATGAGGACATGATGACGATGACATGAGGACATGATGAGGACATGAAAGTATGAGGATATTGACAGGAGTAAAGGATGGACATGATGACAGGATGAGGACATGATGAGGAGGACATGAGGACAGAATGAGGACATGAAGATGCGGACATGAGGACAGGATGAGGACATGAGGACATGACAGTATGAGGATAATGACAGGTGGACAGGATGAGGACATGATGAGGAGGACATGAGGACATGATGAAGAGGACATGAGGATAGGATGACGACATGATGACAGGTGACGACATGATGAGGAGGACATGAGGACAGGACGAGGACAGGATGAGGACATGATAAGGATGACATGAGGACAGGATGGCGACATGATGAGGAGGACATAAGGACATGATGAGGAGGACATGAGGACAGGACGAGGACAGGATGAGGACATGATAAGGATGACATCAGGATAGGATGAGGACATGATAAGGAAGACATGAGGACAGGATGACGACGTGATGAGGACATGAGAAGGATGACATGAGAAGGATGAGATGAGGAAAGGATGAGGAGGACATCAGGACAGGATAAAGACATTGATGACAGAAGTACAGGATGAGGACATGAGGACAAGATAAGGATGACAGGAGGACATGATGAGGACATGAGAAGGATGAAATCAGGACATGAGAAGGATGACATGAGGACATGAGAATGATGACATGAGGACATGATGAGGACATGAGAAGGACGACATGAGGAGGATGACATGAGGACATGATGAGGACATGAGGAGGACAACATGAGGACATGAGAAAGATGACATGAGGACATGAGGAAGACATGAGGACAGGATGAGGACATGAGGACAGGATGAGGACATGATGAGAAGGACATGAGAGGATGAAGACATGACAGTATGAGAATATTGACAGAGGAAAGGATGAGGAGATGATGAGGAGGACATCAGGACAGGATAAAGACATGGATGTAGGACGAGTCTCACCCCCACCTCTGACAGCATCCTCTCCATCAGGAAACTCTGGTCAGGCACCACCTCATCTCCTGGCTGGAGAAAATGTACACGCTGTAACTTCTTTGTTATTTCCACGTCTGAAACGTTATTAAACAAATCCGTATACCTCGTGTCGCGTCGACATCTATCTCGAGCGTCCCGTATGATCGGCATACCGACCAGGAGAGGGGTGGCGGCTGAAGTGGAGATCTTTTAGCGTCGCGTCCGGACGGGATACATTCTCTGCGCTGCTCTCTGGGACATGCATCTCAGTGTCGTCTGCGAGGACTTTTCTTGCCGGCCGATACCGCGACTCCCCGTTTTGTGAGCCTCGTCCTACAGTGACAAATATGTTGACAAGAAGAAATCCACAAGATGATCATTTTCTGCACACACAAGAGAATCAGACCGCACCTGGCAGAACATACAGCGCAGCTTTTGGCTCAGGCTCTTGTCATTTCAGCTGATATTGCGGGGTGGGGAAGACAGACATAAAAAGAGCTTCTAGCGCCACATGTCAAGATTGACGTCCAACTGGACTCCAGAAGTCCACTGGTACCTTCCTGTGATGTCCTCTACTGCTCGGTTTAGTGCTTGTGTGGTTTTCCCTCTCATATGGAAGTGGCTTTGGCTAAAGGCTTCTGCTAAATACAACAGAATAGAATCTCCTTGGAGCAGCCAGGACGGATCAGTGTGGCGCTGAAGCTGCTCTCCAGAGAAAGCAGGGCGTCCTGCGCGACTCGTGGTCCAGCACGGACGTTAGTTTTGCCAGGACCCTCTTGTCACATACGAACCTCCTGCAGAGAGTCCAGAGAACAGCCCAAGACAGAGCCGGTCTTCCCGAGGACTCTGTCCAGCTTGCTCCCTCTCTGAGATCTGTGCTGGCCGGGAAGGTGGCTCAGTCTAAGGAGATGTGGAGCGCTTTGATGGCAGAATGAGCCACAAGTCTGAAGGTTAGTCTAGGTGTTTGAATGCAGCTGCGTGGGGGGGGGGGCAGGAACGGGTGCTTGCTCAAACCTAATGAAATGCAGATTAGGGTCGTTGAGCCACTCCAGGTCCCCCTCAGCCTGTGAGTGGGGCACTTTCATACCTGAGACAGTTTTCAGGCTTCTCCAAACCCCACTGATGTTCTGCTGCTCCTCCATCTTCCTCTCGTAACTGGCCTTCCCCTCTCTGACCTTTCTCCTCAGCTCCTTCTGTACGGTCGTCAGCTTCCTCCTTGTTCCCTGATCTGAAAGCTCTCTTCTTCTTCTTCTTCAGGAGAGCTTTAACCTCAGGGCTCATCCACAGCTTGTTTGTTGTTGTTAGCAAAGTGCTGGGAGGGAACAGCGTTGTCAAGACCGAAGTTTATCTATGCTGTGACGGCATTAATGTCCTCCACACGTGTCTGGCAGAGCTCTGTCCACACGGTGGCGTGGAAGCAGTCCAAAAGAGCCTCCTCGCCGTATGGGGGACCGCAGCCTGCCTGTGTCCAACACACAGGCGGGACATGTATAATATCAGCTCTCCCTAGAGGAGCGAGGGGGGTCTGCAGAATAGGCCTCCTCGGTGTTGGCATAAAACAAGTCCAGTGATTTATCCTCCATGCTGGGACAGGTGAAGTACTGTGTGCACGTTGCCAGAGCAGATGATGGAGAGGCATGACAGAAGAGGAAGAGGGTCTGTGGCTGCTGTGTCTGCAGCCTGCTGGTGACGGCGAGCCAGTTGTCAGAGGATACGTCCGCTTCAGCAGACCGGCTCTTCCCTACTGAAAACAGTGCTCGCTCATCCTTAAATGGAATGTTTTAATTGAAAGAAATCCCAGTAAAAAAAAAACAAAAAAAAAACACGCAGATTTGTGTACAAATACGTATATAAGGCTCACATAGAAAACAGTGACAGGAGCAGCAGGCTGCAAAATAGTGCCAACACTCACCAATAAAGGAAGGAAACAGGTAAGAGCTGCTGCAGCCAGCAGACAGCCTGTATGTCCAGGTTTCTTTTCTACAGCGCTGTCCCATTAAAAAAGATTTCATTAAAACGTGTACAAAAATGTGAGGGGTGGACTCACTTCTGTGGGATGCTGTATCTTGGTCCAGTGATGCAAGGTGGCGGCCATGCCTTGGTCAGCGACCTCTTTAAAAACCTGGTGTCAGTTCCTTTCAACGTGTTCAGCTGATGGACGACTTGTTAATCAAGGTCATTATTTAGCCATTTATGAAGACTTTTAACAGAGTCCTCTTACCTTTGCCCCAGTCATGCCGCAGGAATCCAGATGGAACCGCTCCTTTCTGAAGCTCGCTTCGCCCACTGGCAGAAACACACGTGTCCTCTGATGGCAAAAGGGTTGAGTGCAGACATTCGTGCTGCCACGAAGGATTTTCAAATGTGGCCCCTCGTCGCTTCTAATTGTCCCAACCCAACAAGCACGGAGCTCAGCATCAAGCTGGGAAGTGGTGAAAAGTAAGATAGGGGAAGTTTTTCTTCTTGCTTGAACAGCACGGAGCGCCGCAGCAGCGTCTCAGTGATTGCGCAATAACGGACAGCGTGCTGCTGAGAGGTGGACACAAGGAGAAGACAGGGAAAATGATTAACAACCACCACCACATCAGACTTCTTATGAGTGGGCAGTCTGTACAATAAATTGTCTGAATATTAGGCGGTGTAATCCCCATCCTGCGTGGCTGCATCTCATCACATTCAGTGTAAAAGCTGAAGTTGCTGCTAGTTAGCCTGCCGGTTAGCATGCATGTGTTTACTTATCGTTCCTCCGTCAAGTTAGCTCCGTAGCAACAAGGATACACAGGGAAATAAGGATAACTCATTCATTCATTCATTCATTCATTCATAGATTCATTGTCTGTACCGCTCAGTCCAGTTCAGGGTGGTGGGGAAGCTGGAGTCTATCCAAGCAATTAGCAGGCGAGAGGCAGGACACATCCTGGACACGTCGCCGGTCCATCGCAGGCATTTTCTTGCCTACAGAAAAGCTGCTGAGCTTCAATTTCAAAGCAGAACACAGCTTTGCTTCAAAGCCGAACTGCTATGACGTCAGTGTTGAACGGGCCAATCGAAACGCTGCTCAGATCTCCGTCACTGACGAATGTAGTCACGTGACGAGAAATGGAACGTTAAAATCATGTAAATAGGCCTGCCAGACCACCTGTCAGCTGTCTGACTATTGTCAGACCCTGAGCGTGGCCTTGAGCTTGTCTGGAGGTTCTGGCAGGGATGGCAGCCCTGGTCCGCCGGTGGATGGTCGTCCCCCCCGGGGAGACATCATCCGCTGCCACCCAGCCAGATCTCCTGGAGGGACGGACGGTGGGGGGGAGGGGTCCCCCCTTTTATATATAAAAAAAAAAACTTGTCTGGAGGTTCTGGCAGGGATGGCAGCCCTGGTCCGCCGGTGGATGGTCGTCCCCCCCGGGGAGACATCATCCGCTGCCACCCAGCCAGATCTCCTGGAGGGACGGACGGTGGGGGGGGGGAGGGGTCCCCCCTTTTATATATTAAAAAAAAAAAAACTCCATCAGCTGACGGAGTCTGCTGCATGAACGTGCATGACCATGACAACAGTCGGGACTGCACTTTTTATAAGAAGGATGTCATCAGGTCACAGCCCGTCTCTGGTTGCAATGGTTCACTTTGTAAGCATGGCCACCAAAAGTCATTTTAATTTAGGAGCCATTTTATGACACATGTACTCTGGTTAGTATGTGTGCGTGTAAATGAGTGTGTAAACATGGTATATTTATTTATTCATTCATTTGAAAAGCCTGCTGAATATGTGGCACGTGTGCAGCGGACGATGTCCTCCACCTTCCTTTGCAACTGTGCTTGGATGGGGTGGGTTGATGTTCTGACCATTTCTAACCGCTTTCAGCACTACTTCAACACGAACTGATATTGGGTGAAACGTTGACCTCCAGATAAGCTTAAAGAAGATTTCTGTGTGCGCAACATTGAACTTTACAAAAAGTAACACCTGTGTCACTTCACCTGCATGCAGTGAGAGGAGTGGGATGACAAATTCACATCATCTATACCGTGGTCACTGATAGCTGGGCAAGTTCAGTTATCGTCTCATCGTTCCTTTACGGCCGTTACCATAGCGACACGTTAATCAGCTGCTTCAGATCAGATGATTTTTGACAGGTGAATGAGAGAAACACGCTGCTTGACAACAGTTGTTTGGCATCAAAACTATCGAGGCCGACATAAAATAGCTCCTATAGCCTACTTTAGAAAGTTTGGTAATAATAAAAAAGAAAAACAGAAATAAACATTTGTTATAAAATGTTTACTGTGTGGGACCAGGGTGATGACGACGCCTCGACGCCCGCGTCGTGACGTGAAATGCAGCGCCTCGTTTAGTCCTGCACATTGGACTGTAGCCTGTATTTGGTTGAAGGGAAGTCACGTCGTCATAACAGTTTAACAACACTAATAAAAAGGATCATTTATGGAATGATCACTTACTAGCGATTTCTTAAAAATAGACTTTAAAACATGAAGCTGTAAACATTTGAATGTAGGAAATGCATATAGAAATAAACGTTTCCCTTTAGCTAGGCTACATATATTTTTGAGTGTTTATCAACTTTTCATCCATTAAAATGACGTTTTTATGGTATTTATATTGGCCCATACGGCATAAAAATAAATGATCATGCTCTCCTGATGCCGTTAGATGTCGGACAGACCACCGCGCGCGACTAAACAGCCGCTGTCACGTTGTACAATTTGACTTCGAAACATCTTCACTGACGCCGCAGCCGCATCTCTTCACGTCTGTTTCACATGCGCTTTTTATTTTCAGCAGCTACAGTACCAGGTGGGCTACAGGAGACACTTTTAAAAGGCGCGGGTCTTCTGAGGAGCGTGCGTGAGTCATGTCTGTCTCTAGGCAACCGCGACTGTCCAGCATCCAGGCGCAGAGGGGAGGAGGCTGCACCTGCGCAGATTCTGCACGACAACAACATCTTTCTTGGTTGTTGGACTTTTATTTACTTCATTATGTTTAGATTGAGTGTTGATGTGTGTGACTGACACGTGTAGGCTGCTGGAAAGTGATGAAACTACGGAACAAAGTGCGTCCCGTGTTGGTTCACTCCGCCCCGCAACGTGTTTCTGTCAATTAAAGGAGGATTCTGAATTTTACGGGACGGGTGGCAACCCCGATGAGAGCTGGTCCTGCTGCATGTAAGAAAATGAAGTAAGCTGTTCTAATGTACAAGGTGTGTGTACATTTACTGCGTTTGTAGCAATGTTTGTAGACTGGTGTGAGCATAGAATTAAAGAAGCCACCATGCATTTGCTCTCTTTCTTTATACTTTATTTTAGTCACCCTCAACCCACCTTGAGAAGGTTGAAGCCAAACAGCATTTCATTTTCAAAACAATCTCTTAACTGTTAACATACAACCATCTACGACACACAGGGCCACAGCAGGAGCCTGGGTCTTCTGAGCACCTTCCTTGGTGAGCTGAGTGGATTTCTCTCGTGGATGTAGGACAAGCCTTACCTCCATCTCTGACAGCATCCTCTCCATCAGGAAACTCTGGTCAGGCACCACCTCATCTCCTGGCTGGAGGACATGATAAGGATGACATGAGGACATGATGAGGAGGACATGAGGACAGGATGAGGACATGAGGACATGAGAAGGATGACAGGAGGAAAGGATGAGGAGGACATGAGGACATGAGAAGGATGACATGAGGACATGATGAGGATGACATGACGACAGGATGAGGACATGATGAGGACATGAGAAGGATGACATCAGGATAGGACGAGGAGGACATGAGAAGGATGACATGACGACAGGATGAGGACATGATGAGGACATGAGAAGGATGACATCAGGATAGGACGAGGACAGGATGAGGACATGAGGACATGATGAGGATGACATGAGGACAGGATGAGGACATGAGGAGGATGACAGGAGGAAAGGATGAGGAGGACATGAGGACATGAGAAGGATGACATGAGGACATGATGAGGATGACATGACGACAGGATGAGGACATGATGAGGACATGAGAAGGATGACATCAGGATAGGACGAGGAGGACATGAGAAGGATGACATGACGACAGGATGAGGACATGATGAGGACATGAGAAGGATGACATCAGGATAGGACGAGGACAGGATGAGGACATGAGGACATGATAAGGATGACATGAGGACAGGATAAGGACATGATGAGGAGGACATGAGGACAGGATGAGGACATGAGGACAGAAGAAGGATGAAATCAGGACAGGATGATGACATGATGAGGAGGACATGAGGACAGGACGAGGACATGATGAGCAGGACATGAGAAGGACGACATGAGGACATGATGAGGACGACATGAGGACAGGATGAGGAGGACATGAGGACAGGATGAGTACAGCATGAGGAGGACATGAGAGGATGAAGACATGACAGTATGAGAATATTGACAGAGGAAAGGATGAGGAGATGATGAGGAGGACATCAGGACATGAGGACAGGATGACGACATGATGAGGACATGAGAAGGATGACAGGAGGGCAGGATGAGGACATGATGAGGAGGACATGAAGACAGGACGAGGACATGAGGAGGATGACGACATGATGAAGACATGAGGACAGGATGAGGACATGACGACAGAAGAAGGATGAAATCAGAACAGGATGACGACATGATGAGGAGGAGATGAGGAGGATGACATGAGGACAGGACGAGGACATGAGAAAGATGATATGAGGAGGACATGAGGACAGGATGAGGACATGATGAGGAGGACATGAGGACAGGATGAGGACATGAGGACATGATAAGGATGACATCAGGATAGGATGAGGACATGATAAGGAAGACATGAGGACAGGATGACGACGTGATGAGGACATGAGAAGGATGACATGAGAAGGATGAGATGAGGAAAGGATGAGGAGGACATCAGGACAGGATAAAGACATTGATGACAGAAGTACAGGATGAGGACATGAGGACAAGATAAGGATGACAGGAGGACATGATGAGGACATGAGAAGGATGAAATCAGGACATGAGAAGGATGACATGAGGACATGAGAATGATGACATGAGGACATGATGAGGAGATGAGAAGGACGACATGAGGAGGATGACATGAGGACATGAGGAGGACAACATGAGGACATGAGAAAGACATGAGGACAGGATGAGGACATGAGGAGAAGGACATGAGAGGATGAAGACATGACAGTATGAGAATATTGACAGGAGGAAAGGATGAGGAGATGATGAGGAGGACATCAGGACAGGATAAAGACATGGATGTAGGACGAGTCTCACCCCCACCTCTGACAGCATCCTCTCCATCAGGAAACTCTGGTCAGGCACCACCTCATCTCCTGGCTGGAGAAAATGTACACGCTGTAACTTCTTTGTTATTTCCACGTCTGAAACGTTATTAAACAAATCCGTATACCTCGTGTCGCGTCGACATCTATCTCGAGCGTCCCGTATGATCGGCATACCGACCAGGAGAGGGGTGGCGGCTGAAGTGGAGATCTTTTAGCGTCGCGTCCGGACGGGATACATTCTCTGCGCTGCTCTCTGGGACATGCATCTCAGTGTCGTCTGCGAGGACTTTTCTTGCCGGCCGATACCGCGACTCCCCGTTTTGTGAGCCTCGTCCTACAGTGACAAATATGTTGACAAGAAGAAATCCACAAGATGATCATTTTCTGCACACACAAGAGAATCAGACCGCACCTGGCAGAACATACAGCGCAGCTTTTGGCTCAGGCTCTTGTCATTTCAGCTGATATTGCGGGGTGGGGAAGACAGACATAAAAAGAGCTTCTAGCGCCACATGTCAAGATTGACGTCCAACTGGACTCCAGAAGTCCACTGGTACCTTCCTGTGATGTCCTCTACTGCTCGGTTTAGTGCTTGTGTGGTTTTCACTCTCATATCTAAGTGGCTTTGGCTAAAGGCTTCTGCTAAATAGAACAGAATAGAATCTCCTTGGAGCAGCCAGGACGGATCAGTGTGGCGCTGAAGCTGCTCTCCAGAGAAAGCAGGGCGTCCTGCGCGACTCGTGGTCCAGCACGGACGTTAGTTTTGCCAGGACCCTCTTGTCACATACGAACCTCCTGCAGAGAGTCCAGAGAACAGCCCAAGACTGAGCCGGTCTTCCCGAGGACTCTGTCCAGCTTGCTCCCTCTCTGAGATCTGTGCTGGCCGGGAAGGTGGCTCAGTCTAAGGAGATGTGGAGCGCTTTGATGGCAGAATGAGCCACAAGTCTGAAGGTTAGTCTAGGTGTTTGAATGCAGCTGCGTGGGGGGGCAGGAACGGGTGCTTGCTCAAACCTAATGAAATGCAGATTAGGGTCGTTGAGCCACTCCAGGTCCCCCTCAGCCTGTGAGTGGGGCATTTTCATACCTGAGACAGTTTTCAGGCTTCTCCAAACCCCACTGATGTTCTGCTGCTCCTCCATCTTCCTCTCGTAACTGGCCTTCCCCTCTCTGACCTTTCTCCTCAGCTCCTTCTGTACGGTCGTCAGCTTCCTCCTTGTTCCCTGATCTGAAAGCTCTCTTCTTCTTCTTCTTCTTCTTCTTCTTCAGGAGAGCTTTAACCTCAGGGCTCATCCACAGCTTGTTTGTTGTTGTTAGCAAAGTGCTGGGAGGGAACAGCGTTGTCAAGACCGAAGTTTATCTATGCTGTGACGGCATTAATGTCCTCCACACGTGTCTGGCAGAGCTCTGTCCACACGGTGGCGTGGAAGCAGTCCAAAAGAGCCTCCTCGCCGTATGGGGGACCGCAGCCTGCCTGTGTCCAACACACAGGCGGGACATGTATAATATCAGCTCTCTCTAGAGGAGCGAGGGGGGTCTGCAGAATAGGCCTCCTCGGTGTTGGCATAAAACAAGTCCAGTGATTTATCCTCCATGCTGGGACAGGTGAAGTACTGTGTGCACGTTGCCAGAGCAGATGATGGAGAGGCATGACAGAAGAGGAAGAGGGTCTGTGGCTGCTGTGTCTGCAGCCTGCTGGTGACGGCAAGCCAGTTGTCAGAGGATACGTCCGCTTCAGCAGACCGGCTCTTCCCTACTGAAAACAGTGCTCGCTCATCCTTAAATGGAATGTTTTAATTGAAAGAAATCCCAGTAAAAAAAAACAAAAAAAGAAAGCAGATTTGTGTACAAATTCGTATATAAGGCTCACATAGAAAACAGTGACAGGAGCAGCAGGCTGCAAAATAGTGCCAACACTCACCAATAAAGAAAGGAAACAGGTAAGAGCTGCTGCAGCCAGCAGACAGCCTGTATGTCCAGGTTTCTTTTCTACAGCGCTGTCCCATTAAAAAAGATTTCATTAAAACGTGTACAAAAATGTGAGGGGTGGACTCACTTCTGTGGGATGCTGTATCTTGGTCCAGTGATGCAAGGTGGCGGCCATGCCTTGGTCAGCGACCTCTTTAAAAACCTGGTGTCAGTTCCTTTCAACGTGTTCAGCTGATGGACGACTTGTTAATCAAGGTCATTATTTAGCCATTTATGAAGACTTTTAACAGAGTCCTCTTACCTTTGCCCCAGTCATGCCGCAGGAATCCAGATGGAACCGCTCCTTTCTGAAGCTCGCTTCGCCCACTGGCAGAAACACACGTGTCCTCTGATGGCAAAAGGGTTGAGTGCAGACATTCGTGCTGCCACGAAGGATTTTCAAATGTGGCCCCTCGTCGCTTCTAATTGTCCCAACCCAACAAGCACGGAGCTCAGCATCAAGCTGGGAAGTGGTGAAAAGTAAGATAGGGGAAGTTTTTCTTCTTGCTTGAACAGCACGGAGCGCCGCAGCAGCGTCTCAGTGATTGCGCAATAACGGACAGCGTGCTGCTGAGAGGTGGACACAAGGAGAAGACAGGGAAAATGATGAACAACAACCACCACATCAGACTTCTTATGAGTGGGCAGTCTGTACAATAAATTGTCTGAATATTAGGCGGTGTAATCCCCATCCGTGCATACGTCACTGCGTGGCTGCATCTCGTCACATTCAGTGTAAAAGCTGAAGTTGCTGCTAGTTAGCCTGCCGGTTAGCATGCATGTGTTTACTTATCGTTCCTCCGTCAAGTTAGCTCCGTAGCAACAAGGATACACAGGGAAATAAGGATAACTCATTCATTCATTCATTCATTCATTCATTCATAGATTCATTGTCTGTACCGCTCAGTCCAGTTCAGGGTGGTGGGGAAGCTGGAGTCTATCCCAGCAATTAGCAGGCGAGAGGCAGGACACATCCTGGACACGTCGCCGGTCCATCGCAGGCATTTTCTTGCCTACAGAAAAGCTGCTGAGCTTCAATTTCAAAGCAGAACACAGCTTTGCTTCAAAGCCGAACTGCTATGACGTCAGTGTTAAACGGGCCAATCGAAACGCTGCTCAGATCTCCGTCACTGACGAATGTAGTCACGTGATGAGAAATGGAACGTTAAAATCATGTAAATAGGCCTGCCAGACCACCTGTCAGCTGTCTGACTATTGTCAGACCCTGAGCGTGGCCTTGAGCTTGTCTGGAGGTTCTGGCAGGGATGGCAGCCCTGGTCCGCCGGTGGATGGTCGTCCCCCCCGGGGAGACATCATCCGCTGCCACCCAGCCAGATCTCCTGGAGGGACGGACGGTGGGGGGGAGGGGTCCCCCCTTTTATATATATAAAAAAAAACTTGTCTGGAGGTTCTGGCAGGGATGGCAGCCCTGGTCCGCCGGTGGATGGTCGTCCCCCCCGGGGAGACATCATCCGCTGCCACCCAGCCAGATCTCCTGGAGGGACGGACGGTGGGGGGGGGGGGGGGGGGAGGGGTCCCCCCTTTTATATATAAAAAAAAAAAAAAAACTCCATCAGCTGACGGAGTCTGCTGCATGAACGTGCATGACATGACAACAGTCGGGACTGCACTTTTTATAAGAAGGATGTCATCAGGTCACAGCCCGTCTCTGGTTGCAATGGTTCACTTTGTAAGCATGGCCACCAAAAGTCATTTTAATTTAGGAGCCATTTTATGACACATGTACTCTGGTTAGTATGTGTGCGTGTAAATGAGTGTGTAAACATGGTATATTTATTTATTCATTCATTTGAAAAGCCTGCTGAATATGTGGCACGTGTGCAGCGGACGATGTCCTCCACCTTCCTTTGCAACTGTGCTTGGATGGGGTGGGTTGATGTTCTGACCATTTCTAACCGCTCTCAGCACTACTTCAACACGAACTGATATTGGGTGAAACGTTGACCTCCAGATAAGCTTAAAGAAGATTTCTGTGTGCGCAACATTGAACTTTACAAAAAGTAACACCTGTGTCACTTCACCTGCATGCAGTGAGAGGAGAGGAGTGGGATGACAAATTCACATCATCTATACCGTGGTCACTGATAGCTGGGCAAGTTCAGTTATTGTCTCATCGTTCCTTTACGGCCGTTACCATAGCGACACGTTAATCAGCTGCTTCAGATCAGATGATTTTTGACAGGTGAATGAGAGAAACACGCTGCTTGACAACAGTTGTTTGGCATCAAAACTATCGAGGCCGACATAAAATAGTTCCTATAGCCTATTTTAGCAAGTTCGGTAATAATAAAAAAGAAAAACATAAATAAACATTTGTTATAAAATGTTTACTGTGTGGGACCAGGGTGATGAAGACGCCTCGACGCCCGCGTCGTGACGTGAAATGCAGCGCCTCGTTTAGTCCTGCACATTGGACTGTAGCCTATATT
This sequence comes from Telmatherina bonti, assembly GCF_933228915.1. Lineage (NCBI taxonomy): Eukaryota > Metazoa > Chordata > Actinopteri > Atheriniformes > Telmatherinidae > Telmatherina > Telmatherina bonti. The sequence goes on along the minus strand of NC_136628.1, from coordinate 12,052,888 downwards.
TGGTTGAAGGGAAGTCACGTCGTCATAACAGTTTAACAACACTAATAAAAAGGATCATTTATGGAATGATCACTTACTAGAGATTTCTTAAAAATAGACTTTAAAACATGAAGCTGTAAACATTTGAATGTAGGAAATGCATATAGAAACAAACGTTTCCCTTTAGCTAGGCTACATATATTTTTGAGTGTGTTTATCAACTTTTCATCCATTAAAAAGACGTTTTTATGGTATTTATATTGGCCCATACGGCATAAAAATAAATGATCATGCTCTCCTGATGCCGTTACATGTCGGACAGACCACCGCGCGCGACTAAACAGCCGCTGTCACGTTGTACAATTTGACTTCGAAACATCTTCACTGACGCCGCAGCCGCATCTCTTCACGTCTGTTTGACATGCGCTTTTTATTTTCAGCAGCTACAGTACCAGGTGGGCTACAGGAGACACTTTTAAAAGGCGCGGGTCTTCTGAGGAGCGTGCGTGAGTCATGTCTGTCTCTAGGCAACCGCGACTGTCCAGCATCCAGGCGCAGAGGGGAGGAGGCTGCACCTGCGCAGATTCTGCACGACAACAACATCTTTCTTGGTTGTTGGACTTTTATTTACTTCATTATGTTTAGATTGAGTGTTGATGTGTGTGACTGACACGTGTAGGCTGCTGGAAAGTGATGAAACTACGGAACAAAGTGCGTCCCGTGTTGGTTCACTCCGCCCCGCAACGTGTTTCTGTCAATTAAAGGAGGATTCTGAATTTTACGGGACAGGTGGCAACCCCGATGAGAGCTGGTCCTGCTGCATGTAAGAAAATGAAGTAAGCTGTTCTAATGTACAAGGTGTGTGTACATTTACTGCGTTTGTAGCAATGTTTGTAGACTGGTGTGAGCATAGAATTAAAGAAGCCACCATGCATTTGCTCTCTTTCTTTATACTTTATTTTAGTCACCCTCAACCCACCTTGAGAAGGTTGAAGCCAAACAGCATTTCATTTTCAAAACAATCTCTTAACTGTTAACATACAACCATCTACGACACACAGGGCCACAGCAGGAGCCTGGGTCTTCTGAGCACCTTCCTTGGTGAGCTGAGTGGATTTCTCTCGTGGATGTAGGACAAGCCTTACCTCCATCTCTGACAGCATCCTCTCCATCAGGAAACTCTGGTCAGGCACCACCTCATCTCCTGGCTGGAGGACATGATAAGGATGACATGAGGACATGATGAGGAGGACATGAGGACATGATGAGGAGGACATGAGGACAGGATGAGGACATCATGAGGACATGAGAAGGATGACAGGAGGAAAGGATGAGGAGGACATGAGGACATGAGAAGGATGACATGAGGACAGGATAAGGACATGATGAGGACATGAGAAGGATGACATCAGGATAGGACGAGGACAGGATGAGGACATGAGGACATGATAAGGATGACATGAGGACATGATGAGGATGACATGACGACAGGATGAGGACATGATGAGGACATGAGAAGGATGACATCAGGATAGGACGAGGACAGGATGAGGACATGAGGACATGATAAGGATGACATGAGGACAGGATAAGGACATGATGAGGAGGACATGAGGACAGGATGAGGACATGAGGACAGAAGAAGGATGAAATCAGGACAGGATGATGACATGATGAGGAGGACATGAGGACAGGACGAGGACATGATGAGCAGGACATGAGAAGGACGACATGAGGACATGATGAGGACGACATGAGGACAGGATGAGGAGGACATAAGGAGGACATGAGAGGATGAAGACATGACAGTATGAGAATATTGACAGAGGAAAGGATGAGGAGATGATGAGGAGGACATCAGGACATGAGGACAGGATGACGACATGATGAGGACATGAGGACATGAGAAGGATGACAGGAGGGCAGGATGAGGACATGATGAGGAGGACATGAAGACAGGACGAGGACATGAGGAGGATGACGACATGATGAAGACATGAGGACAGGATGAGGACATGACGACAGAAGAAGGATGAAATCAGAACAGGATGACGACATGATGAGGAGGAGATGAGGAGGATGACATGAGGACAGGACGAGGACATGAGAAAGATGACATGAGGACATGAGGAGGACATGAGGACAGGATGAGGACATGATGAGAAGGACATGAGAGGATGAAGACATGACAGTATGAGAATATTGACAGAGGAAAGGATGAGGAGATGATGAGGAGGACATGAGGACAGGATGAGGACATGAGGACATGAGAAGGATGACAGGAGGAAAGGATGAGGAGGACATGAGGACATGAGAAGGATGACATGAGGACAGGATGAGGACATGATGACGATGACATGAGGACATGATGAGGACATGAAAGTATGAGGATATTGACAGGAGTAAAGGATGGACATGATGACAGGATGAGGACATGATGAGGAGGACATGAGGACAGAATGAGGACATGAAGATGAGGACATGAGGACAGGATGAGGACATGAGGACATGACAGTATGAGGATAATGACAGGTGGACAGGATGAGGACATGATGAGGAGGACATGAGGACATGATGAAGAGGACATGAGGATAGGATGACGACATGATGACAGGTGACGACATGATGAGGAGGACATGAGGACAGGACGAGGACAGGATGAGGACATGATAAGGATGACATGAGGACAGGATGAGGACATGATGAGGAGGACATAAGGACATGATGAGGAGGACATGAGGACAGGACGAGGACAGGATGAGGACATGATAAGGATGACATCAGGATAGGATGAGGACATGATAAGGAAGACATGAGGACAGGATGACGACGTGATGAGGACATGAGAAGGATGACATGAGAAGGATGAGATGAGGAAAGGATGAGGAGGACATCAGGACAGGATAAAGACATTGATGACAGAAGTACAGGATGAGGACATGAGGACAAGATAAGGATGACAGGAGGACATGATGAGGACATGAGAAGGATGAAATCAGGACATGAGAAGGATGACATGAGGACATGAGAATGATGACATGAGGACATGATGAGGACATGAGAAGGACGACATGAGGAGGATGACATGAGGACATGATGAGGACAACATGAGGACATGAGAAAGATGACATGAGGACATGAGGAAGACATGAGGACAGGATGAGGACATGAGGAGGACATGAGGACAGGATGAGGACATGATGAGAAGGACATGAGAGGATGAAGACATGACAGTATGAGAATATTGACAGAGGAAAGGATGAGGAGATGATGAGGAGGACATCAGGACAGGATAAAGACATGGATGTAGGACGAGTCTCACCCCCACCTCTGACAGCATCCTCTCCATCAGGAAACTCTGGTCAGGCACCACCTCATCTCCTGGCTGGAGAAAATGTACACGCTGTAACTTCTTTGTTATTTCCACGTCTGAAACGTTATTAAACAAATCCGTATACCTCGTGTCGCGTCGACATCTATCTCGAGCGTCCCGTATGATCGGCATACCGACCAGGAGAGGGGTGGCGGCTGAAGTGGAGATCTTTTAGCGTCGCGTCCGGACGGGATACATTCTCTGCGCTGCTCTCTGGGACATGCATCTCAGTGTCGTCTGCGAGGACTTTTCTTGCCGGCCGATACCGCGACGGACATGAGAGGATGAAGACATGACAGTATGAGAATATTGACAGAGGAAAGGATGAGGAGGACATCAGGACAGGATAAAGACATGGATGTAGGACGAGTCTCATCCCCACCTCTGACAGCATCCTCTCCATGACAGACATAAAAAGAGCTTCTAGCGCCACATGTCAAGATTGACGTCCAACTGGACTCCAGAAGTCCACTGGTACCTTCCTGTGATGTCCTCTACTGCTCGGTTTAGTGCTTGTGTGGTTTTCACTCTCATATCTAAGTGGCTTTGGCTAAAGGCTTCTGCTAAATACAACAGAATAGAATCTCCTTGGAGCAGCCAGGACGGATCAGTGTGGCGCTGAAGCTGCTCTCCAGAGAAAGCAGGGCGTCCTGCGCGACTCGTGGTCCAGCACGGACGTTAGTTTTGCCAGGACCCTCTTGTCACATACGAACCTCCTGCAGAGAGTCCAGAGAACAGCCCAAGACAGAGCCGGTCTTCCCGAGGACTCTGTCCAGCTTGCTCCCTCTCTGAGATCTGTGCTGGCCGGGAAGGTGGCTCAGTCTAAGGAGATGTGGAGCGCTTTGATGGCAGAATGAGCCACAAGTCTGAAGGTTAGTCTAGGTGTTTGAATGCAGCTGCGTGGGGGGGCAGGAACGGGTGCTTGCTCAAACCTAATGAAATGCAGATTAGGGTCGTTGAGCCACTCCAGGTCCCCCTCAGCCTGTGAGTGGGGCATTTTCATACCTGAGACAGTTTTCAGGCTTCTCCAAACCCCACTGATGTTCTGCTGCTCCTCCATCTTCCTCTCGTAACTGGCCTTCCCCTCTCTGACCTTTCTCCTCAGCTCCTTCTGTACGGTCGTCAGCTTCCTCCTTGTTCCCTGATCTGAAAGCTCTCTTCTTCTTCTTCTTCTTCTTCTTCTTCAGGAGAGCTTTAACCTCAGGGCTCATCCACAGCTTGTTTGTTGTTGTTAGCAAAGTGCTGGGAGGGAACAGCGTTCTCAAGACCGAAGTTTATCTATGCTGTGACGGCATTAATGTCCTCCACACGTGTCTGGCAGAGCTCTGTCCACACGGTGGCGTGGAAGCAGTCCAAAAGAGCCTCCTCGCTCTCAGCGGCCCGCCTCCTCGCCGTATGGGGGACCGCAGCCTGCCTGTGTCCAACACACAGGCGGGACATGTATAATATGGGGATCAGCTCTCCCTAGAGGAGCGAGGGGGGTCTGCAGAATAGGCCTCCTCGGTGTTGGCATAAAACAAGTCCAGTGATTTATCCTCCATGCTGGGACAGGTGAAGTACTGTGTGCACGTTGCCAGAGCAGATGATGGAGAGGCATGACAGAAGAGGAAGAGGGTCTGTGGCTGCTGTGTCTGCAGCCTGCTGGTGACGGCGAGCCAGTTGTCAGAGGATACGTCCGCTTCAGCAGACCGGCTCTTCCCTACTGAAAACAGTGCTCGCTCATCCTTAAATGGAATGTTTTAATTGAAAGAAATCCCAGTAAAAAAAAACCAAAAAAAAAAAACCACGCAGATTTGTGTACAAATACGTATATAAGGCTCACATAGAAAACAGTGACAGGAGCAGCAGGCTGCAAAATAGTGCCAACACTCACCAATAAAGAAAGGAAACAGGTAAGAGCTGCTGCAGCCAGCAGACAGCCTGTATGTCCAGGTTTCTTTTCTACAGCGCTGTCCCATTAAAAAAGATTTCATTAAAACGTGTACAAAAATGTGAGGGGTGGACTCACTTCTGTGGGATGCTGTATCTTGGTCCAGTGATGCAAGGTGGCGGCCATGCCTTGGTCAGCGACCTCTTTAAAAACCTGGTGTCAGTTCCTTTCAACGTGTTCAGCTGATGGACGACTTGTTAATCAAGGTCATTATTTAGCCATTTATGAAGACTTTTAACAGAGTCCTCTTACCTTTGCCCCAGTCATGCCGCAGGAATCCAGATGGAACCGCTCCTTTCTGAAGCTCGCTTCGCCCACTGGCAGAAACACACGTGTCCTCTGATGGCAAAAGGGTTGAGTGCAGACATTCGTGCTGCCACGAAGGATTTTCAAATGTGGCCCCTCGTCGCTTCTAATTGTCCCAACCCAACAAGCACGGAGCTCAGCATCAAGCTGGGAAGTGGTGAAAAGTAAGATAGGGGAAGTTTTTCTTCTTGCTTGAACAGCACGGAGCGCCGCAGCAGCAGCGTCTCAGTGATTGCGCAATAACGGACAGCGTGCTGCTGAGAGGTGGACACAAGGAGAAGACAGGGAAAATGATGAACAACAACCACCACATCAGACTTCTTATGAGTGGGCAGTCTGTACAATAAATTGTCTGAATATTAGGCGGTGTAATCCCCATCCTGCGTGGCTGCATCTCGTCACATTCAGTGTAAAAGCTGAAGTTGCTGCTAGTTAGCCTGCCGGTTAGCATGCATGTGTTTACTTATCGTTCCTCCGTCAAGTTAGCTCCGTAGCAACAAGGATACACAGGGAAATAAGGATAACTCATTCATTCATTCATTCATAGATTCATTGTCTGTACCGCTCAGTCCAGTTCAGGGTGGTGGGGAAGCTGGAGTCTATCCCAGCAATTAGCAGGCGAGAGGCAGGACACATCCTGGACACGTCGCCGGTCCATCGCAGGCATTTTCTTGCCTACAGAAAAGCTGCTGAGCTTCAATTTCAAAGCAGAACACAGCTTTGCTTCAAAGCCGAACTGCTATGACGTCAGTGTTGAACGGGCCAATCGAAACGCTGCTCAGATCTCCGTCACTGACGAATGTAGTCACGTGACGAGAAATGGAACGTTAAAATCATGTAAATAGGCCTGCCAGACCACCTGTCAGCTGTCTGACTATTGTCAGACCCTGAGCGTGGCCTTGAGCTTGTCTGGAGGTTCTGGCAGGGATGGCAGCCCTGGTCCGCCGGTGGATGGTCGTCCCCCCCGGGGAGACATCATCCGCTGCCACCCAGCCAGATCTCCTGGAGGGACGGACGGTGGGGGGGAGGGGTCCCCCCTTTTATATAAAAAAAAAAAAAAAACCAAAAAAAAAAAACTCCATCAGCTGACGGAGTCTGCTGCATGAACGTGCATGACCATGACAACAGTCGGGACTGCACTTTTTATAAGAAGGATGTCATCAGGTCACAGCCCGTCTCTGGTTGCAATGGTTCACTTTGTAAGCATGGCCACCAAAAGTCATTTTAATTTAGGAGCCATTTTATGACACATGTACTCTGGTTAGTATGTGTGCGTGTAAATGAGTGTGTAAACATGGTATATTTATTTATTCATTCATTTGAAAAGCCTGCTGAATATGTGGCACGTGTGCAGCGGACGATGTCCTCCACCTTCCTTTGCAACTGTGCTTGGATGGGGTGGGTTGATGTTCTGACCATTTCTAACCGCTCTCAGCACTACTTCAACACGAACTGATATTGGGTGAAACGTTGACCTCCAGATAAGCTTAAAGAAGATTTCTGTGTGCGCAACATTGAACTTTACAAAAAGTAACACCTGTGTCACTTCACCTGCATGCAGTGAGAGGAGTGGGATGACAAATTCACATCATCTATACCGTGGTCACTGATAGCTGGGCAAGTTCAGTTATCGTCTCATCGTTCCTTTACGGCCGTTACCATAGCGACACGTTAATCAGCTGCTTCAGATCAGATGATTTTTGACAGGTGAATGAGAGAAACACGCTGCTTGACAACAGTTGTTTGGCATCAAAACTATCGAGGCCGACATAAAATAGCTCCTATAGCCTACTTTAGAAAGTTCAGTAATAATAAAAAAGAAAAACATAAATAAACATTTGTTATAAAATGTTTACTGTGTGGGACCAGGGTGATGACGACGCCTCGACGCCCGCGTCGTGACGTGAAATGCAGCGCCTCGTTTAGTCCTGCACATTGGACTGTAGCCTATATTTGGTTGAAGGGAAGTCACGTCGTCATAACAGTTTAACAACACTAATAAAAAGGATCATTTATGGAATGATCACTTACTAGAGATTTCTTAAAAATAGACTTTAAAACATGAAGCTGTAAACATTTGAATGTAGGAAATGCATATAGAAATAAACGTTTCCCTTTAGCTAGGCTACATATATATTTTGAGTGTGTTTATCAACTTTTCATCCATTAAAAAGACGTTTTTATGGTATTTATATTGGCCCATACGGCATAAAAATAAATGATCATGCTCTCCTGATGCCGTTAGATGTCGGACAGACCACCGCGCGCGACTAAACAGCCGCTGTCACGTTGTACAATTTGACTTCGAAACATCTTCACTGACGCCGCAGCCGCATCTCTTCACGTCTGTTTCACATGCGCTTTTTATTTTCAGCAGCTACAGTACCAGGTGGGCTACAGGAGACACTTTTAAAAGGCGCGGGTCTTCTGAGGAGCGTGCGTGAGTCATGTCTGTCTCTAGGCAACCGCGACTGTCCAGCATCCAGGCGCAGAGGGGAGGAGGCTGCACCTGCGCAGATTCTGCACGACAACAACATCTTTCTTGGTTGTTGGACTTTTATTTACTTCATTATGTTTAGATTGAGTGTTGATGTGTGTGACTGACACGTGTAGGCTGCTGGAAAGTGATGAAACTACGGAACAAAGTGCGTCCCGTGTTGGTTCACTCCGCCCCGCAACGTGTTTCTGTCAATTAAAGGAGGATTCTGAATTTTACGGGACGGGTGGCAACCCCGATGAGAGCTGGTCCTGCTGCATGTAAGAAAATGAAGTAAGCTGTTCTAATGTACAAGGTGTGTGTACATTTACTGCGTTTGTAGCAATGTTTGTAGACTGGTGTGAGCATAGAATTAAAGAAGCCACCATGCATTTGCTCTCTTTCTTTATACTTTATTTTAGTCACCCTCAACCCACCTTGAGAAGGTTGAAGCCAAACAGCATTTCATTTTCAAAACAATCTCTTAACTGTTAACATACAACCATCTACGACACACAGGGCCACAGCAGGAGCCTGGGTCTTCTGAGCACCTTCCTTGGTGAGCTGAGTGGATTTCTCTCGTGGATGTAGGACAAGCCTTACCTCCATCTCTGACAGCATCCTCTCCATCAGGAAACTCTGGTCAGGCACCACCTCATCTCCTGGCTGGAGGACATGATAAGGATGACATGAGGACATGATGAGGAGGACATGAGGACAGGATGAGGACATGAGGACATGAGAAGGATGACAGGAGGAAAGGATGAGGAGGACATGAGGACATGAGAAGGATGACATGAGGACATGATGAGGATGACATGACGACAGGATGAGGACATGATGAGGACATGAGAAGGATGACATCAGGATGGGACGAGGAGGACATGAGAAGGATGACATGACGACAGGATGAGGACATGAGAAGGATGACATCAGGATAGGACGAGGACAGGATGAGGACATGAGGACATGATAAGGATGACATGAGGACAGGATAAGGACATGATGAGGAGGACATGAGGACAGGATGAGGACATGAGGACAGAAGAAGGATGAAATCAGGACAGGATGATGACATGATGAGGAGGACATGAGGACAGGACGAGGACATGATGAGCAGGACATGAGAAGGACGACATGAGGACATGATGAGGACGACATGAGGACAGGATGAGGAGGACATGAGGACAGGATGAGTACAGCATGAGGAGGACATGAGAGGATGAAGACATGACAGTATGAGAATATTGACAGAGGAAAGGATGAGGAGATGATGAGGAGGACATCAGGACATGAGGACAGGATGACGACATGATGAGGACATGAGAAGGATGACAGGAGGGCAGGATGAGGACATGATGAGGAGGACATGAAGACAGGACGAGGACATGAGGAGGATGACGACATGATGAAGACATGAGGACAGGATGAGGACATGACGACAGAAGAAGGATGAAATCAGAACAGGATGACGACATGATGAGGAGGAGATGAGGAGGATGACATGAGGACAGGACGAGGACATGAGAAAGATGACATGAGGACATGATGAGGAGGACATGAGGACAGGATGAGGACATGAGGACATGATAAGGATGACATCAGGATAGGATGAGGACATGATAAGGAAGACATGAGGACAGGATGACGACGTGATGAGGACATGAGAAGGATGACATGAGAAGGATGAGATGAGGAAAGGATGAGGAGGACATCAGGACAGGATAAAGACATTGATGACAGAAGTACAGGATGAGGACATGAGGACAAGATAAGGATGACAGGAGGACATGATGAGGACATGAGAAGGATGAAATCAGGACATGAGAAGGATGACATGAGGACATGAGAATGATGACATGAGGACATGATGAGGAGATGAGAAGGACGACATGAGGAGGATGACATGAGGACATGAGGAAGACATGAGGACATGAGAAAGATGACATGAGGACATGAGGAAGACATGAGGACAGGATGAGGACATGAGGAGAAGGACATGAGAGGATGAAGACATGACAGTATGAGAATATTGACAGGAGGAAAGGATGAGGAGATGATGAGGAGGACATCAGGACAGGATAAAGACATGGATGTAGGACGAGTCTCACCCCCACCTCTGACAGCATCCTCTCCATCAGGAAACTCTGGTCAGGCACCACCTCATCTCCTGGCTGGAGAAAATGTACACGCTGTAACTTCTTTGTTATTTCCACGTCTGAAACGTTATTAAACAAATCCGTATACCTCGTGTCGCGTCGACATCTATCTCGAGCGTCCCGTATGATCGGCATACCGACCAGGAGAGGGGTGGCGGCTGAAGTGGAGATCTTTTAGCGTCGCGTCCGGACGGGATACATTCTCTGCGCTGCTCTCTGGGACATGCATCTCAGTGTCGTCTGCGAGGACTTTTCTCGCCGGCCGATACCGCGACTCCCCGTTTTGTGAGCCTCGTCCTACAGTGACAAATATGTTGACAAGAAGAAATCCACAAGATGATCATTTTCTGCACACACAAGAGAATCAGACCGCACCTGGCAGAACATACAGCGCAGCTTTTGGCTCAGGCTCTTGTCATTTCAGCTGATATTGCGGGGTGGGGAAGACAGACATAAAAAGAGCTTCTAGCCCCACATGTCAAGATTGACGTCCAACTGGACTCCAGAAGTCCACTGGTACCTTCCTGTGATGTCCTCTACTGCTCGGTTTAGTGCTTGTGTGGTTTTCCCTCTCATATCTAAGTGGCTTTGGCTAAAGGCTTCTGCTAAATACAACAGAATAGAATCTCCTTGGAGCAGCCAGGACGGATCAGTGTGGCGCTGAAGCTGCTCTCCAGAGAAAGCAGGGCGTCCTGCGCGACTCGTGGTCCAGCACGGACGTTAGTTTTGCCAGGACCCTCTTGTCACATACGAACCTCCTGCAGAGAGTCCAGAGAACAGCCCAAGACTGAGCCGGTCTTCCCGAGGACTCTGTCCAGCTTGCTCCCTCTCTGAGATCTGTGCTGGCCGGGAAGGTGGCTCAGTCTAAGGAGATGTGGAGCGCTTTGATGGCAGAATGAGCCACAAGTCTGAAGGTTAGTCTAGGTGTTTGAATGCAGCTGCGTGGGGGGGGGGGGGCAGGAACGGGTGCTTGCTCAAACCTAATGAAATGCAGATTAGGGTCGTTGAGCCACTCCAGGTCCCCCTCAGCCTGTGAGTGGGGCATTTTCATACCTGAGACAGTTTTCAGGCTTCTCCAAACCCCACTGATGTTCTGCTGCTCCTCCATCTTCCTCTCGTAACTGGCCTTCCCCTCTCTGACCTTTCTCCTCAGCTCCTTCTGTACGGTCGTCAGCTTCCTCCTTGTTCCCTGATCTGAAAGCTCTCTTCTTCTTCTTCTTCTTCTTCAGGAGAGCTTTAACCTCAGGGCTCATCCACAGCTTGTTTGTTGTTGTTAGCAAAGTGCTGCGTCGCTGGGAGGGAACAGCGTTCTCAAGACCGAAGTTTATCTATGCTGTGACGGCATTAATGTCCTCCACACGTGTCTGGCAGAGCTCTGTCCACACGGTGGCGTGGAAGCAGTCCAAAAGAGCCTCCTCGCTCTCAGCGGCCCGCCTCCTCGCCGTATGGGGGACCGCAGCCTGCCTGTGTCCAACACACAGGCGGGACATGTATAATATGGGGATCAGCTCTCCCTAGAGGAGCGAGGGGGGTCTGCAGAATAGGCCTCCTCGGTGTTGGCATAAAACAAGTCCAGTGATTTATCCTCCATGCTGGGACAGGTGAAGTACTGTGTGCACGTTGCCAGAGCAGATGATGGAGAGGCATGACAGAAGAGGAAGAGGGTCTGTGGCTGCTGTGTCTGCAGCCTGCTGGTGACGGCGAGCCAGTTGTCAGAGGATACGTCCGCTTCAGCAGACCGGCTCTTCCCTACTGAAAACAGTGCTCGCTCATCCTTAAATGGAATGTTTTAATTGAAAGAAATCCCAGTAAAAAAAAAAAAAAAAAAAAAACACGCAGATTTGTGTACAAATACGTATATAAGGCTCACATAGAAAACAGTGACAGGAGCAGCAGGCTGCAAAATAGTGCCAACACTCACCAATAAAGAAAGGAAACAGGTAAGAGCTGCTGCAGCCAGCAGACAGCCTGTATGTCCAGGTTTCTTTTCTACAGCGCTGTCCCATTAAAAAAGATTTCATTAAAACGTGTACAAAAATGTGAGGGGTGGACTCACTTCTGTGGGATGCTGTATCTTGGTCCAGTGATGCAAGGTGGCGGCCATGCCTTGGTCAGCGACCTCTTTAAAAACCTGGTGTCAGTTCCTTTCAACGTGTTCAGCTGATGGACGACTTGTTAATCAAGGTCATTATTTAGCCATTTATGAAGACTTTTAACAGAGTCCTCTTACCTTTGCCCCAGTCATGCCGCAGGAATCCAGATGGAACCGCTCCTTTCTGAAGCTCGCTTCGCCCACTGGCAGAAACACACGTGTCCTCTGATGGCAAAAGGGTTGAGTGCAGACATTCGTGCTGCCACGAAGGATTTTCAAATGTGGCCCCTCGTCGCTTCTAATTGTCCCAACCCAACAAGCACGGAGCTCAGCATCAAGCTGGGAAGTGGTGAAAAGTAAGATAGGGGAAGTTTTTCTTCTTGCTTGAACAGCACGGAGCGCCGCAGCAGCAGCGTCTCAGTGATTGCGCAATAACGGACAGCGTGCTGCTGAGAGGTGGAACCAAGGAGAAGACAGGGAAAATGATGAACAACAACCACCACATCAGACTTCTTATGAGTGGGCAGTCTGTACAATAAATTGTCTGAATATTAGGCGGTGTAATCCCCATCCTGCGTGGCTGCATCTCATCACATTCAGTGTAAAAGCTGAAGTTGCTGCTAGTTAGCCTGCCGGTTAGCATGCATGTGTTTACTTATCGTTCCTCCGTCAAGTTAGCTCCGTAGCAACAAGGATACACAGGGAAATAAGGATAACTCATTCATTCATTCATTCATAGATTCATTGTCTGTACCGCTCAGTCCAGTTCAGGGTGGTGGGGAAGCTGGAGTCTATCCAAGCAATTAGCAGGCGAGAGGCAGGACACATCCTGGACACGTCGCCGGTCCATCGCAGGCATTTTCTTGCCTACAGAAAAGCTGCTGAGCTTCAATTTCAAAGCAGAACACAGCTTTGCTTCAAAGCCGAACTGCTATGACGTCAGTGTTGAACGGGCCAATCGAAACGCTGCTCAGATCTCCGTCACTGACGAATGTAGTCACGTGACGAGAAATGGAACGTTAAAATCATGTAAATAGGCCTGCCAGACCACCTGTCAGCTGTCTGACTATTGTCAGACCCTGAGCGTGGCCTTGAGCTTGTCTGGAGGTTCTGGCAGGGATGGCAGCCCTGGTCCGCCGGTGGATGGTCGTCCCCCCCGGGGAGACATCATCCGCTGCCACCCAGCCAGATCTCCTGGAGGGACGGACGGTGGGGGGGAGGGGTCCCCCCTTTTATATAAAAAAAAAAAAAACTTGTCTGGAGGTTCTGGCAGGGATGGCAGCCCTGGTCCGCCGGTGGATGGTCGTCCCCCCCGGGGAGACATCATCCGCTGCCACCCAGCCAGATCTCCTGGAGGGACGGACGGTGGGGGGGGGGGGAGGGGTCCCCCCTTTTATATATTTAAAAAAAAAAAACTCCATCAGCTGACGGAGTCTGCTGCATGAACGTGCATGACCATGACAACAGTCGGGACTGCACTTTTTATAAGAAGGATGTCATCAGGTCACAGCCCGTCTCTGGTTGCAATGGTTCACTTTGTAAGCATGGCCACCAAAAGTCATTTTAATTTAGGAGCCATTTTATGACACATGTACTCTGGTTAGTATGTGTGCGTGTAAATGAGTGTGTAAACATGGTATATTTATTTATTCATTCATTTGAAAAGCCTGCTGAATATGTGGCACGTGTGCAGCGGACGATGTCCTCCACCTTCCTTTGCAACTGTGCTTGGATGGGGTGGGTTGATGTTCTGACCATTTCTAACCGCTTTCAGCACTACTTCAACACGAACTGATATTGGGTGAAACGTTGACCTCCAGATAAGCTTAAAGAAGATTTCTGTGTGCGCAACATTGAACTTTACAAAAAGTAACACCTGTGTCACTTCACCTGCATGCAGTGAGAGGAGAGGAGTGGGATGACAAATTCACATCATCTATACCGTGGTCACTGATAGCTGGGCAAGTTCAGTTATCGTCTCATCGTTCCTTTACGGCCGTTACCATAGCGACACGTTAATCAGCTGCTTCAGATCAGATGATTTTTGACAGGTGAATGAGAGAAACACGCTGCTTGACAACAGTTGTTTGGCATCAAAACTATCGAGGCCGACATAAAATAGCTCCTATAGCCTACTTTAGAAAGTTCGGTAATAATAAAAAAGAAAAACAGAAATAAACATTTGTTATAAAATGTTTACTGTGTGGGACCAGGGTGATGACGACGCCTCGACGCCCGCGTCGTGACGTGAAATGCAGCGCCTCGTTTAGTCCTGCACATTGGACTGTAGCCTATATTTGGTTGAAGGGAAGTCACGTCGTCATAACAGTTTAACAACACTAATAAAAAGGATCATTTATGGAATGATCACTTACTAGAGATTTCTTAAAAATAGACTTTAAAACATGAAGCTGTAAACATTTGAATGTAGGAAATGCATATAGAAATAAACGTTTCCCTTTAGCTAGGCTACATATATTTTTGAGTGTGTTTATCAACTTTTCATCCATTAAAAAGACGTTTTTAATGGGTATATATGGTATTTATATTGGCCCACACGGCATATAAATAAATGATCATGCTCTCCTGATGCCGTTAGATGTCGGACAGACCACCGCGCGCGACTAAACAGCCGCTGTCACGTTGTACAATTTGACTTCGAAACATCTTCACTGACGCCGCAGCCGCATCTCTTCACGTCTGTTTCACATGCGCTTTTTATTTTCAGCAGCTACAGTACCAGGTGGGCTACAGGAGACACTTTTAAAAGGCGCGGGTCTTCTGAGGAGCGTGCGTGAGTCATGTCTGTCTCTAGGCAACCGCGACTGTCCAGCATCCAGGCGCAGAGGGGAGGAGGCTGCACCTGCGCAGATTCTGCACGACAACAACATCTTTCTTGGTTGCTGGACTTTTATTTACTTCATTATGTTTAGATTGAGTGTTGATGTGTGTGACTGACACGTGTAGGCTGCTGGAAAGTGATGAAACTACGGAACAAAGTGCGTCCCGTGTTGGTTCACTCCGCCCCGCAACGTGTTTCTGTCAATTAAAGGAGGATTCTGAATTTTACGGGACGGGTGGCAACCCCGATGAGAGCTGGTCCTGCTGCATGTAAGAAAATGAAGTAAGCTGTTCTAATGTACAAGGTGTGTGTACATTTACTGCGTTTGTAGCAATGTTTGTAGACTGGTGTGAGCATAGAATTAAAGAAGCCACCATGCATTTGCTCTCTTTCTTTATACTTTATTTTAGTCATCCTCAACCCACCTTGAGAAGGTTGAAGCCAAACAGCATTTCATTTTCAAAACAATCTCTTAACTGTTAACATACAACCATCTACGACACACAAGGCCACAGCAGGAGCCTGGGTCTTCTGAGCACCTTCCTTGGTGAGCTGAGTGGATTATTTCTCTCGTGGATGTAGGACAAGCCTTACCTCCATCTCTGACAGCATCCTCTCCATCAGGAAACTCTGGTCAGGCACCACCTCATCTCCTGGCTGGAGGACATGATAAGGATGACATGAGGACATGATGAGGAGGACATGAGGACAGGATGAGGACATGAGGACATGAGAAGGATGACAGGAGGAAAGGATGAGGAGGACATGAGGACATGAGAAGGATGACATGAGGACATGATGAGGATGACATGACGACAGGATGAGGACATGATGAGGACATGAGAAGGATGACATCAGGATGGGACGAGGAGGACATGAGAAGGATGACATGACGACAGGATGAGGACATGAGAAGGATGACATCAGGATAGGACGAGGACAGGATGAGGACATGAGGACATGATAAGGATGACATGAGGACAGGATAAGGACATGATGAGGAGGACATGAGGACAGGATGAGGACATGAGGACAGAAGAAGGATGAAATCAGGACAGGATGATGACATGATGAGGAGGACATGAGGACAGGACGAGGACATGATGAGCAGGACATGAGAAGGACGACATGAGGACATGATGAGGACGACATGAGGACAGGATGAGGAGGACATGAGGACAGGATGAGTACAGCATGAGGAGGACATGAGAGGATGAAGACATGACAGTATGAGAATATTGACAGAGGAAAGGATGAGGAGATGATGAGGAGGACATCAGGACATGAGGACAGGATGACGACATGATGAGGACATGAGAAGGATGACAGGAGGGCAGGATGAGGACATGATGAGGAGGACATGAAGACAGGACGAGGACATGAGGAGGATGACGACATGATGAAGACATGAGGACAGGATGAGGACATGACGACAGAAGAAGGATGAAATCAGAACAGGATGACGACATGATGAGGAGGAGATGAGGAGGATGACATGAGGACAGGACGAGGACATGAGAAAGATGACATGAGGACATGATGAGGAGGACATGAGGACAGGATGAGGACATGAGGACATGATAAGGATGACATCAGGATAGGATGAGGACATGATAAGGAAGACATGAGGACAGGATGACGACGTGATGAGGACATGAGAAGGATGACATGAGAAGGATGAGATGAGGAAAGGATGAGGAGGACATCAGGACAGGATAAAGACATTGATGACAGAAGTACAGGATGAGGACATGAGGACAAGATAAGGATGACAGGAGGACATGATGAGGACATGAGAAGGATGAAATCAGGACATGAGAAGGATGACATGAGGACATGAGAATGATGACATGAGGACATGATGAGGAGATGAGAAGGACGACATGAGGAGGATGACATGAGGACATGAGGAAGACATGAGGACATGAGAAAGATGACATGAGGACATGAGGAAGACATGAGGACAGGATGAGGACATGAGGAGAAGGACATGAGAGGATGAAGACATGACAGTATGAGAATATTGACAGGAGGAAAGGATGAGGAGATGATGAGGAGGACATCAGGACAGGATAAAGACATGGATGTAGGACGAGTCTCACCCCCACCTCTGACAGCATCCTCTCCATCAGGAAACTCTGGTCAGGCACCACCTCATCTCCTGGCTGGAGAAAATGTACACGCTGTAACTTCTTTGTTATTTCCACGTCTGAAACGTTATTAAACAAATCCGTATACCTCGTGTCGCGTCGACATCTATCTCGAGCGTCCCGTATGATCGGCATACCGACCAGGAGAGGGGTGGCGGCTGAAGTGGAGATCTTTTAGCGTCGCGTCCGGACGGGATACATTCTCTGCGCTGCTCTCTGGGACATGCATCTCAGTGTCGTCTGCGAGGACTTTTCTCGCCGGCCGATACCGCGACTCCCCGTTTTGTGAGCCTCGTCCTACAGTGACAAATATGTTGACAAGAAGAAATCCACAAGATGATCATTTTCTGCACACACAAGAGAATCAGACCGCACCTGGCAGAACATACAGCGCAGCTTTTGGCTCAGGCTCTTGTCATTTCAGCTGATATTGCGGGGTGGGGAAGACAGACATAAAAAGAGCTTCTAGCCCCACATGTCAAGATTGACGTCCAACTGGACTCCAGAAGTCCACTGGTACCTTCCTGTGATGTCCTCTACTGCTCGGTTTAGTGCTTGTGTGGTTTTCCCTCTCATATCTAAGTGGCTTTGGCTAAAGGCTTCTGCTAAATACAACAGAATAGAATCTCCTTGGAGCAGCCAGGACGGATCAGTGTGGCGCTGAAGCTGCTCTCCAGAGAAAGCAGGGCGTCCTGCGCGACTCGTGGTCCAGCACGGACGTTAGTTTTGCCAGGACCCTCTTGTCACATACGAACCTCCTGCAGAGAGTCCAGAGAACAGCCCAAGACTGAGCCGGTCTTCCCGAGGACTCTGTCCAGCTTGCTCCCTCTCTGAGATCTGTGCTGGCCGGGAAGGTGGCTCAGTCTAAGGAGATGTGGAGCGCTTTGATGGCAGAATGAGCCACAAGTCTGAAGGTTAGTCTAGGTGTTTGAATGCAGCTGCGTGGGGGGGGGGGGGCAGGAACGGGTGCTTGCTCAAACCTAATGAAATGCAGATTAGGGTCGTTGAGCCACTCCAGGTCCCCCTCAGCCTGTGAGTGGGGCATTTTCATACCTGAGACAGTTTTCAGGCTTCTCCAAACCCCACTGATGTTCTGCTGCTCCTCCATCTTCCTCTCGTAACTGGCCTTCCCCTCTCTGACCTTTCTCCTCAGCTCCTTCTGTACGGTCGTCAGCTTCCTCCTTGTTCCCTGATCTGAAAGCTCTCTTCTTCTTCTTCTTCTTCTTCAGGAGAGCTTTAACCTCAGGGCTCATCCACAGCTTGTTTGTTGTTGTTAGCAAAGTGCTGCGTCGCTGGGAGGGAACAGCGTTCTCAAGACCGAAGTTTATCTATGCTGTGACGGCATTAATGTCCTCCACACGTGTCTGGCAGAGCTCTGTCCACACGGTGGCGTGGAAGCAGTCCAAAAGAGCCTCCTCGCTCTCAGCGGCCCGCCTCCTCGCCGTATGGGGGACCGCAGCCTGCCTGTGTCCAACACACAGGCGGGACATGTATAATATGGGGATCAGCTCTCCCTAGAGGAGCGAGGGGGGTCTGCAGAATAGGCCTCCTCGGTGTTGGCATAAAACAAGTCCAGTGATTTATCCTCCATGCTGGGACAGGTGAAGTACTGTGTGCACGTTGCCAGAGCAGATGATGGAGAGGCATGACAGAAGAGGAAGAGGGTCTGTGGCTGCTGTGTCTGCAGCCTGCTGGTGACGGCGAGCCAGTTGTCAGAGGATACGTCCGCTTCAGCAGACCGGCTCTTCCCTACTGAAAACAGTGCTCGCTCATCCTTAAATGGAATGTTTTAATTGAAAGAAATCCCAGTAAAAAAAAAAAAAAAAAAAAAACACGCAGATTTGTGTACAAATACGTATATAAGGCTCACATAGAAAACAGTGACAGGAGCAGCAGGCTGCAAAATAGTGCCAACACTCACCAATAAAGAAAGGAAACAGGTAAGAGCTGCTGCAGCCAGCAGACAGCCTGTATGTCCAGGTTTCTTTTCTACAGCGCTGTCCCATTAAAAAAGATTTCATTAAAACGTGTACAAAAATGTGAGGGGTGGACTCACTTCTGTGGGATGCTGTATCTTGGTCCAGTGATGCAAGGTGGCGGCCATGCCTTGGTCAGCGACCTCTTTAAAAACCTGGTGTCAGTTCCTTTCAACGTGTTCAGCTGATGGACGACTTGTTAATCAAGGTCATTATTTAGCCATTTATGAAGACTTTTAACAGAGTCCTCTTACCTTTGCCCCAGTCATGCCGCAGGAATCCAGATGGAACCGCTCCTTTCTGAAGCTCGCTTCGCCCACTGGCAGAAACACACGTGTCCTCTGATGGCAAAAGGGTTGAGTGCAGACATTCGTGCTGCCACGAAGGATTTTCAAATGTGGCCCCTCGTCGCTTCTAATTGTCCCAACCCAACAAGCACGGAGCTCAGCATCAAGCTGGGAAGTGGTGAAAAGTAAGATAGGGGAAGTTTTTCTTCTTGCTTGAACAGCACGGAGCGCCGCAGCAGCAGCGTCTCAGTGATTGCGCAATAACGGACAGCGTGCTGCTGAGAGGTGGAACCAAGGAGAAGACAGGGAAAATGATGAACAACAACCACCACATCAGACTTCTTATGAGTGGGCAGTCTGTACAATAAATTGTCTGAATATTAGGCGGTGTAATCCCCATCCTGCGTGGCTGCATCTCATCACATTCAGTGTAAAAGCTGAAGTTGCTGCTAGTTAGCCTGCCGGTTAGCATGCATGTGTTTACTTATCGTTCCTCCGTCAAGTTAGCTCCGTAGCAACAAGGATACACAGGGAAATAAGGATAACTCATTCATTCATTCATTCATAGATTCATTGTCTGTACCGCTCAGTCCAGTTCAGGGTGGTGGGGAAGCTGGAGTCTATCCAAGCAATTAGCAGGCGAGAGGCAGGACACATCCTGGACACGTCGCCGGTCCATCGCAGGCATTTTCTTGCCTACAGAAAAGCTGCTGAGCTTCAATTTCAAAGCAGAACACAGCTTTGCTTCAAAGCCGAACTGCTATGACGTCAGTGTTGAACGGGCCAATCGAAACGCTGCTCAGATCTCCGTCACTGACGAATGTAGTCACGTGACGAGAAATGGAACGTTAAAATCATGTAAATAGGCCTGCCAGACCACCTGTCAGCTGTCTGACTATTGTCAGACCCTGAGCGTGGCCTTGAGCTTGTCTGGAGGTTCTGGCAGGGATGGCAGCCCTGGTCCGCCGGTGGATGGTCGTCCCCCCCGGGGAGACATCATCCGCTGCCACCCAGCCAGATCTCCTGGAGGGACGGACGGTGGGGGGGAGGGGTCCCCCCTTTTATATAAAAAAAAAAAAAACTTGTCTGGAGGTTCTGGCAGGGATGGCAGCCCTGGTCCGCCGGTGGATGGTCGTCCCCCCCGGGGAGACATCATCCGCTGCCACCCAGCCAGATCTCCTGGAGGGACGGACGGTGGGGGGGGGGGAGGGGTCCCCCCTTTTATATATTTAAAAAAAAAAAACTCCATCAGCTGACGGAGTCTGCTGCATGAACGTGCATGACCATGACAACAGTCGGGACTGCACTTTTTATAAGAAGGATGTCATCAGGTCACAGCCCGTCTCTGGTTGCAATGGTTCACTTTGTAAGCATGGCCACCAAAAGTCATTTTAATTTAGGAGCCATTTTATGACACATGTACTCTGGTTAGTATGTGTGCGTGTAAATGAGTGTGTAAACATGGTATATTTATTTATTCATTCATTTGAAAAGCCTGCTGAATATGTGGCACGTGTGCAGCGGACGATGTCCTCCACCTTCCTTTGCAACTGTGCTTGGATGGGGTGGGTTGATGTTCTGACCATTTCTAACCGCTTTCAGCACTACTTCAACACGAACTGATATTGGGTGAAACGTTGACCTCCAGATAAGCTTAAAGAAGATTTCTGTGTGCGCAACATTGAACTTTACAAAAAGTAACACCTGTGTCACTTCACCTGCATGCAGTGAGAGGAGAGGAGTGGGATGACAAATTCACATCATCTATACCGTGGTCACTGATAGCTGGGCAAGTTCAGTTATCGTCTCATCGTTCCTTTACGGCCGTTACCATAGCGACACGTTAATCAGCTGCTTCAGATCAGATGATTTTTGACAGGTGAATGAGAGAAACACGCTGCTTGACAACAGTTGTTTGGCATCAAAACTATCGAGGCCGACATAAAATAGCTCCTATAGCCTACTTTAGAAAGTTCGGTAATAATAAAAAAGAAAAACAGAAATAAACATTTGTTATAAAATGTTTACTGTGTGGGACCAGGGTGATGACGACGCCTCGACGCCCGCGTCGTGACGTGAAATGCAGCGCCTCGTTTAGTCCTGCACATTGGACTGTAGCCTATATTTGGTTGAAGGGAAGTCACGTCGTCATAACAGTTTAACAACACTAATAAAAAGGATCATTTATGGAATGATCACTTACTAGAGATTTCTTAAAAATAGACTTTAAAACATGAAGCTGTAAACATTTGAATGTAGGAAATGCATATAGAAATAAACGTTTCCCTTTAGCTAGGCTACATATATTTTTGAGTGTGTTTATCAACTTTTCATCCATTAAAAAGACGTTTTTAATGGGTATATATGGTATTTATATTGGCCCACACGGCATATAAATAAATGATCATGCTCTCCTGATGCCGTTAGATGTCGGACAGACCACCGCGCGCGACTAAACAGCCGCTGTCACGTTGTACAATTTGACTTCGAAACATCTTCACTGACGCCGCAGCCGCATCTCTTCACGTCTGTTTCACATGCGCTTTTTATTTTCAGCAGCTACAGTACCAGGTGGGCTACAGGAGACACTTTTAAAAGGCGCGGGTCTTCTGAGGAGCGTGCGTGAGTCATGTCTGTCTCTAGGCAACCGCGACTGTCCAGCATCCAGGCGCAGAGGGGAGGAGGCTGCACCTGCGCAGATTCTGCACGACAACAACATCTTTCTTGGTTGCTGGACTTTTATTTACTTCATTATGTTTAGATTGAGTGTTGATGTGTGTGACTGACACGTGTAGGCTGCTGGAAAGTGATGAAACTACGGAACAAAGTGCGTCCCGTGTTGGTTCACTCCGCCCCGCAACGTGTTTCTGTCAATTAAAGGAGGATTCTGAATTTTACGGGACGGGTGGCAACCCCGATGAGAGCTGGTCCTGCTGCATGTAAGAAAATGAAGTAAGCTGTTCTAATGTACAAGGTGTGTGTACATTTACTGCGTTTGTAGCAATGTTTGTAGACTGGTGTGAGCATAGAATTAAAGAAGCCACCATGCATTTGCTCTCTTTCTTTATACTTTATTTTAGTCATCCTCAACCCACCTTGAGAAGGTTGAAGCCAAACAGCATTTCATTTTCAAAACAATCTCTTAACTGTTAACATACAACCATCTACGACACACAAGGCCACAGCAGGAGCCTGGGTCTTCTGAGCACCTTCCTTGGTGAGCTGAGTGGATTTCTCTCGTGGATGTAGGACAAGCCTTACCTCCATCTCTGACAGCATCCTCTCCATCAGGAAACTCTGGTCAGGCACCACCTCATCTCCTGGCTGGAGGACATGATAAGGATGACATGAGGACATGATGAGGAGGACATGAGGACAGGATGAGGACATCATGAGGACATGAGAAGGATGACAGGAGGAAAGGATGAGGAGGACATGAGGACATGAGAAGGATGACATGAGGACATGATGAGGATGACATGACGACAGGATGAGGACATGATGAGGACATGAGAAGGATGACATCAGGATAGGACGAGGAGGACATGAGAAGGATGACATGACGACAGGATGAGGACATGATGAGGACATGAGAAGGATGACATCAGGATAGGACGAGGACAGGATGAGGACATGAGGACATGATAAGGATGACATGAGGACAGGATAAGGACATGATGAGGAGGACATGAGGACAGGATGAGGACATGAGGACAGAAGAAGTATGAAATCAGGACAGGATGATGACATGATGAGGAGGACATGAGGACAGGACGAGGACATGAGCAGGACATGAGAAGGACGACATGAGGACATGATGAGGACGACATGAGGACAGGATGAGGAGGACATGAGGACAGGATGAGTACAGCATGAGGAGGACATGAGAGGATGAAGACATGACAGTATGAGAATATTGACAGAGGAAAGGATGAGGAGATGATGAGGAGGACATCAGGACATGAGGACAGGATGACGACATGATGAGGACATGAGAAGGATGACAGGAGGGCAGGATGAGGACATGATGAGGAGGACATGAAGACAGGACGAGGACATGAGGAGGATGACGACATGATGAAGACATGAGGACAGGATGAGGACATGACGACAGAAGAAGGATGAAATCAGAACAGGATGACGACATGATGAGGAGGAGATGAGGAGGATGACATGAGGACAGGACGAGGACATGAGAAAGATGACATGAGGAGGACATGAGGACAGGATGAGGACATGATGAGGAGGACATGAGGACAGGATGAGGACATGAGGACATGATAAGGATGACATCAGGATAGGATGAGGACATGATAAGGAAGACATGAGGACAGGATGACGACGTGATGAGGACATGAGAAGGATGACATGAGAAGGATGAGATGAGGAAAGGATGAGGAGGACATCAGGACAGGATAAAGACATTGATGACAGAAGTACAGGATGAGGACATGAGGACAAGATAAGGATGACAGGAGGACATGATGAGGACATGAGAAGGATGAAATCAGGACATGAGAAGGATGACATGAGGACATGAGAATGATGACATGAGGACATGATGAGGAGATGAGAAGGACGACATGAGGACATGAGGAAGACATGAGGACAGGATGAGGACATGAGGAGAAGGACATGAGAGGATGAAGACATGACAGTATGAGAATATTGACAGGAGGAAAGGATGAGGAGATGATGAGGAGGACATCAGGACAGGATAAAGACATGGATGTAGGACGAGTCTCATCCCCACCTCTGACAGCATCCTCTCCATCAGGAAACTCTGGTCAGGCACCACCTCATCTCCTGGCTGGAGAAAATGTACACGCTGTAACTTTTTTGTTATTTCCACGTCTGAAACGTTATTAAACAAATCCGTATACCTCGTGTCGCGTCGACATCTATCTCGAGCGTCCCGTATGATCGGCATACCGACCAGGAGAGGGGTGGCGGCTGAAGTGGAGATCTTTTAGCGTCGCGTCCGGACGGGATACATTCTCTGCGCTGCTGTCTGAGACATGCATCTCAGTGTCGTCTGCGAGGACTTTTCTTGCCGGCCGATACCGCGACTCCCCGTTTTGTGAGCCTCGTCCTACAGTGACAAATATGTTGACAAGAAGAAATCCACAAGATGATCATTTTCTGCACACACAAGAGAATCAGACCGCACCTGGCAGAACATACAGCGCAGCTTTTGGCTCAGGCTCTTGTCATTTCAGCTGATATTGCGGGGTGGGGAAGACAGACATAAAAAGAGCTTCTAGCGCCACATGTCAAGATTGACGTCCAACTGGACTCCAGAAGTCCACTGGTACCTTCCTGTGATGTCCTCTACTGCTCGGTTTAGTGCTTGTGTGGTTTTCACTCTCATATCTAAGTGGCTTTGGCTAAAGGCTTCTGCTAAATAGAACAGAATAGAATCTCCTTGGAGCAGCCAGGACGGATCAGTGTGGCGCTGAAGCTGCTCTCCAGAGAAAGCAGGGCGTCCTGCGCGACTCGTGGTCCAGCACGGACGTTAGTTTTGCCAGGACCCTCTTGTCACATACGAACCTCCTGCAGAGAGTCCAGAGAACAGCCCAAGACTGAGCCGGTCTTCCCGAGGACTCTGTCCAGCTTGCTCCCTCTCTGAGATCTGTGCTGGCCGGGAAGGTGGCTCAGTCTAAGGAGATGTGGAGCGCTTTGATGGCAGAATGAGCCACAAGTCTGAAGGTTAGTCTAGGTGTTTGAATGCAGCTGCGTGGGGGGGGGGGGGGGGGGGGGCAGGAACGGGTGCTTGCTCAAACCTAATGAAATGCAGATTAGGGTCGTTGAGCCACTCCAGGTCCCCCTCAGCCTGTGAGTGGGGCATTTTCATACCTGAGACAGTTTTCAGGCTTCTCCAAACCCCACTGATGTTCTGCTGCTCCTCCATCTTCCTCTCGTAACTGGCCTTCCCCTCTCTGACCTTTCTCCTCAGCTCCTTCTGTACGGTCGTCAGCTTCCTCCTTGTTCCCTGATCTGAAAGCTCTCTTCTTCTTCTTCTTCTTCTTCAGGAGAGCTTTAACCTCAGGGCTCATCCACAGCTTGTTTGTTGTTGTTAGCAAAGTGCTGCGTCGCTGGGAGGGAACAGCGTTCTCAAGACCGAAGTTTATCTATGCTGTGACGGCATTAATGTCCTCCACACGTGTCTGGCAGAGCTCTGTCCACACGGTGGCGTGGAAGCAGTCCAAAAGAGCCTCCTCGCCGTATGGGGGACCGCAGCCTGCCTGTGTCCAACACACAGGCGGGACATGTATAATATGGGGATCAGCTCTCCCTAGAGGAGCGAGGGGGGTCTGCAGAATAGGCCTCCTCGGTGTTGGCATAAAACAAGTCCAGTGATTTATCCTCCATGCTGGGACAGGTGAAGTACTGTGTGCACGTTGCCAGAGCAGATGATGGAGAGGCATGACAGAAGAGGAAGAGGGTCTGTGGCTGCTGTGTCTGCAGCCTGCTGGTGACGGCGAGCCAGTTGTCAGAGGATACGTCCGCTTCAGCAGACCGGCTCTTCCCTACTGAAAACAGTGCTCGCTCATCCTTAAATGGAATGTTTTAATTGAAAGAAATCCCAGTAAAAAAAAAACAAAAAAAAAAACACGCAGATTTGTGTACAAATACGTATATAAGGCTCACATAGAAAACAGTGACAGGAGCAGCAGGCTGCAAAATAGTGCCAACACTCACCAATAAAGAAAGGAAACAGGTAAGAGCTGCTGCAGCCAGCAGACAGCCTGTATGTCCAGGTTTCTTTTCTACAGCGCTGTCCCATTAAAAAAGATTTCATTAAAACGTGTAGAAAAATGTGAGGGGTGGACTCACTTCTGTGGGATGCTGTATCTTGGTCCAGTGATGCAAGGTGGCGGCCATGCC
Source organism: Telmatherina bonti (assembly GCF_933228915.1). NCBI lineage: Eukaryota > Metazoa > Chordata > Actinopteri > Atheriniformes > Telmatherinidae > Telmatherina > Telmatherina bonti. The sequence continues at coordinate 12,026,430 of NC_136628.1, read as the reverse complement.
TTGGTCAGCGACCTCTTTAAAAACCTGGTGTCAGTTCCTTTCAACGTGTTCAGCTGATGGACGACTTGTTAATCAAGGTCATTATTTAGCCATTTATGAAGACTTTTAACAGAGTCCTCTTACCTTTGCCCCAGTCATGCCGCAGGAATCCAGATGGAACCGCTCCTTTCTGAAGCTCGCTTCGCCCACTGGCAGAAACACACGTGTCCTCTGATGGCAAAAGGGTAGAGTGCAGACATTCGTGCTGCCACGAAGGATTTTCAAATGTGGCCCCTCGTCGCTTCTAATTGTCCCAACCCAACAAGCACGGAGCTCAGCATCAAGCTGGGAAGTGGTGAAAAGTAAGATAGGGGAAGTGTTTCTTCTTGCTTGAACAGCACGGAGCGCCGCAGCAGCAGCAGCAGCGTCTCAGTGATTGCGCAATAACGGACAGCGTGCTGCTGAGAGGTGGACACAAGGAGAAGACAGGGAAAATGATGAACAACAACCACCACATCAGACTTCTTATGAGTGGGCAGTCTGTACAATAAATTGTCTGAATATTAGGCGGTGTAATCCCCATCCTGCGTGGCTGCATCTCATCACATTCAGTGTAAAAGCTGAAGTTGCTGCTAGTTAGCCTGCCGGTTAGCATGCATGTGTTTACTTATCGTTCCTCCGTCAAGTTAGCTCCGTAGCAACAAGGATACACAGGGAAATAAGGATAACTCATTCATTCATTCATTCATTCATAGATTCATTGTCTGTACCGCTCAGTCCAGTTCAGGGTGGTGGGGAAGCTGGAGTCTATCCAAGCAATTAGCAGGCGAGAGGCAGGACACATCCTGGACACGTCGCCGGTCCATCGCAGGCATTTTCTTGCCTACAGAAAAGCTGCTGAGCTTCAATTTCAAAGCAGAACACAGCTTTGCTTCAAAGCCGAACTGCTATGACGTCAGTGTTGAACGGGCCAATCGAAACGCTGCTCAGATCTCCGTCACTGACGAATGTAGTCACGTGACGAGAAATGGAACGTTAAAATCATGTAAATAGGCCTGCCAGACCACCTGTCAGCTGTCTGACTATTGTCAGACCCTGAGCGTGGCCTTGAGCTTGTCTGGAGGTTCTGGCAGGGATGGCAGCCCTGGTCCGCCGGTGGATGGTCGTCCCCCCCGGGGAGACATCATCCGCTGCCACCCAGCCAGATCTCCTGGAGGGACGGACGGTGGGGGGGAGGGGTCCCCCCTTTTATATATTAAAAAAAAACCAACTCCATCAGCTGACGGAGTCTGCTGCATGAACGTGCATGACCATGACAACAGTCGGGACTGCACTTTTTATAAGAAGGATGTCATCAGGTCACAGCCCGTCTCTGGTTGCAATGGTTCACTTTGTAAGCATGGCCACCAAAAGTCATTTTAATTTAGGAGCCATTTTATGACACATGTACTCTGGTTAGTATGTGTGCGTGTAAATGAGTGTGTAAACATGGTATATTTATTTATTCATTCATTTGAAAAGCCTGCTGAATATGTGGCACGTGTGCAGCGGACGATGTCCTCCACCTTCCTTTGCAACTGTGCTTGGATGGGGTGGGTTGATGTTCTGACCATTTCTAACCGCTTTCAGCACTACTTCAACACGAACTGATATTGGGTGAAACGTTGACCTCCAGATAAGCTTAAAGAAGATTTCTGTGTGCGCAACATTGAACTTTACAAAAAGTAACACCTGTGTCACTTCACCTGCATGCAGTGAGAGGAGAGGAGTGGGATGACAAATTCACATCATCTATACCGTGGTCACTGATAGCTGGGCAAGTTCAGTTATCGTCTCATCGTTCCTTTACGGCCGTTACCATAGCGACACGTTAATCAGCTGCTTCAGATCAGATGATTTTTGACAGGTGAATGAGAGAAACACGCTGCTTGACAACAGTTGTTTGGCATCAAAACTATCGAGGCCGACATAAAATAGCTCCTATAGCCTACTTTAGAAAGTTCGGTAATAATAAAAAAGAAAAACAGAAATAAACATTTGTTATAAAATGTTTACTGTGTGGGACCAGGGTGATGACGACGCCTCGACGCCCGCGTCGTGACGTGAAATGCAGCGCCTCGTTTAGTCCTGCACATTGGACTGTAGCCTATATTTGGTTGAAGGGAAGTCACGTCGTCATAACAGTTTAACAACACTAATAAAAAGGATCATTTATGGAATGATCACTTACTAGAGATTTCTTAAAAATAGACTTTAAAACATGAAGCTGTAAACATTTGAATGTAGGAAATGCATATAGAAATAAACGTTTCCCTTTAGCTAGGCTACATATATTTTTGAGTGTGTTTATCAACTTTTCATCCATTAAAAAGACGTTTTTATGGTATTTATATTGGCCCATACGGCATAAAAATAAATGATCATGCTCTCCTGATGCCGTTAGATGTCGGACAGACCACCGCGCGCGACTAAACAGCCGCTGTCACGTTGTACAATTTGACTTCGAAACATCTTCACTGACGCCGCAGCCGCATCTCTTCACGTCTGTTTCACATGCGCTTTTTATTTTCAGCAGCTACAGTACCAGGTGGGCTACAGGAGACACTTTTAAAAGGCGCGGGTCTTCTGAGGAGCGTGCGTGAGTCATGTCTGTCTCTAGGCAACCGCGACTGTCCAGCATCCAGGCGCAGAGGGGAGGAGGCTGCACCTGCGCAGATTCTGCACGACAACAACATCTTTCTTGGTTGTTGGACTTTTATTTACTTCATTATGTTTAGATTGAGTGTTGATGTGTGTGACTGACACGTGTAGGCTGCTGGAAAGTGATGAAACTACGGAACAAAGTGCGTCCCGTGTTGGTTCACTCCGCCCCGCAACGTGTTTCTGTCAATTAAAGGAGGATTCTGAATTTTACGGGACGGGTGGCAACCCCGATGAGAGCTGGTCCTGCTGCATGTAAGAAAATGAAGTAAGCTGTTCTAATGTACAAGGTGTGTGTACATTTACTGCGTTTGTAGCAATGTTTGTAGACTGGTGTGAGCATAGAATTAAAGAAGCCACCATGCATTTGCTCTCTTTCTTTATACTTTATTTTAGTCACCCTCAACCCACCTTGAGAAGGTTGAAGCCAAACAGCATTTCATTTTCAAAACAATCTCTTAACTGTTAACATACAACCATCTACGACACACAGGGCCACAGCAGGAGCCTGGGTCTTCTGAGCACCTTCCTTGGTGAGCTGAGTGGATTTCTCTCGTGGATGTAGGACAAGCCTTACCTCCATCTCTGACAGCATCCTCTCCATCAGGAAACTCTGGTCAGGCACCACCTCATCTCCTGGCTGGAGGACATGATAAGGATGACATGAGGACATGATGAGGAGGACATGAGGACAGGATGAGGACATGAGAAGGATGACAGGAGGAAAGGATGAGGAGGACATGAGGACATGAGAAGGATGACATGAGGACATGATGAGGATGACATGACGACAGGATGAGGACATGATGAGGACATGAGAAGGATGACATCAGGATAGGACGAGGAGGACATGAGAAGGATGACATGACGACAGGATGAGGACATGATGAGGACATGAGAAGGATGACATCAGGATAGGACGAGGACAGGATGAGGACATGAGGACATGATAAGGATGACATGAGGACAGGATAAGGACATGATGAGGAGGACATGAGGACAGGATGAGGACATGAGGACAGAAGAAGGATGAAATCAGGACAGGATGATGACATGATGAGGAGGACATGAGGACAGGACGAGGACATGATGAGCAGGACATGAGAAGGACGACATGAGGACATGATGAGGACGACATGAGGACAGGATGAGTACAGCATGAGGAGGACATGAGAGGATGAAGACATGACAGTATGAGAATATTGACAGAGGAAAGGATGAGGAGATGATGAGGAGGACATCAGGACATGAGGACAGGATGACGACATGATGAGGACATGAGAAGGATGACAGGAGGGCAGGATGAGGACATGATGAGGAGGACATGAAGACAGGACGAGGACATGAGGAGGATGACGACATGATGAAGACATGAGGACAGGATGAGGACATGACGACAGAAGAAGGATGAAATCAGAACAGGATGACGACATGATGAGGAGGAGATGAGGAGGATGACATGAGGACAGGACGAGGACATGAGGAGAAGGACATGAGAGGATGAAGACATGACAGTATGAGAATATTGACAGAGGAAAGGATGAGGAGATGATGAGGAGGACATCAGGACAGGATAAAGACATGGATGTAGGACGAGTCTCACCCCCACCTCTGACAGCATCCTCTCCATCAGGAAACTCTGGTCAGGCACCACCTCATCTCCTGGCTGGAGAAAATGTACACGCTGTAACTTCTTTGTTATTTCCACGTCTGAAACGTTATTAAACAAATCCGTATACCTCGTGTCGCGTCGACATCTATCTCGAGCGTCCCGTATGATCGGCATACCGACCAGGAGAGGGGTGGCGGCTGAAGTGGAGATCTTTTAGCGTCGCGTCCGGACGGGATACATTCTCTGCGCTGCTCTCTGGGACATGCATCTCAGTGTCGTCTGCGAGGACTTTTCTCGCCGGCCGATACCGCGACTCCCCGTTTTGTGAGCCTCGTCCTACAGTGACAAATATGTTGACAAGAAGAAATCCACAAGATGATCATTTTCTGCACACACAAGAGAATCAGACCGCACCTGGCAGAACATACAGCGCAGCTTTTGGCTCAGGCTCTTGTCATTTCAGCTGATATTGCGGGGTGGGGAAGACAGACATAAAAAGAGCTTCTAGCGCCACATGTCAAGATTGACGTCCAACTGGACTCCAGAAGTCCACTGGTACCTTCCTGTGATGTCCTCTACTGCTCGGTTTAGTGCTTGTGTGGTTTTCACTCTCATATCTAAGTGGCTTTGGCTAAAGGCTTCTGCTAAATACAACAGAATAGAATCTCCTTGGAGCAGCCAGGACGGATCAGTGTGGCGCTGAAGCTGCTCTCCAGAGAAAGCAGGGCGTCCTGCGCGACTCGTGGTCCAGCACGGACGTTAGTTTTGCCAGGACCCTCTTGTCACATACGAACCTCCTGCAGAGAGTCCAGAGAACAGCCCAAGACTGAGCCGGTCTTCCCGAGGACTCTGTCCAGCTTGCTCCCTCTCTGAGATCTGTGCTGGCCGGGAAGGTGGCTCAGTCTAAGGAGATGTGGAGCGCTTTGATGGCAGAATGAGCCACAAGTCTGAAGGTTAGTCTAGGTGTTTGAATGCAGCTGCGTGGGGGGGCAGGAACGGGTGCTTGCTCAAACCTAATGAAATGCAGATTAGGGTCGTTGAGCCACTCCAGGTCCCCCTCAGCCTGTGAGTGGGGCATTTTCATACCTGAGACAGTTTTCAGGCTTCTCCAAACCCCACTGATGTTCTGCTGCTCCTCCATCTTCCTCTCGTAACTGGCCTTCCCCTCTCTGACCTTTCTCCTCAGCTCCTTCTGTACGGTCGTCAGCTTCCTCCTTGTTCCCTGATCTGAAAGCTCTCTTCTTCTTCTTCTTCTTCTTCTTCAGGAGAGCTTTAACCTCAGGGCTCATCCACAGCTTGTTTGTTGTTGTTAGCAAAGTGCTGCGTCGCTGGGAGGGAACAGCGTTCTCAAGACCGAAGTTTATCTATGCTGTGACGGCATTAATGTCCTCCACACGTGTCTGGCAGAGCTCTGTCCACACGGTGGCGTGGAAGCAGTCCAAAAGAGCCTCCTCGCCGTATGGGGGACCGCAGCCTGCCTGTGTCCAACACACAGGCGGGACATGTATAATATGGGGATCAGCTCTCCCTAGAGGAGCGAGGGGGGTCTGTAGAATAGGCCTCCTCGGTGTTGGCATAAAACAAGTCCAGTGATTTATCCTCCATGCTGGGACAGGTGAAGTACTGTGTGCACGTTGCCAGAGCAGATGATGGAGAGGCATGACAGAAGAGGAAGAGGGTCTGTGGCTGCTGTGTCTGCAGCCTGCTGGTGACGGCGAGCCAGTTGTCAGAGGATACGTCCGCTTCAGCAGACCGGCTCTTCCCTACTGAAAACAGTGCTCGCTCATCCTTAAATGGAATGTTTTAATTGAAAGAAATCCCAGTAAAAAAAAAACAAAAAAAAAACACGCAGATTTGTGTACAAATACGTATATAAGGCTCACATAGAAAACAGTGACAGGAGCAGCAGGCTGCAAAATAGTGCCAACACTCACCAATAAAGAAAGGAAACAGGTAAGAGCTGCTGCAGCCAGCAGACAGCCTGTATGTCCAGGTTTCTTTTCTACAGCGCTGTCCCATTAAAAAAGATTTCATTAAAACGTGTACAAAAATGTGAGGGGTGGACTCACTTCTGTGGGATGCTGTATCTTGGTCCAGTGATGCAAGGTGGCGGCCATGCCTTGGTCAGCGACCTCTTTAAAAACCTGGTGTCAGTTCCTTTCAACGTGTTCAGCTGATGGACGACTTGTTAATCAAGGTCATTATTTAGCCATTTATGAAGACTTTTAACAGAGTCCTCTTACCTTTGCCCCAGTCATGCCGCAGGAATCCAGATGGAACCGCTCCTTTCTGAAGCTCGCTTCGCCCACTGGCAGAAACACACGTGTCCTCTGATGGCAAAAGGGTTGAGTGCAGACATTCGTGCTGCCACGAAGGATTTTCAAATGTGGCCCCTCGTCGCTTCTAATTGTCCCAACCCAACAAGCACGGAGCTCAGCATCAAGCTGGGAAGTGGTGAAAAGTAAGATAGGGGAAGTTTTTCTTCTTGCTTGAACAGCACGGAGCGCCGCAGCAGCAGCGTCTCAGTGATTGCGCAATAACGGACAGCGTGCTGCTGAGAGGTGGACACAAGGAGAAGACAGGGAAAATGATGAACAACAACCACCACATCAGACTTCTTATGAGTGGGCAGTCTGTACAATAAATTGTCTGAATATTAGGCGGTGTAATCCCCATCCTGCGTGGCTGCATCTCATCACATTCAGTGTAAAAGCTGAAGTTGCTGCTAGTTAGCCTGCCGGTTAGCATGCATGTGTTTACTTATCGTTCCTCCGTCAAGTTAGCTCCGTAGCAACAAGGATACACAGGGAAATAAGGATAACTCATTCATTCATTCATTCATTCATTCATTCATAGATTCATTGTCTGTACCGCTCAGTCCAGTTCAGGGTGGTGGGGAAGCTGGAGTCTATCCAAGCAATTAGCAGGCGAGAGGCAGGACACATCCTGGACACGTCGCCGGTCCATCGCAGGCATTTTCTTGCCTACAGAAAAGCTGCTGAGCTTCAATTTCAAAGCAGAACACAGCTTTGCTTCAAAGCCGAACTGCTATGACGTCAGTGTTGAACGGGCCAATCGAAACGCTGCTCAGATCTCCGTCACTGACGAATGTAGTCACGTGACGAGAAATGGAACGTTAAAATCATGTAAATAGGCCTGCCAGACCACCTGTCAGCTGTCTGACTATTGTCAGACCCTGAGCGTGGCCTTGAGCTTGTCTGGAGGTTCTGGCAGGGATGGCAGCCCTGGTCCGCCGGTGGATGGTCGTCCCCCCCGGGGAGACATCATCCGCTGCCACCCAGCCAGATCTCCTGGAGGGACGGACGGTGGGGGGGAGGGGTCCCCCCTTTTATATAAAAAAAAAAAAAACTTGTCTGGAGGTTCTGGCAGGGATGGCAGCCCTGGTCCGCCGGTGGATGGTCGTCCCCCCCGGGGAGACATCATCCGCTGCCACCCAGCCAGATCTCCTGGAGGGACGGACGGTGGGGGGGGGGAGGGGTCCCCCCTTTTATATATTTAAAAAAAAAAAACTCCATCAGCTGACGGAGTCTGCTGCATGAACGTGCATGACCATGACAACAGTCGGGACTGCACTTTTTATAAGAAGGATGTCATCAGGTCACAGCCCGTCTCTGGTTGCAATGGTTCACTTTGTAAGCATGGCCACCAAAAGTCATTTTAATTTAGGAGCCATTTTATGACACATGTACTCTGGTTAGTATGTGTGCGTGTAAATGAGTGTGTAAACATGGTATATTTATTTATTCATTCATTTGAAAAGCCTGCTGAATATGTGGCACGTGTGCAGCGGACGATGTCCTCCACCTTCCTTTGCAACTGTGCTTGGATGGGGTGGGTTGATGTTCTGACCATTTCTAACCGCTTTCAGCACTACTTCAACACGAACTGATATTGGGTGAAACGTTGACCTCCAGATAAGCTTAAAGAAGATTTCTGTGTGCGCAACATTGAACTTTACAAAAAGTAACACCTGTGTCACTTCACCTGCATGCAGTGAGAGGAGAGGAGTGGGATGACAAATTCACATCATCTATACCGTGGTCACTGATAGCTGGGCAAGTTCAGTTATCGTCTCATCGTTCCTTTACGGCCGTTACCATAGCGACACGTTAATCAGCTGCTTCAGATCAGATGATTTTTGACAGGTGAATGAGAGAAACACGCTGCTTGACAACAGTTGTTTGGCATCAAAACTATCGAGGCCGACATAAAATAGCTCCTATAGCCTACTTTAGAAAGTTCGGTAATAATAAAAAAGAAAAACAGAAATAAACATTTGTTATAAAATGTTTACTGTGTGGGACCAGGGTGATGACGACGCCTCGACGCCCGCGTCGTGACGTGAAATGCAGCGCCTCGTTTAGTCCTGCACATTGGACTGTAGCCTATATTTGGTTGAAGGGAAGTCACGTCGTCATAACAGTTTAACAACACTAATAAAAAGGATCATTTATGGAATGATCACTTACTAGAGATTTCTTAAAAATAGACTTTAAAACATGAAGCTGTAAACATTTGAATGTAGGAAATGCATATAGAAATAAACGTTTCCCTTTAGCTAGGCTACATATATTTTTGAGTGTGTTTATCAACTTTTCATCCATTAAAAAGACGTTTTTAATGGGTATATATGGTATTTATATTGGCCCACACGGCATATAAATAAATGATCATGCTCTCCTGATGCCGTTAGATGTCGGACAGACCACCGCGCGCGACTAAACAGCCGCTGTCACGTTGTACAATTTGACTTCGAAACATCTTCACTGACGCCGCAGCCGCATCTCTTCACGTCTGTTTCACATGCGCTTTTTATTTTCAGCAGCTACAGTACCAGGTGGGCTACAGGAGACACTTTTAAAAGGCGCGGGTCTTCTGAGGAGCGTGCGTGAGTCATGTCTGTCTCTAGGCAACCGCGACTGTCCAGCATCCAGGCGCAGAGGGGAGGAGGCTGCACCTGCGCAGATTCTGCACGACAACAACATCTTTCTTGGTTGCTGGACTTTTATTTACTTCATTATGTTTAGATTGAGTGTTGATGTGTGTGACTGACACGTGTAGGCTGCTGGAAAGTGATGAAACTACGGAACAAAGTGCGTCCCGTGTTGGTTCACTCCGCCCCGCAACGTGTTTCTGTCAATTAAAGGAGGATTCTGAATTTTACGGGACGGGTGGCAACCCCGATGAGAGCTGGTCCTGCTGCATGTAAGAAAATGAAGTAAGCTGTTCTAATGTACAAGGTGTGTGTACATTTACTGCGTTTGTAGCAATGTTTGTAGACTGGTGTGAGCATAGAATTAAAGAAGCCACCATGCATTTGCTCTCTTTCTTTATACTTTATTTTAGTCATCCTCAACCCACCTTGAGAAGGTTGAAGCCAAACAGCATTTCATTTTCAAAACAATCTCTTAACTGTTAACATACAACCATCTACGACACACAAGGCCACAGCAGGAGCCTGGGTCTTCTGAGCACCTTCCTTGGTGAGCTGAGTGGATTTCTCTCGTGGATGTAGGACAAGCCTTACCTCCATCTCTGACAGCATCCTCTCCATCAGGAAACTCTGGTCAGGCACCACCTCATCTCCTGGCTGGAGGACATGATAAGGATGACATGAGGACATGATGAGGAGGACATGAGGACAGGATGAGGACATCATGAGGACATGAGAAGGATGACAGGAGGAAAGGATGAGGAGGACATGAGGACATGAGAAGGATGACATGAGGACATGATGAGGATGACATGACGACAGGATGAGGACATGATGAGGACATGAGAAGGATGACATCAGGATAGGACGAGGAGGACATGAGAAGAATGACATGACGACAGGATGAGGACATGATGAGGACATGAGAAGGATGACATCAGGATAGGACGAGGACAGGATGAGGACATGAGGACATGATAAGGATGACATGAGGACAGGATAAGGACATGATGAGGAGGACATGAGGACAGGATGAGGACATGAGGACAGAAGAAGTATGAAATCAGGACAGGATGATGACATGATGAGGAGGACATGAGGACAGGACGAGGACATGAGCAGGACATGAGAAGGACGACATGAGGACATGATGAGGACGACATGAGGACAGGATGAGGAGGACATGAGGACAGGATGAGTACAGCATGAGGAGGACATGAGAGGATGAAGACATGACAGTATGAGAATATTGACAGAGGAAAGGATGAGGAGATGATGAGGAGGACATCAGGACATGAGGACAGGATGACGACATGATGAGGACATGAGAAGGATGACAGGAGGGCAGGATGAGGACATGATGAGGAGGACATGAAGACAGGACGAGGACATGAGGAGGATGACGACATGATGAAGACATGAGGACAGGATGAGGACATGACGACAGAAGAAGGATGAAATCAGAACAGGATGACGACATGATGAGGAGGAGATGAGGAGGATGACATGAGGACAGGACGAGGACATGAGAAAGATGACATGAGGACAGGATGAGGACATGATGAGGAGGACATGAGGACAGGATGAGGACATGAGGACATGATAAGGATGACATCAGGATAGGATGAGGACATGATAAGGAAGACATGAGGACAGGATGACGACGTGATGAGGACATGAGAAGGATGACATGAGAAGGATGAGATGAGGAAAGGATGAGGAGGACATCAGGACAGGATAAAGACATTGATGACAGAAGTACAGGATGAGGACATGAGGACAAGATAAGGATGACAGGAGGACATGATGAGGACATGAGAAGGATGAAATCAGGACATGAGAAGGATGACATGAGGACATGAGAATGATGACATGAGGACATGATGAGGAGATGAGAAGGACGACATGAGGACATGAGGAAGACATGAGGACAGGATGAGGACATGAGGAGAAGGACATGAGAGGATGAAGACATGACAGTATGAGAATATTGACAGGAGGAAAGGATGAGGAGATGATGAGGAGGACATCAGGACAGGATAAAGACATGGATGTAGGACGAGTCTCATCCCCACCTCTGACAGCATCCTCTCCATCAGGAAACTCTGGTCAGGCACCACCTCATCTCCTGGCTGGAGAAAATGTACACGCTGTAACTTTTTTGTTATTTCCACGTCTGAAACGTTATTAAACAAATCCGTATACCTCGTGTCGCGTCGACATCTATCTCGAGCGTCCCGTATGATCGGCATACCGACCAGGAGAGGGGTGGCGGCTGAAGTGCAGATCTTTTAGCGTCGCGTCCGGACGGGATACATTCTCTGCGCTGCTGTCTGAGACATGCATCTCAGTGTCGTCTGCGAGGACTTTTCTTGCCGGCCGATACCGCGACTCCCCGTTTTGTGAGCCTCGTCCTACAATGACAAATATGTTGACAAGAAGAAATCCACAAGATGATCATTTTCTGCACACACAAGAGAATCAGACCGCACCTGGCAGAACATACAGCGCAGCTTTTGGCTCAGGCTCTTGTCATTTCAGCTGATATTGCGGGGTGGGGAAGACAGACATAAAAAGAGCTTCTAGCGCCACATGTCAAGATTGACGTCCAACTGGACTCCAGAAGTCCACTGGTACCTTCCTGTGATGTCCTCTACTGCTCGGTTTAGTGCTTGTGTGGTTTTCACTCTCATATCTAAGTGGCTTTGGCTAAAGGCTTCTGCTAAATACAACAGAATAGAATCTCCTTGGAGCAGCCAGGACGGATCAGTGTGGCGCTGAAGCTGCTCTCCAGAGAAAGCAGGGCGTCCTGCGCGACTCGTGGTCCAGCACGGACGTTAGTTTTGCCAGGACCCTCTTGTCACATACGAACCTCCTGCAGAGAGTCCAGAGAACAGCCCAAGACTGAGCCGGTCTTCCCGAGGACTCTGTCCAGCTTGCTCCCTCTCTGAGATCTGTGCTGGCCGGGAAGGTGGCTCAGTCTAAGGAGATGTGGAGCGCTTTGATGGCAGAATGAGCCACAAGTCTGAAGGTTAGTCTAGGTGTTTGAATGCAGCTGCGTGGGGGGGGGGGGGCAGGAACGGGTGCTTGCTCAAACCTAATGAAATGCAGATTAGGGTCGTTGAGCCACTCCAGGTCCCCCTCAGCCTGTGAGTGGGGCATTTTCATACCTGAGACAGTTTTCAGGCTTCTCCAAACCCCACTGATGTTCTGCTGCTCCTCCATCTTCCTCTCGTAACTGGCCTTCCCCTCTCTGACCTTTCTCCTCAGCTCCTTCTGTACGGTCGTCAGCTTCCTCCTTGTTCCCTGATCTGAAAGCTCTCTTCTTCTTCTTCTTCTTCTTCAGGAGAGCTTTAACCTCAGGGCTCATCCACAGCTTGTTTGTTGTTGTTAGCAAAGTGCTGCGTCGCTGGGAGGGAACAGCGTTGTCAAGACCGAAGTTTATCTATGCTGTGACGGCATTAATGTCCTCCACACGTGTCTGGCAGAGCTCTGTCCACACGGTGGCGTGGAAGCAGTCCAAAAGAGCCTCCTCGCCGTATGGGGGACCGCAGCCTGCCTGTGTCCAACACACAGGCGGGACATGTATAATATGGGGATCAGCTCTCCCTAGAGGAGCGAGGGGGGTCTGTAGAATAGGCCTCCTCGGTGTTGGCATAAAACAAGTCCAGTGATTTATCCTCCATGCTGGGACAGGTGAAGTACTGTGTGCACGTTGCCAGAGCAGATGATGGAGAGGCATGACAGAAGAGGAAGAGGGTCTGTGGCTGCTGTGTCTGCAGCCTGCTGGTGACGGCGAGCCAGTTGTCAGAGGATACGTCCGCTTCAGCAGACCGGCTCTTCCCTACTGAAAACAGTGCTCGCTCATCCTTAAATGGAATGTTTTAATTGAAAGAAATCCCAGTAAAAAAAAAAAAAAAAAAAAAAACACGCAGATTTGTGTACAAATACGTATATAAGGCTCACATAGAAAACAGTGACAGGAGCAGCAGGCTGCAAAATAGTGCCAACACTCACCAATAAAGAAAGGAAACAGGTAAGAGCTGCTGCAGCCAGCAGACAGCCTGTATGTCCAGGTTTCTTTTCTACAGCGCTGTCCCATTAAAAAAGATTTCATTAAAACGTGTACAAAAATGTGAGGGGTGGACTCACTTCTGTGGGATGCTGTATCTTGGTCCAGTGATGCAAGGTGGCGGCCATGCCTTGGTCAGCGACCTCTTTAAAAACCTGGTGTCAGTTCCTTTCAACGTGTTCAGCTGATGGACGACTTGTTAATCAAGGTAATTATTTAGCCATTTATGAAGACTTTTAACAGAGTCCTCTTACCTTTGCCCCAGTCATGCCGCAGGAATCCAGATGGAACCGCTCCTTTCTGAAGCTCGCTTCGCCCACTGGCAGAAACACACGTGTCCTCTGATGGCAAAAGGGTTGAGTGCAGACATTCGTGCTGCCACGAAGGATTTTCAAATGTGGCCCCTCGTCGCTTCTAATTGTCCCAACCCAACAAGCACGGAGCTCAGCATCAAGCTGGGAAGTGGTGAAAAGTAAGATAGGGGAAGTTTTTCTTCTTGCTTGAACAGCACGGAGCGCCGCAGCAGCAGCGTCTCAGTGATTGCGCAATAACGGACAGCGTGCTGCTGAGAGGTGGACACAAGGAGAAGACAGGGAAAATGATGAACAACAACCACCACATCAGACTTCTTATGAGTGGGCAGTCTGTACAATAAATTGTCTGAATATTAGGCGGTGTAATCCCCATCCTGCGTGGCTGCATCTCATCACATTCAGTGTAAAAGCTGAAGTTGCTGCTAGTTAGCCTGCCGGTTAGCATGCATGTGTTTACTTATCGTTCCTCCGTCAAGTTAGCTCCGTAGCAACAAGGATACACAGGGAAATAAGGATAACTCATTCATTCATTCATTCATTCATTCATTCATAGATTCATTGTCTGTACCGCTCAGTCCAGTTCAGGGTGGTGGGGAAGCTGGAGTCTATCCAAGCAATTAGCAGGCGAGAGGCAGGACACATCCTGGACACGTCGCCGGTCCATCGCAGGCATTTTCTTGCCTACAGAAAAGCTGCTGAGCTTCAATTTCAAAGCAGAACACAGCTTTGCTTCAAAGCCGAACTGCTATGACGTCAGTGTTGAACGGGCCAATCGAAACGCTGCTCAGATCTCCGTCACTGACGAATGTAGTCACGTGACGAGAAATGGAACGTTAAAATCATGTAAATAGGCCTGCCAGACCACCTGTCAGCTGTCTGACTATTGTCAGACCCTGAGCGTGGCCTTGAGCTTGTCTGGAGGTTCTGGCAGGGATGGCAGCCCTGGTCCGCCGGTGGATGGTCGTCCCCCCCGGGGAGACATCATCCGCTGCCACCCAGCCAGATCTCCTGGAGGGACGGACGGTGGGGGGGAGGGGTCCCCCCTTTTATATAAAAAAAAAAAAACTTGTCTGGAGGTTCTGGCAGGGATGGCAGCCCTGGTCCGCCGGTGGATGGTCGTCCCCCCCGGGGAGACATCATCCGCTGCCACCCAGCCACATCTCCTGGAGGGACGGACGGTGGGGGGGGGGAGGGGTCCCCCCTTTTATATATTAAAAAAAAAAAACTCCATCAGCTGACGGAGTCTGCTGCATGAACGTGCATGACCATGACAACAGTCGGGACTGCACTTTTTATAAGAAGGATGTCATCAGGTCACAGCCCGTCTCTGGTTGCAATGGTTCACTTTGTAAGCATGGCCACCAAAAGTCATTTTAATTTAGGAGCCATTTTATGACACATGTACTCTGGTTAGTATGTGTGCGTGTAAATGAGTGTGTAAACATGGTATATTTATTTATTCATTCATTTGAAAAGCCTGCTGAATATGTGGCACGTGTGCAGCGGACGATGTCCTCCACCTTCCTTTGCAACTGTGCTTGGATGGGGTGGGTTGATGTTCTGACCATTTCTAACCGCTTTCAGCACTACTTCAACACGAACTGATATTGGGTGAAACGTTGACCTCCAGATAAGCTTAAAGAAGATTTCTGTGTGCGCAACATTGAACTTTACAAAAAGTAACACCTGTGTCACTTCACCTGCATGCAGTGAGAGGAGAGGAGTGGGATGACAAATTCACATCATCTATACCGTGGTCACTGATAGCTGGGCAAGTTCAGTTATTGTCTCATCGTTCCTTTACGGCCGTTACCATAGCGACACGTTAATCAGCTGCTTCAGATCAGATGATTTTTGACAGGTGAATGAGAGAAACACGCTGCTTGACAACAGTTGTTTGGCATCAAAACTATCGAGGCCGACATAAAATAGTTCCTATAGCCTATTTTAGCAAGTTCGGTAATAATAAAAAAGAAAAACAGAAATAAACATTTGTTATAAAATGTTTACTGTGTGGGACCAGGGTGATGACGACGCCTCGACGCCCGCGTCGTGACGTGAAATGCAGCGCCTCGTTTAGTCCTGCACATTGGACTGTAGCCTATATTTGGTTGAAGGGAAGTCACGTCGTCATAACAGTTTAACAACACTAATAAAAAGGATCATTTATGGAATGATCACTTACTAGAGATTTCTTAAAAATAGACTTTAAAACATGAAGCTGTAAACATTTGAATGTAGGAAATGCATATAGAAATAAACGTTTCCCTTTAGCTAGGCTACATATATTTTTGAGTGTGTTTATCAACTTTTCATCCATTAAAAAGACGTTTTTAATGGGTATATATGGTATTTATATTGGCCCATACGGCATAAAAATAAATGATCATGCTCTCCTGATGCCGTTAGATGTCGGACAGACCACCGCGCGCGACTAAACAGCCGCTGTCACGTTGTACAATTTGACTTCGAAACATCTTCACTGACGCCGCAGCCGCATCTCTTCACGTCTGTTTCACATGCGCTTTTTATTTTCAGCAGCTACAGTACCAGGTGGGCTACAGGAGACACTTTTAAAAGGCGCGGGTCTTCTGAGGAGCGTGCGTGAGTCATGTCTGTCTCTAGGCAACCGCGACTGTCCAGCATCCAGGCGCAGAGGGGATTAGGCTGCACCTGCGCAGATTCTGCACGACAACAACATCTTTCTTGGTTGTTGGACTTTTATTTACTTCATTATGTTTAGATTGAGTGTTGATGTGTGTGACTGACACGTGTAGGCTGCTGGAAAGTGATGAAACTACGGAACAAAGTGCGTCCCGTGTTGGTTCACTCCGCCCCGCAACGTGTTTCTGTCAATTAAAGGAGGATTCTGAATTTTACGGGACGGGTGGCAACCCCGATGAGAGCTGGTCCTGCTGCATGTAAGAAAATGAAGTAAGCTGTTCTAATGTACAAGGTGTGTGTACATTTACTGCGTTTGTAGCAATGTTTGTAGACTGGTGTGAGCATAGAATTAAAGAAGCCACCATGCATTTGCTCTCTTTCTTTATACTTTATTTTAGTCACCCTCAACCCACCTTGAGAAGGTTGAAGCCAAACAGCATTTCATTTTCAAAACAATCTCTTAACTGTTAACATACAACCATCTACGACACACAGGGCCACAGCAGGAGCCTGGGTCTTCTGAGCACCTTCCTTGGTGAGCTGAGTGGATTTCTCTCGTGGATGTAGGACAAGCCTTACCTCCATCTCTGACAGCATCCTCTCCATCAGGAAACTCTGGTCAGGCACCACCTCATCTCCTGGCTGGAGGACATGATAAGGATGACATGAGGACATGATGAGGAGGACATGAGGACAGGATGAGGACATGAGGACATGAGAAGGATGACAGGAGGAAAGGATGAGGATGACATGACGACAGGATGAGGACATGATGAGGACATGAGAAGGATGACATCAGGATGGGACGAGGAGGACATGAGAAGGATGACATGACGACAGGATGAGGACATGAGAAGGATGACATCAGGATAGGACGAGGACAGGATGAGGACATGAGGACATGATAAGGATGACATGAGGACAGGATAAGGACATGATGAGGAGGACATGAGGACAGGATGAGGACATGAGGACAGAAGAAGGATGAAATCAGGACAGGATGATGACATGATGAGGAGGACATGAGGACAGGACGAGGACATGATGAGCAGGACATGAGAAGGACGACATGAGGACATGATGAGGACGACATGAGGACAGGATGAGGAGGACATGAGGACAGGATGAGTACAGCATGAGGAGGACATGAGAGGATGAAGACATGACAGTATGAGAATATTGACAGAGGAAAGGATGAGGAGATGATGAGGAGGACATCAGGACATGAGGACAGGATGACGACATGATGAGGACATGAGAAGGATGACAGGAGGGCAGGATGAGGACATGATGAGGAGGACATGAAGACAGGACGAGGACATGAGGAGGATGACGACATGATGAAGACATGAGGACAGGATGAGGACATGACGACAGAAGAAGGATGAAATCAGAACAGGATGACGACATGATGAGGAGGAGATGAGGAGGATGACATGAGGACAGGACGAGGACATGAGAAAGATGACATGAGGAGGACATGAGGACAGGATGAGGACATGATGAGGAGGACATGAGGACAGGATGAGGACATGAGGACATGATAAGGATGACATCAGGATAGGATGAGGACATGATAAGGAAGACATGAGGACAGGATGACGACGTGATGAGGACATGAGAAGGATGACATGAGAAGGATGAGATGAGGAAAGGATGAGGAGGACATCAGGACAGGATAAAGACATTGATGACAGAAGTACAGGATGAGGACATGAGGACAAGATAAGGATGACAGGAGGACATGATGAGGACATGAGAAGGATGAAATCAGGACATGAGAAGGATGAAATCAGGACATGAGAATGATGACATGAGGACATGATGAGGAGATGAGAAGGACGACATGAGGACATGAGGAGGACAACATGAGGACATGAGAAAGATGACATGAGGACATGAGGAAGACATGAGGACAGGATGAGGACATGAGGAGAAGGACATGAGAGGATGAAGACATGACAGTATGAGAATATTGACAGGAGGAAAGGATGAGGAGATGATGAGGAGGACATCAGGACAGGATAAAGACATGGATGTAGGACGAGTCTCACCCCCACCTCTGACAGCATCCTCTCCATCAGGAAACTCTGGTCAGGCACCACCTCATCTCCTGGCTGGAGAAAATGTACACGCTGTAACTTCTTTGTTATTTCCACGTCTGAAACGTTATTAAACAAATCCGTATACCTCGTGTCGCGTCGACATCTATCTCGAGCGTCCCGTATGATCGGCATACCGACCAGGAGAGGGGTGGCGGCTGAAGTGGAGATCTTTTAGCGTCGCGTCCGGACGGGATACATTCTCTGCGCTGCTCTCTGGGACATGCATCTCAGTGTCGTCTGCGAGGACTTTTCTCGCCGGCCGATACCGCGACTCCCCGTTTTGTGAGCCTCGTCCTACAGTGACAAATATGTTGACAAGAAGAAATCCACAAGATGATCATTTTCTGCACACACAAGAGAATCAGACCGCACCTGGCAGAACATACAGCGCAGCTTTTGGCTCAGGCTCTTGTCATTTCAGCTGATATTGCGGGGTGGGGAAGACAGACATAAAAAGAGCTTCTAGCGCCACATGTCAAGATTGACGTCCAACTGGACTCCAGAAGTCCACTGGTACCTTCCTGTGATGTCCTCTACTGCTCGGTTTAGTGCTTGTGTGGTTTTCACTCTCATATCTAAGTGGCTTTGGCTAAAGGCTTCTGCTAAATACAACAGAATAGAATCTCCTTGGAGCAGCCAGGACGGATCAGTGTGGCGCTGAAGCTGCTCTCCAGAGAAAGCAGGGCGTCCTGCGCGACTCGTGGTCCAGCACGGACGTTAGTTTTGCCAGGACCCTCTTGTCACATACGAACCTCCTGCAGAGAGTCCAGAGAACAGCCCAAGACTGAGCCGGTCTTCCCGAGGACTCTGTCCAGCTTGCTCCCTCTCTGAGATCTGTGCTGGCCGGGAAGGTGGCTCAGTCTAAGGAGATGTGGAGCGCTTTGATGGCAGAATGAGCCACAAGTCTGAAGGTTAGTCTAGGTGTTTGAATGCAGCTGCGTGGGGGGGCAGGAACGGGTGCTTGCTCAAACCTAATGAAATGCAGATTAGGGTCGTTGAGCCACTCCAGGTCCCCCTCAGCCTGTGAGTGGGGCATTTTCATACCTGAGACAGTTTTCAGGCTTCTCCAAACCCCACTGATGTTCTGCTGCTCCTCCATCTTCCTCTCGTAACTGGCCTTCCCCTCTCTGACCTTTCTCCTCAGCTCCTTCTGTACGGTCGTCAGCTTCCTCCTTGTTCCCTGATCTGAAAGCTCTCTTCTTCTTCTTCTTCTTCTTCTTCAGGAGAGCTTTAACCTCAGGGCTCATCCACAGCTTGTTTGTTGTTGTTAGCAAAGTGCTGCGTCGCTGGGAGGGAACAGCGTTCTCAAGACCGAAGTTTATCTATGCTGTGACGGCATTAATGTCCTCCACACGTGTCTGGCAGAGCTCTGTCCACACGGTGGCGTGGAAGCAGTCCAAAAGAGCCTCCTCGCTCTCAGCGGCCCGCCTCCTCGCCGTATGGGGGACCGCAGCCTGCCTGTGTCCAACACACAGGCGGGACATGTATAATATGGGGATCAGCTCTCCCTAGAGGAGCGAGGGGGGTCTGCAGAATAGGCCTCCTCGGTGTTGGCATAAAACAAGTCCAGTGATTTATCCTCCATGCTGGGACAGGTGAAGTACTGTGTGCACGTTGCCAGAGCAGATGATGGAGAGGCATGACAGAAGAGGAAGAGGGTCTGTGGCTGCTGTGTCTGCAGCCTGCTGGTGACGGCGAGCCAGTTGTCAGAGGATACGTCCGCTTCAGCAGACCGGCTCTTCCCTACTGAAAACAGTGCTCGCTCATCCTTAAATGGAATGTTTTAATTGAAAGAAATCCCAGTAAAAAAAAACCAAAAAAAAAACCCGCAGATTTGTGTACAAATACGTATATAAGGCTCACATAGAAAACAGTGACAGGAGCAGCAGGCTGCAAAATAGTGCCAACACTCACCAATAAAGAAAGGAAACAGGTAAGAGCTGCTGCAGCCAGCAGACAGCCTGTATGTCCAGGTTTCTTTTCTACAGCGCTGTCCCATTTAAAAAGATTTCATTAAAACGTGTACAAAAATGTGAGGGGTGGACTCACTTCTGTGGGATGCTGTATCTTGGTCCAGTGATGCAAGGTGGCGGCCATGCCTTGGTCAGCGACCTCTTTAAAAACCTGGTGTCAGTTCCTTTCAACGTGTTCAGCTGATGGACGACTTGTTAATCAAGGTCATTATTTAGCCATTTATGAAGACTTTTAACAGAGTCCTCTTACCTTTGCCCCAGTCATGCCGCAGGAATCCAGATGGAACCGCTCCTTTCTGAAGCTCGCTTCGCCCACTGGCAGAAACACACGTGTCCTCTGATGGCAAAAGGGTTGAGTGCAGACATTCGTGCTGCCACGAAGGATTTTCAAATGTGGCCCCTCGTCGCTTCTAATTGTCCCAACCCAACAAGCACGGAGCTCAGCATCAAGCTGGGAAGTGGTGAAAAGTAAGATAGGGGAAGTTTTTCTTCTTGCTTGAACAGCACGGAGCGCCGCAGCAGCAGCGTCTCAGTGATTGCGCAATAACGGACAGCGTGCTGCTGAGAGGTGGACACAAGGAGAAGACAGGGAAAATGATGAACAACAACCACCACATCAGACTTCTTATGAGTGGGCAGTCTGTACAATAAATTGTCTGAATATTAGGCGGTGTAATCCCCATCCGTGCATACGTCACTGCGTGGCTGCATCTCATCACATTCAGTGTAAAAGCTGAAGTTGCTGCTAGTTAGCCTGCCGGTTAGCATGCATGTGTTTACTTATCGTTCCTCCGTCAAGTTAGCTCCGTAGCAACAAGGATACACAGGGAAATAAGGATAACTCATTCATTCATTCATAGATTCATTGTCTGTACCGCTCAGTCCAGTTCAGGGTGGTGGGGAAGCTGGAGTCTATCCAAGCAATTAGCAGGCGAGAGGCAGGACACATCCTGGACACGTCGCCGGTCCATCGCAGGCATTTTCTTGCCTACAGAAAAGCTGCTGAGCTTCAATTTCAAAGCAGAACACAGCTTTGCTTCAAAGCCGAACTGCTATGACGTCAGTGTTGAACGGGCCAATCGAAACGCTGCTCAGATCTCCGTCACTGACGAATGTAGTCACGTGACGAGAAATGGAACGTTAAAATCATGTAAATAGGCCTGCCAGACCACCTGTCAGCTGTCTGACTATTGTCAGACCCTGAGCGTGGCCTTGAGCTTGTCTGGAGGTTCTGGCAGGGATGGCAGCCCTGGTCCGCCGGTGGATGGTCGTCCCCCCCGGGGAGACATCATCCGCTGCCACCCAGCCAGATCTCCTGGAGGGACGGACGGTGGGGGGGAGGGGTCCCCCCTTTTATATAAAAAAAAAAAAAACTTGTCTGGAGGTTCTGGCAGGGATGGCAGCCCTGGTCCGCCGGTGGATGGTCCCCCCCCCCCCCGGGGAGACATCATCCGCTGCCACCCAGCCAGATCTCCTGGAGGGACGGACGGTGGGGGGGAGGGGTCCCCCCTTTTATATATTAAAAAAAAAAAAACTCCATCAGCTGACGGAGTCTGCTGCATGAACGTGCATGACATGACAACAGTCGGGACTGCACTTTTTATAAGAAGGATGTCATCAGGTCACAGCCCGTCTCTGGTTGCAATGGTTCACTTTGTAAGCATGGCCACCAAAAGTCATTTTAATTTAGGAGCCATTTTATGACACATGTACTCTGGTTAGTATGTGTGCGTGTAAATGAGTGTGTAAACATGGTATATTTATTTATTCATTCATTTGAAAAGCCTGCTGAATATGTGGCACGTGTGCAGCGGACGATGTCCTCCACCTTCCTTTGCAACTGTGCTTGGATGGGGTGGGTTGATGTTCTGACCATTTCTAACCGCTCTCAGCACTACTTCAACACGAACTGATATTGGGTGAAACGTTGACCTCCAGATAAGCTTAAAGAAGATTTCTGTGTGCGCAACATTGAACTTTACAAAAAGTAACACCTGTGTCACTTCACCTGCATGCAGTGAGAGGAGAGGAGTGGGATGACAAATTCACATCATCTATACCGTGGTCACTGATAGCTGGGCAAGTTCAGTTATCGTCTCATCGTTCCTTTACGGCCGTTACCATAGCGACACGTTAATCAGCTGCTTCAGATCAGATGATTTTTGACAGGTGAATGAGAGAAACACGCTGCTTGACAACAGTTGTTTGGCATCAAAACTATCGAGGCCGACATAAAATAGCTCCTATAGCCTACTTTAGAAAGTTCGGTAATAATAAAAAAGAAAAACAGAAATAAACATTTGTTATAAAATGTTTACTGTGTGGGACCAGGGTGATGACGACGCCTCGACGCCCGCGTCGTGACGTGAAATGCAGCGCCTCGTTTAGTCCTGCACATTGGACTGTAGCCTATATTTGGTTGAAGGGAAGTCACGTCGTCATAACAGTTTAACAACACTAATAAAAAGGATCATTTATGGAATGATCACTTACTAGAGATTTCTTAAAAATAGACTTTAAAACATGAAGCTGTAAACATTTGAATGTAGGAAATGCATATAGAAATAAACGTTTCCCTTTAGCTAGGCTACATATATTTTTGAGTGTGTTTATCAACTTTTCATCCATTAAAAAGACGTTTTTATGGTATTTATATTGGCCCATACGGCATAAAAATAAATGATCATGCTCTCCTGATGCCGTTAGATGTCGGACAGACCACCGCGCGCGACCAAACAGCCGCTGTCACGTTGTACAATTTGACTTCGAAACATCTTCACTGACGCCGCAGCCGCATCTCTTCACGTCTGTTTCACATGCGCTTTTTATTTTCAGCAGCTACAGTACCAGGTGGGCTACAGGAGACACTTTTAAAAGGCGCGGGTCTTCTGAGGAGCGTGCGTGAGTCATGTCTGTCTCTAGGCAACCGCGACTGTCCAGCATCCAGGCGCAGAGGGGAGGAGGCTGCACCTGCGCAGATTCTGCACGACAACAACATCTTTCTTGGTTGCTGGACTTTTATTTACTTCATTATGTTTAGATTGAGTGTTGATGTGTGTGACTGACACGTGTAGGCTGCTGGAAAGTGATGAAACTACGGAACAAAGTGCGCCCCGTGTTGGTTCACTCCGCCCCGCAACGTGTTTCTGTCAATTAAAGGAGGATTCTGAATTTTACGGGACGGGTGGCAACCCCGATGAGAGCTGGTCCTGCTGCATGTAAGAAAATGAAGTAAGCTGTTCTAATGTACAAGGTGTGTGTACATTTACTGCGTTTGTAGCAATGTTTGTAGACTGGTGTGAGCATAGAATTAAAGAAGCCACCATGCATTTGCTCTCTTTCTTTATACTTTATTTTAGTCATCCTCAACCCACCTTGAGAAGGTTGAAGCCAAACAGCATTTCATTTTCAAAACAATCTCTTAACTGTTAACATACAACCATCTACGACACACAGGGCCACAGCAGGAGCCTGGGTCTTCTGAGCACCTTCCTTGGTGAGCTGAGTGGATTTCTCTCGTGGATGTAGGACAAGCCTTACCTCCATCTCTGACAGCATCCTCTCCATCAGGAAACTCTGGTCAGGCACCACCTCATCTCCTGGCTGGAGGACATGATAAGGATGACATGAGGACATGATGAGGAGGACATGAGGACAGGATGAGGACATCATGAGGACATGAAAAGGATGACAGGAGGAAAGGATGAGGACATGATGAGGACATGAGAAGGATGACATCAGGATAGGACGAGGACAGGATGAGGACATGAGGACATGATAAGGATGACATGAGGACAGGATAAGGACATGATGAGGAGGACATGAGGACAGGATGAGGACATGAGGACAGAAGAAGGATGAAATCAGGACGGGATGATGACATGATGAGGAGGACATGAGGACAGGACGAGGACATGATGAGCAGGACATGAGAAGGACGACATGAAGACATGATGAGGACGACATGAGGAAAGGATGAGGAGGACATGAGGACAGGATGAGTACAGCATGAGGAGGACATGAGAGGATGAAGACATGACAGTATGAGAA
Source organism: Telmatherina bonti (assembly GCF_933228915.1). Lineage (NCBI taxonomy): Eukaryota > Metazoa > Chordata > Actinopteri > Atheriniformes > Telmatherinidae > Telmatherina > Telmatherina bonti. The sequence goes on along the minus strand of NC_136628.1, from coordinate 12,002,007 downwards.
TATTGACAGAGGAAAGGATTAGGAGATGATGAGGAGGACATCAGGACATGAGGACAGGATGACGACATGATGAGGACATGAGGACATGAGAAGGATGACAGGAGGGCAGGATGAGGACATGATGAGGAGGACATGAGGAGGACATGAGGACATGATGAAGACATGAGGACATGACGACAGAAGAAGGATGAAATCAGAACAGGATGACGACATGATGAGGAGGATGACATGAGGACAGGACGAGGACATGAGAAAGATGACATGAGGACAGGATGAGGACATGATGAGAAGGACATGAGAGGATGAAGACATGACAGTATGAGAATATTGACAGAGGAAAGGATGAGGACATGAGGAGGACATCAGGACAGGATAAAGACATGGATGTAGGACGAGTCTCACCCCCACCTCTGACAGCATCCTCTCCATCAGGAAACTCTGGTCAGGCACCACCTCATCTCCTGGCTGGAGGACATGATAAGGATGACATGAGGACATGATGAGGAGGACATGAGGACATCATGAGGACATGAGAAGGATGACAGGAGGAAAGGATGAGGAGGACATGAGGACATGAGAAGTATGACATGAGGACAGGATGAGGACATGATGAGGAGGACATGAGAAGGATGACATCAGGATAGGACGAGGACAGGATGAGGACATGAGGACATGATAAGGATGACATGAGGACATGATGAGGAGGACATGAGGACAGGATGAGGAGGACATGAGAAGGATGACAGGAGGAAAGGATGAGGAGGACATGAGGACATGAGAAGGATGACATGACGACAGGATGAGGACATGATGAGGACATGAGAAGGATGACATCAGGATAGGACGAGGACAGGATGAGGACATGAGGACGTGATAAGGATGACATGAGGACAGGATAAGGACATGATGAGGAGGACATGAGGACAGAAGAAGTATGAAATCAGGACAGGATGATGACATGATGAGGAGGACATGAGGACAGGACGAGGACATGATGAGCAGGACATGAGAAGGACGACATGAGGACATGATGAGGACGACATGAGGACAGGATGAGGAGGACATGAGGACAGGATGAGTACAGCATGAGGAGGACATGAGAGGATGAAGACATGACAGTATGAGAATATTGACAGATGAAAGGATGAGGAGATGATGAGGAGGACATCAGGACATGAGGACAGGATGACGACATGATGAGGAGGAGATGAGGAGGATGACAGGAGGGCAGGATAAGGACATGATGAGGAGGACATGAGGACAGGATGAGGACATGAGAAGGATGAAATCAGGACAGGATGAGGACATAGAGGACAGAAGAAGGATGAAATCAGGACAGGATGATGACATGATGAGGAGGACATGAGGACAGGACGAGGACATGATGAGCAGGACATGAGAAGGACGACATGAGGACATGATGAGGACGACATGAGGACAGGATGAGGAGGACATGAGGACAGGATGAGAACAGCATGAGGAGGACATGAAGACAGGACGAGGACATGAGGAGGATGACGACATGATGAAGACATGAGGACAGGATGAGGACATGACGACAGTAGAAGGATGAAATCAGAACAGGATGACGACATGATGAGGAGGAGATGAGGAGGATGACATGAGGACAGGACGAGGACATGAGAAAGATGACATGAGGACATGAGGAGGACATGATGAAGAGGACATGAGAGGATGAAGACATGACAGTATGAGAATATTGACAGAGGAAAGGATGAGGAGATGATGAGGAGGACATGAGGACAGGATGAGGACATGAGAAGGATGACGACATGATGAAGACATGAGGACAGGATGAGGACATGACGACAGAAGAAGGATGAAATCAGAACAGGATGACGACATGATGAGGAGGAGATGAGGAGGATGACATGAGGACAGGACGAGGACATGAGAAAGATGACATGAGGAGGACATGAGGACAGGATGAGGACATGATGAGGAGGACATGAGGACAGGATGAGGACATGAGGACATGATAAGGATGACATCAGGATAGGATGAGGACATGATAAGGAAGACATGAGGACAGGATGACGACGGGATGAGGACATGAGAAGGATGACATGAGAAGGATGAGATGAGGAAAGGATGAGGAGGACATCAGGACAGGATAAAGACATTGATGACAGAAGTACAGGATGAGGACATGAGGACAAGATAAGGATGACAGGAGGACATGATGAGGACATGAGAAGGATGAAATCAGGACATGAGAATGATGACATGAGGACATGATGAGGAGATGAGAAGGACGACATGAGGAGGATGACATGAGGACATGAGGAGGACAACATGAGGACATGAGAAAGATGACATGAGGACATGAGGAAGACATGAGGACAGGATGAGGACATGAGGAGAAGGACATGAGAGGATGAAGACATGACAGTATGAGAATATTGACAGGAGGAAAGGATGAGGAGATGATGAGGAGGACATCAGGACAGGATAAAGACATGGATGTAGGACGAGTCTCACCCCCACCTCTGACAGCATCCTCTCCATCAGGAAACTCTGGTCAGGCACCACCTCATCTCCTGGCTGGAGAAAATGTACACGCTGTAACTTCTTTGTTATTTCCACGTCTGAAACGTTATTAAACAAATCCGTATACCTCGTGTCGCGTCGACATCTATCTCGAGCGTCCCGTATGATCGGCATACCGACCAGGAGAGGGGTGGCGGCTGAAGTGGAGATCTTTTAGCGTCGCGTCCGGACGGGATACATTCTCTGCGCTGCTCTCTGGGACATGCATCTCAGTGTCGTCTGCGAGGACTTTTCTCGCCGGCCGATACCGCGACTCCCCGTTTTGTGAGCCTCGTCCTACAGTGACAAATATGTTGACAAGAAGAAATCCACAAGATGATCATTTTCTGCACACACAAGAGAATCAGACCGCACCTGGCAGAACATACAGCGCAGCTTTTGGCTCAGGCTCTTGTCATTTCAGCTGATATTGCGGGGTGGGGAAGACAGACATAAAAAGAGCTTCTAGCGCCACATGTCAAGATTGACGTCCAACTGGACTCCAGAAGTCCACTGGTACCTTCCTGTGATGTCCTCTACTGCTCGGTTTAGTGCTTGTGTGGTTTTCCCTCTCATATGGAAGTGGCTTTGGCTAAAGGCTTCTGCTAAATAGAACAGAATAGAATCTCCTTGGAGCAGCCAGGACGGATCAGTGTGGCGCTGAAGCTGCTCTCCAGAGAAAGCAGGGCGTCCTGCGCGACTCGTGGTCCAGCACGGACGTTAGTTTTGCCAGGACCCTCTTGTCACATACGAACCTCCTGCAGAGAGTCCAGAGAACAGCCCAAGACTGAGCCGGTCTTCCCGAGGACTCTGTCCAGCTTGCTCCCTCTCTGAGATCTGTGCTGGCCGGGAAGGTGGCTCAGTCTAAGGAGATGTGGAGCGCTTTGATGGCAGAATGAGCCACAAGTCTGAAGGTTAGTCTAGGTGTTTGAATGCAGCTGCGTGGGGGGGGGCAGGAACGGGTGCTTGCTCAAACCTAATGAAATGCAGATTAGGGTCGTTGAGCCACTCCAGGTCCCCCTCAGCCTGTGAGTGGGGCATTTTCATACCTGAGACAGTTTTCAGGCTTCTCCAAACCCCACTGATGTTCTGCTGCTCCTCCATCTTCCTCTCGTAACTGGCCTTCCCCTCTCTGACCTTTCTCCTCAGCTCCTTCTGTACGGTCGTCAGCTTCCTCCTTGTTCCCTGATCTGAAAGCTCTCTTCTTCTTCTTCTTCAGGAGAGCTTTAACCTCAGGGCTCATCCACAGCTTGTTTGTTGTTGTTAGCAAAGTGCTGGGAGGGAACAGCGTTGTCAAGACCGAAGTTTATCTATGCTGTGACGGCATTAATGTCCTCCACACGTGTCTGGCAGAGCTCTGTCCACACGGTGGCGTGGAAGCAGTCCAAAAGAGCCTCCTCGCCGTATGGGGGACCGCAGCCTGCCTGTGTCCAACACACAGGCGGGACATGTATAATATCAGCTCTCTCTAGAGGAGCGAGGGGGGTCTGCAGAATAGGCCTCCTCGGTGTTGGCATAAAACAAGTCCAGTGATTTATCCTCCATGCTGGGACAGGTGAAGTACTGTGTGCACGTTGCCAGAGCAGATGATGGAGAGGCATGACAGAAGAGGAAGAGGGTCTGTGGCTGCTGTGTCTGCAGCCTGCTGGTGACGGCGAGCCAGTTGTCAGAGGATACGTCCGCTTCAGCAGACCGGCTCTTCCCTACTGAAAACAGTGCTCGCTCATCCTTAAATGGAATGTTTTAATTGAAAGAAATCCCAGTAAAAAAAAAACAAAAAAAAAACACGCAGATTTGTGTACAAATACGTATATAAGGCTCACATAGAAAACAGTGACAGGAGCAGCAGGCTGCAAAATAGTGCCAACACTCACCAATAAAGAAAGGAAACAGGTAAGAGCTGCTGCAGCCAGCAGACAGCCTGTATGTCCAGGTTTCTTTTCTACAGCGCTGTCCCATTTAAAAAGATTTCATTAAAACGTGTACAAAAATGTGAGGGGTGGACTCACTTCTGTGGGATGCTGTATCTTGGTCCAGTGATGCAAGGTGGCGGCCATGCCTTGGTCAGCGACCTCTTTAAAAACCTGGTGTCAGTTCCTTTCAACGTGTTCAGCTGATGGACGACTTGTTAATCAAGGTCATTATTTAGCCATTTATGAAGACTTTTAACAGAGTCCTCTTACCTTTGCCCCAGTCATGCCGCAGGAATCCAGATGGAACCGCTCCTTTCTGAAGCTCGCTTCGCCCACTGGCAGAAACACACGTGTCCTCTGATGGCAAAAGGGTTGAGTGCAGACATTCGTGCTGCCACGAAGGATTTTCAAATGTGGCCCCTCGTCGCTTCTAATTGTCCCAACCCAACAAGCACGGAGCTCAGCATCAAGCTGGGAAGTGGTGAAAAGTAAGATAGGGGAAGTTTTTCTTCTTGCTTGAACAGCACGGAGCGCCGCAGCAGCAGCAGCGTCTCAGTGATTGCGCAATAACGGACAGCGTGCTGCTGAGAGGTGGACACAAGGAGAAGACAGGGAAAATGATGAACAACAACCACCACATCAGACTTCTTATGAGTGGGCAGTCTGTACAATAAATTGTCTGAATATTAGGCGGTGTAATCCCCATCCGTGCGTGGCTGCATCTCATCACATTCAGTGTAAAAGCTGAAGTTGCTGCTAGTTAGCCTGCCGGTTAGCATGCATGTGTTTACTTATCGTTCCTCCGTCAAGTTAGCTCCGTAGCAACAAGGATACACAGGGAAATAAGGATAACTCATTCATTCATTCATAGATTCATTGTCTGTACCGCTCAGTCCAGTTCAGGGTGGTGGGGAAGCTGGAGTCTATCCCAGCAATTAGCAGGCGAGAGGCAGGACACATCCTGGACACGTCGCCGGTCCATCGCAGGCATTTTCTTGCCTACAGAAAAGCTGCTGAGCTTCAATTTCAAAGCAGAACACAGCTTTGCTTCAAAGCCGAACTGCTATGACGTCAGTGTTGAACGGGCCAATCGAAACGCTGCTCAGATCTCCGTCACTGACGAATGTAGTCACGTGACGAGAAATGGAACGTTAAAATCATGTAAATAGGCCTGCCAGACCACCTGTCAGCTGTCTGACTATTGTCAGACCCTGAGCGTGGCCTTGAGCTTGTCTGGAGGTTCTGGCAGGGATGGCAGCCCTGGTCCGCCGGTGGATGGTCGTCCCCCCCGGGGAGACATCATCCGCTGCCACCCAGCCAGATCTCCTGGAGGGACGGACGGTGGGGGGGAGGGGTCCCCCCTTTTATATATAAAATTTTTTTTTAAAAAAACTCCATCAGCTGACGGAGTCTGCTGCATGAACGTGCATGACCATGACAACAGTCGGGACTGCACTTTTTATAAGAAGGATGTCATCAGGTCACAGCCCGTCTCTGGTTGCAATGGTTCACTTTGTAAGCATGGCCACCAAAAGTCATTTTAATTTAGGAGCCATTTTATGACACATGTACTCTGGTTAGTATGTGTGCGTGTAAATGAGTGTGTAAACATGGTATATTTATTTATTCATTCATTTGAAAAGCCTGCTGAATATGTGGCACGTGTGCAGCGGACGATGTCCTCCACCTTCCTTTGCAACTGTGCTTGGATGGGGTGGGTTGATGTTCTGACCATTTCTAACCGCTTTCAGCACTACTTCAACACGAACTGATATTGGGTGAAACGTTGACCTCCAGATAAGCTTAAAGAAGATTTCTGTGTGCGCAACATTGAACTTTACAAAAAGTAACACCTGTGTCACTTCACCTGCATGCAGTGAGAGGAGTGGGATGACAAATTCACATCATCTATACCGTGGTCACTGATAGCTGGGCAAGTTCAGTTATTGTCTCATCGTTCCTTTACGGCCGTTACCATAGCGACACGTTAATCAGCTGCTTCAGATCAGGTGATTTTTGACAGGTGAATGAGAGAAACACGCTGCTTGACAACAGTTGTTTGGCATCAAAACTATCGAGGCCGACATAAAATAGCTCCTATAGCCTACTTTAGAAAGTTCGGTAATAATAAAAAAAGAAAAACAGAAATAAACATTTGTTATAAAATGTTTACTGTGTGGGACCAGGGTGATGACGACGCCTCGACGCCCGCGTCGTGACGTGAAATGCAGCGCCTCGTTTAGTCCTGCACATTGGACTGTAGCCTATATTTGGTTGAAGGGAAGTCACGTCGTCATAACAGTTTAACAGCACTAATAAAAAGGATCATTTATGGAATGATCACTTACTAGAGATTTCTTAAAAATAGACTTTAAAACATGAAGCTGTAAACATTTGAATGTAGGAAATGCATATAGAAATAAACGTTTCCCTTTAGCTAGGCTACATATATTTTTGAGTGTGTTTATCAACTTTTCATCCATTAAAAAGACGTTTTCAATGGGTATATATGGTATTTATATTGGCCCACACGGCATATAAATAAATGATCATGCTCTCCTGATGCCGTTAGATGTCGGACAGACCACCGCGCGCGACTAAACAGCCGCTGTCACGTTGTACAATTTGACTTCGAAACATCTTCACTGACGCCGCAGCCGCATCTCTTCACGTCTGTTTGACATGCGCTTTTTATTTTCAGCAGCTACAGTACCAGGTGGGCTACAGGAGACACTTTTAAAAGGCGCGGGTCTTCTGAGGAGCGTGCGTGAGTCATGTCTGTCTCTAGGCAACCGCGACTGTCCAGCATCCAGGCGCAGAGGGGAGGAGGCTGCACCTGCGCAGATTCTGCACGACAACAACATCTTTCTTGGTTGTTGGACTTTTATTTACTTCATTATGTTTAGATTGAGTGTTGATGTGTGTGACTGACACGTGTAGGCTGCTGGAAAGTGATGAAACTACGGAACAAAGTGCGTCCCGTGTTGGTTCACTCCGCCCCGCAACGTGTTTCTGTCAATTAAAGGAGGATTCTGAATTTTACGGGACGGGTGGCAACCCCGATGAGAGCTGGTCCTGCTGCATGTAAGAAAATGAAGTAAGCTGTTCTAATGTACAAGGTGTGTACATTTACTGCGTTTGTAGCAATGTTTGTAGACTGGTGTGAGCATAGAATTAAAGAAGCCACCATGCATTTGCTCTCTTTCTTTATACTTTATTTTAGTCATCCTCAACCCACCTTGAGAAGGTTGAAGCCAAACAGCATTTCATTTTCAAAACAATCTCTTAACTTTTAACATACAACCATCTACGACACACAGGGCCACAGCAGGAGCCTGGGTCTTCTGAGCACCTTCCTTGGTGAGCTGAGTGGATTTCTCTCGTGGATGTAGGCCGAGTCTCACCCCCACTTCTGACAGCATCCTCTCCATCAGGAAACTCTGGTCAGGCACCACCTCATCTCCTGGCTGGAGGACATGATAAGGATGACATGAGGACATGATGAGGACATGATGAGGACATGAGAAGGATGACATCAGGATAGGACGAGGACAGGATGAGGACATGAGGACATGATAAGGATGACATGAGGACAGGATAAGGACATGATGAGGAGGACATGAGGACAGGATGAGGACATGAGGACAGAAGAAGGATGAAATCAGGACAGGATGATGACATGATGAGGAGGACATGAGGACAGGACGAGGACATGATGAGCAGGACATGAGAAGGACGACATGAGGACATGATGAGGACGACATGAGGACAGGATGAGGAGGACATGAGGACAGGATGAGTACAGCATGAGGAGGACATGAGAGGATGAAGACATGACAGTATGAGAATATTGACAGAGGAAAGGATGAGGAGAAGATGAGGAGGACATCAGGACATGAGGACAGGATGACGACATGATGAGGACATGAGGACATGAGAAGGATGACAGGAGGGCAGGATGAGGACATGATGAGGAGGACATGAAGACAGGACGAGGACATGAGGAGGATGACGACATGATGAAGACATGAGGACAGGATGAGGACATGACGACAGAAGAAGGATGAAATCAGAACAGGATGACGACATGATGAGGAGGAGATGAGGAGGATGACATGAGGACAGGACGAGGACATGAGAAAGATGACATGAGGACATGAGGAGGACATGAGGACAGGATGAGGACATGATGAGAAGGACATGAGAGGATGAAGACATGACAGTATGAGAATATTGACAGAGGAAAGGATGAGGAGATGATGAGGAGGACATGAGGACAGGATGAGGACATGAGGACATGAGAATGATGACATGAGGACATGATGAGGACATGAGAAGGACGACATGAGGAGGATGACATGAGGACATGATGAGGACATGAGGAGGACAACATGAGGACATGAGAAAGATGACATGAGGACATGAGGAAGACATGAGGACAGGATGAGGACATGAGGAGGACATGAGGACAGGATGAGTACAGCATGAGGAGGACATGAGAGGATGAAGACATGACAGTATGAGAATATTGACAGAGGAAAGGATGAGGAGAAGATGAGGAGGACATCAGGACATGAGGACAGGATGACGACATGATGAGGACATGAGGACATGAGAAGGATGACAGGAGGGCAGGATGAGGACATGATGAGGAGGACATGAAGACAGGACGAGGACATGAGGAGGATGACGACATGATGAAGACATGAGGACAGGATGAGGACATGACGACAGAAGAAGGATGAAATCAGAACAGGATGACGACATGATGAGGAGGAGATGAGGAGGATGACATGAGGACAGGACGAGGACATGAGAAAGATGACATGAGGACATGAGGAGGACATGAGGACAGGATGAGGACATGATGAGAAGGACATGAGAGGATGAAGACATGACAGTATGAGAATATTGACAGAGGAAAGGATGAGGAGATGATGAGGAGGACATGAGGACAGGATGAGGACATGAGGACATGAGAATGATGACATGAGGACATGATGAGGACATGAGAAGGACGACATGAGGAGGATGACATGAGGACATGATGAGGACATGAGGAGGACAACATGAGGACATGAGAAAGATGACATGAGGACATGAGGAAGACATGAGGACAGGATGAGGACATGAGGAGGACATGAGGACAGGATGAGAAGGAGATGAGAGGATGAAGACATGACAGTATGAGAATATTGACAGAGGAAAGGATGAGGAGATGAGGAGGAGGACATGAGAAGGATGACATGAGGACGGGATGAGGACGGTATGAGGACATGATAAGAATGACATGAAGACAGGACGGGGACATGAGGAGGATGACATGAGGACATGATGAGGACATGAGAAGGATGACATGAGGAGGATGACATGAGGACATGAGGAGGACATGAGGACAGGATGACGACATGATGAGGAGGACATGAGGACATGATGAGGACATGACAGTATGAGGATATTGACAGGAGGAAAGGATGGACATGATGACAGGATGAGGACATGATGAGGAGGACATGAGGACAGAATGAGGACATGAAGAGGAGGACATGAGGACAGGATGAGGACATGATGAGGAGGACATGAGAGGATGAAGACATGACAGTATGAGAATATTAACAGAGGAAAGGATGAGGACAGGATGAGGAGGACATGAGGACAGGATGAGGACATGAGGACATGATAAAAATGACATGAGGACAGGATGAGGACATGAGGAGGAGGACATGAGAAGGATGACATGAGGACAGGATGAGGACGGGATGAGGACATGATAAGAATGACATGAAGACAGGACGAGGACATGAGGAGGATGACATGAGGACATGATGAGGGCATGAGAAGGATGACATGAGGACAGGATGAGGACATGAGAAAGATGACATGAGGACATGAGGAGGACATGAGGACAGGATGAGGACATGATGAGAAGGACATGAGAGGATGAAGACATGACAGTATGAGAATATTGACAGAGGAAAGGATGAGGAGATGATGAGGAGGACATGAGGACAGGATGAGGACATGAGGACATGAGAATGATGACATGAGGACATGATGAGGACATGAGAAGGACGACATGAGGAGGATGACATGAGGACATGATGAGGACATGAGGAGGACAACATGAGGACATGAGAAAGATGACATGAGGACATGAGGAAGACATGAGGACAGGATGAGGACATGAGGAGGACATGAGGACAGGATGAGAAGGAGATGAGAGGATGAAGACATGACAGTATGAGAATATTGACAGAGGAAAGGATGAGGAGATGAGGAGGAGGACATGAGAAGGATGACATGAGGACGGGATGAGGACGGTATGAGGACATGATAAGAATGACATGAAGACAGGACGGGGACATGAGGAGGATGACATGAGGACATGATGAGGACATGAGAAGGATGACATGAGGAGGATGACATGAGGACATGAGGAGGACATGAGGACAGGATGACGACATGATGAGGAGGACATGAGGACATGATGAGGACATGACAGTATGAGGATATTGACAGGAGGAAAGGATGGACATGATGACAGGATGAGGACATGATGAGGAGGACATGAGGACAGAATGAGGACATGAAGAGGAGGACATGAGGACAGGATGAGGACATGATGAGGAGGACAAGAGAGGATGAAGACATGACAGTATGAGAATATTAACAGAGGAAAGGATGAGGACAGGATGAGGAGGACATGAGGACAGGATGAGGACATGAGGACATGATAAAAATGACATGAGGACAGGATGAGGACATGAGGAGGAGGACATGAGAAGGATGACATGAGGACAGGATGAGGACGGGATGAGGACATGATAAGAATGACATGAAGACAGGACGAGGACATGAGGAGGATGACATGAGGACATGATGAGGGCATGAGAAGGATGACATGAGGACAGGATGAGGACATGAGAAGGATGACATGAGGACAGGATGAGGACATGATGAGGAGGACATGAGGACAGGATGAGGACATGAGGACATGAGAAGGATGAGGAGGACATGATGAGGACATGATAAAGATGACATGAGGACATGATGAGGACATGACAGTATGAGAATATTGACAGGAGGAAAGGATGAGGAGATGATGAGGAGGACATCAGGACAGGATAAAGACATGGATGTAGGACGAGTCTCACCCCCACCTCTGACAGCATCCTCTCCATCAGGAAACTCTGGTCAGGCACCACCTCATCTCCTGGCTGGAGAAAATGTACACGCTGTAACTTCTTTGTTATTTCCACGTCTGAAACGTTATTAAACAAATCCGTATACCTCGTGTCGCGTCGACATCTATCTCGAGCGTCCCGTATGATCGGCATACCGACCAGGAGAGGGGTGGCGGCTGAAGTGGAGATCTTTTAGCGTCGCGTCCGGACGGGATACATTCTCTGCGCTGCTCTCTGGGACATGCATCTCAGTGTCGTCTGCGAGGACTTTTCTCGCCGGCCGATACCGCGACTCCCCGTTTTGTGAGCCTCGTCCTACAGTGACAAATATGTTGACAAGAAGAAATCCACAAGATGATCATTTTCTGCACACACAAGAGAATCAGACCGCACCTGGCAGAACATACAGCGCAGCTTTTGGCTCAGGCTCTTGTCATTTCAGCTGATATTGCGGGGTGGGGAAGACAGACATAAAAAGAGCTTCTAGCGCCACATGTCAAGATTGACGTCCAACTGGACTCCAGAAGTCCACTGGTACCTTCCTGTGATGTCCTCTACTGCTCGGTTTAGTGCTTGTGTGGTTTTCACTCTCATATCTAAGTGGCTTTGGCTAAAGGCTTCTGCTAAATAGAACAGAATAGAATCTCCTTGGAGCAGCCAGGACGGATCAGTGTGGCGCTGAAGCTGCTCTCCAGAGAAAGCAGGGCGTCCTGCGCGACTCGTGGTCCAGCACGGACGTTAGTTTTGCCAGGACCCTCTTGTCACATACGAACCTCCTGCAGAGAGTCCAGAGAACAGCCCAAGACAGAGCCGGTCTTCCCGAGGACTCTGTCCAGCTTGCTCCCTCTCTGAGATCTGTGCTGGCCGGGAAGGTGGCTCAGTCTAAGGAGATGTGGAGCGCTTTGATGGCAGAATGAGCCACAAGTCTGAAGGTTAGTCTAGGTGTTTGAATGCAGCTGCGTGGGGGGGCAGGAACGGGTGCTTGCTCAAACCTAATGAAATGCAGATTAGGGTCGTTGAGCCACTCCAGGTCCCCCTCAGCCTGTGAGTGGGGCATTTTCATACCTGAGACAGTTTTCAGGCTTCTCCAAACCCCACTGATGTTCTGCTGCTCCTCCATCTTCCTCTCGTAACTGGCCTTCCCCTCTCTGACCTTTCTCCTCAGCTCCTTCTGTACGGTCGTCAGCTTCCTCCTTGTTCCCTGATCTGAAAGCTCTCTTCTTCTTCTTCTTCTTCTTCTTCAGGAGAGCTTTAACCTCAGGGCTCATCCACAGCTTGTTTGTTGTTGTTAGCAAAGTGCTGCGTCGCTGGGAGGGAACAGCGTTGTCAAGACCGAAGTTTATCTATGCTGTGACGGCATTAATGTCCTCCACACGTGTCTGGCAGAGCTCTGTCCACACGGTGGCGTGGAAGCAGTCCAAAAGAGCCTCCTCGCTCTCAGCGGCCCGCCTCCTCGCCGTATGGGGGACCGCAGCCTGCCTGTGTCCAACACACAGGCGGGACATGTATAATATGGGGATCAGCTCTCCCTAGAGGAGCGAGGGGGGTCTGCAGAATAGGCCTCCTCGGTGTTGGCATAAAACAAGTCCAGTGATTTATCCTCCATGCTGGGACAGGTGAAGTACTGTGTGCACGTTGCCAGAGCAGATGATGGAGAGGCATGACAGAAGAGGAAGAGGGTCTGTGGCTGCTGTGTCTGCAGCCTGCTGGTGACGGCGAGCCAGTTGTCAGAGGATACGTCCGCTTCAGCAGACCGGCTCTTCCCTACTGAAAACAGTGCTCGCTCATCCTTAAATGGAATGTTTTAATTGAAAGAAATCCCAGTAAAAAAAAACCACAAAAAAAACCCGCAGATTTGTGTACAAATACGTATATAAGGCTCACATAGAAAACAGTGACAGGAGCAGCAGGCTGCAAAATAGTGCCAACACTCACCAATAAAGAAAGGAAACAGGTAAGAGCTGCTGCAGCCAGCAGACAGCCTGTATGTCCAGGTTTCTTTTCTACAGCGCTGTCCCATTAAAAAAGATTTCATTAAAACGTGTACAAAAATGTGAGGGGTGGACTCACTTCTGTGGGATGCTGTATCTTGGTCCAGTGATGCAAGGTGGCGGCCATGCCTTGGTCAGCGACCTCTTTAAAAACCTGGTGTCAGTTCCTTTCAACGTGTTCAGCTGATGGACGACTTGTTAATCAAGGTCATTATTTAGCCATTTATGAAGACTTTTAACAGAGTCCTCTTACCTTTGCCCCAGTCATGCCGCAGGAATCCAGATGGAACCGCTCCTTTCTGAAGCTCGCTTCGCCCACTGGCAGAAACACACGTGTCCTCTGATGGCAAAAGGGTTGAGTGCAGACATTCGTGCTGCCACGAAGGATTTTCAAATGTGGCCCCTCGTCGCTTCTAATTGTCCCAACCCAACAAGCACGGAGCTCAGCATCAAGCTGGGAAGTGGTGAAAAGTAAGATAGGGGAAGTTTTTCTTCTTGCTTGAACAGCACGGAGCGCCGCAGCAGCAGCGTCTCAGTGATTGCGCAATAACGGACAGCGTGCTGCTGAGAGGTGGACACAAGGAGAAGACAGGGAAAATGATGAACAACAACCACCACATCAGACTTCTTATGAGTGGGCAGTCTGTACAATAAATTGTCTGAATATTAGGCGGTGTAATCCCCATCCTGCGTGGCTGCATCTCATCACATTCAGTGTAAAAGCTGAAGTTGCTGCTAGTTAGCCTGCCGGTTAGCATGCATGTGTTTACTTATCGTTCCTCCGTCAAGTTAGCTCCGTAGCAACAAGGATACACAGGGAAATAAGGATAACTCATTCATTCATTCATTCATTCATTCATAGATTCATTGTCTGTACCGCTCAGTCCAGTTCAGGGTGGTGGGGAAGCTGGAGTCTATCCAAGCAATTAGCAGGCGAGAGGCAGGACACATCCTGGACACGTCGCCGGTCCATCGCAGGCATTTTCTTGCCTACAGAAAAGCTGCTGAGCTTCAATTTCAAAGCAGAACACAGCTTTGCTTCAAAGCCGAACTGCTATGACGTCAGTGTTGAACGGGCCAATCGAAACGCTGCTCAGATCTCCGTCACTGACGAATGTAGTCACGTGACGAGAAATGGAACGTTAAAATCATGTAAATAGGCCTGCCAGACCACCTGTCAGCTGTCTGACTATTGTCAGACCCTGAGCGTGGCCTTGAGCTTGTCTGGAGGTTCTGGCAGGGATGGCAGCCCTGGTCCGCCGGTGGATGGTCGTCCCCCCCGGGGAGACATCATCCGCTGCCACCCAGCCAGATCTCCTGGAGGGACGGACGGTGGGGGGGAGGGGTCCCCCCTTTTATATTAAAAAAAAAAAAACTTGTCTGGAGGTTCTGGCAGGGATGGCAGCCCTGGTCCGCCGGTGGATGGTCGTCCCCCCCGGGGAGACATCATCCGCTGCCACCCAGCCAGATCTCCTGGAGGGACGGACGGTGGGGGGGGGAGGGGTCCCCCCTTTTATATATTAAAAAAAAAAAAACTCCATCAGCTGACGGAGTCTGCTGCATGAACGTGCATGACCATGACAACAGTCGGGACTGCACTTTTTATAAGAAGGATGTCATCAGGTCACAGCCCGTCTCTGGTTGCAATGGTTCACTTTGTAAGCATGGCCACCAAAAGTCATTTTAATTTAGGAGCCATTTTATGACACATGTACTCTGGTTAGTATGTGTGCGTGTAAATGAGTGTGTAAACATGGTATATTTATTTATTCATTCATTTGAAAAGCCTGCTGAATATGTGGCACGTGTGCAGCGGACGATGTCCTCCACCTTCCTTTGCAACTGTGCTTGGATGGGGTGGGTTGATGTTCTGACCATTTCTAACCGCTCTCAGCACTACTTCAACACGAACTGATATTGGGTGAAACGTTGACCTCCAGATAAGCTTAAAGAAGATTTCTGTGTGCGCAACATTGAACTTTACAAAAAGTAACACCTGTGTCACTTCACCTGCATGCAGTGAGAGGAGAGGAGTGGGATGACAAATTCACATCATCTATACCGTGGTCACTGATAGCTGGGCAAGTTCAGTTATCGTCTCATCGTTCCTTTACGGCCGTTACCATAGCGACACGTTAGTCAGCTGCTTCAGATCAGGTGATTTTTGACAGGTGAATGAGAGAAACACGCTGCTTGACAACAGTTGTTTGGCATCAAAACTATCGAGGCCGACATAAAATAGCTCCTATAGCCTACTTTAGAAAGTTTGGTAATAATAAAAAAGAAAAACAGAAATAAACATTTGTTATAAAATGTTTACTGTGTGGGACCAGGGTGATGACGACGCCTCGACGCCCGCGTCGTGACGTGAAATGCAGCGCCTCGTTTAGTCCTGCACATTGGACTGTAGCCTATATTTGGTTGAAGGGAAGTCACGTCGTCATAACAGTTTAACAACACTAATAAAAAGGATCATTTATGGAATGATCACTTACTAGAGATTTCTTAAAAATACACTTTAAAACATGAAGCTGTAAACATTTGAATGTAGGAAATGCATATAGAAATAAACGTTTCCCTTTAGCTAGGCTACATATATTTTTGAGTGTGTTTATCAACTTTTCATCCATTAAAAAGACGTTTTTAATGGGTATATATGGTATTTATATTGGCCCACACGGCATATAAATAAATGATCATGCTCTCCTGATGCCGTTAGATGTCGGACAGACCACCGCGCGCGACTGAACAGCCGCTGTCACGTTGTACAATTTGACTTCGAAACATCTTCACTGACGCCGCAGCCGCATCTCTTCACGTCTGTTTCACATGCGCTTTTTATTTTCAGCAGCTACAGTACCAGGTGGGCTACAGGAGACACTTTTAAAAGGCGCGGGTCTTCTGAGGAGCGTGCGTGAGTCATGTCTGTCTCTAGGCAACCGCGACTGTCCAGCATCCAGGCGCAGAGGGGAGGAGGCTGCACCTGCGCAGATTCTGCACGACAACAACATCTTTCTTGGTTGTTGGACTTTTATTTACTTCATTATGTTTAGATTGAGTGTTGATGTGTGTGACTGACACGTGTAGGCTGCTGGAAAGTGATGAAACTACGGAACAAAGTGCGTCCCGTGTTGGTTCACTCCGCCCCGCAACGTGTTTCTGTCAATTAAAGGAGGATTCTGAATTTTACGGGACGGGTGGCAACCCCGATGAGAGCTGGTCCTGCTGCATGTAAGAAAATGAAGTAAGCTGTTCTAATGTACAAGGTGTGTGTACATTTACTGCGTTTGTAGCAATGTTTGTAGACTGGTGTGAGCATAGAATTAAAGAAGCCACCATGCATTTGCTCTCTTTCTTTATACTTTATTTTAGTCATCCTCAACCCACCTTGAGAAGGTTGAAGCCAAACAGCATTTCATTTTCAAAACAATCTCTTAACTTTTAACATACAACCATCTACGACACACAGGGCCACAGCAGGAGCCTGGGTCTTCTGAGCACCTTCCTTGGTGAGCTGAGTGGATTTCTCTCGTGGATGTAGGACAAGCCTTACCTCCATCTCTGACAGCATCCTCTCCATCAGGAAACTCTGGTCAGGCACCACCTCATCTCCTGGCTGGAGGACATGATAAGGATGACATGAGGACATGATGAGGAGGACATGAGGACAGGATGAGGACATGAGGACATGAGAAGGATGACAGGAGGAAAGGATGAGGAGGACATGAGGACATGAGAAGGATGACATGAGGACATGATGAGGATGACATGACGACAGGATGAGGACATGATGAGGACATGAGAAGGATGACATCAGGATAGGACGAGGAGGACATGAGAAGGATGACATCAGGATAGGACGAGGACAGGATGAGGACATGAGGACATGATAAGGATGACATGAGGACAGGATAAGGACATGATGAGGAGGACATGAGGACAGGATGAGGACATGAGGACAGAAGAAGGATGAAATCAGGACAGGATGATGACATGATGAGGAGGACATGAGGACAGGATGAGGACATGATGAGCAGGACATGAGAAGGACGACATGAGGACGACATGAGGACAGGATGAGGAGGACATGAGGACAGGATGAGTACAGCATGAGGAGGACATGAGAGGATGAAGACATGACAGTATGAGAATATTGACAGAGGAAAGGATGAGGAGATGATGAGGAGGACATCAGGACATGAGGACAGGATGACGACATGATGAGGACATGAGAAGGATGACAGGAGGGCAGGATGAGGACATGATGAGGAGGACATGAAGACAGGACGAGGACATGAGGAGGATGACAACATGATGAAGACATGAGGACAGGATGAGGACATGACGACAGAAGAAGGATGAAATCAGAACAGGATGACGACATGATGAGGAGGAGATGAGGAGGATGACATGAGGACAGGACGAGGACATGAGAAAGATGACATGAGGAGGACATGAGGACAGGATGAGGACATGATGAGGAGGACATGAGGACAGGATGAGGACATGAGGACATGATAAGGATGACATCAGGATAGGATGAGGACATGATAAGGAAGACATGAGGACAGGATGACGACGTGATGAGGACATGAGAAGGATGACATGAGAAGGATGAGATGAGGAAAGGATGAGGAGGACATCAGGACAGGATAAAGACATTGATGACAGAAGTACAGGATGAGGACATGAGGACAAGATAAGGATGACAGGAGGACATGATGAGGACATGAGAAGGATGAAATCAGGACATGAGAAGGATGACATGAGGACATGAGAATGATGACATGAGGACATGATGAGGAGATGAGAAGGACGACATGAGGAGGATGACATGAGGACATGAGGAGGACAACATGAGGACATGAGAAAGATGACATGAGGACATGAGGAAGACATGAGGACAGGATGAGGACATGAGGAGAAGGACATGAGAGGATGAAGACATGACAGTATGAGAATATTGACAGGAGGAAAGGATGAGGAGATGATGAGGAGGACATCAGGACAGGATAAAGACATGGATGTAGGACGAGTCTCACCCCCACCTCTGACAGCATCCTCTCCATCAGGAAACTCTGGTCAGGCACCACCTCATCTCCTGGCTGGAGAAAATGTACACGCTGTAACTTCTTTGTTATTTCCACGTCTGAAACGTTATTAAACAAATCCGTATACCTCGTGTCGCGTCGACATCTATCTCGAGCGTCCCGTATGATCGGCATACCGACCAGGAGAGGGGTGGCGGCTGAAGTGGAGATCTTTTAGCGTCGCGTCCGGACGGGATACATTCTCTGCGCTGCTCTCTGGGACATGCATCTCAGTGTCGTCTGCGAGGACTTTTCTCGCCGGCCGATACCGCGACTCCCCGTTTTGTGAGCCTCGTCCTACAGTGACAAATATGTTGACAAGAAGAAATCCACAAGATGATCATTTTCTGCACACACAAGAGAATCAGACCGCACCTGGCAGAACATACAGCGCAGCTTTTGGCTCAGGCTCTTGTCATTTCAGCTGATATTGCGGGGTGGGGAAGACAGACATAAAAAGAGCTTCTAGCCCCACATGTCAAGATTGACGTCCAACTGGACTCCAGAAGTCCACTGGTACCTTCCTGTGATGTCCTCTACTGCTCGGTTTAGTGCTTGTGTGGTTTTCACTCTCATATGGAAGTGGCTTTGGCTAAAGGCTTCTGCTAAATAGAACAGAATAGAATCTCCTTGGAGCAGCCAGGACGGATCAGTGTGGCGCTGAAGCTGCTCTCCAGAGAAAGCAGGGCGTCCTGCGCGACTCGTGGTCCAGCACGGACGTTAGTTTTGCCAGGACCCTCTTGTCACATACGAACCTCCTGCAGAGAGTCCAGAGAACAGCCCAAGACTGAGCCGGTCTTCCCGAGGACTCTGTCCAGCTTGCTCCCTCTCTGAGATCTGTGCTGGCCGGGAAGGTGGCTCAGTCTAAGGAGATGTGGAGCGCTTTGATGGCAGAATGAGCCACAAGTCTGAAGGTTAGTCTAGGTGTTTGAATGCAGCTGCGTGGGGGGGCAGGAACGGGTGCTTGCTCAAACCTAATGAAATGCAGATTAGGGTCGTTGAGCCACTCCAGGTCCCCCTCAGCCTGTGAGTGGGGCATTTTCATACCTGAGACAGTTTTCAGGCTTCTCCAAACCCCACTGATGTTCTGCTGCTCCTCCATCTTCCTCTCGTAACTGGCCTTCCCCTCTCTGACCTTTCTCCTCAGCTCCTTCTGTACGGTCGTCAGCTTCCTCCTTGTTCCCTGATCTGAAAGCTCTCTTCTTCTTCTTCTTCAGGAGAGCTTTAACCTCAGGGCTCATCCACAGCTTGTTTGTTGTTGTTAGCAAAGTGCTGGGAGGGAACAGCGTTCTCAAGACCGAAGTTTATCTATGCTGTGACGGCATTAATGTCCTCCACACGTGTCTGGCAGAGCTCTGTCCACACGGTGGCGTGGAAGCAGTCCAAAAGAGCCTCCTCGCTCTCAGCGGCCCGCCTCCTCGCCGTATGGGGGACCGCAGCCTGCCTGTGTCCAACACACAGGCGGGACATGTATAATATGGGGATCAGCTCTCCCTAGAGGAGCGAGGGGGGTCTGCAGAATAGGCCTCCTCGGTGTTGGCATAAAACAAGTCCAGTGATTTATCCTCCATGCTGGGACAGGTGAAGTACTGTGTGCACGTTGCCAGAGCAGATGATGGAGAGGCATGACAGAAGAGGAAGAGGGTCTGTGGCTGCTGTGTCTGCAGCCTGCTGGTGACGGCGAGCCAGTTGTCAGAGGATACGTCCGCTTCAGCAGACCGGCTCTTCCCTACTGAAAACAGTGCTCGCTCATCCTTAAATGGAATGTTTTAATTGAAAGAAATCCCAGTAAAAAAAAAACAAAAAAAAAACACGCAGATTTGTGTACAAATACGTATATAAGGCTCACATAGAAAACAGTGACAGGAGCAGCAGGCTGCAAAATAGTGCCAACACTCACCAATAAAGAAAGGAAACAGGTAAGAGCTGCTGCAGCCAGCAGACAGCCTGTATGTCCAGGTTTCTTTTCTACAGCGCTGTCCCATTAAAAAAGATTTCATTAAAACGTGTACAAAAATGTGAGGGGTGGACTCACTTCTGTGGGATGCTGTATCTTGGTCCAGTGATGCAAGGTGGCGGCCATGCCTTGGTCAGCGACCTCTTTAAAAACCTGGTGTCAGTTCCTTTCAACGTGTTCAGCTGATGGACGACTTGTTAATCAAGGTCATTATTTAGCCATTTATGAAGACTTTTAACAGAGTCCTCTTACCTTTGCCCCAGTCATGCCGCAGGAATCCAGATGGAACCGCTCCTTTCTGAAGCTCGCTTCGCCCACTGGCAGAAACACACGTGTCCTCTGATGGCAAAAGGGTTGAGTGCAGACATTCGTGCTGCCACGAAGGATTTTCAAATGTGGCCCCTCGTCGCTTCTAATTGTCCCAACCCAACAAGCACGGAGCTCAGCATCAAGCTGGGAAGTGGTGAAAAGTAAGATAGGGGAAGTTTTTCTTCTTGCTTGAACAGCACGGAGCGCCGCAGCAGCAGCGTCTCAGTGATTGCGCAATAACGGACAGCGTGCTGCTGAGAGGTGGACACAAGGAGAAGACAGGGAAAATGATGAACAACAACCACCACATCAGACTTCTTATGAGTGGGCAGTCTGTACAATAAATTGTCTGAATATTAGGCGGTGTAATCCCCATCCGTGCATACGTCACTGCGTGGCTGCATCTCGTCACATTCAGTGTAAAAGCTGAAGTTGCTGCTAGTTAGCCTGCCGGTTAGCATGCATGTGTTTACTTATCGTTCCTCCGTCAAGTTAGCTCCGTAGCAACAAGGATACACAGGGAAATAAGGATAACTCATTCATTCATTCATTCATTCATTCATAGATTCATTGTCTGTACCGCTCAGTCCAGTTCAGGGTGGTGGGGAAGCTGGAGTCTATCCCAGCAATTAGCAGGCGAGAGGCAGGACACATCCTGGACACGTCGCCGGTCCATCGCAGGCATTTTCTTGCCTACAGAAAAGCTGCTGAGCTTCAATTTCAAAGCAGAACACAGCTTTGCTTCAAAGCCGAACTGCTATGACGTCAGTGTTAAACGGGCCAATCGAAACGCTGCTCAGATCTCCGTCACTGACGAATGTAGTCACGTGATGAGAAATGGAACGTTAAAATCATGTAAATAGGCCTGCCAGACCACCTGTCAGCTGTCTGACTATTGTCAGACCCTGAGCGTGGCCTTGAGCTTGTCTGGAGGTTCTGGCAGGGATGGCAGCCCTGGTCCGCCGGTGGATGGTCGTCCCCCCCGGGGAGACATCATCCGCTGCCACCCAGCCAGATCTCCTGGAGGGACGGACGGTGGGGGGGGAGGGGTCCCCCCTTTTATATATAAAAAAAAAAAAAAAACTCCATCAGCTGACGGAGTCTGCTGCATGAACGTGCATGACATGACAACAGTCGGGACTGCACTTTTTATAAGAAGGATGTCATCAGGTCACAGCCCGTCTCTGGTTGCAATGGTTCACTTTGTAAGCATGGCCACCAAAAGTCATTTTAATTTAGGAGCCATTTTATGACACATGTACTCTGGTTAGTATGTGTGCGTGTAAATGAGTGTGTAAACATGGTATATTTATTTATTCATTCATTTGAAAAGCCTGCTGAATATGTGGCACGTGTGCAGCGGACGATGTCCTCCACCTTCCTTTGCAACTGTGCTTGGATGGGGTGGGTTGATGTTCTGACCATTTCTAACCGCTCTCAGCACTACTTCAACACGAACTGATATTGGGTGAAACGTTGACCTCCAGATAAGCTTAAAGAAGATTTCTGTGTGCGCAACATTGAACTTTACAAAAAGTAACACCTGTGTCACTTCACCTGCATGCAGTGAGAGGAGAGGAGTGGGATGACAAATTCACATCATCTATACCGTGGTCACTGATAGCTGGGCAAGTTCAGTTATCGTCTCATCGTTCCTTTACGGCCGTTACCATAGCGACACGTTAATCAGCTGCTTCAGATCAGATGATTTTTGACAGGTGAATGAGAGAAACACGCTGCTTGACAACAGTTGTTTGGCATCAAAACTATCGAGGCCGACATAAAATAGTTCCTATAGCCTATTTTAGCAAGTTCGGTAATAATAAAAAAGAAAAACATAAATAAACATTTGTTATAAAATGTTTACTGTGTGGGACCAGGGTGATGAAGACGCCTCGACGCCCGCGTCGTGACGTGAAATGCAGCGCCTCGTTTAGTCCTGCACATTGGACTGTAGCCTATATTTGGTTGAAGGGAAGTCACGTCGTCATAACAGTTTAACAACACTAATAAAAAGGATCATTTATGGAATGATCACTTACTAGAGATTTCTTAAAAATACACTTTAAAACATGAAGCTGTAAACATTTGAATGTAGGAAATGCATATAGAAATAAACGTTTCCCTTTAGCTAGGCTACATATATTTTTGAGTGTGTTTATCAACTTTTCATCCATTAAAAAGACGTTTTTATGGTATTTATATTGGCCCATACGGCATAAAAATAAATGATCATGCTCTCCTGATGCCGTTAGATGTCGGACAGACCACCGCGCGCGACTAAACAGCCGCTGTCACGTTGTACAATTTGACTTCGAAACATCTTCACTGACGCCGCAGCCGCATCTCTTCACGTCTGTTTCACATGCGCTTTTTATTTTCAGCAGCTACAGTACCAGGTGGGCTACAGGAGACACTTTTAAAAGGCGCGGGTCTTCTGAGGAGCGTGCGTGAGTCATGTCTGTCTCTAGGCAACCGCGACTGTCCAGCATCCAGGCGCAGAGGGGAGGAGGCTGCACCTGCGCAGATTCTGCACGACAACAACATCTTTCTTGGTTGTTGGACTTTTATTTACTTCATTATGTTTAGATTGAGTGTTGATGTGTGTGACTGACACGTGTAGGCTGCTGGAAAGTGATGAAACTACGGAACAAAGTGCGTCCCGTGTTGGTTCACTCCGCCCCGCAACGTGTTTCTGTCAATTAAAGGAGGATTCTGAATTTTACGGGACGGGTGGCAACCCCGATGAGAGCTGGTCCTGCTGCATGTAAGAAAATGAAGTAAGCTGTTCTAATGTACAAGGTGTGTGTACATTTACTGCGTTTGTAGCAATGTTTGTAGACTGGTGTGAGCATAGAATTAAAGAAGCCACCATGCATTTGCTCTCTTTCTTTATACTTTATTTTAGTCACCCTCAACCCACCTTGAGAAGGTTGAAGCCAAACAGCATTTCATTTTCAAAACAATCTCTTAACTGTTAACATACAACCATCTACGACACACAGGGCCACAGCAGGAGCCTGGGTCTTCTGAGCACCTTCCTTGGTGAGCTGAGTGGATTTCTCTCGTGGATGTAGGACAAGCCTTACCTCCATCTCTGACAGCATCCTCTCCATCAGGAAACTCTGGTCAGGCACCACCTCATCTCCTGGCTGGAGGACATGATAAGGATGACATGAGGACATGATGAGGAGGACATGAGGACAGGATGAGGACATGAGGACATGAGAAGGATGACAGGAGGAAAGGATGAGGAGGACATGAGGACATGAGAAGGATGACATGAGGACATGATGAGGATGACATGACGACAGGATGAGGACATGATGAGGACATGAGAAGGATGACATCAGGATAGGACGAGGAGGACATGAGAAGGATGACATGACGACAGGATGAGGACATGAGAAGGATGACATCAGGATAGGACGAGGACAGGATGAGGACATGAGGACATGATAAGGATGACATGAGGACAGGATAAGGACATGATGAGGAGGACATGAGGACAGGATGAGGACATGAGGACAGAAGAAGGATGAAATCAGGACAGGATGATGACATGATAAGGAGGACATGAGGACAGGACGAGGACATGATGAGCAGGACATGAGAAGGACGACATGAGGACATGATGAGGACGACATGAGGACAGGATGAGGAGGACATGAGGAGGACATGAGAGGATGAAGACATGACAGTATGAGAATATTGACAGAGGAAAGGATGAGGAGATGATGAGGAGGACATCAGGACATGAGGACAGGATGACGACATGATGAGGACATGAGAAGGATGACAGGAGGGCAGGATGAGGACATGATGAGGAGGACATGAAGACAGGACGAGGACATGAGGAGGATGACGACATGATGAAGACATGAGGACAGGATGAGGACATGACGACAGAAGAAGGATGAAATCAGAACAGGATGACGACATGATGAGGAGGAGATGAGGAGGATGACATGAGGACAGGACGAGGACATGAGAAAGATGACATGAGGAGGACATGAGGACAGGATGAGGACATGATGAGGAGGACATGAGGACAGGATGAGGACATGAGGACATGATAAGGATGACATCAGGATAGGATGAGGACATGATAAGGAAGACATGAGGACAGGATGACGACGGGATGAGGACATGAGAAGGATGACATGAGAAGGATGAGATGAGGAAAGGATGAGGAGGACATCAGGACAGGATAAAGACATTGATGACAGAAGTACAGGATGAGGACATGAGGACAAGATAAGGATGACAGGAGGACATGATGAGGACATGAGAAGGATGAAATCAGGACATGAGAAGGATGACATGAGGACATGAGAATGATGACATGAGGACATGATGAGGAGATGAGAAGGACGACATGAGGAGGATGACATGAGGACATGAGGAGGACAACATGAGGACATGAGAAAGATGACATGAGGACATGAGGAAGACATGAGGACAGGATGAGGACATGAGGAGAAGGACATGAGAGGATGAAGACATGACAGTATGAGAATATTGACAGAGGAAAGGATGAGGAGATGATGAGGAGGACATCAGGACAGGATAAAGACATGGATGTAGGACGAGTCTCACCCCCACCTCTGACAGCATCCTCTCCATCAGGAAACTCTGGTCAGGCACCACCTCATCTCCTGGCTGGAGAAAATGTACACGCTGTAACTTCTTTGTTATTTCCACGTCTGAAACGTTATTAAACAAATCCGTATACCTCGTGTCGCGTCGACATCTATCTCGAGCGTCCCGTATGATCGGCATACCGACCAGGAGAGGGGTGGCGGCTGAAGTGGAGATCTTTTAGCGTCGCGTCCGGACGGGATACATTCTCTGCGCTGCTCTCTGGGACATGCATCTCAGTGTCGTCTGCGAGGACTTTTCTCGCCGGCCGATACCGCGACTCCCCGTTTTGTGAGCCTCGTCCTACAGTGACAAATATGTTGACAAGAAGAAATCCACAAGATGATCATTTTCTGCACACACAAGAGAATCAGACCGCACCTGGCAGAACATACAGCGCAGCTTTTGGCTCAGGCTCTTGTCATTTCAGCTGATATTGCGGGGTGGGGAAGACAGACATAAAAAGAGCTTCTAGCGCCACATGTCAAGATTGACGTCCAACTGGACTCCAGAAGTCCACTGGTACCTTCCTGTGATGTCCTCTACTGCTCGGTTTAGTGCTTGTGTGGTTTTCCCTCTCATATCTAAGTGGCTTTGGCTAAAGGCTTCTGCTAAATACAACAGAATAGAATCTCCTTGGAGCAGCCAGGACGGATCAGTGTGGCGCTGAAGCTGCTCTCCAGAGAAAGCAGGGCGTCCTGCGCGACTCGTGGTCCAGCACGGACGTTAGTTTTGCCAGGACCCTCTTGTCACATACGAACCTCCTGCAGAGAGTCCAGAGAACAGCCCAAGACAGAGCCGGTCTTCCCGAGGACTCTGTCCAGCTTGCTCCCTCTCTGAGATCTGTGCTGGCCGGGAAGGTGGCTCAGTCTAAGGAGATGTGGAGCGCTTTGATGGCAGAATGAGCCACAAGTCTGAAGGTTAGTCTAGGTGTTTGAATGCAGCTGCGTGGGGGGGCAGGAACGGGTGCTTGCTCAAACCTAATGAAATGCAGATTAGGGTCGTTGAGCCACTCCAGGTCCCCCTCAGCCTGTGAGTGGGGCATTTTCATACCTGAGACAGTTTTCAGGCTTCTCCAAACCCCACTGATGTTCTGCTGCTCCTCCATCTTCCTCTCGTAACTGGCCTTCCCCTCTCTGACCTTTCTCCTCAGCTCCTTCTGTACGGTCGTCAGCTTCCTCCTTGTTCCCTGATCTGAAAGCTCTCTTCTTCTTCTTCTTCAGGAGAGCTTTAACCTCAGGGCTCATCCACAGCTTGTTTGTTGTTGTTAGCAAAGTGCTGGGAGGGAACAGCGTTGTCAAGACCGAAGTTTATCTATGCTGTGACGGCATTAATGTCCTCCACACGTGTCTGGCAGAGCTCTGTCCACACGGTGGCGTGGAAGCAGTCCAAAAGAGCCTCCTCGCCGTATGGGGGACCGCAGCCTGCCTGTGTCCAACACACAGGCGGGACATGTATAATATCAGCTCTCTCTAGAGGAGCGAGGGGGGTCTGCAGAATAGGACTCCTCGGTGTTGGCATAAAACAAGTCCAGTGATTTATCCTCCATGCTGGGACAGGTGAAGTACTGTGTGCACGTTGCCAGAGCAGATGATGGAGAGGCATGACAGAAGAGGAAGAGGGTCTGTGGCTGCTGTGTCTGCAGCCTGCTGGTGACGGCGAGCCAGTTGTCAGAGGATACGTCCGCTTCAGCAGACCGGCTCTTCCCTACTGAAAACAGTGCTCGCTCATCCTTAAATGGAATGTTTTAATTGAAAGAAATCCCAGTAAAAAAAAAACAAAAAAAAAACACGCAGATTTGTGTACAAATACGTATATAAGGCTCACATAGAAAACAGTGACAGGAGCAGCAGGCTGCAAAATAGTGCCAACACTCACCAATAAAGAAAGGAAACAGGTAAGAGCTGCTGCAGCCAGCAGACAGCCTGTATGTCCAGGTTTCTTTTCTGCAGCGCTGTCCCATAAAAAAAGATTTCATTAAAACGTGTAGAAAAATGTGAGGGGTGGACTCACTTCTGTGGGATGCTGTATCTTGGTCCAGTGATGCAAGGTGGCGGCCATGCCTTGGTCAGCGACCTCTTTAAAAACCTGGTGTCAGTTCCTTTCAACGTGTTCAGCTGATGGACGACTTGTTAATCAAGGTCATTATTTAGCCATTTATGAAGACTTTTAACAGAGTCCTCTTACCTTTGCCCCAGTCATGCCGCAGGAATCCAGATGGAACCGCTCCTTTCTGAAGCTCGCTTCGCCCACTGGCAGAAACACACGTGTCCTCTGATGGCAAAAGGGTTGAGTGCAGACATTCGTGCTGCCACGAAGGATTTTCAAATGTGGCCCCTCGTCGCTTCTAATTGTCCCAACCCAACAAGCACGGAGCTCAGCATCAAGCTGGGAAGTGGTGAAAAGTAAGATAGGGGAAGTTTTTCTTCTTGCTTGAACAGCACGGAGCGCCGCAGCAGCGTCTCAGTGATTGCGCAATAACGGACAGCGTGCTGCTGAGAGGTGGACACAAGGAGAAGACAGGGAAAATGATGAACAACAACCACCACATCAGACTTCTTATGAGTGGGCAGTCTGTACAATAAATTGTCTGAATATTAGGCGGTGTAATCCCCATCCGTGCATACGTCACTGCGTGGCTGCATCTCATCACATTCAGTGTAAAAGCTGAAGTTGCTGCTAGTTAGCCTGCCGGTTAGCATGCATGTGTTTACTTATCGTTCCTCCGTCAAGTTAGCTCCGTAGCAACAAGGATACACAGGGAAATAAGGATAACTCATTCATTCATTCATTCATTCATTCATTCATAGATTCATTGTCTGTACCGCTCAGTCCAGTTCAGGGTGGTGGGGAAGCTGGAGTCTATCCCAGCAATTAGCAGGCGAGAGGCAGGACACATCCT
Organism: Telmatherina bonti; assembly: GCF_933228915.1. Taxonomy (NCBI): domain Eukaryota; kingdom Metazoa; phylum Chordata; class Actinopteri; order Atheriniformes; family Telmatherinidae; genus Telmatherina; species Telmatherina bonti. The sequence goes on along the minus strand of NC_136628.1, from coordinate 11,973,470 downwards.
GGACACGTCGCCGGTCCATCGCAGGCATTTTCTTGCCTACAGAAAAGCTGCTGAGCTTCAATTTCAAAGCAGAACACAGCTTTGCTTCAAAGCCGAACTGCTATGACGTCAGTGTTAAACGGGCCAATCGAAACGCTGCTCAGATCTCCGTCACTGACGAATGTAGTCACGTGACGAGAAATGGAACGTTAAAATCATGTAAATAGGCCTGCCAGACCACCTGTCAGCTGTCTGACTATTGTCAGACCCTGAGCGTGGCCTTGAGCTTGTCTGGAGGTTCTGGCAGGGATGGCAGCCCTGGTCCGCCGGTGGATGGTCGTCCCCCCCGGGGAGACATCATCCGCTGCCACCCAGCCAGATCTCCTGGAGGGACGGACGGTGGGGGGGAGGGGTCCCCCCTTTTATATATATAAAAATAAAAAAACTCCATCAGCTGACGGAGTCTGCTGCATGAACGTGCATGACCATGACAACAGTCGGGACTGCACTTTTTATAAGAAGGATGTCATCAGGTCACAGCCCGTCTCTGGTTGCAATGGTTCACTTTGTAAGCATGGCCACCAAAAGTCATTTTAATTTAGGAGCCATTTTATGACACATGTACTCTGGTTAGTATGTGTGCGTGTAAATGAGTGTGTAAACATGGTATATTTATTTATTCATTCATTTGAAAAGCCTGCTGAATATGTGGCACGTGTGCAGCGGACGATGTCCTCCACCTTCCTTTGCAACTGTGCTTGGATGGGGTGGGTTGATGTTCTGACCATTTCTAACCGCTCTCAGCACTACTTCAACACGAACTGATATTGGGTGAAACGTTGACCTCCAGATAAGCTTAAAGAAGATTTCTGTGTGCGCAACATTGAACTTTACAAAAAGTAACACCTGTGTCACTTCACCTGCATGCAGTGAGAGGAGAGGAGTGGGATGACAAATTCACATCATCTATACCGTGGTCACTGATAGCTGGGCAAGTTCAGTTATTGTCTCATCGTTCCTTTACGGCCGTTACCATAGCGACACGTTAATCAGCTGCTTCAGATCAGATGATTTTTGACAGGTGAATGAGAGAAACACGCTGCTTGACAACAGTTGTTTGGCATCAAAACTATCGAGGCCGACATAAAATAGTTCCTATAGCCTATTTTAGCAAGTTCGGTAATAATAAAAAAGAAAAACAGAAATAAACATTTGTTATAAAATGTTTACTGTGTGGGACCAGGGTGATGAAGACGCCTCGACGCCCGCGTCGTGACGTGAAATGCAGCGCCTCGTTTAGTCCTGCACATTGGACTGTAGCCTATATTTGGTTGAAGGGAAGTCACGTCGTCATAACAGTTTAACAACACTAATAAAAAGGATCATTTATGGAATGATCACTTACTAGAGATTTCTTAAAAATAGACTTTAAAACATGAAGCTGTAAACATTTGAATGTAGGAAATGCATATAGAAATAAACGTTTCCCTTTAGCTAGGCTACATATATTTTTGAGTGTGTTTATCAACTTTTCATCCATTAAAAATACGTTTTTATGGTATTTATATTGGCCCATACAGCATAAAAATAAATGATCATGCTCTCCTGATGCCGTTAGATGTCGGACAGACCACCGCGCGCGACTAAACAGCCGCTGTCACGTTGTACAATTTGACTTCGAAACATCTTCACTGACGCCGCAGCCGCATCTCTTCACGTCTGTTTCACATGCGCTTTTTATTTTCAGCAGCTACAGTACCAGGTGGGCTACAGGAGACACTTTTAAAAGGCGCGGGTCTTCTGAGGAGCGTGCGTGAGTCATGTCTGTCTCTAGGCAACCGCGACTGTCCAGCATCCAGGCGCAGAGGGGAGGAGGCTGCACCTGCGCAGATTCTGCACGACAACAACATCTTTCTTGGTTGTTGGACTTTTATTTACTTCATTATGTTTAGATTGAGTGTTGATGTGTGTGACTGACACGTGTAGGCTGCTGGAAAGTGATGAAACTACGGAACAAAGTGCGTCCCGTGTTGGTTCACTCCGCCCCGCAACGTGTTTCTGTCAATTAAAGGAGGATTCTGAATTTTACGGGACGGGTGGCAACCCCGATGAGAGCTGGTCCTGCTGCATGTAAGAAAATGAAGTAAGCTGTTCTAATGTACAAGGTGTGTGTACATTTACTGCGTTTGTAGCAATGTTTGTAGACTGGTGTGAGCATAGAATTAAAGAAGCCACCATGCATTTGCTCTCCTTCTTTATACTTTATTTTAGTCACCCTCAACCCACCTTGAGAAGGTTGAAGCCAAACAGCATTTCATTTTCAAAACAATCTCTTAACTGTTAACATACAACCATCTACGACACACAGGGCCACAGCAGGAGCCTGGGTCTTCTGAGCACCTTCCTTGGTGAGCTGAGTGGATTTCTCTCGTGGATGTAGGACAAGCCTTACCTCCATCTCTGACAGCATCCCCTCCATCAGGAAACTCTGGTCAGGCACCACCTCATCTCCTGGCTGGAGGACATGATAAGGATGACATGAGGACATGATGAGGAGGACATGAGGACAGGATGAGGACATGAGGACATGAGAAGGATGACAGGAGGAAAGGATGAGGAGGACATGAGGACATGAGAAGGATGACATCAGGATGGGACGAGGAGGACATGAGAAGGATGACATGACGACAGGATGAGGACATGAGAAGGATGACATCAGGATAGGACGAGGACAGGATGAGGACATGAGGACATGATAAGGATGACATGAGGACAGGATAAGGACATGATGAGGAGGACATGAGGACAGGATGAGGACATGAGGACAGAAGAAGGATGAAATCAGGACAGGATGATGACATGATGAGGAGGACATGAGGACAGGACGAGGACATGATGAGCAGGACATGAGAAGGACGACATGAGGACATGATGAGGACGACATGAGGACAGGATGAGGAGGACATGAGGACAGGATGAGTACAGCATGAGGAGGACATGAGAGGATGAAGACATGACAGTATGAGAATATTGACAGAGGAAAGGATGAGGAGATGATGAGGAGGACATCAGGACATGAGGACAGGATGACGACATGATGAGGACATGAGAAGGATGACAGGAGGGCAGGATGAGGACATGATGAGGAGGACATGAAGACAGGACGAGGACATGAGGAGGATGACGACATGATGAAGACATGAGGACAGGATGAGGACATGACGACAGAAGAAGGATGAAATCAGAACAGGATGACGACATGATGAGGAGGAGATGAGGAGGATGACATGAGGACAGGACGAGGACATGAGAAAGATGACATGAGGACATGAGGAGGACATGAGGACAGGATGAGGACATGAGGACATGATAAGGATGACATCAGGATAGGATGAGGACATGATAAGGAAGACATGAGGACAGGATGACGACGTGATGAGGACATGAGAAGGATGACATGAGAAGGATGAGATGAGGAAAGGATGAGGAGGACATCAGGACAGGATAAAGACATTGATGACAGAAGTACAGGATGAGGACATGAGGACAAGATAAGGATGACAGGAGGACATGATGAGGACATGAGAAGGATGAAATCAGGACATGAGAAGGATGACATGAGGACATGAGAATGATGACATGAGGACATGATGAGGACATGAGAAGGACGACATGAGGAGGATGACATGAGGACATGAGGAGGACAACATGAGGACATGAGAAAGATGACATGAGGACATGAGGAGAAGGACATGAGAGGATGAAGACATGACAGTATGAGAATATTGACAGGAGGAAAGGATGAGGAGATGATGAGGAGGACATCAGGACAGGATAAAGACATGGATGTAGGACGAGTCTCACCCCCACCTCTGACAGCATCCTCTCCATCAGGAAACTCTGGTCAGGCACCACCTCATCTCCTGGCTGGAGAAAATGTACACGCTGTAACTTCTTTGTTATTTCCACGTCTGAAACGTTATTAAACAAATCCGTATACCTCGTGTCGCGTCGACATCTATCTCGAGCGTCCCATATGATCGGCATACCGACCAGGAGAGGGGTGGCGGCTGAAGTGGAGATCTTTTAGCGTCGCGTCCGGACGGGATACATTCTCTGCGCTGCTCTCTGGGACATGCATCTCAGTGTCGTCTGCGAGGACTTTTCTCGCCGGCCGATACCGCGACTCCCCGTTTTGTGAGCCTCGTCCTACAGTGACAAATATGTTGACAAGAAGAAATCCACAAGATGATCATTTTCTGCACACACAAGAGAATCAGACCGCACCTGGCAGAACATACAGCGCAGCTTTTGGCTCAGGCTCTTGTCATTTCAGCTGATATTGCGGGGTGGGGAAGACAGACATAAAAAGAGCTTCTAGCGCCACATGTCAAGATTGACGTCCAACTGGACTCCAGAAGTCCACTGGTACCTTCCTGTGATGTCCTCTACTGCTCGGTTTAGGGCTTGTGTGGTTTTCACTCTCATATCTAAGTGGCTTTGGCTAAAGGCTTCTGCTAAATAGAACAGAATAGAATCTCCTTGGAGCAGCCAGGACGGATCAGTGTGGCGCTGAAGCTGCTCTCCAGAGAAAGCAGGGCGTCCTGCGCGACTCGTGGTCCAGCACGGACGTTAGTTTTGCCAGGACCCTCTTGTCACATACGAACCTCCTGCAGAGAGTCCAGAGAACAGCCCAAGACAGAGCCGGTCTTCCCGAGGACTCTGTCCAGCTTGCTCCCTCTCTGAGATCTGTGCTGGCCGGGAAGGTGGCTCAGTCTAAGGAGATGTGGAGCGCTTTGATGGCAGAATGAGCCACAAGTCTGAAGGTTAGTCTAGGTGTTTGAATGCAGCTGCGTGGGGGGGGGCAGGAACGGGTGCTTGCTCAAACCTAATGAAATGCAGATTAGGGTCGTTGAGCCACTCCAGGTCCCCCTCAGCCTGTGAGTGGGGCATTTTCATACCTGAGACAGTTTTCAGGCTTCTCCAAACCCCACTGATGTTCTGCTGCTCCTCCATCTTCCTCTCGTAACTGGCCTTCCCCTCTCTGACCTTTCTCCTCAGCTCCTTCTGTACGGTCGTCAGCTTCCTCCTTGTTCCCTGATCTGAAAGCTCTCTTCTTCTTCTTCTTCTTCTTCTTCAGGAGAGCTTTAACCTCAGGGCTCATCCACAGCTTGTTTGTTGTTGTTAGCAAAGTGCTGCGTCGCTGGGAGGGAACAGCGTTCTCAAGACCGAAGTTTATCTATGCTGTGACGGCATTAATGTCCTCCACACGTGTCTGGCAGAGCTCTGTCCACACGGTGGCGTGGAAGCAGTCCAAAAGAGCCTCCTCGCCGTATGGGGGACCGCAGCCTGCCTGTGTCCAACACACAGGCGGGACATGTATAATATGGGGATCAGCTCTCCCTAGAGGAGCGAGGGGGGTCTGTAGAATAGGCCTCCTCGGTGTTGGCATAAAACAAGTCCAGTGATTTATCCTCCATGCTGGGACAGGTGAAGTACTGTGTGCACGTTGCCAGAGCAGATGATGGAGAGGCATGACAGAAGAGGAAGAGGGTCTGTGGCTGCTGTGTCTGCAGCCTGCTGGTGACGGCGAGCCAGTTGTCAGAGGATACGTCCGCTTCAGCAGACCGGCTCTTCCCTACTGAAAACAGTGCTCGCTCATCCTTAAATGGAATGTTTTAATTGAAAGAAATCCCAGTAAAAAAAAAACAAAAAAAAAACACGCAGATTTGTGTACAAATACGTATATAAGGCTCACATAGAAAACAGTGACAGGAGCAGCAGGCTGCAAAATAGTGCCAACACTCACCAATAAAGAAAGGAAACAGGTAAGAGCTGCTGCAGCCAGCAGACAGCCTGTATGTCCAGGTTTCTTTTCTACAGCGCTGTCCCATTAAAAAAGATTTCATTAAAACGTGTACAAAAATGTGAGGGGTGGACTCACTTCTGTGGGATGCTGTATCTTGGTCCAGTGATGCAAGGTGGCGGCCATGCCTTGGTCAGCGACCTCTTTAAAAACCTGGTGTCAGTTCCTTTCAACGTGTTCAGCTGATGGACGACTTGTTAATCAAGGTCATTATTTAGCCATTTATGAAGACTTTTAACAGAGTCCTCTTACCTTTGCCCCAGTCATGCCGCAGGAATCCAGATGGAACCGCTCCTTTCTGAAGCTCGCTTCGCCCACTGGCAGAAACACACGTGTCCTCTGATGGCAAAAGGGTTGAGTGCAGACATTCGTGCTGCCACGAAGGATTTTCAAATGTGGCCCCTCGTCGCTTCTAATTGTCCCAACCCAACAAGCACGGAGCTCAGCATCAAGCTGGGAAGTGGTGAAAAGTAAGATAGGGGAAGTTTTTCTTCTTGCTTGAACAGCACGGAGCGCCGCAGCAGCAGCGTCTCAGTGATTGCGCAATAACGGACAGCGTGCTGCTGAGAGGTGGACACAAGGAGAAGACAGGGAAAATGATGAACAACAACCACCACATCAGACTTCTTATGAGTGGGCAGTCTGTACAATAAATTGTCTGAATATTAGGCGGTGTAATCCCCATCCGTGCATACGTCACTGCGTGGCTGCATCTCGTCACATTCAGTGTAAAAGCTGAAGTTGCTGCTAGTTAGCCTGCCGGTTAGCATGCATGTGTTTACTTATCGTTCCTCCGTCAAGTTAGCTCCGTAGCAACAAGGATACACAGGGAAATAAGGATAACTCATTCATTCATTCATTCATTCATTCATTCATAGATTCATTGTCTGTACCGCTCAGTCCAGTTCAGGGTGGTGGGGAAGCTGGAGTCTATCCCAGCAATTAGCAGGCGAGAGGCAGGACACATCCTGGACACGTCGCCGGTCCATCGCAGGCATTTTCTTGCCTACAGAAAAGCTGCTGAGCTTCAATTTCAAAGCAGAACACAGCTTTGCTTCAAAGCCGAACTGCTATGACGTCAGTGTTAAACGGGCCAATCGAAACGCTGCTCAGATCTCCGTCACTGACGAATGTAGTCACGTGACGAGAAATGGAACGTTAAAATCATGTAAATAGGCCTGCCAGACCACCTGTCAGCTGTCTGACTATTGTCAGACCCTGAGCGTGGCCTTGAGCTTGTCTGGAGGTTCTGGCAGGGATGGCAGCCCTGGTCCGCCGGTGGATGGTCGTCCCCCCCGGGGAGACATCATCCGCTGCCACCCAGCCAGATCTCCTGGAGGGACGGACGGTGGGGGGGAGGGGTCCCCCCTTTTATATAAAAAAAAACAAAACTTGTCTGGAGGTTCTGGCAGGGATGGCAGCCCTGGTCCGCCGGTGGATGGTCGTCCCCCCCGGGGAGACATCATCCGCTGCCACCCAGCCAGATCTCCTGGAGGGACGGACGGTGGGGGGGGGAGGGGTCCCCCCTTTTATATATATAAAAAAAAAAAAAACTCCATCAGCTGACGGAGTCTGCTGCATGAACGTGCATGACATGACAACAGTCGGGACTGCACTTTTTATAAGAAGGATGTCATCAGGTCACAGCCCGTCTCTGGTTGCAATGGTTCACTTTGTAAGCATGGCCAGCAAAAGTCATTTTAATTTAGGAGCCATTTTATGACACATGTACTCTGGTTAGTATGTGTGCGTGTAAATGAGTGTGTAAACATGGTATATTTATTTATTCATTCATTTGAAAAGCCTGCTGAATATGTGGCACGTGTGCAGCGGACGATGTCCTCCACCTTCCTTTGCAACTGTGCTTGGATGGGGTGGGTTGATGTTCTGACCATTTCTAACCGCTCTCAGCACTACTTCAACACGAACTGATATTGGGTGAAACGTTGACCTCCAGATAAGCTTAAAGAAGATTTCTGTGTGCGCAACATTGAACTTTACAAAAAGTAACACCTGTGTCACTTCACCTGCATGCAGTGAGAAGAGAGGAGTGGGATGACAAATTCACATCATCTATACCGTGGTCACTGATAGCTGGGCAAGTTCAGTTATCGTCTCATCGTTCCTTTACGGCCGTTACCATAGCGACACGTTAATCAGCTGCTTCAGATCAGATGATTTTTGACAGGTGAATGAGAGAAACACGCTGCTTGACAACAGTTGTTTGGCATCAAAACTATCGAGGCCGACATAAAATAGCTCCTATAGCCTACTTTAGAAAGTTCGGTAATAATAAAAAAGAAAAACAGAAATAAACATTTGTTATAAAATGTTTACTGTGTGGGACCAGGGTGATGACGACGCCTCGACGCCCGCGTCGTGACGTGAAATGCAGCGCCTCGTTTAGTCCTGCACATTGGACTGTAGCCTATATTTGGTTGAAGGGAAGTCACGTCGTCATAACAGTTTAACAACACTAATAAAAAGGATCATTTATGGAATGATCACTTACTAGAGATTTCTTAAAAATAGACTTTAAAACATGAAGCTGTAAACATTTGAATGTAGGAAATGCATATAGAAATAAACGTTTCCCTTTAGCTAGGCTACATATATTTTTGAGTGTGTTTATCAACTTTTCATCCATTAAAAAGACGTTTTCATGGTATTTATATTGGCCCATACGGCATAAAAATAAATGATCATGCTCTCCTGATGCCGTTAGATGTCGGACAGACCACCGCGCGCGACTAAACAGCCGCTGTCACGTTGTACAATTTGACTTCGAAACATCTTCACTGACGCCGCAGCCGCATCTCTTCACGTCTGTTTCACACGCGCTTTTTATTTTCAGCAGCTACAGTACCAGGTGGGCTACAGGAGACACTTTTAAAAGGCGCGGGTCTTCTGAGGAGCGTGCGTGAGTCATGTCTGTCTCTAGGCAACCGCGACTGTCCAGCATCCAGGCGCAGAGGGGAGGAGGCTGCACCTGCGCAGATTCTGCACGACAACAACATCTTTCTTGGTTGTTGGACTTTTATTTACTTCATTATGTTTAGATTGAGTGTTGATGTGTGTGACTGACACGTGTAGGCTGCTGGAAAGTGATGAAACTACGGAACAAAGTGCGTCCCGTGTTGGTTCACTCCGCCCCGCAACGTGTTTCTGTCAATTAAAGGAGGATTCTGAATTTTACGGGACGGGTGGCAACCCCGATGAGAGCTGGTCCTGCTGCATGTAAGAAAATGAAGTAAGCTGTTCTAATGTACAAGGTGTGTGTACATTTACTGCGTTTGTAGCAATGTTTGTAGACTGGTGTGAGCATAGAATTAAAGAAGCCACCATGCATTTGCTCTCTTTCTTTATACTTTATTTTAGTCACCCTCAACCCACCTTGAGAAGGTTGAAGCCAAACAGCATTTCATTTTCAAAACAATCTCTTAACTGTTAACATACAACCATCTACGACACACAGGGCCACAGCAGGAGCCTGGGTCTTCTGAGCACCTTCCTTGGTGAGCTGAGTGGATTTCTCTCGTGGATGTAGGACAAGCCTTACCTCCATCTCTGACAGCATCCTCTCCATCAGGAAACTCTGGTCAGGCACCACCTCATCTCCTGGCTGGAGGACATGATAAGGATGACATGAGGACATGATGAGGAGGACATGAGGACAGGATGAGGAGGACATGAGGACAGGATGAGGACATCATGAGGACATGAGAAGGATGACAGGAGGAAAGGATGAGGAGGACATGAGGACATGAGAAGGATGACATGAGGACAGGATAAGGACATGATGAGGACATGAGAAGGATGACATCAGGATAGGACGAGGACAGGATGAGGACATGAGGACATGATAAGGATGACATGAGGACATGATGAGGATGACATGACGACAGGATGAGGACATGATGAGGACATGAGAAGGATGACATCAGGATAGGACGAGGACAGGATGAGGACATGAGGACATGATAAGGATGACATGAGGACAGGATAAGGACATGATGAGGAGGACATGAGGACAGGATGAGGACATGAGGACAGAAGAAGGATGAAATCAGGACAGGATGATGACATGATGAGGAGGACATGAGGACAGGACGAGGACATGATGAGCAGGACATGAGAAGGACGACATGAGGACATGATGAGGACGACATGAGGACAGGATGAGGAGGACATAAGGAGGACATGAGAGGATGAAGACATGACAGTATGAGAATATTGACAGAGGAAAGGATGAGGAGATGATGAGGAGGACATCAGGACATGAGGACAGGATGACGACATGATGAGGACATGAGGACATGAGAAGGATGACAGGAGGGCAGGATGAGGACATGATGAGGAGGACATGAAGACAGGACGAGGACATGAGGAGGATGACGACATGATGAAGACATGAGGACAGGATGAGGACATGACGACAGAAGAAGGATGAAATCAGAACAGGATGACGACATGATGAGGAGGAGATGAGGAGGATGACATGAGGACAGGACGAGGACATGAGAAAGATGACATGAGGACATGAGGAGGACATGAGGACAGGATGAGGACATGATGAGAAGGACATGAGAGGATGAAGACATGACAGTATGAGAATATTGACAGAGGAAAGGATGAGGAGATGATGAGGAGGACAGGATGAGGACATGAGGACATGAGAAGGATGACAGGAGGAAAGGATGAGGAGGACATGAGAAGGATGACATGAGGACAGGATGAGGACATGATGACGATGACATGAGGACATGATGAGGACATGAAAGTATGAGGATATTGACAGGAGTAAAGGATGGACATGATGACAGGATGAGGACATGATGAGGAGGACATGAGGACAGAATGAGGACATGAAGATGAGGACATGAGGACAGGATGAGGACATGACAGTATGAGGATAATGACAGGTGGACAGGATGAGGACATGATGAGGAGGACATGAGGACATGATGAAGAGGACATGAGGATAGGATGACGACATGATGACAGGTGACGACATGATGAGGAGGACATGAGGACAGGACGAGGACAGGATGAGGACATGATAAGGATGACATGAGGACAGGATGAGGACATGATGAGGAGGACATAAGGACATGATGAGGAGGACATGAGGACAGGACGAGGACAGGATGAGGACATGATAAGGATGACATCAGGATAGGATGAGGACATGATAAGGAAGACATGAGGACAGGATGACGACGTGATGAGGACATGAGAAGGATGACATGAGAAGGATGAGATGAGGAAAGGATGAGGAGGACATCAGGACAGGATAAAGACATTGATGACAGAAGTACAGGATGAGGACATGAGGACAAGATAAGGATGACAGGAGGACATGATGAGGACATGAGAAGGATGAAATCAGGACATGAGAAGGATGACATGAGGACATGAGAATGATGACATGAGGACATGATGAGGACATGAGAAGGACGACATGAGGAGGATGACATGAGGACATGATGAGGACATGAGGAGGACAACATGAGGACATGAGAAAGATGACATGAGGACATGAGGAAGACATGAGGACAGGATGAGGACATGAGGAGGATGAGGACATGATGAGGACATGAGGACAGGATGAGGACATGAGGAGAAGGACATGAGAGGATGAAGACATGACAGTATGAGAATATTGACAGAGGAAAGGATGAGGAGATGATGAGGAGGACATCAGGACAGGATAAAGACATGGATGTAGGACGAGTCTCACCCCCACCTCTGACAGCATCCTCTCCATCAGGAAACTCTGGTCAGGCACCACCTCATCTCCTGGCTGGAGAAAATGTACACGCTGTAACTTCTTTGTTATTTCCACGTCTGAAACGTTATTAAACAAATCCGTATACCTCGTGTCGCGTCGACATCTATCTCGAGCGTCCCGTATGATCGGCATACCGACCAGGAGAGGGGTGGCGGCTGAAGTGGAGATCTTTTAGCGTCGCGTCCGGACGGGATACATTCTCTGCGCTGCTCTCTGGGACATGCATCTCAGTGTCGTCTGCGAGGACTTTTCTCGCCGGCCGATACCGCGACTCCCCGTTTTGTGAGCCTCGTCCTACAGTGACAAATATGTTGACAAGAAGAAATCCACAAGATGATCATTTTCTGCACACACAAGAGAATCAGACCGCACCTGGCAGAACATACAGCGCAGCTTTTGGCTCAGGCTCTTGTCATTTCAGCTGATATTGCGGGGTGGGGAAGACAGACATAAAAAGAGCTTCTAGCCCCACATGTCAAGATTGACGTCCAACTGGACTCCAGAAGTCCACTGGTACCTTCCTGTGATGTCCTCTACTGCTCGGTTTAGTGCTTGTGTGGTTTTCACTCTCATATCTAAGTGGCTTTGGCTAAAGGCTTCTCCTAAATAGAACAGAATAGAATCTCCTTGGAGCAGCCAGGACGGATCAGTGTGGCGCTGAAGCTGCTCTCCAGAGAAAGCAGGGCGTCCTGCGCGACTCGTGGTCCAGCACGGACGTTAGTTTTGCCAGGACCCTCTTGTCACATACGAACCTCCTGCAGAGAGTCCAGAGAACAGCCCAAGACTGAGCCGGTCTTCCCGAGGACTCTGTCCAGCTTGCTCCCTCTCTGAGATCTGTGCTGGCCGGGAAGGTGGCTCAGTCTAAGGAGATGTGGAGCGCTTTGATGGCAGAATGAGCCACAAGTCTGAAGGTTAGTCTAGGTGTTTGAATGCAGCTGCGTGGGGGGGGGGCAGGAACGGGTGCTTGCTCAAACCTAATGAAATGCAGATTAGGGTCGTTGAGCCACTCCAGGTCCCCCTCAGCCTGTGAGTGGGGCATTTTCATACCTGAGACAGTTTTCAGGCTTCTCCAAACCCCACTGATGTTCTGCTGCTCCTCCATCTTCCTCTCGTAACTGGCCTTCCCCTCTCTGACCTTTCTCCTCAGCTCCTTCTGTACGGTCGTCAGCTTCCTCCTTGTTCCCTGATCTGAAAGCTCTCTTCTTCTTCTTCTTCAGGAGAGCTTTAACCTCAGGGCTCATCCACAGCTTGTTTGTTGTTGTTAGCAAAGTGCTGGGAGGGAACAGCGTTGTCAAGACCGAAGTTTATCTATGCTGTGACGGCATTAATGTCCTCCACACGTGTCTGGCAGAGCTCTGTCCACACGGTGGCGTGGAAGCAGTCCAAAAGAGCCTCCTCGCTCTCAGCGGCCCGCCTCCTCGCCGTATGGGGGACCGCAGCCTGCCTGTGTCCAACACACAGGCGGGACATGTATAATATGGGGATCAGCTCTCCCTAGAGGAGCGAGGGGGGTCTGCAGAATAGGCCTCCTCGGTGTTGGCATAAAACAAGTCCAGTGATTTATCCTCCATGCTGGGACAGGTGAAGTACTGTGTGCACGTTGCCAGAGCAGATGATGGAGAGGCATGACAGAAGAGGAAGAGGGTCTGTGGCTGCTGTGTCTGCAGCCTGCTGGTGACGGCGAGCCAGTTGTCAGAGGATACGTCCGCTTCAGCAGACCGGCTCTTCCCTACTGAAAACAGTGCTCGCTCATCCTTAAATGGAATGTTTTAATTGAAAGAAATCCCAGTAAAAAAAACCAAAAAAAGAAAGCAGATTTGTGTACAAATTCGTATATAAGGCTCACATAGAAAACAGTGACAGGAGCAGCAGGCTGCAAAATAGTGCCAACACTCACCAATAAAGAAAGGAAACAGGTAAGAGCTGCTGCAGCCAGCAGACAGCCTGTATGTCCAGGTTTCTTTTCTACAGCGCTGTCCCATTAAAAAAGATTTCATTAAAACGTGTAGAAAAATGTGAGGGGTGGACTCACTTCTGTGGGATGCTGTATCTTGGTCCAGTGATGCAAGGTGGCGGCCATGCCTTGGTCAGCGACCTCTTTAAAAACCTGGTGTCAGTTCCTTTCAACGTGTTCAGCTGATGGACGACTTGTTAATCAAGGTCATTATTTAGCCATTTATGAAGACTTTTAACAGAGTCCTCTTACCTTTGCCCCAGTCATGCCGCAGGAATCCAGATGGAACCGCTCCTTTCTGAAGCTCGCTTCGCCCACTGGCAGAAACACACGTGTCCTCTGATGGCAAAAGGGTTGAGTGCAGACATTCGTGCTGCCACGAAGGATTTTCAAATGTGGCCCCTCGTCGCTTCTAATTGTCCCAACCCAACAAGCACGGAGCTCAGCATCAAGCTGGGAAGTGGTGAAAAGTAAGATAGGGGAAGTTTTTCTTCTTGCTTGAACAGCACGGAGCGCCGCAGCAGCAGCGTCTCAGTGATTGCGCAATAACGGACAGCGTGCTGCTGAGAGGTGGACACAAGGAGAAGACAGGGAAAATGATGAACAACAACCACCACATCAGACTTCTTATGAGTGGGCAGTCTGTACAATAAATTGTCTGAATATTAGGCGGTGTAATCCCCATCCTGCGTGGCTGCATCTCATCACATTCAGTGTAAAAGCTGAAGTTGCTGCTAGTTAGCCTGCCGGTTAGCATGCATGTGTTTACTTATCGTTCCTCCGTCAAGTTAGCTCCGTAGCAACAAGGATACACAGGGAAATAAGGATAACTCATTCATTCATTCATTCATTCATTCATAGATTCATTGTCTGTACCGCTCAGTCCAGTTCAGGGTGGTGGGGAAGCTGGAGTCTATCCCAGCAATTAGCAGGCGAGAGGCAGGACACATCCTGGACACGTCGCCGGTCCATCGCAGGCATTTTCTTGCCTACAGAAAAGCTGCTGAGCTTCAATTTCAAAGCAGAACACAGCTTTGCTTCAAAGCCGAACTGCTATGACGTCAGTGTTAAACGGGCCAATCGAAACGCTGCTCAGATCTCCGTCACTGACGAATGTAGTCACGTGATGAGAAATGGAACGTTAAAATCATGTAAATAGGCCTGCCAGACCACCTGTCAGCTGTCTGACTATTGTCAGACCCTGAGCGTGGCCTTGAGCTTGTCTGGAGGTTCTGGCAGGGATGGCAGCCCTGGTCCGCCGGTGGATGGTCGTCCCCCCCGGGGAGACATCATCCGCTGCCACCCAGCCAGATCTCCTGGAGGGACGGACGGTGGGGGGGGAGGGGTCCCCCCTTTTATATATAAAAAAAAAAAAAAAACTCCATCAGCTGACGGAGTCTGCTGCATGAACGTGCATGACATGACAACAGTCGGGACTGCACTTTTTATAAGAAGGATGTCATCAGGTCACAGCCCGTCTCTGGTTGCAATGGTTCACTTTGTAAGCATGGCCACCAAAAGTCATTTTAATTTAGGAGCCATTTTATGACACATGTACTCTGGTTAGTATGTGTGCGTGTAAATGAGTGTGTAAACATGGTATATTTATTTATTCATTCATTTGAAAAGCCTGCTGAATATGTGGCACGTGTGCAGCGGACGATGTCCTCCACCTTCCTTTGCAACTGTGCTTGGATGGGGTGGGTTGATGTTCTGACCATTTCTAACCGCTCTCAGCACTACTTCAACACGAACTGATATTGGGTGAAACGTTGACCTCCAGATAAGCTTAAAGAAGATTTCTGTGTGCGCAACATTGAACTTTACAAAAAGTAACACCTGTGTCACTTCACCTGCATGCAGTGAGAGGAGAGGAGTGGGATGACAAATTCACATCATCTATACCGTGGTCACTGATAGCTGGGCAAGTTCAGTTATCGTCTCATCGTTCCTTTACGGCCGTTACCATAGCGACACGTTAATCAGCTGCTTCAGATCAGATGATTTTTGACAGGTGAATGAGAGAAACACGCTGCTTGACAACAGTTGTTTGGCATCAAAACTATCGAGGCCGACATAAAATAGTTCCTATAGCCTATTTTAGCAAGTTCGGTAATAATAAAAAAGAAAAACATAAATAAACATTTGTTATAAAATGTTTACTGTGTGGGACCAGGGTGATGAAGACGCCTCGACGCCCGCGTCGTGACGTGAAATGCAGCGCCTCGTTTAGTCCTGCACATTGGACTGTAGCCTATATTTGGTTGAAGGGAAGTCACGTCGTCATAACAGTTTAACAACACTAATAAAAAGGATCATTTATGGAATGATCACTTACTAGAGATTTCTTAAAAATACACTTTAAAACATGAAGCTGTAAACATTTGAATGTAGGAAATGCATATAGAAATAAACGTTTCCCTTTAGCTAGGCTACATATATTTTTGAGTGTGTTTATCAACTTTTCATCCATTAAAAAGACGTTTTTATGGTATTTATATTGGCCCATACGGCATAAAAATAAATGATCATGCTCTCCTGATGCCGTTACATGTCGGACAGACCACCGCGCGCGACTAAACAGCCGCTGTCACGTTGTACAATTTGACTTCGAAACATCTTCACTGACGCCGCAGCCGCATCTCTTCACGTCTGTTTCACATGCGCTTTTTATTTTCAGCAGCTACAGTACCAGGTGGGCTACAGGAGACACTTTTAAAAGGCGCGGGTCTTCTGAGGAGCGTGCGTGAGTCATGTCTGTCTCTAGGCAACCGCGACTGTCCAGCATCCAGGCGCAGAGGGGAGGAGGCTGCACCTGCGCAGATTCTGCACGACAACAACATCTTTCTTGGTTGTTGGACTTTTATTTACTTCATTATGTTTAGATTGAGTGTTGATGTGTGTGACTGACACGTGTAGGCTGCTGGAAAGTGATGAAACTACGGAACAAAGTGCGTCCCGTGTTGGTTCACTCCGCCCCGCAACGTGTTTCTGTCAATTAAAGGAGGATTCTGAATTTTACGGGACGGGTGGCAACCCCGATGAGAGCTGGTCCTGCTGCATGTAAGAAAATGAAGTAAGCTGTTCTAATGTACAAGGTGTGTGTACATTTACTGCGTTTGTAGCAATGTTTGTAGACTGGTGTGAGCATAGAATTAAAGAAGCCACCATGCATTTGCTCTCTTTCTTTATACTTTATTTTAGTCACCCTCAACCCACCTTGAGAAGGTTGAAGCCAAACAGCATTTCATTTTCAAAACAATCTCTTAACTGTTAACATACAACCATCTACGACACACAGGGCCACAGCAGGAGCCTGGGTCTTCTGAGCACCTTCCTTGGTGAGCTGAGTGGATTTCTCTCGTGGATGTAGGACAAGCCTTACCTCCATCTCTGACAGCATCCTCTCCATCAGGAAACTCTGGTCAGGCACCACCTCATCTCCTGGCTGGAGGACATGATAAGGATGACATGAGGACATGATGAGGAGGACATGAGGACAGGATGAGGACATGAGGACATGAGAAGGATGACAGGAGGAAAGGATGAGGAGGACATGAGGACATGAGAAGGATGACATGAGGACATGATGAGGATGACATGACGACAGGATGAGGACATGATGAGGACATGAGAAGGATGACATCAGGATAGGACGAGGAGGACATGAGAAGGATGACATGACGACAGGATGAGGACATGAGAAGGATGACATCAGGATAGGACGAGGACAGGATGAGGACATGAGGACATGATAAGGATGACATGAGGACAGGATAAGGACATGATGAGGAGGACATGAGGACAGGATGAGGACATGAGGACAGAAGAAGGATGAAATCAGGACAGGATGATGACATGATAAGGAGGACATGAGGACAGGACGAGGACATGATGAGCAGGACATGAGAAGGACGACATGAGGACATGATGAGGACGACATGAGGACAGGATGAGGAGGACATGAGGAGGACATGAGAGGATGAAGACATGACAGTATGAGAATATTGACAGAGGAAAGGATGAGGAGATGATGAGGAGGACATCAGGACATGAGGACAGGATGACGACATGATGAGGACATGAGAAGGATGACAGGAGGGCAGGATGAGGACATGATGAGGAGGACATGAAGACAGGACGAGGACATGAGGAGGATGACGACATGATGAAGACATGAGGACAGGATGAGGACATGACGACAGAAGAAGGATGAAATCAGAACAGGATGACGACATGATGAGGAGGAGATGAGGAGGATGACATGAGGACAGGACGAGGACATGAGAAAGATGACATGAGGAGGACATGAGGACAGGATGAGGACATGATGAGGAGGACATGAGGACAGGATGAGGACATGAGGACATGATAAGGATGACATCAGGATAGGATGAGGACATGATAAGGAAGACATGAGGACAGGATGACGACGGGATGAGGACATGAGAAGGATGACATGAGAAGGATGAGATGAGGAAAGGATGAGGAGGACATCAGGACAGGATAAAGACATTGATGACAGAAGTACAGGATGAGGACATGAGGACAAGATAAGGATGACAGGAGGACATGATGAGGACATGAGAAGGATGAAATCAGGACATGAGAAGGATGACATGAGGACATGAGAATGATGACATGAGGACATGATGAGGAGATGAGAAGGACGACATGAGGAGGATGACATGAGGACATGAGGAGGACAACATGAGGACATGAGAAAGATGACATGAGGACATGAGGAAGACATGAGGACAGGATGAGGACATGAGGAGAAGGACATGAGAGGATGAAGACATGACAGTATGAGAATATTGACAGAGGAAAGGATGAGGAGATGATGAGGAGGACATCAGGACAGGATAAAGACATGGATGTAGGACGAGTCTCACCCCCACCTCTGACAGCATCCTCTCCATCAGGAAACTCTGGTCAGGCACCACCTCATCTCCTGGCTGGAGAAAATGTACACGCTGTAACTTCTTTGTTATTTCCACGTCTGAAACGTTATTAAACAAATCCGTATACCTCGTGTCGCGTCGACATCTATCTCGAGCGTCCCGTATGATCGGCATACCGACCAGGAGAGGGGTGGCGGCTGAAGTGGAGATCTTTTAGCGTCGCGTCCGGACGGGATACATTCTCTGCGCTGCTCTCTGGGACATGCATCTCAGTGTCGTCTGCGAGGACTTTTCTCGCCGGCCGATACCGCGACTCCCCGTTTTGTGAGCCTCGTCCTACAATGACAAATATGTTGACAAGAAGAAATCCACAAGATGATCATTTTCTGCACACACAAGAGAATCAGACCGCACCTGGCAGAACATACAGCGCAGCTTTTGGCTCAGGCTCTTGTCATTTCAGCTGATATTGCGGGGTGGGGAAGACAGACATAAAAAGAGCTTCTAGCGCCACATGTCAAGATTGACGTCCAACTGGACTCCAGAAGTCCACTGGTACCTTCCTGTGATGTCCTCTACTGCTCGGTTTAGTGCTTGTGTGGTTTTCCCTCTCATATCTAAGTGGCTTTGGCTAAAGGCTTCTGCTAAATACAACAGAATAGAATCTCCTTGGAGCAGCCAGGACGGATCAGTGTGGCGCTGAAGCTGCTCTCCAGAGAAAGCAGGGCGTCCTGCGCGACTCGTGGTCCAGCACGGACGTTAGTTTTGCCAGGACCCTCTTGTCACATACGAACCTCCTGCAGAGAGTCCAGAGAACAGCCCAAGACAGAGCCGGTCTTCCCGAGGACTCTGTCCAGCTTGCTCCCTCTCTGAGATCTGTGCTGGCCGGGAAGGTGGCTCAGTCTAAGGAGATGTGGAGCGCTTTGATGGCAGAATGAGCCACAAGTCTGAAGGTTAGTCTAGGTGTTTGAATGCAGCTGCGTGGGGGGGCAGGAACGGGTGCTTGCTCAAACCTAATGAAATGCAGATTAGGGTCGTTGAGCCACTCCAGGTCCCCCTCAGCCTGTGAGTGGGGCATTTTCATACCTGAGACAGTTTTCAGGCTTCTCCAAACCCCACTGATGTTCTGCTGCTCCTCCATCTTCCTCTCGTAACTGGCCTTCCCCTCTCTGACCTTTCTCCTCAGCTCCTTCTGTACGGTCGTCAGCTTCCTCCTTGTTCCCTGATCTGAAAGCTCTCTTCTTCTTCTTCTTCAGGAGAGCTTTAACCTCAGGGCTCATCCACAGCTTGTTTGTTGTTGTTAGCAAAGTGCTGGGAGGGAACAGCGTTGTCAAGACCGAAGTTTATCTATGCTGTGACGGCATTAATGTCCTCCACACGTGTCTGGCAGAGCTCTGTCCACACGGTGGCGTGGAAGCAGTCCAAAAGAGCCTCCTCGCCGTATGGGGGACCGCAGCCTGCCTGTGTCCAACACACAGGCGGGACATGTATAATATCAGCTCTCTCTAGAGGAGCGAGGGGGGTCTGCAGAATAGGACTCCTCGGTGTTGGCATAAAACAAGTCCAGTGATTTATCCTCCATGCTGGGACAGGTGAAGTACTGTGTGCACGTTGCCAGAGCAGATGATGGAGAGGCATGACAGAAGAGGAAGAGGGTCTGTGGCTGCTGTGTCTGCAGCCTGCTGGTGACGGCGAGCCAGTTGTCAGAGGATACGTCCGCTTCAGCAGACCGGCTCTTCCCTACTGAAAACAGTGCTCGCTCATCCTTAAATGGAATGTTTTAATTGAAAGAAATCCCAGTAAAAAAAAAACAAAAAAAAAACACGCAGATTTGTGTACAAATACGTATATAAGGCTCACATAGAAAACAGTGACAGGAGCAGCAGGCTGCAAAATAGTGCCAACACTCACCAATAAAGAAAGGAAACAGGTAAGAGCTGCTGCAGCCAGCAGACAGCCTGTATGTCCAGGTTTCTTTTCTGCAGCGCTGTCCCATTAAAAAAGATTTCATTAAAACGTGTAGAAAAATGTGAGGGGTGGACTCACTTCTGTGGGATGCTGTATCTTGGTCCAGTGATGCAAGGTGGCGGCCATGCCTTGGTCAGCGACCTCTTTAAAAACCTGGTGTCAGTTCCTTTCAACGTGTTCAGCTGATGGACGACTTGTTAATCAAGGTCATTATTTAGCCATTTATGAAGACTTTTAACAGAGTCCTCTTACCTTTGCCCCAGTCATGCCGCAGGAATCCAGATGGAACCGCTCCTTTCTGAAGCTCGCTTCGCCCACTGGCAGAAACACACGTGTCCTCTGATGGCAAAAGGGTTGAGTGCAGACATTCGTGCTGCCACGAAGGATTTTCAAATGTGGCCCCTCGTCGCTTCTAATTGTCCCAACCCAACAAGCACGGAGCTCAGCATCAAGCTGGGAAGTGGTGAA
The DNA here is from genome assembly GCF_933228915.1 of Telmatherina bonti. Classification (NCBI taxonomy): domain Eukaryota; kingdom Metazoa; phylum Chordata; class Actinopteri; order Atheriniformes; family Telmatherinidae; genus Telmatherina; species Telmatherina bonti. Next base: position 11,952,540 of record NC_136628.1, on the reverse strand, counting down.
AAGTAAGATAGGGGAAGTTTTTCTTCTTGCTTGAACAGCACGGAGCGCCGCAGCAGCAGCGTCTCAGTGATTGCGCAATAACGGACAGCGTGCTGCTGAGAGGTGGACACAAGGAGAAGACAGGGAAAATGATGAACAACAACCACCACATCAGACTTCTTATGAGTGGGCAGTCTGTACAATAAATTGTCTGAATATTAGGCGGTGTAATCCCCATCCGTGCATACGTCACTGCGTGGCTGCATCTCGTCACATTCAGTGTAAAAGCTGAAGTTGCTGCTAGTTAGCCTGCCGGTTAGCATGCATGTGTTTACTTATCGTTCCTCCGTCAAGTTAGCTCCGTAGCAACAAGGATACACAGGGAAATAAGGATAACTCATTCATTCATTCATTCATTCATTCATAGATTCATTGTCTGTACCGCTCAGTCCAGTTCAGGGTGGTGGGGAAGCTGGAGTCTATCCCAGCAATTAGCAGGCGAGAGGCAGGACACATCCTGGACACGTCGCCGGTCCATCGCAGGCATTTTCTTGCCTACAGAAAAGCTGCTGAGCTTCAATTTCAAAGCAGAACACAGCTTTGCTTCAAAGCCGAACTGCTATGACGTCAGTGTTAAACGGGCCAATCGAAACGCTGCTCAGATCTCCGTCACTGACGAATGTAGTCACGTGATGAGAAATGGAACGTTAAAATCATGTAAATAGGCCTGCCAGACCACCTGTCAGCTGTCTGACTATTGTCAGACCCTGAGCGTGGCCTTGAGCTTGTCTGGAGGTTCTGGCAGGGATGGCAGCCCTGGTCCGCCGGTGGATGGTCGTCCCCCCCGGGGAGACATCATCCGCTGCCACCCAGCCAGATCTCCTGGAGGGACGGACGGTGGGGGGGGAGGGGTCCCCCCTTTTATATATAAAAAAAAAAAAAAAACTCCATCAGCTGACGGAGTCTGCTGCATGAACGTGCATGACATGACAACAGTCGGGACTGCACTTTTTATAAGAAGGATGTCATCAGGTCACAGCCCGTCTCTGGTTGCAATGGTTCACTTTGTAAGCATGGCCACCAAAAGTCATTTTAATTTAGGAGCCATTTTATGACACATGTACTCTGGTTAGTATGTGTGCGTGTAAATGAGTGTGTAAACATGGTATATTTATTTATTCATTCATTTGAAAAGCCTGCTGAATATGTGGCACGTGTGCAGCGGACGATGTCCTCCACCTTCCTTTGCAACTGTGCTTGGATGGGGTGGGTTGATGTTCTGACCATTTCTAACCGCTCTCAGCACTACTTCAACACGAACTGATATTGGGTGAAACGTTGACCTCCAGATAAGCTTAAAGAAGATTTCTGTGTGCGCAACATTGAACTTTACAAAAAGTAACACCTGTGTCACTTCACCTGCATGCAGTGAGAGGAGAGGAGTGGGATGACAAATTCACATCATCTATACCGTGGTCACTGATAGCTGGGCAAGTTCAGTTATCGTCTCATCGTTCCTTTACGGCCGTTACCATAGCGACACGTTAATCAGCTGCTTCAGATCAGATGATTTTTGACAGGTGAATGAGAGAAACACGCTGCTTGACAACAGTTGTTTGGCATCAAAACTATCGAGGCCGACATAAAATAGTTCCTATAGCCTATTTTAGCAAGTTCGGTAATAATAAAAAAGAAAAACATAAATAAACATTTGTTATAAAATGTTTACTGTGTGGGACCAGGGTGATGAAGACGCCTCGACGCCCGCGTCGTGACGTGAAATGCAGCGCCTCGTTTAGTCCTGCACATTGGACTGTAGCCTATATTTGGTTGAAGGGAAGTCACGTCGTCATAACAGTTTAACAACACTAATAAAAAGGATCATTTATGGAATGATCACTTACTAGAGATTTCTTAAAAATAGACTTTAAAACATGAAGCTGTAAACATTTGAATGTAGGAAATGCATATAGAAATAAACGTTTCCCTTTAGCTAGGCTACATATATTTTTGAGTGTGTTTATCAACTTTTCATCCATTAAAAAGACGTTTTTATGGTATTTATATTGGCCCATACGGCATAAAAATAAATGATCATGCTCTCCTGATGCCGTTAGATGTCGGACAGACCACCGCGCGCGACTAAACAGCCGCTGTCACGTTGTACAATTTGACTTCGAAACATCTTCACTGACGCCGCAGCCGCATCTCTTCACGTCTGTTTCACATGCGCTTTTTATTTTCAGCAGCTACAGTACCAGGTGGGCTACAGGAGACACTTTTAAAAGGCGCGGGTCTTCTGAGGAGCGTGCGTGAGTCATGTCTGTCTCTAGGCAACCGCGACTGTCCAGCATCCAGGCGCAGAGGGGAGGAGGCTGCACCTGCGCAGATTCTGCACGACAACAACATCTTTCTTGGTTGTTGGACTTTTATTTACTTCATTATGTTTAGATTGAGTGTTGATGTGTGTGACTGACACGTGTAGGCTGCTGGAAAGTGATGAAACTACGGAACAAAGTGCGTCCCGTGTTGGTTCACTCCGCCCCGCAACGTGTTTCTGTCAATTAAAGGAGGATTCTGAATTTTACGGGACGGGTGGCAACCCCGATGAGAGCTGGTCCTGCTGCATGTAAGAAAATGAAGTAAGCTGTTCTAATGTACAAGGTGTGTGTACATTTACTGCGTTTGTAGCAATGTTTGTAGACTGGTGTGAGCATAGAATTAAAGAAGCCACCATGCATTTGCTCTCTTTCTTTATACTTTATTTTAGTCACCCTCAACCCACCTTGAGAAGGTTGAAGCCAAACAGCATTTCATTTTCAAAACAATCTCTTAACTGTTAACATACAACCATCTACGACACACAGGGCCACAGCAGGAGCCTGGGTCTTCTGAGCACCTTCCTTGGTGAGCTGAGTGGATTTCTCTCGTGGATGTAGGACAAGCCTTACCTCCATCTCTGACAGCATCCTCTCCATCAGGAAACTCTGGTCAGGCACCACCTCATCTCCTGGCTGGAGGACATGATGAGGAGGACATGAGGACAGGATGAGGACATGAGGACATGAGAAGGATGACATGAGGACATGATGAGGAGGACATGAGGACAGGATGAGGACATGAGGACATGAGAAGGATGACAGGAGGAAAGGATGAGGAGGACATGAGGACATGAGAAGGATGACATGAGGACATGATGAGGATGACATGACGACAGGATGAGGACATGATGAGGACATGAGAAGGATGACATCAGGATAGGACGAGGAGGACATGAGAAGGATGACATGACGACAGGATGAGGACATGAGAAGGATGACATCAGGATAGGACGAGGACAGGATGAGGACATGAGGACATGATAAGGATGACATGAGGACAGGATAAGGACATGATGAGGAGGACATGAGGACAGGATGAGGACATGAGGACAGAAGAAGGATGAAATCAGGACAGGATGATGACATGATGAGGAGGACATGAGGACAGGACGAGGAGGACATGAGGACAGGATGAGTACAGCATGAGGAGGACATGAGAGGATGAAGACATGACAGTATGAGAATATTGACAGAGGAAAGGATGAGGAGATGATGAGGAGGACATCAGGACATGAGGACAGGATGACGACATGATGAGGACATGAGAAGGATGACAGGAGGGCAGGATGAGGACATGATGAGGAGGACATGAAGACAGGACGAGGACATGAGGAGGATGACGACATGATGAAGACATGAGGACAGGATGAGGACATGACGACAGAAGAAGGATGAAATCAGAACAGGATGACGACATGATGAGGAGGAGATGAGGAGGATGACATGAGGACAGGACGAGGACATGAGAAAGATGACATGAGGAGGACATGAGGACAGGATGAGGACATGATGAGGAGGACATGAGGACAGGATGAGGACATGAGGACATGATAAGGATGACATCAGGATAGGATGAGGACATGATAAGGAAGACATGAGGACAGGATGACGACGGGATGAGGACATGAGAAGGATGACATGAGAAGGATGAGATGAGGAAAGGATGAGGAGGACATCAGGACAGGATAAAGACATTGATGACAGAAGTACAGGATGAGGACATGAGGACAAGATAAGGATGACAGGAGGACATGATGAGGACATGAGAAGGATGAAATCAGGACATGAGAAGGATGACATGAGGACATGAGAATGATGACATGAGGACATGATGAGGAGATGAGAAGGACGACATGAGGAGGATGACATGAGGACATGAGGAGGACAACATGAGGACATGAGAAAGATGACATGAGGACATGAGGAAGACATGAGGACAGGATGAGGACATGAGGAGAAGGACATGAGAGGATGAAGACATGACAGTATGAGAATATTGACAGAGGAAAGGATGAGGAGATGATGAGGAGGACATCAGGACAGGATAAAGACATGGATGTAGGACGAGTCTCACCCCCACCTCTGACAGCATCCTCTCCATCAGGAAACTCTGGTCAGGCACCACCTCATCTCCTGGCTGGAGAAAATGTACACGCTGTAACTTCTTTGTTATTTCCACGTCTGAAACGTTATTAAACAAATCCGTATACCTCGTGTCGCGTCGACATCTATCTCGAGCGTCCCGTATGATCGGCATACCGACCAGGAGAGGGGTGGCGGCTGAAGTGGAGATCTTTTAGCGTCGCGTCCGGACGGGATACATTCTCTGCGCTGCTCTCTGGGACATGCATCTCAGTGTCGTCTGCGAGGACTTTTCTCGCCGGCCGATACCGCGACTCCCCGTTTTGTGAGCCTCGTCCTACAATGACAAATATGTTGACAAGAAGAAATCCACAAGATGATCATTTTCTGCACACACAAGAGAATCAGACCGCACCTGGCAGAACATACAGCGCAGCTTTTGGCTCAGGCTCTTGTCATTTCAGCTGATATTGCGGGGTGGGGAAGACAGACATAAAAAGAGCTTCTAGCGCCACATGTCAAGATTGACGTCCAACTGGACTCCAGAAGTCCACTGGTACCTTCCTGTGATGTCCTCTACTGCTCGGTTTAGTGCTTGTGTGGTTTTCCCTCTCATATCTAAGTGGCTTTGGCTAAAGGCTTCTGCTAAATACAACAGAATAGAATCTCCTTGGAGCAGCCAGGACGGATCAGTGTGGCGCTGAAGCTGCTCTCCAGAGAAAGCAGGGCGTCCTGCGCGACTCGTGGTCCAGCACGGACGTTAGTTTTGCCAGGACCCTCTTGTCACATACGAACCTCCTGCAGAGAGTCCAGAGAACAGCCCAAGACAGAGCCGGTCTTCCCGAGGACTCTGTCCAGCTTGCTCCCTCTCTGAGATCTGTGCTGGCCGGGAAGGTGGCTCAGTCTAAGGAGATGTGGAGCGCTTTGATGGCAGAATGAGCCACAAGTCTGAAGGTTAGTCTAGGTGTTTGAATGCAGCTGCGTGGGGGGGCAGGAACGGGTGCTTGCTCAAACCTAATGAAATGCAGATTAGGGTCGTTGAGCCACTCCAGGTCCCCCTCAGCCTGTGAGTGGGGCATTTTCATACCTGAGACAGTTTTCAGGCTTCTCCAAACCCCACTGATGTTCTGCTGCTCCTCCATCTTCCTCTCGTAACTGGCCTTCCCCTCTCTGACCTTTCTCCTCAGCTCCTTCTGTACGGTCGTCAGCTTCCTCCTTGTTCCCTGATCTGAAAGCTCTCTTCTTCTTCTTCTTCAGGAGAGCTTTAACCTCAGGGCTCATCCACAGCTTGTTTGTTGTTGTTAGCAAAGTGCTGGGAGGGAACAGCGTTGTCAAGACCGAAGTTTATCTATGCTGTGACGGCATTAATGTCCTCCACACGTGTCTGGCAGAGCTCTGTCCACACGGTGGCGTGGAAGCAGTCCAAAAGAGCCTCCTCGCCGTATGGGGGACCGCAGCCTGCCTGTGTCCAACACACAGGCGGGACATGTATAATATCAGCTCTCTCTAGAGGAGCGAGGGGGGTCTGCAGAATAGGACTCCTCGGTGTTGGCATAAAACAAGTCCAGTGATTTATCCTCCATGCTGGGACAGGTGAAGTACTGTGTGCACGTTGCCAGAGCAGATGATGGAGAGGCATGACAGAAGAGGAAGAGGGTCTGTGGCTGCTGTGTCTGCAGCCTGCTGGTGACGGCGAGCCAGTTGTCAGAGGATACGTCCGCTTCAGCAGACCGGCTCTTCCCTACTGAAAACAGTGCTCGCTCATCCTTAAATGGAATGTTTTAATTGAAAGAAATCCCAGTAAAAAAAAAACAAAAAAAAAACACGCAGATTTGTGTACAAATACGTATATAAGGCTCACATAGAAAACAGTGACAGGAGCAGCAGGCTGCAAAATAGTGCCAACACTCACCAATAAAGAAAGGAAACAGGTAAGAGCTGCTGCAGCCAGCAGACAGCCTGTATGTCCAGGTTTCTTTTCTGCAGCGCTGTCCCATTAAAAAAGATTTCATTAAAACGTGTAGAAAAATGTGAGGGGTGGACTCACTTCTGTGGGATGCTGTATCTTGGTCCAGTGATGCAAGGTGGCGGCCATGCCTTGGTCAGCGACCTCTTTAAAAACCTGGTGTCAGTTCCTTTCAACGTGTTCAGCTGATGGACGACTTGTTAATCAAGGTCATTATTTAGCCATTTATGAAGACTTTTAACAGAGTCCTCTTACCTTTGCCCCAGTCATGCCGCAGGAATCCAGATGGAACCGCTCCTTTCTGAAGCTCGCTTCGCCCACTGGCAGAAACACACGTGTCCTCTGATGGCAAAAGGGTTGAGTGCAGACATTCGTGCTGCCACGAAGGATTTTCAAATGTGGCCCCTCGTCGCTTCTAATTGTCCCAACCCAACAAGCACGGAGCTCAGCATCAAGCTGGGAAGTGGTGAAAAGTAAGATAGGGGAAGTTTTTCTTCTTGCTTGAACAGCACGGAGCGCCGCAGCAGCAGCGTCTCAGTGATTGCGCAATAACGGACAGCGTGCTGCTGAGAGGTGGACACAAGGAGAAGACAGGGAAAATGATGAACAACAACCACCACATCAGACTTCTTATGAGTGGGCAGTCTGTACAATAAATTGTCTGAATATTAGGCGGTGTAATCCCCATCCGTGCATACGTCACTGCGTGGCTGCATCTCGTCACATTCAGTGTAAAAGCTGAAGTTGCTGCTAGTTAGCCTGCCGGTTAGCATGCATGTGTTTACTTATCGTTCCTCCGTCAAGTTAGCTCCGTAGCAACAAGGATACACAGGGAAATAAGGATAACTCATTCATTCATTCATTCATTCATTCATAGATTCATTGTCTGTACCGCTCAGTCCAGTTCAGGGTGGTGGGGAAGCTGGAGTCTATCCCAGCAATTAGCAGGCGAGAGGCAGGACACATCCTGGACACGTCGCCGGTCCATCGCAGGCATTTTCTTGCCTACAGAAAAGCTGCTGAGCTTCAATTTCAAAGCAGAACACAGCTTTGCTTCAAAGCCGAACTGCTATGACGTCAGTGTTAAACGGGCCAATCGAAACGCTGCTCAGATCTCCGTCACTGACGAATGTAGTCACGTGATGAGAAATGGAACGTTAAAATCATGTAAATAGGCCTGCCAGACCACCTGTCAGCTGTCTGACTATTGTCAGACCCTGAGCGTGGCCTTGAGCTTGTCTGGAGGTTCTGGCAGGGATGGCAGCCCTGGTCCGCCGGTGGATGGTCGTCCCCCCCGGGGAGACATCATCCGCTGCCACCCAGCCAGATCTCCTGGAGGGACGGACGGTGGGGGGGGAGGGGTCCCCCCTTTTATATATAAAAAAAAAAAAAAAACTCCATCAGCTGACGGAGTCTGCTGCATGAACGTGCATGACATGACAACAGTCGGGACTGCACTTTTTATAAGAAGGATGTCATCAGGTCACAGCCCGTCTCTGGTTGCAATGGTTCACTTTGTAAGCATGGCCACCAAAAGTCATTTTAATTTAGGAGCCATTTTATGACACATGTACTCTGGTTAGTATGTGTGCGTGTAAATGAGTGTGTAAACATGGTATATTTATTTATTCATTCATTTGAAAAGCCTGCTGAATATGTGGCACGTGTGCAGCGGACGATGTCCTCCACCTTCCTTTGCAACTGTGCTTGGATGGGGTGGGTTGATGTTCTGACCATTTCTAACCGCTCTCAGCACTACTTCAACACGAACTGATATTGGGTGAAACGTTGACCTCCAGATAAGCTTAAAGAAGATTTCTGTGTGCGCAACATTGAACTTTACAAAAAGTAACACCTGTGTCACTTCACCTGCATGCAGTGAGAGGAGAGGAGTGGGATGACAAATTCACATCATCTATACCGTGGTCACTGATAGCTGGGCAAGTTCAGTTATCGTCTCATCGTTCCTTTACGGCCGTTACCATAGCGACACGTTAATCAGCTGCTTCAGATCAGATGATTTTTGACAGGTGAATGAGAGAAACACGCTGCTTGACAACAGTTGTTTGGCATCAAAACTATCGAGGCCGACATAAAATAGTTCCTATAGCCTATTTTAGCAAGTTCGGTAATAATAAAAAAGAAAAACATAAATAAACATTTGTTATAAAATGTTTACTGTGTGGGACCAGGGTGATGAAGACGCCTCGACGCCCGCGTCGTGACGTGAAATGCAGCGCCTCGTTTAGTCCTGCACATTGGACTGTAGCCTATATTTGGTTGAAGGGAAGTCACGTCGTCATAACAGTTTAACAACACTAATAAAAAGGATCATTTATGGAATGATCACTTACTAGAGATTTCTTAAAAATACACTTTAAAACATGAAGCTGTAAACATTTGAATGTAGGAAATGCATATAGAAATAAACGTTTCCCTTTAGCTAGGCTACATATATTTTTGAGTGTGTTTATCAACTTTTCATCCATTAAAAAGACGTTTTTATGGTATTTATATTGGCCCATACGGCATAAAAATAAATGATCATGCTCTCCTGATGCCGTTAGATGTCGGACAGACCACCGCGCGCGACTAAACAGCCGCTGTCACGTTGTACAATTTGACTTCGAAACATCTTCACTGACGCCGCAGCCGCATCTCTTCACGTCTGTTTCACATGCGCTTTTTATTTTCAGCAGCTACAGTACCAGGTGGGCTACAGGAGACACTTTTAAAAGGCGCGGGTCTTCTGAGGAGCGTGCGTGAGTCATGTCTGTCTCTAGGCAACCGCGACTGTCCAGCATCCAGGCGCAGAGGGGAGGAGGCTGCACCTGCGCAGATTCTGCACGACAACAACATCTTTCTTGGTTGTTGGACTTTTATTTACTTCATTATGTTTAGATTGAGTGTTGATGTGTGTGACTGACACGTGTAGGCTGCTGGAAAGTGATGAAACTACGGAACAAAGTGCGTCCCGTGTTGGTTCACTCCGCCCCGCAACGTGTTTCTGTCAATTAAAGGAGGATTCTGAATTTTACGGGACGGGTGGCAACCCCGATGAGAGCTGGTCCTGCTGCATGTAAGAAAATGAAGTAAGCTGTTCTAATGTACAAGGTGTGTGTACATTTACTGCGTTTGTAGCAATGTTTGTAGACTGGTGTGAGCATAGAATTAAAGAAGCCACCATGCATTTGCTCTCTTTCTTTATACTTTATTTTAGTCACCCTCAACCCACCTTGAGAAGGTTGAAGCCAAACAGCATTTCATTTTCAAAACAATCTCTTAACTGTTAACATACAACCATCTACGACACACAGGGCCACAGCAGGAGCCTGGGTCTTCTGAGCACCTTCCTTGGTGAGCTGAGTGGATTTCTCTCGTGGATGTAGGACAAGCCTTACCTCCATCTCTGACAGCATCCTCTCCATCAGGAAACTCTGGTCAGGCACCACCTCATCTCCTGGCTGGAGGACATGATAAGGATGACATGAGGACATGATGAGGAGGACATGAGGACAGGATGAGGACATGAGGACATGAGAAGGATGACAGGAGGAAAGGATGAGGAGGACATGAGGACATGAGAAGGATGACATGAGGACATGATGAGGATGACATGACGACAGGATGAGGACATGATGAGGACATGAGAAGGATGACATCAGGATAGGACGAGGAGGACATGAGAAGGATGACATGACGACAGGATGAGGACATGAGAAGGATGACATCAGGATAGGACGAGGACAGGATGAGGACATGAGGACATGATAAGGATGACATGAGGACAGGATAAGGACATGATGAGGAGGACATGAGGACAGGATGAGGACATGAGGACAGAAGAAGGATGAAATCAGGACAGGATGATGACATGATAAGGAGGACATGAGGACAGGACGAGGACATGATGAGCAGGACATGAGAAGGACGACATGAGGACATGATGAGGACGACATGAGGACAGGATGAGGAGGACATGAGGAGGACATGAGAGGATGAAGACATGACAGTATGAGAATATTGACAGAGGAAAGGATGAGGAGATGATGAGGAGGACATCAGGACATGAGGACAGGATGACGACATGATGAGGACATGAGAAGGATGACAGGAGGGCAGGATGAGGACATGATGAGGAGGACATGAAGACAGGACGAGGACATGAGGAGGATGACGACATGATGAAGACATGAGGACAGGATGAGGACATGACGACAGAAGAAGGATGAAATCAGAACAGGATGACGACATGATGAGGAGGAGATGAGGAGGATGACATGAGGACAGGACGAGGACATGAGAAAGATGACATGAGGAGGACATGAGGACAGGATGAGGACATGATGAGGAGGACATGAGGACAGGATGAGGACATGAGGACATGATAAGGATGACATCAGGATAGGATGAGGACATGATAAGGAAGACATGAGGACAGGATGACGACGGGATGAGGACATGAGAAGGATGACATGAGAAGGATGAGATGAGGAAAGGATGAGGAGGACATCAGGACAGGATAAAGACATTGATGACAGAAGTACAGGATGAGGACATGAGGACAAGATAAGGATGACAGGAGGACATGATGAGGACATGAGAAGGATGAAATCAGGACATGAGAAGGATGACATGAGGACATGAGAATGATGACATGAGGACATGATGAGGAGATGAGAAGGACGACATGAGGAGGATGACATGAGGACATGAGGAGGACAACATGAGGACATGAGAAAGATGACATGAGGACATGAGGAAGACATGAGGACAGGATGAGGACATGAGGAGAAGGACATGAGAGGATGAAGACATGACAGTATGAGAATATTGACAGAGGAAAGGATGAGGAGATGATGAGGAGGACATCAGGACAGGATAAAGACATGGATGTAGGACGAGTCTCACCCCCACCTCTGACAGCATCCTCTCCATCAGGAAACTCTGGTCAGGCACCACCTCATCTCCTGGCTGGAGAAAATGTACACGCTGTAACTTCTTTGTTATTTCCACGTCTGAAACGTTATTAAACAAATCCGTATACCTCGTGTCGCGTCGACATCTATCTCGAGCGTCCCGTATGATCGGCATACCGACCAGGAGAGGGGTGGCGGCTGAAGTGGAGATCTTTTAGCGTCGCGTCCGGACGGGATACATTCTCTGCGCTGCTCTCTGGGACATGCATCTCAGTGTCGTCTGCGAGGACTTTTCTCGCCGGCCGATACCGCGACTCCCCGTTTTGTGAGCCTCGTCCTACAGTGACAAATATGTTGACAAGAAGAAATCCACAAGATGATCATTTTCTGCACACACAAGAGAATCAGACCGCACCTGGCAGAACATACAGCGCAGCTTTTGGCTCAGGCTCTTGTCATTTCAGCTGATATTGCGGGGTGGGGAAGACAGACATAAAAAGAGCTTCTAGCGCCACATGTCAAGATTGACGTCCAACTGGACTCCAGAAGTCCACTGGTACCTTCCTGTGATGTCCTCTACTGCTCGGTTTAGTGCTTGTGTGGTTTTCCCTCTCATATCTAAGTGGCTTTGGCTAAAGGCTTCTGCTAAATACAACAGAATAGAATCTCCTTGGAGCAGCCAGGACGGATCAGTGTGGCGCTGAAGCTGCTCTCCAGAGAAAGCAGGGCGTCCTGCGCGACTCGTGGTCCAGCACGGACGTTAGTTTTGCCAGGACCCTCTTGTCACATACGAACCTCCTGCAGAGAGTCCAGAGAACAGCCCAAGACAGAGCCGGTCTTCCCGAGGACTCTGTCCAGCTTGCTCCCTCTCTGAGATCTGTGCTGGCCGGGAAGGTGGCTCAGTCTAAGGAGATGTGGAGCGCTTTGATGGCAGAATGAGCCACAAGTCTGAAGGTTAGTCTAGGTGTTTGAATGCAGCTGCGTGGGGGGGCAGGAACGGGTGCTTGCTCAAACCTAATGAAATGCAGATTAGGGTCGTTGAGCCACTCCAGGTCCCCCTCAGCCTGTGAGTGGGGCATTTTCATACCTGAGACAGTTTTCAGGCTTCTCCAAACCCCACTGATGTTCTGCTGCTCCTCCATCTTCCTCTCGTAACTGGCCTTCCCCTCTCTGACCTTTCTCCTCAGCTCCTTCTGTACGGTCGTCAGCTTCCTCCTTGTTCCCTGATCTGAAAGCTCTCTTCTTCTTCTTCTTCTTCTTCAGGAGAGCTTTAACCTCAGGGCTCATCCACAGCTTGTTTGTTGTTGTTAGCAAAGTGCTGCGTCGCTGGGAGGGAACAGCGTTCTCAAGACCGAAGTTTATCTATGCTGTGACGGCATTAATGTCCTCCACACGTGTCTGGCAGAGCTCTGTCCACACGGTGGCGTGGAAGCAGTCCAAAAGAGCCTCCTCGCTCTCAGCGGCCCGCCTCCTCGCCGTATGGGGGACCGCAGCCTGCCTGTGTCCAACACACAGGCGGGACATGTATAATATGGGGATCAGCTCTCCCTAGAGGAGCGAGGGGGGTCTGCAGAATAGGCCTCCTCGGTGTTGGCATAAAACAAGTCCAGTGATTTATCCTCCATGCTGGGACAGGTGAAGTACTGTGTGCACGTTGCCAGAGCAGATGATGGAGAGGCATGACAGAAGAGGAAGAGGGTCTGTGGCTGCTGTGTCTGCAGCCTGCTGGTGACGGCGAGCCAGTTGTCAGAGGATACGTCCGCTTCAGCAGACCGGCTCTTCCCTACTGAAAACAGTGCTCGCTCATCCTTAAATGGAATGTTTTAATTGAAAGAAATCCCAGTAAAAAAAAAAAAAAAAAAAAAACACGCAGATTTGTGTACAAATACGTATATAAGGCTCACATAGAAAACAGTGACAGGAGCAGCAGGCTGCAAAATAGTGCCAACACTCACCAATAAAGAAAGGAAACAGGTAAGAGCTGCTGCAGCCAGCAGACAGCCTGTATGTCCAGGTTTCTTTTCTACAGCGCTGTCCCATTAAAAAAGATTTCATTAAAACGTGTACAAAAATGTGAGGGGTGGACTCACTTCTGTGGGATGCTGTATCTTGGTCCAGTGATGCAAGGTGGCGGCCATGCCTTGGTCAGCGACCTCTTTAAAAACCTGGTGTCAGTTCCTTTCAACGTGTTCAGCTGATGGACGACTTGTTAATCAAGGTCATTATTTAGCCATTTATGAAGACTTTTAACAGAGTCCTCTTACCTTTGCCCCAGTCATGCCGCAGGAATCCAGATGGAACCGCTCCTTTCTGAAGCTCGCTTCGCCCACTGGCAGAAACACACGTGTCCTCTGATGGCAAAAGGGTTGAGTGCAGACATTCGTGCTGCCACGAAGGATTTTCAAATGTGGCCCCTCGTCGCTTCTAATTGTCCCAACCCAACAAGCACGGAGCTCAGCATCAAGCTGGGAAGTGGTGAAAAGTAAGATAGGGGAAGTTTTTCTTCTTGCTTGAACAGCACGGAGCGCCGCAGCAGCAGCGTCTCAGTGATTGCGCAATAACGGACAGCGTGCTGCTGAGAGGTGGAACCAAGGAGAAGACAGGGAAAATGATGAACAACAACCACCACATCAGACTTCTTATGAGTGGGCAGTCTGTACAATAAATTGTCTGAATATTAGGCGGTGTAATCCCCATCCTGCGTGGCTGCATCTCATCACATTCAGTGTAAAAGCTGAAGTTGCTGCTAGTTAGCCTGCCGGTTAGCATGCATGTGTTTACTTATCGTTCCTCCGTCAAGTTAGCTCCGTAGCAACAAGGATACACAGGGAAATAAGGATAACTCATTCATTCATTCATTCATTCATAGATTCATTGTCTGTACCGCTCAGTCCAGTTCAGGGTGGTGGGGAAGCTGGAGTCTATCCAAGCAATTAGCAGGCGAGAGGCAGGACACATCCTGGACACGTCGCCGGTCCATCGCAGGCATTTTCTTGCCTACAGAAAAGCTGCTGAGCTTCAATTTCAAAGCAGAACACAGCTTTGCTTCAAAGCCGAACTGCTATGACGTCAGTGTTGAACGGGCCAATCGAAACGCTGCTCAGATCTCCGTCACTGACGAATGTAGTCACGTGACGAGAAATGGAACGTTAAAATCATGTAAATAGGCCTGCCAGACCACCTGTCAGCTGTCTGACTATTGTCAGACCCTGAGCGTGGCCTTGAGCTTGTCTGGAGGTTCTGGCAGGGATGGCAGCCCTGGTCCGCCGGTGGATGGTCGTCCCCCCCGGGGAGACATCATCCGCTGCCACCCAGCCAGATCTCCTGGAGGGACGGACGGTGGGGGGGAGGGGTCCCCCCTTTTATATATTAAAAAAAAACCAACTCCATCAGCTGACGGAGTCTGCTGCATGAACGTGCATGACCATGACAACAGTCGGGACTGCACTTTTTATAAGAAGGATGTCATCAGGTCACAGCCCGTCTCTGGTTGCAATGGTTCACTTTGTAAGCATGGCCACCAAAAGTCATTTTAATTTAGGAGCCATTTTATGACACATGTACTCTGGTTAGTATGTGTGCGTGTAAATGAGTGTGTAAACATGGTATATTTATTTATTCATTCATTTGAAAAGCCTGCTGAATATGTGGCACGTGTGCAGCGGACGATGTCCTCCACCTTCCTTTGCAACTGTGCTTGGATGGGGTGGGTTGATGTTCTGACCATTTCTAACCGCTTTCAGCACTACTTCAACACGAACTGATATTGGGTGAAACGTTGACCTCCAGATAAGCTTAAAGAAGATTTCTGTGTGCGCAACATTGAACTTTACAAAAAGTAACACCTGTGTCACTTCACCTGCATGCAGTGAGAGGAGAGGAGTGGGATGACAAATTCACATCATCTATACCGTGGTCACTGATAGCTGGGCAAGTTCAGTTATCGTCTCATCGTTCCTTTACGGCCGTTACCATAGCGACACGTTAATCAGCTGCTTCAGATCAGATGATTTTTGACAGGTGAATGAGAGAAACACGCTGCTTGACAACAGTTGTTTGGCATCAAAACTATCGAGGCCGACATAAAATAGCTCCTATAGCCTACTTTAGAAAGTTCGGTAATAATAAAAAAGAAAAACAGAAATAAACATTTGTTATAAAATGTTTACTGTGTGGGACCAGGGTGATGACGACGCCTCGACGCCCGCGTCGTGACGTGAAATGCAGCGCCTCGTTTAGTCCTGCACATTGGACTGTAGCCTATATTTGGTTGAAGGGAAGTCACGTCGTCATAACAGTTTAACAACACTAATAAAAAGGATCATTTATGGAATGATCACTTACTAGAGATTTCTTAAAAATAGACTTTAAAACATGAAGCTGTAAACATTTGAATGTAGGAAATGCATATAGAAATAAACGTTTCCCTTTAGCTAGGCTACATATATTTTTGAGTGTGTTTATCAACTTTTCATCCATTAAAAAGACGTTTTTAATGGGTATATATGGTATTTATATTGGCCCACACGGCATATAAATAAATGATCATGCTCTCCTGATGCCGTTAGATGTCGGACAGACCACCGCGCGCGACTAAACAGCCGCTGTCACGTTGTACAATTTGACTTCGAAACATCTTCACTGACGCCGCAGCCGCATCTCTTCACGTCTGTTTCACATGCGCTTTTTATTTTCAGCAGCTACAGTACCAGGTGGGCTACAGGAGACACTTTTAAAAGGCGCGGGTCTTCTGAGGAGCGTGCGTGAGTCATGTCTGTCTCTAGGCAACCGCGACTGTCCAGCATCCAGGCGCAGAGGGGAGGAGGCTGCACCTGCGCAGATTCTGCACGACAACAACATCTTTCTTGGTTGCTGGACTTTTATTTACTTCATTATGTTTAGATTGAGTGTTGATGTGTGTGACTGACACGTGTAGGCTGCTGGAAAGTGATGAAACTACGGAACAAAGTGCGTCCCGTGTTGGTTCACTCCGCCCCGCAACGTGTTTCTGTCAATTAAAGGAGGATTCTGAATTTTACGGGACGGGTGGCAACCCCGATGAGAGCTGGTCCTGCTGCATGTAAGAAAATGAAGTAAGCTGTTCTAATGTACAAGGTGTGTGTACATTTACTGCGTTTGTAGCAATGTTTGTAGACTGGTGTGAGCATAGAATTAAAGAAGCCACCATGCATTTGCTCTCTTTCTTTATACTTTATTTTAGTCATCCTCAACCCACCTTGAGAAGGTTGAAGCCAAACAGCATTTCATTTTCAAAACAATCTCTTAACTGTTAACATACAACCATCTACGACACACAAGGCCACAGCAGGAGCCTGGGTCTTCTGAGCACCTTCCTTGGTGAGCTGAGTGGATTTCTCTCGTGGATGTAGGACAAGCCTTACCTCCATCTCTGACAGCATCCTCTCCATCAGGAAACTCTGGTCAGGCACCACCTCATCTCCTGGCTGGAGGACATGATAAGGATGACATGAGGACATGATGAGGAGGACATGAGGACAGGATGAGGACATCATGAGGACATGAGAAGGATGACAGGAGGAAAGGATGAGGAGGACATGAGGACATGAGAAGGATGACATGAGGACATGATGAGGATGACATGACGACAGGATGAGGACATGATGAGGACATGAGAAGGATGACATCAGGATAGGACGAGGAGGACATGAGAAGGATGACATGACGACAGGATGAGGACATGATGAGGACATGAGAAGGATGACATCAGGATAGGACGAGGACAGGATGAGGACATGAGGACATGATAAGGATGACATGAGGACAGGATAAGGACATGATGAGGAGGACATGAGGACAGGATGAGGACATGAGGACAGAAGAAGTATGAAATCAGGACAGGATGATGACATGATGAGGAGGACATGAGGACAGGACGAGGACATGAGCAGGACATGAGAAGGACGACATGAGGACATGATGAGGACGACATGAGGACAGGATGAGGAGGACATGAGGACAGGATGAGTACAGCATGAGGAGGACATGAGAGGATGAAGACATGACAGTATGAGAATATTGACAGAGGAAAGGATGAGGAGATGATGAGGAGGACATCAGGACATGAGGACAGGATGACGACATGATGAGGACATGAGAAGGATGACAGGAGGGCAGGATGAGGACATGATGAGGAGGACATGAAGACAGGACGAGGACATGAGGAGGATGACGACATGATGAAGACATGAGGACAGGATGAGGACATGACGACAGAAGAAGGATGAAATCAGAACAGGATGACGACATGATGAGGAGGAGATGAGGAGGATGACATGAGGACAGGACGAGGACATGAGAAAGATGACATGAGGAGGACATGAGGACAGGATGAGGACATGATGAGGAGGACATGAGGACAGGATGAGGACATGAGGACATGATAAGGATGACATCAGGATAGGATGAGGACATGATAAGGAAGACATGAGGACAGGATGACGACGTGATGAGGACATGAGAAGGATGACATGAGAAGGATGAGATGAGGAAAGGATGAGGAGGACATCAGGACAGGATAAAGACATTGATGACAGAAGTACAGGATGAGGACATGAGGACAAGATAAGGATGACAGGAGGACATGATGAGGACATGAGAAGGATGAAATCAGGACATGAGAAGGATGACATGAGGACATGAGAATGATGACATGAGGACATGATGAGGAGATGAGAAGGACGACATGAGGACATGAGGAAGACATGAGGACAGGATGAGGACATGAGGAGAAGGACATGAGAGGATGAAGACATGACAGTATGAGAATATTGACAGGAGGAAAGGATGAGGAGATGATGAGGAGGACATCAGGACAGGATAAAGACATGGATGTAGGACGAGTCTCATCCCCACCTCTGACAGCATCCTCTCCATCAGGAAACTCTGGTCAGGCACCACCTCATCTCCTGGCTGGAGAAAATGTACACGCTGTAACTTTTTTGTTATTTCCACGTCTGAAACGTTATTAAACAAATCCGTATACCTCGTGTCGCGTCGACATCTATCTCGAGCGTCCCGTATGATCGGCATACCGACCAGGAGAGGGGTGGCGGCTGAAGTGGAGATCTTTTAGCGTCGCGTCCGGACGGGATACATTCTCTGCGCTGCTGTCTGAGACATGCATCTCAGTGTCGTCTGCGAGGACTTTTCTTGCCGGCCGATACCGCGACTCCCCGTTTTGTGAGCCTCGTCCTACAGTGACAAATATGTTGACAAGAAGAAATCCACAAGATGATCATTTTCTGCACACACAAGAGAATCAGACCGCACCTGGCAGAACATACAGCGCAGCTTTTGGCTCAGGCTCTTGTCATTTCAGCTGATATTGCGGGGTGGGGAAGACAGACATAAAAAGAGCTTCTAGCGCCACATGTCAAGATTGACGTCCAACTGGACTCCAGAAGTCCACTGGTACCTTCCTGTGATGTCCTCTACTGCTCGGTTTAGTGCTTGTGTGGTTTTCACTCTCATATCTAAGTGGCTTTGGCTAAAGGCTTCTGCTAAATAGAACAGAATAGAATCTCCTTGGAGCAGCCAGGACGGATCAGTGTGGCGCTGAAGCTGCTCTCCAGAGAAAGCAGGGCGTCCTGCGCGACTCGTGGTCCAGCACGGACGTTAGTTTTGCCAGGACCCTCTTGTCACATACGAACCTCCTGCAGAGAGTCCAGAGAACAGCCCAAGACTGAGCCGGTCTTCCCGAGGACTCTGTCCAGCTTGCTCCCTCTCTGAGATCTGTGCTGGCCGGGAAGGTGGCTCAGTCTAAGGAGATGTGGAGCGCTTTGATGGCAGAATGAGCCACAAGTCTGAAGGTTAGTCTAGGTGTTTGAATGCAGCTGCGTGGGGGGGCAGGAACGGGTGCTTGCTCAAACCTAATGAAATGCAGATTAGGGTCGTTGAGCCACTCCAGGTCCCCCTCAGCCTGTGAGTGGGGCATTTTCATACCTGAGACAGTTTTCAGGCTTCTCCAAACCCCACTGATGTTCTGCTGCTCCTCCATCTTCCTCTCGTAACTGGCCTTCCCCTCTCTGACCTTTCTCCTCAGCTCCTTCTGTACGGTCGTCAGCTTCCTCCTTGTTCCCTGATCTGAAAGCTCTCTTCTTCTTCTTCTTCAGGAGAGCTTTAACCTCAGGGCTCATCCACAGCTTGTTTGTTGTTGTTAGCAAAGTGCTGGGAGGGAACAGCGTTGTCAAGACCGAAGTTTATCTATGCTGTGACGGCATTAATGTCCTCCACACGTGTCTGGCAGAGCTCTGTCCACACGGTGGCGTGGAAGCAGTCCAAAAGAGCCTCCTCGCCGTATGGGGGACCGCAGCCTGCCTGTGTCCAACACACAGGCGGGACATGTATAATATCAGCTCTCTCTAGAGGAGCGAGGGGGGTCTGCAGAATAGGCCTCCTCGGTGTTGGCATAAAACAAGTCCAGTGATTTATCCTCCATGCTGGGACAGGTGAAGTACTGTGTGCACGTTGCCAGAGCAGATGATGGAGAGGCATGACAGAAGAGGAAGAGGGTCTGTGGCTGCTGTGTCTGCAGCCTGCTGGTGACGGCGAGCCAGTTGTCAGAGGATACGTCCGCTTCAGCAGACCGGCTCTTCCCTACTGAAAACAGTGCTCGCTCATCCTTAAATGGAATGTTTTAATTGAAAGAAATCCCAGTAAAAAAAAAACAAAAAAAAAAACACGCAGATTTGTGTACAAATACGTATATAAGGCTCACATAGAAAACAGTGACAGGAGCAGCAGGCTGCAAAATAGTGCCAACACTCACCAATAAAGAAAGGAAACAGGTAAGAGCTGCTGCAGCCAGCAGACAGCCTGTATGTCCAGGTTTCTTTTCTACAGCGCTGTCCCATTAAAAAAGATTTCATTAAAACGTGTAGAAAAATGTGAGGGGTGGACTCACTTCTGTGGGATGCTGTATCTTGGTCCAGTGATGCAAGGTGGCGGCCATGCCTTGGTCAGCGACCTCTTTAAAAACCTGGTGTCAGTTCCTTTCAACGTGTTCAGCTGATGGACGACTTGTTAATCAAGGTCATTATTTAGCCATTTATGAAGACTTTTAACAGAGTCCTCTTACCTTTGCCCCAGTCATGCCGCAGGAATCCAGATGGAACCGCTCCTTTCTGAAGCTCGCTTCGCCCACTGGCAGAAACACACGTGTCCTCTGATGGCAAAAGGGTAGAGTGCAGACATTCGTGCTGCCACGAAGGATTTTCAAATGTGGCCCCTCGTCGCTTCTAATTGTCCCAACCCAACAAGCACGGAGCTCAGCATCAAGCTGGGAAGTGGTGAAAAGTAAGATAGGGGAAGTGTTTCTTCTTGCTTGAACAGCACGGAGCGCCGCAGCAGCAGCAGCAGCGTCTCAGTGATTGCGCAATAACGGACAGCGTGCTGCTGAGAGGTGGACACAAGGAGAAGACAGGGAAAATGATGAACAACAACCACCACATCAGACTTCTTATGAGTGGGCAGTCTGTACAATAAATTGTCTGAATATTAGGCGGTGTAATCCCCATCCTGCGTGGCTGCATCTCATCACATTCAGTGTAAAAGCTGAAGTTGCTGCTAGTTAGCCTGCCGGTTAGCATGCATGTGTTTACTTATCGTTCCTCCGTCAAGTTAGCTCCGTAGCAACAAGGATACACAGGGAAATAAGGATAACTCATTCATTCATTCATTCATTCATAGATTCATTGTCTGTACCGCTCAGTCCAGTTCAGGGTGGTGGGGAAGCTGGAGTCTATCCAAGCAATTAGCAGGCGAGAGGCAGGACACATCCTGGACACGTCGCCGGTCCATCGCAGGCATTTTCTTGCCTACAGAAAAGCTGCTGAGCTTCAATTTCAAAGCAGAACACAGCTTTGCTTCAAAGCCGAACTGCTATGACGTCAGTGTTGAACGGGCCAATCGAAACGCTGCTCAGATCTCCGTCACTGACGAATGTAGTCACGTGACGAGAAATGGAACGTTAAAATCATGTAAATAGGCCTGCCAGACCACCTGTCAGCTGTCTGACTATTGTCAGACCCTGAGCGTGGCCTTGAGCTTGTCTGGAGGTTCTGGCAGGGATGGCAGCCCTGGTCCGCCGGTGGATGGTCGTCCCCCCCGGGGAGACATCATCCGCTGCCACCCAGCCAGATCTCCTGGAGGGACGGACGGTGGGGGGGAGGGGTCCCCCCTTTTATATATTAAAAAAAAACCAACTCCATCAGCTGACGGAGTCTGCTGCATGAACGTGCATGACCATGACAACAGTCGGGACTGCACTTTTTATAAGAAGGATGTCATCAGGTCACAGCCCGTCTCTGGTTGCAATGGTTCACTTTGTAAGCATGGCCACCAAAAGTCATTTTAATTTAGGAGCCATTTTATGACACATGTACTCTGGTTAGTATGTGTGCGTGTAAATGAGTGTGTAAACATGGTATATTTATTTATTCATTCATTTGAAAAGCCTGCTGAATATGTGGCACGTGTGCAGCGGACGATGTCCTCCACCTTCCTTTGCAACTGTGCTTGGATGGGGTGGGTTGATGTTCTGACCATTTCTAACCGCTTTCAGCACTACTTCAACACGAACTGATATTGGGTGAAACGTTGACCTCCAGATAAGCTTAAAGAAGATTTCTGTGTGCGCAACATTGAACTTTACAAAAAGTAACACCTGTGTCACTTCACCTGCATGCAGTGAGAGGAGAGGAGTGGGATGACAAATTCACATCATCTATACCGTGGTCACTGATAGCTGGGCAAGTTCAGTTATCGTCTCATCGTTCCTTTACGGCCGTTACCATAGCGACACGTTAATCAGCTGCTTCAGATCAGATGATTTTTGACAGGTGAATGAGAGAAACACGCTGCTTGACAACAGTTGTTTGGCATCAAAACTATCGAGGCCGACATAAAATAGCTCCTATAGCCTACTTTAGAAAGTTCGGTAATAATAAAAAAGAAAAACAGAAATAAACATTTGTTATAAAATGTTTACTGTGTGGGACCAGGGTGATGACGACGCCTCGACGCCCGCGTCGTGACGTGAAATGCAGCGCCTCGTTTAGTCCTGCACATTGGACTGTAGCCTATATTTGGTTGAAGGGAAGTCACGTCGTCATAACAGTTTAACAACACTAATAAAAAGGATCATTTATGGAATGATCACTTACTAGAGATTTCTTAAAAATAGACTTTAAAACATGAAGCTGTAAACATTTGAATGTAGGAAATGCATATAGAAATAAACGTTTCCCTTTAGCTAGGCTACATATATTTTTGAGTGTGTTTATCAACTTTTCATCCATTAAAAAGACGTTTTTATGGTATTTATATTGGCCCATACGGCATAAAAATAAATGATCATGCTCTCCTGATGCCGTTAGATGTCGGACAGACCACCGCGCGCGACTAAACAGCCGCTGTCACGTTGTACAATTTGACTTCGAAACA
Organism: Telmatherina bonti; assembly: GCF_933228915.1. Taxonomy (NCBI): domain Eukaryota; kingdom Metazoa; phylum Chordata; class Actinopteri; order Atheriniformes; family Telmatherinidae; genus Telmatherina; species Telmatherina bonti. The sequence goes on along the minus strand of NC_136628.1, from coordinate 11,929,729 downwards.
TCTTCACTGACGCCGCAGCCGCATCTCTTCACGTCTGTTTCACATGCGCTTTTTATTTTCAGCAGCTACAGTACCAGGTGGGCTACAGGAGACACTTTTAAAAGGCGCGGGTCTTCTGAGGAGCGTGCGTGAGTCATGTCTGTCTCTAGGCAACCGCGACTGTCCAGCATCCAGGCGCAGAGGGGAGGAGGCTGCACCTGCGCAGATTCTGCACGACAACAACATCTTTCTTGGTTGTTGGACTTTTATTTACTTCATTATGTTTAGATTGAGTGTTGATGTGTGTGACTGACACGTGTAGGCTGCTGGAAAGTGATGAAACTACGGAACAAAGTGCGTCCCGTGTTGGTTCACTCCGCCCCGCAACGTGTTTCTGTCAATTAAAGGAGGATTCTGAATTTTACGGGACGGGTGGCAACCCCGATGAGAGCTGGTCCTGCTGCATGTAAGAAAATGAAGTAAGCTGTTCTAATGTACAAGGTGTGTGTACATTTACTGCGTTTGTAGCAATGTTTGTAGACTGGTGTGAGCATAGAATTAAAGAAGCCACCATGCATTTGCTCTCTTTCTTTATACTTTATTTTAGTCACCCTCAACCCACCTTGAGAAGGTTGAAGCCAAACAGCATTTCATTTTCAAAACAATCTCTTAACTGTTAACATACAACCATCTACGACACACAGGGCCACAGCAGGAGCCTGGGTCTTCTGAGCACCTTCCTTGGTGAGCTGAGTGGATTTCTCTCGTGGATGTAGGACAAGCCTTACCTCCATCTCTGACAGCATCCTCTCCATCAGGAAACTCTGGTCAGGCACCACCTCATCTCCTGGCTGGAGGACATGATAAGGATGACATGAGGACATGATGAGGAGGACATGAGGACAGGATGAGGACATGAGAAGGATGACAGGAGGAAAGGATGAGGAGGACATGAGGACATGAGAAGGATGACATGAGGACATGATGAGGATGACATGACGACAGGATGAGGACATGATGAGGACATGAGAAGGATGACATCAGGATAGGACGAGGAGGACATGAGAAGGATGACATGACGACAGGATGAGGACATGATGAGGACATGAGAAGGATGACATCAGGATAGGACGAGGACAGGATGAGGACATGAGGACATGATAAGGATGACATGAGGACAGGATAAGGACATGATGAGGAGGACATGAGGACAGGATGAGGACATGAGGACAGAAGAAGGATGAAATCAGGACAGGATGATGACATGATGAGGAGGACATGAGGACAGGACGAGGACATGATGAGCAGGACATGAGAAGGACGACATGAGGACATGATGAGGACGACATGAGGACAGGATGAGTACAGCATGAGGAGGACATGAGAGGATGAAGACATGACAGTATGAGAATATTGACAGAGGAAAGGATGAGGAGATGATGAGGAGGACATCAGGACATGAGGACAGGATGACGACATGATGAGGACATGAGAAGGATGACAGGAGGGCAGGATGAGGACATGATGAGGAGGACATGAAGACAGGACGAGGACATGAGGAGGATGACGACATGATGAAGACATGAGGACAGGATGAGGACATGACGACAGAAGAAGGATGAAATCAGAACAGGATGACGACATGATGAGGAGGAGATGAGGAGGATGACATGAGGACAGGACGAGGACATGAGGAGAAGGACATGAGAGGATGAAGACATGACAGTATGAGAATATTGACAGAGGAAAGGATGAGGAGATGATGAGGAGGACATCAGGACAGGATAAAGACATGGATGTAGGACGAGTCTCACCCCCACCTCTGACAGCATCCTCTCCATCAGGAAACTCTGGTCAGGCACCACCTCATCTCCTGGCTGGAGAAAATGTACACGCTGTAACTTCTTTGTTATTTCCACGTCTGAAACGTTATTAAACAAATCCGTATACCTCGTGTCGCGTCGACATCTATCTCGAGCGTCCCGTATGATCGGCATACCGACCAGGAGAGGGGTGGCGGCTGAAGTGGAGATCTTTTAGCGTCGCGTCCGGACGGGATACATTCTCTGCGCTGCTCTCTGGGACATGCATCTCAGTGTCGTCTGCGAGGACTTTTCTCGCCGGCCGATACCGCGACTCCCCGTTTTGTGAGCCTCGTCCTACAGTGACAAATATGTTGACAAGAAGAAATCCACAAGATGATCATTTTCTGCACACACAAGAGAATCAGACCGCACCTGGCAGAACATACAGCGCAGCTTTTGGCTCAGGCTCTTGTCATTTCAGCTGATATTGCGGGGTGGGGAAGACAGACATAAAAAGAGCTTCTAGCGCCACATGTCAAGATTGACGTCCAACTGGACTCCAGAAGTCCACTGGTACCTTCCTGTGATGTCCTCTACTGCTCGGTTTAGTGCTTGTGTGGTTTTCACTCTCATATCTAAGTGGCTTTGGCTAAAGGCTTCTGCTAAATACAACAGAATAGAATCTCCTTGGAGCAGCCAGGACGGATCAGTGTGGCGCTGAAGCTGCTCTCCAGAGAAAGCAGGGCGTCCTGCGCGACTCGTGGTCCAGCACGGACGTTAGTTTTGCCAGGACCCTCTTGTCACATACGAACCTCCTGCAGAGAGTCCAGAGAACAGCCCAAGACTGAGCCGGTCTTCCCGAGGACTCTGTCCAGCTTGCTCCCTCTCTGAGATCTGTGCTGGCCGGGAAGGTGGCTCAGTCTAAGGAGATGTGGAGCGCTTTGATGGCAGAATGAGCCACAAGTCTGAAGGTTAGTCTAGGTGTTTGAATGCAGCTGCGTGGGGGGGCAGGAACGGGTGCTTGCTCAAACCTAATGAAATGCAGATTAGGGTCGTTGAGCCACTCCAGGTCCCCCTCAGCCTGTGAGTGGGGCATTTTCATACCTGAGACAGTTTTCAGGCTTCTCCAAACCCCACTGATGTTCTGCTGCTCCTCCATCTTCCTCTCGTAACTGGCCTTCCCCTCTCTGACCTTTCTCCTCAGCTCCTTCTGTACGGTCGTCAGCTTCCTCCTTGTTCCCTGATCTGAAAGCTCTCTTCTTCTTCTTCTTCTTCTTCTTCAGGAGAGCTTTAACCTCAGGGCTCATCCACAGCTTGTTTGTTGTTGTTAGCAAAGTGCTGCGTCGCTGGGAGGGAACAGCGTTCTCAAGACCGAAGTTTATCTATGCTGTGACGGCATTAATGTCCTCCACACGTGTCTGGCAGAGCTCTGTCCACACGGTGGCGTGGAAGCAGTCCAAAAGAGCCTCCTCGCCGTATGGGGGACCGCAGCCTGCCTGTGTCCAACACACAGGCGGGACATGTATAATATGGGGATCAGCTCTCCCTAGAGGAGCGAGGGGGGTCTGTAGAATAGGCCTCCTCGGTGTTGGCATAAAACAAGTCCAGTGATTTATCCTCCATGCTGGGACAGGTGAAGTACTGTGTGCACGTTGCCAGAGCAGATGATGGAGAGGCATGACAGAAGAGGAAGAGGGTCTGTGGCTGCTGTGTCTGCAGCCTGCTGGTGACGGCGAGCCAGTTGTCAGAGGATACGTCCGCTTCAGCAGACCGGCTCTTCCCTACTGAAAACAGTGCTCGCTCATCCTTAAATGGAATGTTTTAATTGAAAGAAATCCCAGTAAAAAAAAAACAAAAAAAAAACACGCAGATTTGTGTACAAATACGTATATAAGGCTCACATAGAAAACAGTGACAGGAGCAGCAGGCTGCAAAATAGTGCCAACACTCACCAATAAAGAAAGGAAACAGGTAAGAGCTGCTGCAGCCAGCAGACAGCCTGTATGTCCAGGTTTCTTTTCTACAGCGCTGTCCCATTAAAAAAGATTTCATTAAAACGTGTACAAAAATGTGAGGGGTGGACTCACTTCTGTGGGATGCTGTATCTTGGTCCAGTGATGCAAGGTGGCGGCCATGCCTTGGTCAGCGACCTCTTTAAAAACCTGGTGTCAGTTCCTTTCAACGTGTTCAGCTGATGGACGACTTGTTAATCAAGGTCATTATTTAGCCATTTATGAAGACTTTTAACAGAGTCCTCTTACCTTTGCCCCAGTCATGCCGCAGGAATCCAGATGGAACCGCTCCTTTCTGAAGCTCGCTTCGCCCACTGGCAGAAACACACGTGTCCTCTGATGGCAAAAGGGTTGAGTGCAGACATTCGTGCTGCCACGAAGGATTTTCAAATGTGGCCCCTCGTCGCTTCTAATTGTCCCAACCCAACAAGCACGGAGCTCAGCATCAAGCTGGGAAGTGGTGAAAAGTAAGATAGGGGAAGTTTTTCTTCTTGCTTGAACAGCACGGAGCGCCGCAGCAGCAGCGTCTCAGTGATTGCGCAATAACGGACAGCGTGCTGCTGAGAGGTGGAACCAAGGAGAAGACAGGGAAAATGATGAACAACAACCACCACATCAGACTTCTTATGAGTGGGCAGTCTGTACAATAAATTGTCTGAATATTAGGCGGTGTAATCCCCATCCTGCGTGGCTGCATCTCATCACATTCAGTGTAAAAGCTGAAGTTGCTGCTAGTTAGCCTGCCGGTTAGCATGCATGTGTTTACTTATCGTTCCTCCGTCAAGTTAGCTCCGTAGCAACAAGGATACACAGGGAAATAAGGATAACTCATTCATTCATTCATTCATTCATTCATTCATAGATTCATTGTCTGTACCGCTCAGTCCAGTTCAGGGTGGTGGGGAAGCTGGAGTCTATCCAAGCAATTAGCAGGCGAGAGGCAGGACACATCCTGGACACGTCGCCGGTCCATCGCAGGCATTTTCTTGCCTACAGAAAAGCTGCTGAGCTTCAATTTCAAAGCAGAACACAGCTTTGCTTCAAAGCCGAACTGCTATGACGTCAGTGTTGAACGGGCCAATCGAAACGCTGCTCAGATCTCCGTCACTGACGAATGTAGTCACGTGACGAGAAATGGAACGTTAAAATCATGTAAATAGGCCTGCCAGACCACCTGTCAGCTGTCTGACTATTGTCAGACCCTGAGCGTGGCCTTGAGCTTGTCTGGAGGTTCTGGCAGGGATGGCAGCCCTGGTCCGCCGGTGGATGGTCGTCCCCCCCGGGGAGACATCATCCGCTGCCACCCAGCCAGATCTCCTGGAGGGACGGACGGTGGGGGGGAGGGGTCCCCCCTTTTATATAAAAAAAAAAAAAACTTGTCTGGAGGTTCTGGCAGGGATGGCAGCCCTGGTCCGCCGGTGGATGGTCGTCCCCCCCGGGGAGACATCATCCGCTGCCACCCAGCCAGATCTCCTGGAGGGACGGACGGTGGGGGGGGGGAGGGGTCCCCCCTTTTATATATTTAAAAAAAAAAAACTCCATCAGCTGACGGAGTCTGCTGCATGAACGTGCATGACCATGACAACAGTCGGGACTGCACTTTTTATAAGAAGGATGTCATCAGGTCACAGCCCGTCTCTGGTTGCAATGGTTCACTTTGTAAGCATGGCCACCAAAAGTCATTTTAATTTAGGAGCCATTTTATGACACATGTACTCTGGTTAGTATGTGTGCGTGTAAATGAGTGTGTAAACATGGTATATTTATTTATTCATTCATTTGAAAAGCCTGCTGAATATGTGGCACGTGTGCAGCGGACGATGTCCTCCACCTTCCTTTGCAACTGTGCTTGGATGGGGTGGGTTGATGTTCTGACCATTTCTAACCGCTTTCAGCACTACTTCAACACGAACTGATATTGGGTGAAACGTTGACCTCCAGATAAGCTTAAAGAAGATTTCTGTGTGCGCAACATTGAACTTTACAAAAAGTAACACCTGTGTCACTTCACCTGCATGCAGTGAGAGGAGAGGAGTGGGATGACAAATTCACATCATCTATACCGTGGTCACTGATAGCTGGGCAAGTTCAGTTATCGTCTCATCGTTCCTTTACGGCCGTTACCATAGCGACACGTTAATCAGCTGCTTCAGATCAGATGATTTTTGACAGGTGAATGAGAGAAACACGCTGCTTGACAACAGTTGTTTGGCATCAAAACTATCGAGGCCGACATAAAATAGCTCCTATAGCCTACTTTAGAAAGTTCGGTAATAATAAAAAAGAAAAACAGAAATAAACATTTGTTATAAAATGTTTACTGTGTGGGACCAGGGTGATGACGACGCCTCGACGCCCGCGTCGTGACGTGAAATGCAGCGCCTCGTTTAGTCCTGCACATTGGACTGTAGCCTATATTTGGTTGAAGGGAAGTCACGTCGTCATAACAGTTTAACAACACTAATAAAAAGGATCATTTATGGAATGATCACTTACTAGAGATTTCTTAAAAATAGACTTTAAAACATGAAGCTGTAAACATTTGAATGTAGGAAATGCATATAGAAATAAACGTTTCCCTTTAGCTAGGCTACATATATTTTTGAGTGTGTTTATCAACTTTTCATCCATTAAAAAGACGTTTTTAATGGGTATATATGGTATTTATATTGGCCCACACGGCATATAAATAAATGATCATGCTCTCCTGATGCCGTTAGATGTCGGACAGACCACCGCGCGCGACTAAACAGCCGCTGTCACGTTGTACAATTTGACTTCGAAACATCTTCACTGACGCCGCAGCCGCATCTCTTCACGTCTGTTTCACATGCGCTTTTTATTTTCAGCAGCTACAGTACCAGGTGGGCTACAGGAGACACTTTTAAAAGGCGCGGGTCTTCTGAGGAGCGTGCGTGAGTCATGTCTGTCTCTAGGCAACCGCGACTGTCCAGCATCCAGGCGCAGAGGGGAGGAGGCTGCACCTGCGCAGATTCTGCACGACAACAACATCTTTCTTGGTTGCTGGACTTTTATTTACTTCATTATGTTTAGATTGAGTGTTGATGTGTGTGACTGACACGTGTAGGCTGCTGGAAAGTGATGAAACTACGGAACAAAGTGCGTCCCGTGTTGGTTCACTCCGCCCCGCAACGTGTTTCTGTCAATTAAAGGAGGATTCTGAATTTTACGGGACGGGTGGCAACCCCGATGAGAGCTGGTCCTGCTGCATGTAAGAAAATGAAGTAAGCTGTTCTAATGTACAAGGTGTGTGTACATTTACTGCGTTTGTAGCAATGTTTGTAGACTGGTGTGAGCATAGAATTAAAGAAGCCACCATGCATTTGCTCTCTTTCTTTATACTTTATTTTAGTCATCCTCAACCCACCTTGAGAAGGTTGAAGCCAAACAGCATTTCATTTTCAAAACAATCTCTTAACTGTTAACATACAACCATCTACGACACACAAGGCCACAGCAGGAGCCTGGGTCTTCTGAGCACCTTCCTTGGTGAGCTGAGTGGATTTCTCTCGTGGATGTAGGACAAGCCTTACCTCCATCTCTGACAGCATCCTCTCCATCAGGAAACTCTGGTCAGGCACCACCTCATCTCCTGGCTGGAGGACATGATAAGGATGACATGAGGACATGATGAGGAGGACATGAGGACAGGATGAAGACATGAGAAGGATGACAGGAGGAAAGGATGAGGAGGACATGAGGACATGAGAAGGATGACATGAGGACATGATGAGGATGACATGACGACAGGATGAGGACATGATGAGGACATGAGAAGGATGACATCAGGATAGGACGAGGAGGACATGAGAAGGATGACATGACGACAGGATGAGGACATGATGAGGACATGAGAAGGATGACATCAGGATAGGACGAGGACAGGATGAGGACATGAGGACATGATAAGGATGACATGAGGACAGGATAAGGACATGATGAGGAGGACATGAGGACAGGACGAGGAGGACATGAGGACAGGATGAGTACAGCATGAGGAGGACATGAGAGGATGAAGACATGACAGTATGAGAATATTGACAGAGGAAAGGATGAGGAGATGATGAGGAGGACATCAGGACATGAGGACAGGATGACGACATGATGAGGACATGAGAAGGATGACAGGAGGGCAGGATGAGGAGGACATGAAGACAGGACGAGGACATGAGGAGGATGACGACATGATGAAGACATGAGGACAGGATGAGGACATGACGGCAGAAGAAGGATGAAATCAGAACAGGATGACGACATGATGAGGAGGAGATGAGGAGGATGACATGAGGACAGGACGAGGACATGAGAAAGATGACATGAGGAGGACATGAGGACAGGATGAGGACATGATGAGGAGGACATGAGGACAGGATGAGGACATGATAAGGATGACATCAGGATAGGATGAGGACATGATAAGGAAGACATGAGGACAGGATGACGACGTGATGAGGACATGAGAAGGATGACATGAGAAGGATGAGATGAGGAAAGGATGAGGAGGACATCAGGACAGGATAAAGACATTGATGACAGAAGTACAGGATGAGGACATGAGGACAAGATAAGGATGACAGGAGGACATGATGAGGACATGAGAAGGATGAAATCAGGACATGAGAAGGATGACATGAGGACATGATGAGGAGATGAGAAGGACGACATGAGGAGGATGACATGAGGACATGAGGAGGACAACATGAGGACATGAGAAAGATGACATGAGGACATGAGGAAGACATGAGGACAGGATGAGGACATGAGGAGAAGGACATGAGAGGATGAAGACATGACAGTATGAGAATATTGACAGGAGGAAAGGATGAGGAGATGATGAGGAGGACATCAGGACAGGATAAAGACATGGATGTAGGACGAGTCTCACCCCCACCTCTGACAGCATCCTCTCCATCAGGAAACTCTGGTCAGGCACCACCTCATCTCCTGGCTGGAGAAAATGTACACGCTGTAACTTCTTTGTTATTTCCACGTCTGAAACGTTATTAAACAAATCCGTATACCTCGTGTCGCGTCGACATCTATCTCGAGCGTCCCGTATGATCGGCATACCGACCAGGAGAGGGGTGGCGGCTGAAGTGGAGATCTTTTAGCGTCGCGTCCGGACGGGATACATTCTCTGCGCTGCTCTCTGGGACATGCATCTCAGTGTCGTCTGCGAGGACTTTTCTCGCCGGCCGATACCGCGACTCCCCGTTTTGTGAGCCTCGTCCTACAGTGACAAATATGTTGACAAGAAGAAATCCACAAGATGATCATTTTCTGCACACACAAGAGAATCAGACCGCACCTGGCAGAACATACAGCGCAGCTTTTGGCTCAGGCTCTTGTCATTTCAGCTGATATTGCGGGGTGGGGAAGACAGACATAAAAAGAGCTTCTAGCGCCACATGTCAAGATTGACGTCCAACTGGACTCCAGAAGTCCACTGGTACCTTCCTGTGATGTCCTCTACTGCTCGGTTTAGTGCTTGTGTGGTTTTCCCTCTCATATGGAAGTGGCTTTGGCTAAAGGCTTCTGCTAAATAGAACAGAATAGAATCTCCTTGGAGCAGCCAGGACGGATCAGTGTGGCGCTGAAGCTGCTCTCCAGAGAAAGCAGGGCGTCCTGCGCGACTCGTGGTCCAGCACGGACGTTAGTTTTGCCAGGACCCTCTTGTCACATACGAACCTCCTGCAGAGAGTCCAGAGAACAGCCCAAGACTGAGCCGGTCTTCCCGAGGACTCTGTCCAGCTTGCTCCCTCTCTGAGATCTGTGCTGGCCGGGAAGGTGGCTCAGTCTAAGGAGATGTGGAGCGCTTTGATGGCAGAATGAGCCACAAGTCTGAAGGTTAGTCTAGGTGTTTGAATGCAGCTGCGTGGGGGGGCAGGAACGGGTGCTTGCTCAAACCTAATGAAATGCAGATTAGGGTCGTTGAGCCACTCCAGGTCCCCCTCAGCCTGTGAGTGGGGGGGCATTTTCATACCTGAGACAGTTTTCAGGCTTCTCCAAACCCCACTGATGTTCTGCTGCTCCTCCATCTTCCTCTCGTAACTGGCCTTCCCCTCTCTGACCTTTCTCCTCAGCTCCTTCTGTACGGTCGTCAGCTTCCTCCTTGTTCCCTGATCTGAAAGCTCTCTTCTTCTTCTTCTTCTTCTTCTTCAGGAGAGCTTTAACCTCAGGGCTCATCCACAGCTTGTTTGTTGTTGTTAGCAAAGTGCTGGGAGGGAACAGCGTTCTCAAGACCGAAGTTTATCTATGCTGTGACGGCATTAATGTCCTCCACACGTGTCTGGCAGAGCTCTGTCCACACGGTGGCGTGGAAGCAGTCCAAAAGAGCCTCCTCGCTCTCAGCGGCCCGCCTCCTCGCCGTATGGGGGACCGCAGCCTGCCTGTGTCCAACACACAGGCGGGACATGTATAATATGGGGATCAGCTCTCCCTAGAGGAGCGAGGGGGGTCTGCAGAATAGGCCTCCTCGGTGTTGGCATAAAACAAGTCCAGTGATTTATCCTCCATGCTGGGACAGGTGAAGTACTGTGTGCACGTTGCCAGAGCAGATGATGGAGAGGCATGACAGAAGAGGAAGAGGGTCTGTGGCTGCTGTGTCTGCAGCCTGCTGGTGACGGCGAGCCAGTTGTCAGAGGATACGTCCGCTTCAGCAGACCGGCTCTTCCCTACTGAAAACAGTGCTCGCTCATCCTTAAATGGAATGTTTTAATTGAAAGAAATCCCAGTAAAAAAAAACCAAAAAAAAAAAACCACGCAGATTTGTGTACAAATACGTATATAAGGCTCACATAGAAAACAGTGACAGGAGCAGCAGGCTGCAAAATAGTGCCAACACTCACCAATAAAGAAAGGAAACAGGTAAGAGCTGCTGCAGCCAGCAGACAGCCTGTATGTCCAGGTTTCTTTTCTACAGCGCTGTCCCATTAAAAAAGATTTCATTAAAACGTGTACAAAAATGTGAGGGGTGGACTCACTTCTGTGGGATGCTGTATCTTGGTCCAGTGATGCAAGGTGGCGGCCATGCCTTGGTCAGCGACCTCTTTAAAAACCTGGTGTCAGTTCCTTTCAACGTGTTCAGCTGATGGACGACTTGTTAATCAAGGTCATTATTTAGCCATTTATGAAGACTTTTAACAGAGTCCTCTTACCTTTGCCCCAGTCATGCCGCAGGAATCCAGATGGAACCGCTCCTTTCTGAAGCTCGCTTCGCCCACTGGCAGAAACACACGTGTCCTCTGATGGCAAAAGGGTTGAGTGCAGACATTCGTGCTGCCACGAAGGATTTTCAAATGTGGCCCCTCGTCGCTTCTAATTGTCCCAACCCAACAAGCACGGAGCTCAGCATCAAGCTGGGAAGTGGTGAAAAGTAAGATAGGGGAAGTTTTTCTTCTTGCTTGAACAGCACGGAGCGCCGCAGCAGCAGCGTCTCAGTGATTGCGCAATAACGGACAGCGTGCTGCTGAGAGGTGGACACAAGGAGAAGACAGGGAAAATGATGAACAACAACCACCACATCAGACTTCTTATGAGTGGGCAGTCTGTACAATAAATTGTCTGAATATTAGGCGGTGTAATCCCCATCCTGCGTGGCTGCATCTCGTCACATTCAGTGTAAAAGCTGAAGTTGCTGCTAGTTAGCCTGCCGGTTAGCATGCATGTGTTTACTTATCGTTCCTCCGTCAAGTTAGCTCCGTAGCAACAAGGATACACAGGGAAATAAGGATAACTCATTCATTCATTCATTCATAGATTCATTGTCTGTACCGCTCAGTCCAGTTCAGGGTGGTGGGGAAGCTGGAGTCTATCCCAGCAATTAGCAGGCGAGAGGCAGGACACATCCTGGACACGTCGCCGGTCCATCGCAGGCATTTTCTTGCCTACAGAAAAGCTGCTGAGCTTCAATTTCAAAGCAGAACACAGCTTTGCTTCAAAGCCGAACTGCTATGACGTCAGTGTTGAACGGGCCAATCGAAACGCTGCTCAGATCTCCGTCACTGACGAATGTAGTCACGTGACGAGAAATGGAACGTTAAAATCATGTAAATAGGCCTGCCAGACCACCTGTCAGCTGTCTGACTATTGTCAGACCCTGAGCGTGGCCTTGAGCTTGTCTGGAGGTTCTGGCAGGGATGGCAGCCCTGGTCCGCCGGTGGATGGTCGTCCCCCCCGGGGAGACATCATCCGCTGCCACCCAGCCAGATCTCCTGGAGGGACGGACGGTGGGGGGGAGGGGTCCCCCCTTTTATATAAAAAAAAAAAAAAAACCAAAAAAAAAAAACTCCATCAGCTGACGGAGTCTGCTGCATGAACGTGCATGACCATGACAACAGTCGGGACTGCACTTTTTATAAGAAGGATGTCATCAGGTCACAGCCCGTCTCTGGTTGCAATGGTTCACTTTGTAAGCATGGCCACCAAAAGTCATTTTAATTTAGGAGCCATTTTATGACACATGTACTCTGGTTAGTATGTGTGCGTGTAAATGAGTGTGTAAACATGGTATATTTATTTATTCATTCATTTGAAAAGCCTGCTGAATATGTGGCACGTGTGCAGCGGACGATGTCCTCCACCTTCCTTTGCAACTGTGCTTGGATGGGGTGGGTTGATGTTCTGACCATTTCTAACCGCTCTCAGCACTACTTCAACACGAACTGATATTGGGTGAAACGTTGACCTCCAGATAAGCTTAAAGAAGATTTCTGTGTGCGCAACATTGAACTTTACAAAAAGTAACACCTGTGTCACTTCACCTGCATGCAGTGAGAGGAGTGGGATGACAAATTCACATCATCTATACCGTGGTCACTGATAGCTGGGCAAGTTCAGTTATCGTCTCATCGTTCCTTTACGGCCGTTACCATAGCGACACGTTAATCAGCTGCTTCAGATCAGATGATTTTTGACAGGTGAATGAGAGAAACACGCTGCTTGACAACAGTTGTTTGGCATCAAAACTATCGAGGCCGACATAAAATAGCTCCTATAGCCTACTTTAGAAAGTTCAGTAATAATAAAAAAGAAAAACATAAATAAACATTTGTTATAAAATGTTTACTGTGTGGGACCAGGGTGATGACGACGCCTCGACGCCCGCGTCGTGACGTGAAATGCAGCGCCTCGTTTAGTCCTGCACATTGGACTGTAGCCTATATTTGGTTGAAGGGAAGTCACGTCGTCATAACAGTTTAACAACACTAATAAAAAGGATCATTTATGGAATGATCACTTACTAGAGATTTCTTAAAAATAGACTTTAAAACATGAAGCTGTAAACATTTGAATGTAGGAAATGCATATAGAAATAAACGTTTCCCTTTAGCTAGGCTACATATATATTTTGAGTGTGTTTATCAACTTTTCATCCATTAAAAAGACGTTTTTATGGTATTTATATTGGCCCATACGGCATAAAAATAAATGATCATGCTCTCCTGATGCCGTTAGATGTCGGACAGACCACCGCGCGCGACTAAACAGCCGCTGTCACGTTGTACAATTTGACTTCGAAACATCTTCACTGACGCCGCAGCCGCATCTCTTCACGTCTGTTTCACATGCGCTTTTTATTTTCAGCAGCTACAGTACCAGGTGGGCTACAGGAGACACTTTTAAAAGGCGCGGGTCTTCTGAGGAGCGTGCGTGAGTCATGTCTGTCTCTAGGCAACCGCGACTGTCCAGCATCCAGGCGCAGAGGGGAGGAGGCTGCACCTGCGCAGATTCTGCACGACAACAACATCTTTCTTGGTTGTTGGACTTTTATTTACTTCATTATGTTTAGATTGAGTGTTGATGTGTGTGACTGACACGTGTAGGCTGCTGGAAAGTGATGAAACTACGGAACAAAGTGCGTCCCGTGTTGGTTCACTCCGCCCCGCAACGTGTTTCTGTCAATTAAAGGAGGATTCTGAATTTTACGGGACGGGTGGCAACCCCGATGAGAGCTGGTCCTGCTGCATGTAAGAAAATGAAGTAAGCTGTTCTAATGTACAAGGTGTGTGTACATTTACTGCGTTTGTAGCAATGTTTGTAGACTGGTGTGAGCATAGAATTAAAGAAGCCACCATGCATTTGCTCTCTTTCTTTATACTTTATTTTAGTCACCCTCAACCCACCTTGAGAAGGTTGAAGCCAAACAGCATTTCATTTTCAAAACAATCTCTTAACTGTTAACATACAACCATCTACGACACACAGGGCCACAGCAGGAGCCTGGGTCTTCTGAGCACCTTCCTTGGTGAGCTGAGTGGATTTCTCTCGTGGATGTAGGACAAGCCTTACCTCCATCTCTGACAGCATCCTCTCCATCAGGAAACTCTGGTCAGGCACCACCTCATCTCCTGGCTGGAGGACATGATAAGGATGACATGAGGACATGATGAGGAGGACATGAGGACAGGATGAGGACATGAGGACATGAGAAGGATGACAGGAGGAAAGGATGAGGAGGACATGAGGACATGAGAAGGATGACATGAGGACATGATGAGGATGACATGACGACAGGATGAGGACATGATGAGGACATGAGAAGGATGACATCAGGATGGGACGAGGAGGACATGAGAAGGATGACATGACGACAGGATGAGGACATGAGAAGGATGACATCAGGATAGGACGAGGACAGGATGAGGACATGAGGACATGATAAGGATGACATGAGGACAGGATAAGGACATGATGAGGAGGACATGAGGACAGGATGAGGACATGAGGACAGAAGAAGGATGAAATCAGGACAGGATGATGACATGATGAGGAGGACATGAGGACAGGACGAGGACATGATGAGCAGGACATGAGAAGGACGACATGAGGACATGATGAGGACGACATGAGGACAGGATGAGGAGGACATGAGGACAGGATGAGTACAGCATGAGGAGGACATGAGAGGATGAAGACATGACAGTATGAGAATATTGACAGAGGAAAGGATGAGGAGATGATGAGGAGGACATCAGGACATGAGGACAGGATGACGACATGATGAGGACATGAGAAGGATGACAGGAGGGCAGGATGAGGACATGATGAGGAGGACATGAAGACAGGACGAGGACATGAGGAGGATGACGACATGATGAAGACATGAGGACAGGATGAGGACATGACGACAGAAGAAGGATGAAATCAGAACAGGATGACGACATGATGAGGAGGAGATGAGGAGGATGACATGAGGACAGGACGAGGACATGAGAAAGATGACATGAGGACATGATGAGGAGGACATGAGGACAGGATGAGGACATGAGGACATGATAAGGATGACATCAGGATAGGATGAGGACATGATAAGGAAGACATGAGGACAGGATGACGACGTGATGAGGACATGAGAAGGATGACATGAGAAGGATGAGATGAGGAAAGGATGAGGAGGACATCAGGACAGGATAAAGACATTGATGACAGAAGTACAGGATGAGGACATGAGGACAAGATAAGGATGACAGGAGGACATGATGAGGACATGAGAAGGATGAAATCAGGACATGAGAAGGATGACATGAGGACATGAGAATGATGACATGAGGACATGATGAGGAGATGAGAAGGACGACATGAGGAGGATGACATGAGGACATGAGGAAGACATGAGGACATGAGAAAGATGACATGAGGACATGAGGAAGACATGAGGACAGGATGAGGACATGAGGAGAAGGACATGAGAGGATGAAGACATGACAGTATGAGAATATTGACAGGAGGAAAGGATGAGGAGATGATGAGGAGGACATCAGGACAGGATAAAGACATGGATGTAGGACGAGTCTCACCCCCACCTCTGACAGCATCCTCTCCATCAGGAAACTCTGGTCAGGCACCACCTCATCTCCTGGCTGGAGAAAATGTACACGCTGTAACTTCTTTGTTATTTCCACGTCTGAAACGTTATTAAACAAATCCGTATACCTCGTGTCGCGTCGACATCTATCTCGAGCGTCCCGTATGATCGGCATACCGACCAGGAGAGGGGTGGCGGCTGAAGTGGAGATCTTTTAGCGTCGCGTCCGGACGGGATACATTCTCTGCGCTGCTCTCTGGGACATGCATCTCAGTGTCGTCTGCGAGGACTTTTCTCGCCGGCCGATACCGCGACTCCCCGTTTTGTGAGCCTCGTCCTACAGTGACAAATATGTTGACAAGAAGAAATCCACAAGATGATCATTTTCTGCACACACAAGAGAATCAGACCGCACCTGGCAGAACATACAGCGCAGCTTTTGGCTCAGGCTCTTGTCATTTCAGCTGATATTGCGGGGTGGGGAAGACAGACATAAAAAGAGCTTCTAGCCCCACATGTCAAGATTGACGTCCAACTGGACTCCAGAAGTCCACTGGTACCTTCCTGTGATGTCCTCTACTGCTCGGTTTAGTGCTTGTGTGGTTTTCCCTCTCATATCTAAGTGGCTTTGGCTAAAGGCTTCTGCTAAATACAACAGAATAGAATCTCCTTGGAGCAGCCAGGACGGATCAGTGTGGCGCTGAAGCTGCTCTCCAGAGAAAGCAGGGCGTCCTGCGCGACTCGTGGTCCAGCACGGACGTTAGTTTTGCCAGGACCCTCTTGTCACATACGAACCTCCTGCAGAGAGTCCAGAGAACAGCCCAAGACTGAGCCGGTCTTCCCGAGGACTCTGTCCAGCTTGCTCCCTCTCTGAGATCTGTGCTGGCCGGGAAGGTGGCTCAGTCTAAGGAGATGTGGAGCGCTTTGATGGCAGAATGAGCCACAAGTCTGAAGGTTAGTCTAGGTGTTTGAATGCAGCTGCGTGGGGGGGGGGGGGCAGGAACGGGTGCTTGCTCAAACCTAATGAAATGCAGATTAGGGTCGTTGAGCCACTCCAGGTCCCCCTCAGCCTGTGAGTGGGGCATTTTCATACCTGAGACAGTTTTCAGGCTTCTCCAAACCCCACTGATGTTCTGCTGCTCCTCCATCTTCCTCTCGTAACTGGCCTTCCCCTCTCTGACCTTTCTCCTCAGCTCCTTCTGTACGGTCGTCAGCTTCCTCCTTGTTCCCTGATCTGAAAGCTCTCTTCTTCTTCTTCTTCTTCTTCTTCAGGAGAGCTTTAACCTCAGGGCTCATCCACAGCTTGTTTGTTGTTGTTAGCAAAGTGCTGCGTCGCTGGGAGGGAACAGCGTTGTCAAGACCGAAGTTTATCTATGCTGTGACGGCATTAATGTCCTCCACACGTGTCTGGCAGAGCTCTGTCCACACGGTGGCGTGGAAGCAGTCCAAAAGAGCCTCCTCGCTCTCAGCGGCCCGCCTCCTCGCCGTATGGGGGACCGCAGCCTGCCTGTGTCCAACACACAGGCGGGACATGTATAATATGGGGATCAGCTCTCCCTAGAGGAGCGAGGGGGGTCTGCAGAATAGGCCTCCTCGGTGTTGGCATAAAACAAGTCCAGTGATTTATCCTCCATGCTGGGACAGGTGAAGTACTGTGTGCACGTTGCCAGAGCAGATGATGGAGAGGCATGACAGAAGAGGAAGAGGGTCTGTGGCTGCTGTGTCTGCAGCCTGCTGGTGACGGCGAGCCAGTTGTCAGAGGATACGTCCGCTTCAGCAGACCGGCTCTTCCCTACTGAAAACAGTGCTCGCTCATCCTTAAATGGAATGTTTTAATTGAAAGAAATCCCAGTAAAAAACAAAAAAAAACAAAAAAACGCAGATTTGTGTACAAATACGTATATAAGGCTCACATAGAAAACAGTGACAGGAGCAGCAGGCTGCAAAATAGTGCCAACACTCACCAATAAAGAAAGGAAACAGGTAAGAGCTGCTGCAGCCAGCAGACAGCCTGTATGTCCAGGTTTCTTTTCTACAGCGCTGTCCCATTAAAAAAGATTTCATTAAAACGTGTAGAAAAATGTGAGGGGTGGACTCACTTCTGTGGGATGCTGTATCTTGGTCCAGTGATGCAAGGTGGCGGCCATGCCTTGGTCAGCGACCTCTTTAAAAACCTGGTGTCAGTTCCTTTCAACGTGTTCAGCTGATGGACGACTTGTTAATCAAGGTCATTATTTAGCCATTTATGAAGACTTTTAACAGAGTCCTCTTACCTTTGCCCCAGTCATGCCGCAGGAATCCAGATGGAACCGCTCCTTTCTGAAGCTCGCTTCGCCCACTGGCAGAAACACACGTGTCCTCTGATGGCAAAAGGGTTGAGTGCAGACATTCGTGCTGCCACGAAGGATTTTCAAATGTGGCCCCTCGTCGCTTCTAATTGTCCCAACCCAACAAGCACGGAGCTCAGCATCAAGCTGGGAAGTGGTGAAAAGTAAGATAGGGGAAGTGTTTCTTCTTGCTTGAACAGCACGGAGCGCCGCAGCAGCAGCGTCTCAGTGATTGCGCAATAACGGACAGCGTGCTGCTGAGAGGTGGACACAAGGAGAAGACAGGGAAAATGATGAACAACAACCACCACATCAGACTTCTTATGAGTGGGCAGTCTGTACAATAAATTGTCTGAATATTAGGCGGTGTAATCCCCATCCTGCGTGGCTGCATCTCATCACATTCAGTGTAAAAGCTGAAGTTGCTGCTAGTTAGCCTGCCGGTTAGCATGCATGTGTTTACTTATCGTTCCTCCGTCAAGTTAGCTCCGTAGCAACAAGGATACACAGGGAAATAAGGATAACTCATTCATTCATTCATTCATAGATTCATTGTCTGTACCGCTCAGTCCAGTTCAGGGTGGTGGGGAAGCTGGAGTCTATCCCAGCAATTAGCAGGCGAGAGGCAGGACACATCCTGGACACGTCGCCGGTCCATCGCAGGCATTTTCTTGCCTACAGAAAAGCTGCTGAGCTTCAATTTCAAAGCAGAACACAGCTTTGCTTCAAAGCCGAACTGCTATGACGTCAGTGTTGAACGGGCCAATCGAAACGCTGCTCAGATCTCCGTCACTGACGAATGTAGTCACGTGACGAGAAATGGAACGTTAAAATCATGTAAATAGGCCTGCCAGACCACCTGTCAGCTGTCTGACTATTGTCAGACCCTGAGCGTGGCCTTGAGCTTGTCTGGAGGTTCTGGCAGGGATGGCAGCCCTGGTCCGCCGGTGGATGGTCGTCCCCCCCGGGGAGACATCATCCGCTGCCACCCAGCCAGATCTCCTGGAGGGACGGACGGTGGGGGGGAGGGGTCCCCCCTTTTATATATTAAAAAAAAAAAAACTCCATCAGCTGACGGAGTCTGCTGCATGAACGTGCATGACCATGACAACAGTCGGGACTGCACTTTTTATAAGAAGGATGTCATCAGGTCACAGCCCGTCTCTGGTTGCAATGGTTCACTTTGTAAGCATGGCCACCAAAAGTCATTTTAATTTAGGAGCCATTTTATGACACATGTACTCTGGTTAGTATGTGTGCGTGTAAATGAGTGTGTAAACATGGTATATTTATTTATTCATTCATTTGAAAAGCCTGCTGAATATGTGGCACGTGTGCAGCGGACGATGTCCTCCACCTTCCTTTGCAACTGTGCTTGGATGGGGTGGGTTGATGTTCTGACCATTTCTAACCGCTTTCAGCACTACTTCAACACGAACTGATATTGGGTGAAACGTTGACCTCCAGATAAGCTTAAAGAAGATTTCTGTGTGCGCAACATTGAACTTTACAAAAAGTAACACCTGTGTCACTTCACCTGCATGCAGTGAGAGGAGAGGAGTGGGATGACAAATTCACATCATCTATACCGTGGTCACTGATAGCTGGGCAAGTTCAGTTATCGTCTCATCGTTCCTTTACGGCCGTTACCATAGCGACACGTTAATCAGCTGCTTCAGATCAGATGATTTTTGACAGGTGAATGAGAGAAACACGCTGCTTGACAACAGTTGTTTGGCATCAAAACTATCGAGGCCGACATAAAATAGCTCCTATAGCCTACTTTAGAAAGTTCGGTAATAATAAAAAAGAAAAACAGAAATAAACATTTGTTATAAAATGTTTACTGTGTGGGACCAGGGTGATGACGACGCCTCGACGCCCGCGTCGTGACGTGAAATGCAGCGCCTCGTTTAGTCCTGCACATTGGACTGTAGCCTATATTTGGTTGAAGGGAAGTCACGTCGTCATAACAGTTTAACAACACTAATAAAAAGGATCATTTATGGAATGATCACTTACTAGAGATTTCTTAAAAATAGACTTTAAAACATGAAGCTGTAAACATTTGAATGTAGGAAATGCATATAGAAATAAACGTTTCCCTTTAGCTAAGCTACATATATTTTTGAGTGTGTTTATCAACTTTTCATCCATTAAAAAGACGTTTTTATGGTATTTATATTGGCCCATACGGCATAAAAATAAATGATCATGCTCTCCTGATGCCGTTAGATGTCGGACAGACCACCGCGCGCGACTAAACAGCCGCTGTCACGTTGTACAATTTGACTTCGAAACATCTTCACTGACGCCGCAGCCGCATCTCTTCACGTCTGTTTCACATGCGCTTTTTATTTTCAGCAGCTACAGTACCAGGTGGGCTACAGGAGACACTTTTAAAAGGCGCGGGTCTTCTGAGGAGCGTGCGTGAGTCATGTCTGTCTCTAGGCAACCGCGACTGTCCAGCATCCAGGCGCAGAGGGGAGGAGGCTGCACCTGCGCAGATTCTGCACGACAACAACATCTTTCTTGGTTGTTGGACTTTTATTTACTTCATTATGTTTAGATTGAGTGTTGATGTGTGTGACTGACACGTGTAGGCTGCTGGAAAGTGATGAAACTACGGAACAAAGTGCGTCCCGTGTTGGTTCACTCCGCCCCGCAACGTGTTTCTGTCAATTAAAGGAGGATTCTGAATTTTACGGGACGGGTGGCAACCCCGATGAGAGCTGGTCCTGCTGCATGTAAGAAAATGAAGTAAGCTGTTCTAATGTACAAGGTGTGTGTACATTTACTGCGTTTGTAGCAATGTTTGTAGACTGGTGTGAGCATAGAATTAAAGAAGCCACCATGCATTTGCTCTCTTTCTTTATACTTTATTTTAGTCACCCTCAACCCACCTTGAGAAGGTTGAAGCCAAACAGCATTTCATTTTCAAAACAATCTCTTAACTGTTAACATACAACCATCTACGACACACAGGGCCACAGCAGGAGCCTGGGTCTTCTGAGCACCTTCCTTGGTGAGCTGAGTGGATTTCTCTCGTGGATGTAGGACAAGCCTTACCTCCATCTCTGACAGCATCCTCTCCATCAGGAAACTCTGGTCAGGCACCACCTCATCTCCTGGCTGGAGGACATGATAAGGATGACATGAGGACATGATGAGGAGGACATGAGGGCAGGATGAGGACATGAGGACATGAGAAGGATGACAGGAGGAAAGGATGAGGAGGACATGAGGACATGAGAAGGATGACATGAGGACATGATGAGGATGACATGACGACAGGATGAGGACATGATGAGGACATGAGAAGGATGACATCAGGATAGGACGAGGAGGACATGAGAAGGATGACATGACGACAGGATGAGGACATGATGAGGACATGAGAAGGATGACATCAGGATAGGACGAGGACAGGATGAGGACATGAGGACATGATAAGGATGACATGAGGACAGGATAAGGACATGATGAGGAGGACATGAGGACAGGATGAGGACATGAGGACAGAAGAAGGATGAAATCAGGACAGGATGATGACATGATGAGGAGGACATGAGGACAGGACGAGGACATGATGAGCAGGACATGAGAAGGACGACATGAGGACATGATGAGGACGACATGAGGACAGGATGAGGAGGACATGAGGACAGGATGAGTACAGCATGAGGAGGACATGAGAGGATGAAGACATGACAGTATGAGAATATTGACAGAGGAAAGGATGAGGAGATGATGAGGAGGACATCAGGACATGAGGACAGGATGACGACATGATGAGGACATGAGAAGGATGACAGGAGGGCAGGATGAGGACATGATGAGGAGGACATGAAGACAGGACGAGGACATGAGGAGGATGACGACATGATGAAGACATGAGGACAGGATGAGGACATGACGACAGAAGAAGGATGAAATCAGAACAGGATGACGACATGATGAGGAGGAGATGAGGAGGATGACATGAGGACAGGACGAGGACATGAGAAAGATGACATGAGGAGGACATGAGGACAGGATGAGGACATGATGAGGAGGACATGAGGACAGGATGAGGACATGAGGACATGATAAGGATGACATCAGGATAGGATGAGGACATGATAAGGAAGACATGAGGACAGGATGACGACGTGATGAGGACATGAGAAGGATGACATGAGAAGGATGAGATGAGGAAAGGATGAGGAGGACATCAGGACAGGATAAAGACATTGATGACAGAAGTACAGGATGAGGACATGAGGACAAGATAAGGATGACAGGAGGACATGATGAGGACATGAGAAGGATGAAATCAGGACATGAGAAGGATGACATGAGGACATGATGAGGAGATGAGAAGGACGACATGAGGAGGATGACATGAGGACATGAGGAGGACAACATGAGGACATGAGAAAGATGACATGAGGACATGAGGAAGACATGAGGACAGGATGAGGACATGAGGAGAAGGACATGAGAGGATGAAGACATGACAGTATGAGAATATTGACAGGAGGAAAGGATGAGGAGATGATGAGGAGGACATCAGGACAGGATAAAGACATGGATGTAGGACGAGTCTCACCCCCACCTCTGACAGCATCCTCTCCATCAGGAAACTCTGGTCAGGCACCACCTCATCTCCTGGCTGGAGAAAATGTACACGCTGTAACTTCTTTGTTATTTCCACGTCTGAAACGTTATTAAACAAATCCGTATACCTCGTGTCGCGTCGACATCTATCTCGAGCGTCCCGTATGATCGGCATACCGACCAGGAGAGGGGTGGCGGCTGAAGTGGAGATCTTTTAGCGTCGCGTCCGGACGGGATACATTCTCTGCGCTGCTCTCTGGGACATGCATCTCAGTGTCGTCTGCGAGGACTTTTCTCGCCGGCCGATACCGCGACTCCCCGTTTTGTGAGCCTCGTCCTACAGTGACAAATATGTTGACAAGAAGAAATCCACAAGATGATCATTTTCTGCACACACAAGAGAATCAGACCGCACCTGGCAGAACATACAGCGCAGCTTTTGGCTCAGGCTCTTGTCATTTCAGCTGATATTGCGGGGTGGGGAAGACAGACATAAAAAGAGCTTCTAGCCCCACATGTCAAGATTGACGTCCAACTGGACTCCAGAAGTCCACTGGTACCTTCCTGTGATGTCCTCTACTGCTCGGTTTAGTGCTTGTGTGGTTTTCCCTCTCATATGGAAGTGGCTTTGGCTAAAGGCTTCTGCTAAATACAACAGAATAGAATCTCCTTGGAGCAGCCAGGACGGATCAGTGTGGCGCTGAAGCTGCTCTCCAGAGAAAGCAGGGCGTCCTGCGCGACTCGTGGTCCAGCACGGACGTTAGTTTTGCCAGGACCCTCTTGTCACATACGAACCTCCTGCAGAGAGTCCAGAGAACAGCCCAAGACTGAGCCGGTCTTCCCGAGGACTCTGTCCAGCTTGCTCCCTCTCTGAGATCTGTGCTGGCCGGGAAGGTGGCTCAGTCTAAGGAGATGTGGAGCGCTTTGATGGCAGAATGAGCCACAAGTCTGAAGGTTAGTCTAGGTGTTTGAATGCAGCTGCGTGGGGGGGGGGGGGCAGGAACGGGTGCTTGCTCAAACCTAATGAAATGCAGATTAGGGTCGTTGAGCCACTCCAGGTCCCCCTCAGCCTGTGAGTGGGGCATTTTCATACCTGAGACAGTTTTCAGGCTTCTCCAAACCCCACTGATGTTCTGCTGCTCCTCCATCTTCCTCTCGTAACTGGCCTTCCCCTCTCTGACCTTTCTCCTCAGCTCCTTCTGTACGGTCGTCAGCTTCCTCCTTGTTCCCTGATCTGAAAGCTCTCTTCTTCTTCTTCTTCTTCTTCAGGAGAGCTTTAACCTCAGGGCTCATCCACAGCTTGTTTGTTGTTGTTAGCAAAGTGCTGCGTCGCTGGGAGGGAACAGCGTTCTCAAGACCGAAGTTTATCTATGCTGTGACGGCATTAATGTCCTCCACACGTGTCTGGCAGAGCTCTGTCCACACGGTGGCGTGGAAGCAGTCCAAAAGAGCCTCCTCGCTCTCAGCGGCCCGCCTCCTCGCCGTATGGGGGACCGCAGCCTGCCTGTGTCCAACACACAGGCGGGACATGTATAATATGGGGATCAGCTCTCCCTAGAGGAGCGAGGGGGGTCTGCAGAATAGGCCTCCTCGGTGTTGGCATAAAACAAGTCCAGTGATTTATCCTCCATGCTGGGACAGGTGAAGTACTGTGTGCACGTTGCCAGAGCAGATGATGGAGAGGCATGACAGAAGAGGAAGAGGGTCTGTGGCTGCTGTGTCTGCAGCCTGCTGGTGACGGCGAGCCAGTTGTCAGAGGATACGTCCGCTTCAGCAGACCGGCTCTTCCCTACTGAAAACAGTGCTCGCTCATCCTTAAATGGAATGTTTTAATTGAAAGAAATCCCAGTAAAAAAAAAAAAAAAAAAAAAACACGCAGATTTGTGTACAAATACGTATATAAGGCTCACATAGAAAACAGTGACAGGAGCAGCAGGCTGCAAAATAGTGCCAACACTCACCAATAAAGAAAGGAAACAGGTAAGAGCTGCTGCAGCCAGCAGACAGCCTGTATGTCCAGGTTTCTTTTCTACAGCGCTGTCCCATTAAAAAAGATTTCATTAAAACGTGTACAAAAATGTGAGGGGTGGACTCACTTCTGTGGGATGCTGTATCTTGGTCCAGTGATGCAAGGTGGCGGCCATGCCTTGGTCAGCGACCTCTTTAAAAACCTGGTGTCAGTTCCTTTCAACGTGTTCAGCTGATGGACGACTTGTTAATCAAGGTCATTATTTAGCCATTTATGAAGACTTTTAACAGAGTCCTCTTACCTTTGCCCCAGTCATGCCGCAGGAATCCAGATGGAACCGCTCCTTTCTGAAGCTCGCTTCGCCCACTGGCAGAAACACACGTGTCCTCTGATGGCAAAAGGGTTGAGTGCAGACATTCGTGCTGCCACGAAGGATTTTCAAATGTGGCCCCTCGTCGCTTCTAATTGTCCCAACCCAACAAGCACGGAGCTCAGCATCAAGCTGGGAAGTGGTGAAAAGTAAGATAGGGGAAGTTTTTCTTCTTGCTTGAACAGCACGGAGCGCCGCAGCAGCAGCGTCTCAGTGATTGCGCAATAACGGACAGCGTGCTGCTGAGAGGTGGAACCAAGGAGAAGACAGGGAAAATGATGAACAACAACCACCACATCAGACTTCTTATGAGTGGGCAGTCTGTACAATAAATTGTCTGAATATTAGGCGGTGTAATCCCCATCCTGCGTGGCTGCATCTCATCACATTCAGTGTAAAAGCTGAAGTTGCTGCTAGTTAGCCTGCCGGTTAGCATGCATGTGTTTACTTATCGTTCCTCCGTCAAGTTAGCTCCGTAGCAACAAGGATACACAGGGAAATAAGGATAACTCATTCATTCATTCATTCATAGATTCATTGTCTGTACCGCTCAGTCCAGTTCAGGGTGGTGGGGAAGCTGGAGTCTATCCAAGCAATTAGCAGGCGAGAGGCAGGACACATCCTGGACACGTCGCCGGTCCATCGCAGGCATTTTCTTGCCTACAGAAAAGCTGCTGAGCTTCAATTTCAAAGCAGAACACAGCTTTGCTTCAAAGCCGAACTGCTATGACGTCAGTGTTGAACGGGCCAATCGAAACGCTGCTCAGATCTCCGTCACTGACGAATGTAGTCACGTGACGAGAAATGGAACGTTAAAATCATGTAAATAGGCCTGCCAGACCACCTGTCAGCTGTCTGACTATTGTCAGACCCTGAGCGTGGCCTTGAGCTTGTCTGGAGGTTCTGGCAGGGATGGCAGCCCTGGTCCGCCGGTGGATGGTCGTCCCCCCCGGGGAGACATCATCCGCTGCCACCCAGCCAGATCTCCTGGAGGGACGGACGGTGGGGGGGAGGGGTCCCCCCTTTTATATAAAAAAAAAAAAAACTTGTCTGGAGGTTCTGGCAGGGATGGCAGCCCTGGTCCGCCGGTGGATGGTCGTCCCCCCCGGGGAGACATCATCCGCTGCCACCCAGCCAGATCTCCTGGAGGGACGGACGGTGGGGGGGGGGGAGGGGTCCCCCCTTTTATATATTTAAAAAAAAAAAACTCCATCAGCTGACGGAGTCTGCTGCATGAACGTGCATGACCATGACAACAGTCGGGACTGCACTTTTTATAAGAAGGATGTCATCAGGTCACAGCCCGTCTCTGGTTGCAATGGTTCACTTTGTAAGCATGGCCACCAAAAGTCATTTTAATTTAGGAGCCA
Organism: Telmatherina bonti; assembly: GCF_933228915.1. Lineage (NCBI taxonomy): Eukaryota > Metazoa > Chordata > Actinopteri > Atheriniformes > Telmatherinidae > Telmatherina > Telmatherina bonti. The sequence continues at coordinate 11,903,471 of NC_136628.1, read as the reverse complement.
TTTTATGACACATGTACTCTGGTTAGTATGTGTGCGTGTAAATGAGTGTGTAAACATGGTATATTTATTTATTCATTCATTTGAAAAGCCTGCTGAATATGTGGCACGTGTGCAGCGGACGATGTCCTCCACCTTCCTTTGCAACTGTGCTTGGATGGGGTGGGTTGATGTTCTGACCATTTCTAACCGCTTTCAGCACTACTTCAACACGAACTGATATTGGGTGAAACGTTGACCTCCAGATAAGCTTAAAGAAGATTTCTGTGTGCGCAACATTGAACTTTACAAAAAGTAACACCTGTGTCACTTCACCTGCATGCAGTGAGAGGAGAGGAGTGGGATGACAAATTCACATCATCTATACCGTGGTCACTGATAGCTGGGCAAGTTCAGTTATCGTCTCATCGTTCCTTTACGGCCGTTACCATAGCGACACGTTAATCAGCTGCTTCAGATCAGATGATTTTTGACAGGTGAATGAGAGAAACACGCTGCTTGACAACAGTTGTTTGGCATCAAAACTATCGAGGCCGACATAAAATAGCTCCTATAGCCTACTTTAGAAAGTTCGGTAATAATAAAAAAGAAAAACAGAAATAAACATTTGTTATAAAATGTTTACTGTGTGGGACCAGGGTGATGACGACGCCTCGACGCCCGCGTCGTGACGTGAAATGCAGCGCCTCGTTTAGTCCTGCACATTGGACTGTAGCCTATATTTGGTTGAAGGGAAGTCACGTCGTCATAACAGTTTAACAACACTAATAAAAAGGATCATTTATGGAATGATCACTTACTAGAGATTTCTTAAAAATAGACTTTAAAACATGAAGCTGTAAACATTTGAATGTAGGAAATGCATATAGAAATAAACGTTTCCCTTTAGCTAGGCTACATATATTTTTGAGTGTGTTTATCAACTTTTCATCCATTAAAAAGACGTTTTTAATGGGTATATATGGTATTTATATTGGCCCACACGGCATATAAATAAATGATCATGCTCTCCTGATGCCGTTAGATGTCGGACAGACCACCGCGCGCGACTAAACAGCCGCTGTCACGTTGTACAATTTGACTTCGAAACATCTTCACTGACGCCGCAGCCGCATCTCTTCACGTCTGTTTCACATGCGCTTTTTATTTTCAGCAGCTACAGTACCAGGTGGGCTACAGGAGACACTTTTAAAAGGCGCGGGTCTTCTGAGGAGCGTGCGTGAGTCATGTCTGTCTCTAGGCAACCGCGACTGTCCAGCATCCAGGCGCAGAGGGGAGGAGGCTGCACCTGCGCAGATTCTGCACGACAACAACATCTTTCTTGGTTGCTGGACTTTTATTTACTTCATTATGTTTAGATTGAGTGTTGATGTGTGTGACTGACACGTGTAGGCTGCTGGAAAGTGATGAAACTACGGAACAAAGTGCGTCCCGTGTTGGTTCACTCCGCCCCGCAACGTGTTTCTGTCAATTAAAGGAGGATTCTGAATTTTACGGGACGGGTGGCAACCCCGATGAGAGCTGGTCCTGCTGCATGTAAGAAAATGAAGTAAGCTGTTCTAATGTACAAGGTGTGTGTACATTTACTGCGTTTGTAGCAATGTTTGTAGACTGGTGTGAGCATAGAATTAAAGAAGCCACCATGCATTTGCTCTCTTTCTTTATACTTTATTTTAGTCATCCTCAACCCACCTTGAGAAGGTTGAAGCCAAACAGCATTTCATTTTCAAAACAATCTCTTAACTGTTAACATACAACCATCTACGACACACAGGGCCACAGCAGGAGCCTGGGTCTTCTGAGCACCTTCCTTGGTGAGCTGAGTGGATTTCTCTCGTGGATGTAGGACAAGCCTTACCTCCATCTCTGACAGCATCCTCTCCATCAGGAAACTCTGGTCAGGCACCACCTCATCTCCTGGCTGGAGGACATGATAAGGATGACATGAGGACATGATGAGGAGGACATGAGGACAGGATGAGGACATCATGAGGACATGAGAAGGATGACAGGAGGAAAGGATGAGGAGGACATGAGGACATGAGAAGGATGACATGAGGACATGATGAGGATGACATGACGACAGGATGAGGACATGATGAGGACATGAGAAGGATGACATCAGGATAGGACGAGGAGGACATGAGAAGGATGACATGACGACAGGATGAGGACATGATGAGGACATGAGAAGGATGACATCAGGATAGGACGAGGACAGGATGAGGACATGAGGACATGATAAGGATGACATGAGGACAGGATAAGGACATGATGAGGAGGACATGAGGACAGGATGAGGACATGAGGACAGAAGAAGTATGAAATCAGGACAGGATGATGACATGATGAGGAGGACATGAGGACAGGACGAGGACATGAGCAGGACATGAGAAGGACGACATGAGGACATGATGAGGACGACATGAGGACAGGATGAGGAGGACATGAGGACAGGATGAGTACAGCATGAGGAGGACATGAGAGGATGAAGACATGACAGTATGAGAATATTGACAGAGGAAAGGATGAGGAGATGATGAGGAGGACATCAGGACATGAGGACAGGATGACGACATGATGAGGACATGAGAAGGATGACAGGAGGGCAGGATGAGGACATGATGAGGAGGACATGAAGACAGGACGAGGACATGAGGAGGATGACGACATGATGAAGACATGAGGACAGGATGAGGACATGACGACAGAAGAAGGATGAAATCAGAACAGGATGACGACATGATGAGGAGGAGATGAGGAGGATGACATGAGGACAGGACGAGGACATGAGAAAGATGACATGAGGAGGACATGAGGACAGGATGAGGACATGATGAGGAGGACATGAGGACAGGATGAGGACATGAGGACATGATAAGGATGACATCAGGATAGGATGAGGACATGATAAGGAAGACATGAGGACAGGATGACGACGTGATGAGGACATGAGAAGGATGACATGAGAAGGATGAGATGAGGAAAGGATGAGGAGGACATCAGGACAGGATAAAGACATTGATGACAGAAGTACAGGATGAGGACATGAGGACAAGATAAGGATGACAGGAGGACATGATGAGGACATGAGAAGGATGAAATCAGGACATGAGAAGGATGACATGAGGACATGAGAATGATGACATGAGGACATGATGAGGAGATGAGAAGGACGACATGAGGACATGAGGAAGACATGAGGACAGGATGAGGACATGAGGAGAAGGACATGAGAGGATGAAGACATGACAGTATGAGAATATTGACAGGAGGAAAGGATGAGGAGATGATGAGGAGGACATCAGGACAGGATAAAGACATGGATGTAGGACGAGTCTCATCCCCACCTCTGACAGCATCCTCTCCATCAGGAAACTCTGGTCAGGCACCACCTCATCTCCTGGCTGGAGAAAATGTACACGCTGTAACTTTTTTGTTATTTCCACGTCTGAAACGTTATTAAACAAATCCGTATACCTCGTGTCGCGTCGACATCTATCTCGAGCGTCCCGTATGATCGGCATACCGACCAGGAGAGGGGTGGCGGCTGAAGTGGAGATCTTTTAGCGTCGCGTCCGGACGGGATACATTCTCTGCGCTGCTGTCTGAGACATGCATCTCAGTGTCGTCTGCGAGGACTTTTCTTGCCGGCCGATACCGCGACTCCCCGTTTTGTGAGCCTCGTCCTACAGTGACAAATATGTTGACAAGAAGAAATCCACAAGATGATCATTTTCTGCACACACAAGAGAATCAGACCGCACCTGGCAGAACATACAGCGCAGCTTTTGGCTCAGGCTCTTGTCATTTCAGCTGATATTGCGGGGTGGGGAAGACAGACATAAAAAGAGCTTCTAGCGCCACATGTCAAGATTGACGTCCAACTGGACTCCAGAAGTCCACTGGTACCTTCCTGTGATGTCCTCTACTGCTCGGTTTAGTGCTTGTGTGGTTTTCACTCTCATATCTAAGTGGCTTTGGCTAAAGGCTTCTGCTAAATAGAACAGAATAGAATCTCCTTGGAGCAGCCAGGACGGATCAGTGTGGCGCTGAAGCTGCTCTCCAGAGAAAGCAGGGCGTCCTGCGCGACTCGTGGTCCAGCACGGACGTTAGTTTTGCCAGGACCCTCTTGTCACATACGAACCTCCTGCAGAGAGTCCAGAGAACAGCCCAAGACTGAGCCGGTCTTCCCGAGGACTCTGTCCAGCTTGCTCCCTCTCTGAGATCTGTGCTGGCCGGGAAGGTGGCTCAGTCTAAGGAGATGTGGAGCGCTTTGATGGCAGAATGAGCCACAAGTCTGAAGGTTAGTCTAGGTGTTTGAATGCAGCTGCGTGGGGGGGGGGGGGGGGGGGGGCAGGAACGGGTGCTTGCTCAAACCTAATGAAATGCAGATTAGGGTCGTTGAGCCACTCCAGGTCCCCCTCAGCCTGTGAGTGGGGCATTTTCATACCTGAGACAGTTTTCAGGCTTCTCCAAACCCCACTGATGTTCTGCTGCTCCTCCATCTTCCTCTCGTAACTGGCCTTCCCCTCTCTGACCTTTCTCCTCAGCTCCTTCTGTACGGTCGTCAGCTTCCTCCTTGTTCCCTGATCTGAAAGCTCTCTTCTTCTTCTTCTTCTTCTTCAGGAGAGCTTTAACCTCAGGGCTCATCCACAGCTTGTTTGTTGTTGTTAGCAAAGTGCTGCGTCGCTGGGAGGGAACAGCGTTCTCAAGACCGAAGTTTATCTATGCTGTGACGGCATTAATGTCCTCCACACGTGTCTGGCAGAGCTCTGTCCACACGGTGGCGTGGAAGCAGTCCAAAAGAGCCTCCTCGCCGTATGGGGGACCGCAGCCTGCCTGTGTCCAACACACAGGCGGGACATGTATAATATGGGGATCAGCTCTCCCTAGAGGAGCGAGGGGGGTCTGCAGAATAGGCCTCCTCGGTGTTGGCATAAAACAAGTCCAGTGATTTATCCTCCATGCTGGGACAGGTGAAGTACTGTGTGCACGTTGCCAGAGCAGATGATGGAGAGGCATGACAGAAGAGGAAGAGGGTCTGTGGCTGCTGTGTCTGCAGCCTGCTGGTGACGGCGAGCCAGTTGTCAGAGGATACGTCCGCTTCAGCAGACCGGCTCTTCCCTACTGAAAACAGTGCTCGCTCATCCTTAAATGGAATGTTTTAATTGAAAGAAATCCCAGTAAAAAAAAAACAAAAAAAAAAACACGCAGATTTGTGTACAAATACGTATATAAGGCTCACATAGAAAACAGTGACAGGAGCAGCAGGCTGCAAAATAGTGCCAACACTCACCAATAAAGAAAGGAAACAGGTAAGAGCTGCTGCAGCCAGCAGACAGCCTGTATGTCCAGGTTTCTTTTCTACAGCGCTGTCCCATTAAAAAAGATTTCATTAAAACGTGTAGAAAAATGTGAGGGGTGGACTCACTTCTGTGGGATGCTGTATCTTGGTCCAGTGATGCAAGGTGGCGGCCATGCCTTGGTCAGCGACCTCTTTAAAAACCTGGTGTCAGTTCCTTTCAACGTGTTCAGCTGATGGACGACTTGTTAATCAAGGTCATTATTTAGCCATTTATGAAGACTTTTAACAGAGTCCTCTTACCTTTGCCCCAGTCATGCCGCAGGAATCCAGATGGAACCGCTCCTTTCTGAAGCTCGCTTCGCCCACTGGCAGAAACACACGTGTCCTCTGATGGCAAAAGGGTAGAGTGCAGACATTCGTGCTGCCACGAAGGATTTTCAAATGTGGCCCCTCGTCGCTTCTAATTGTCCCAACCCAACAAGCACGGAGCTCAGCATCAAGCTGGGAAGTGGTGAAAAGTAAGATAGGGGAAGTGTTTCTTCTTGCTTGAACAGCACGGAGCGCCGCAGCAGCAGCAGCAGCGTCTCAGTGATTGCGCAATAACGGACAGCGTGCTGCTGAGAGGTGGACACAAGGAGAAGACAGGGAAAATGATGAACAACAACCACCACATCAGACTTCTTATGAGTGGGCAGTCTGTACAATAAATTGTCTGAATATTAGGCGGTGTAATCCCCATCCTGCGTGGCTGCATCTCATCACATTCAGTGTAAAAGCTGAAGTTGCTGCTAGTTAGCCTGCCGGTTAGCATGCATGTGTTTACTTATCGTTCCTCCGTCAAGTTAGCTCCGTAGCAACAAGGATACACAGGGAAATAAGGATAACTCATTCATTCATTCATTCATTCATAGATTCATTGTCTGTACCGCTCAGTCCAGTTCAGGGTGGTGGGGAAGCTGGAGTCTATCCAAGCAATTAGCAGGCGAGAGGCAGGACACATCCTGGACACGTCGCCGGTCCATCGCAGGCATTTTCTTGCCTACAGAAAAGCTGCTGAGCTTCAATTTCAAAGCAGAACACAGCTTTGCTTCAAAGCCGAACTGCTATGACGTCAGTGTTGAACGGGCCAATCGAAACGCTGCTCAGATCTCCGTCACTGACGAATGTAGTCACGTGACGAGAAATGGAACGTTAAAATCATGTAAATAGGCCTGCCAGACCACCTGTCAGCTGTCTGACTATTGTCAGACCCTGAGCGTGGCCTTGAGCTTGTCTGGAGGTTCTGGCAGGGATGGCAGCCCTGGTCCGCCGGTGGATGGTCGTCCCCCCCGGGGAGACATCATCCGCTGCCACCCAGCCAGATCTCCTGGAGGGACGGACGGTGGGGGGGAGGGGTCCCCCCTTTTATATATTAAAAAAAAACCAACTCCATCAGCTGACGGAGTCTGCTGCATGAACGTGCATGACCATGACAACAGTCGGGACTGCACTTTTTATAAGAAGGATGTCATCAGGTCACAGCCCGTCTCTGGTTGCAATGGTTCACTTTGTAAGCATGGCCACCAAAAGTCATTTTAATTTAGGAGCCATTTTATGACACATGTACTCTGGTTAGTATGTGTGCGTGTAAATGAGTGTGTAAACATGGTATATTTATTTATTCATTCATTTGAAAAGCCTGCTGAATATGTGGCACGTGTGCAGCGGACGATGTCCTCCACCTTCCTTTGCAACTGTGCTTGGATGGGGTGGGTTGATGTTCTGACCATTTCTAACCGCTTTCAGCACTACTTCAACACGAACTGATATTGGGTGAAACGTTGACCTCCAGATAAGCTTAAAGAAGATTTCTGTGTGCGCAACATTGAACTTTACAAAAAGTAACACCTGTGTCACTTCACCTGCATGCAGTGAGAGGAGAGGAGTGGGATGACAAATTCACATCATCTATACCGTGGTCACTGATAGCTGGGCAAGTTCAGTTATCGTCTCATCGTTCCTTTACGGCCGTTACCATAGCGACACGTTAATCAGCTGCTTCAGATCAGATGATTTTTGACAGGTGAATGAGAGAAACACGCTGCTTGACAACAGTTGTTTGGCATCAAAACTATCGAGGCCGACATAAAATAGCTCCTATAGCCTACTTTAGAAAGTTCGGTAATAATAAAAAAGAAAAACAGAAATAAACATTTGTTATAAAATGTTTACTGTGTGGGACCAGGGTGATGACGACGCCTCGACGCCCGCGTCGTGACGTGAAATGCAGCGCCTCGTTTAGTCCTGCACATTGGACTGTAGCCTATATTTGGTTGAAGGGAAGTCACGTCGTCATAACAGTTTAACAACACTAATAAAAAGGATCATTTATGGAATGATCACTTACTAGAGATTTCTTAAAAATAGACTTTAAAACATGAAGCTGTAAACATTTGAATGTAGGAAATGCATATAGAAATAAACGTTTCCCTTTAGCTAGGCTACATATATTTTTGAGTGTGTTTATCAACTTTTCATCCATTAAAAAGACGTTTTTATGGTATTTATATTGGCCCATACGGCATAAAAATAAATGATCATGCTCTCCTGATGCCGTTAGATGTCGGACAGACCACCGCGCGCGACTAAACAGCCGCTGTCACGTTGTACAATTTGACTTCGAAACATCTTCACTGACGCCGCAGCCGCATCTCTTCACGTCTGTTTCACATGCGCTTTTTATTTTCAGCAGCTACAGTACCAGGTGGGCTACAGGAGACACTTTTAAAAGGCGCGGGTCTTCTGAGGAGCGTGCGTGAGTCATGTCTGTCTCTAGGCAACCGCGACTGTCCAGCATCCAGGCGCAGAGGGGAGGAGGCTGCACCTGCGCAGATTCTGCACGACAACAACATCTTTCTTGGTTGTTGGACTTTTATTTACTTCATTATGTTTAGATTGAGTGTTGATGTGTGTGACTGACACGTGTAGGCTGCTGGAAAGTGATGAAACTACGGAACAAAGTGCGTCCCGTGTTGGTTCACTCCGCCCCGCAACGTGTTTCTGTCAATTAAAGGAGGATTCTGAATTTTACGGGACGGGTGGCAACCCCGATGAGAGCTGGTCCTGCTGCATGTAAGAAAATGAAGTAAGCTGTTCTAATGTACAAGGTGTGTGTACATTTACTGCGTTTGTAGCAATGTTTGTAGACTGGTGTGAGCATAGAATTAAAGAAGCCACCATGCATTTGCTCTCTTTCTTTATACTTTATTTTAGTCACCCTCAACCCACCTTGAGAAGGTTGAAGCCAAACAGCATTTCATTTTCAAAACAATCTCTTAACTGTTAACATACAACCATCTACGACACACAGGGCCACAGCAGGAGCCTGGGTCTTCTGAGCACCTTCCTTGGTGAGCTGAGTGGATTTCTCTCGTGGATGTAGGACAAGCCTTACCTCCATCTCTGACAGCATCCTCTCCATCAGGAAACTCTGGTCAGGCACCACCTCATCTCCTGGCTGGAGGACATGATAAGGATGACATGAGGACATGATGAGGAGGACATGAGGACAGGATGAGGACATGAGAAGGATGACAGGAGGAAAGGATGAGGAGGACATGAGGACATGAGAAGGATGACATGAGGACATGATGAGGATGACATGACGACAGGATGAGGACATGATGAGGACATGAGAAGGATGACATCAGGATAGGACGAGGAGGACATGAGAAGGATGACATGACGACAGGATGAGGACATGATGAGGACATGAGAAGGATGACATCAGGATAGGACGAGGACAGGATGAGGACATGAGGACATGATAAGGATGACATGAGGACAGGATAAGGACATGATGAGGAGGACATGAGGACAGGATGAGGACATGAGGACAGAAGAAGGATGAAATCAGGACAGGATGATGACATGATGAGGAGGACATGAGGACAGGACGAGGACATGATGAGCAGGACATGAGAAGGACGACATGAGGACATGATGAGGACGACATGAGGACAGGATGAGTACAGCATGAGGAGGACATGAGAGGATGAAGACATGACAGTATGAGAATATTGACAGAGGAAAGGATGAGGAGATGATGAGGAGGACATCAGGACATGAGGACAGGATGACGACATGATGAGGACATGAGAAGGATGACAGGAGGGCAGGATGAGGACATGATGAGGAGGACATGAAGACAGGACGAGGACATGAGGAGGATGACGACATGATGAAGACATGAGGACAGGATGAGGACATGACGACAGAAGAAGGATGAAATCAGAACAGGATGACGACATGATGAGGAGGAGATGAGGAGGATGACATGAGGACAGGACGAGGACATGAGGAGAAGGACATGAGAGGATGAAGACATGACAGTATGAGAATATTGACAGAGGAAAGGATGAGGAGATGATGAGGAGGACATCAGGACAGGATAAAGACATGGATGTAGGACGAGTCTCACCCCCACCTCTGACAGCATCCTCTCCATCAGGAAACTCTGGTCAGGCACCACCTCATCTCCTGGCTGGAGAAAATGTACACGCTGTAACTTCTTTGTTATTTCCACGTCTGAAACGTTATTAAACAAATCCGTATACCTCGTGTCGCGTCGACATCTATCTCGAGCGTCCCGTATGATCGGCATACCGACCAGGAGAGGGGTGGCGGCTGAAGTGGAGATCTTTTAGCGTCGCGTCCGGACGGGATACATTCTCTGCGCTGCTCTCTGGGACATGCATCTCAGTGTCGTCTGCGAGGACTTTTCTCGCCGGCCGATACCGCGACTCCCCGTTTTGTGAGCCTCGTCCTACAGTGACAAATATGTTGACAAGAAGAAATCCACAAGATGATCATTTTCTGCACACACAAGAGAATCAGACCGCACCTGGCAGAACATACAGCGCAGCTTTTGGCTCAGGCTCTTGTCATTTCAGCTGATATTGCGGGGTGGGGAAGACAGACATAAAAAGAGCTTCTAGCGCCACATGTCAAGATTGACGTCCAACTGGACTCCAGAAGTCCACTGGTACCTTCCTGTGATGTCCTCTACTGCTCGGTTTAGTGCTTGTGTGGTTTTCACTCTCATATCTAAGTGGCTTTGGCTAAAGGCTTCTGCTAAATACAACAGAATAGAATCTCCTTGGAGCAGCCAGGACGGATCAGTGTGGCGCTGAAGCTGCTCTCCAGAGAAAGCAGGGCGTCCTGCGCGACTCGTGGTCCAGCACGGACGTTAGTTTTGCCAGGACCCTCTTGTCACATACGAACCTCCTGCAGAGAGTCCAGAGAACAGCCCAAGACTGAGCCGGTCTTCCCGAGGACTCTGTCCAGCTTGCTCCCTCTCTGAGATCTGTGCTGGCCGGGAAGGTGGCTCAGTCTAAGGAGATGTGGAGCGCTTTGATGGCAGAATGAGCCACAAGTCTGAAGGTTAGTCTAGGTGTTTGAATGCAGCTGCGTGGGGGGGCAGGAACGGGTGCTTGCTCAAACCTAATGAAATGCAGATTAGGGTCGTTGAGCCACTCCAGGTCCCCCTCAGCCTGTGAGTGGGGCATTTTCATACCTGAGACAGTTTTCAGGCTTCTCCAAACCCCACTGATGTTCTGCTGCTCCTCCATCTTCCTCTCGTAACTGGCCTTCCCCTCTCTGACCTTTCTCCTCAGCTCCTTCTGTACGGTCGTCAGCTTCCTCCTTGTTCCCTGATCTGAAAGCTCTCTTCTTCTTCTTCTTCTTCTTCTTCAGGAGAGCTTTAACCTCAGGGCTCATCCACAGCTTGTTTGTTGTTGTTAGCAAAGTGCTGCGTCGCTGGGAGGGAACAGCGTTCTCAAGACCGAAGTTTATCTATGCTGTGACGGCATTAATGTCCTCCACACGTGTCTGGCAGAGCTCTGTCCACACGGTGGCGTGGAAGCAGTCCAAAAGAGCCTCCTCGCCGTATGGGGGACCGCAGCCTGCCTGTGTCCAACACACAGGCGGGACATGTATAATATGGGGATCAGCTCTCCCTAGAGGAGCGAGGGGGGTCTGTAGAATAGGCCTCCTCGGTGTTGGCATAAAACAAGTCCAGTGATTTATCCTCCATGCTGGGACAGGTGAAGTACTGTGTGCACGTTGCCAGAGCAGATGATGGAGAGGCATGACAGAAGAGGAAGAGGGTCTGTGGCTGCTGTGTCTGCAGCCTGCTGGTGACGGCGAGCCAGTTGTCAGAGGATACGTCCGCTTCAGCAGACCGGCTCTTCCCTACTGAAAACAGTGCTCGCTCATCCTTAAATGGAATGTTTTAATTGAAAGAAATCCCAGTAAAAAAAAAACAAAAAAAAAACACGCAGATTTGTGTACAAATACGTATATAAGGCTCACATAGAAAACAGTGACAGGAGCAGCAGGCTGCAAAATAGTGCCAACACTCACCAATAAAGAAAGGAAACAGGTAAGAGCTGCTGCAGCCAGCAGACAGCCTGTATGTCCAGGTTTCTTTTCTACAGCGCTGTCCCATTAAAAAAGATTTCATTAAAACGTGTACAAAAATGTGAGGGGTGGACTCACTTCTGTGGGATGCTGTATCTTGGTCCAGTGATGCAAGGTGGCGGCCATGCCTTGGTCAGCGACCTCTTTAAAAACCTGGTGTCAGTTCCTTTCAACGTGTTCAGCTGATGGACGACTTGTTAATCAAGGTCATTATTTAGCCATTTATGAAGACTTTTAACAGAGTCCTCTTACCTTTGCCCCAGTCATGCCGCAGGAATCCAGATGGAACCGCTCCTTTCTGAAGCTCGCTTCGCCCACTGGCAGAAACACACGTGTCCTCTGATGGCAAAAGGGTTGAGTGCAGACATTCGTGCTGCCACGAAGGATTTTCAAATGTGGCCCCTCGTCGCTTCTAATTGTCCCAACCCAACAAGCACGGAGCTCAGCATCAAGCTGGGAAGTGGTGAAAAGTAAGATAGGGGAAGTTTTTCTTCTTGCTTGAACAGCACGGAGCGCCGCAGCAGCAGCGTCTCAGTGATTGCGCAATAACGGACAGCGTGCTGCTGAGAGGTGGAACCAAGGAGAAGACAGGGAAAATGATGAACAACAACCACCACATCAGACTTCTTATGAGTGGGCAGTCTGTACAATAAATTGTCTGAATATTAGGCGGTGTAATCCCCATCCTGCGTGGCTGCATCTCATCACATTCAGTGTAAAAGCTGAAGTTGCTGCTAGTTAGCCTGCCGGTTAGCATGCATGTGTTTACTTATCGTTCCTCCGTCAAGTTAGCTCCGTAGCAACAAGGATACACAGGGAAATAAGGATAACTCATTCATTCATTCATTCATTCATTCATTCATAGATTCATTGTCTGTACCGCTCAGTCCAGTTCAGGGTGGTGGGGAAGCTGGAGTCTATCCAAGCAATTAGCAGGCGAGAGGCAGGACACATCCTGGACACGTCGCCGGTCCATCGCAGGCATTTTCTTGCCTACAGAAAAGCTGCTGAGCTTCAATTTCAAAGCAGAACACAGCTTTGCTTCAAAGCCGAACTGCTATGACGTCAGTGTTGAACGGGCCAATCGAAACGCTGCTCAGATCTCCGTCACTGACGAATGTAGTCACGTGACGAGAAATGGAACGTTAAAATCATGTAAATAGGCCTGCCAGACCACCTGTCAGCTGTCTGACTATTGTCAGACCCTGAGCGTGGCCTTGAGCTTGTCTGGAGGTTCTGGCAGGGATGGCAGCCCTGGTCCGCCGGTGGATGGTCGTCCCCCCCGGGGAGACATCATCCGCTGCCACCCAGCCAGATCTCCTGGAGGGACGGACGGTGGGGGGGAGGGGTCCCCCCTTTTATATAAAAAAAAAAAAAACTTGTCTGGAGGTTCTGGCAGGGATGGCAGCCCTGGTCCGCCGGTGGATGGTCGTCCCCCCCGGGGAGACATCATCCGCTGCCACCCAGCCAGATCTCCTGGAGGGACGGACGGTGGGGGGGGGGAGGGGTCCCCCCTTTTATATATTTAAAAAAAAAAAACTCCATCAGCTGACGGAGTCTGCTGCATGAACGTGCATGACCATGACAACAGTCGGGACTGCACTTTTTATAAGAAGGATGTCATCAGGTCACAGCCCGTCTCTGGTTGCAATGGTTCACTTTGTAAGCATGGCCACCAAAAGTCATTTTAATTTAGGAGCCATTTTATGACACATGTACTCTGGTTAGTATGTGTGCGTGTAAATGAGTGTGTAAACATGGTATATTTATTTATTCATTCATTTGAAAAGCCTGCTGAATATGTGGCACGTGTGCAGCGGACGATGTCCTCCACCTTCCTTTGCAACTGTGCTTGGATGGGGTGGGTTGATGTTCTGACCATTTCTAACCGCTTTCAGCACTACTTCAACACGAACTGATATTGGGTGAAACGTTGACCTCCAGATAAGCTTAAAGAAGATTTCTGTGTGCGCAACATTGAACTTTACAAAAAGTAACACCTGTGTCACTTCACCTGCATGCAGTGAGAGGAGAGGAGTGGGATGACAAATTCACATCATCTATACCGTGGTCACTGATAGCTGGGCAAGTTCAGTTATCGTCTCATCGTTCCTTTACGGCCGTTACCATAGCGACACGTTAATCAGCTGCTTCAGATCAGATGATTTTTGACAGGTGAATGAGAGAAACACGCTGCTTGACAACAGTTGTTTGGCATCAAAACTATCGAGGCCGACATAAAATAGCTCCTATAGCCTACTTTAGAAAGTTCGGTAATAATAAAAAAGAAAAACAGAAATAAACATTTGTTATAAAATGTTTACTGTGTGGGACCAGGGTGATGACGACGCCTCGACGCCCGCGTCGTGACGTGAAATGCAGCGCCTCGTTTAGTCCTGCACATTGGACTGTAGCCTATATTTGGTTGAAGGGAAGTCACGTCGTCATAACAGTTTAACAACACTAATAAAAAGGATCATTTATGGAATGATCACTTACTAGAGATTTCTTAAAAATAGACTTTAAAACATGAAGCTGTAAACATTTGAATGTAGGAAATGCATATAGAAATAAACGTTTCCCTTTAGCTAGGCTACATATATTTTTGAGTGTGTTTATCAACTTTTCATCCATTAAAAAGACGTTTTTAATGGGTATATATGGTATTTATATTGGCCCACACGGCATATAAATAAATGATCATGCTCTCCTGATGCCGTTAGATGTCGGACAGACCACCGCGCGCGACTAAACAGCCGCTGTCACGTTGTACAATTTGACTTCGAAACATCTTCACTGACGCCGCAGCCGCATCTCTTCACGTCTGTTTCACATGCGCTTTTTATTTTCAGCAGCTACAGTACCAGGTGGGCTACAGGAGACACTTTTAAAAGGCGCGGGTCTTCTGAGGAGCGTGCGTGAGTCATGTCTGTCTCTAGGCAACCGCGACTGTCCAGCATCCAGGCGCAGAGGGGAGGAGGCTGCACCTGCGCAGATTCTGCACGACAACAACATCTTTCTTGGTTGCTGGACTTTTATTTACTTCATTATGTTTAGATTGAGTGTTGATGTGTGTGACTGACACGTGTAGGCTGCTGGAAAGTGATGAAACTACGGAACAAAGTGCGTCCCGTGTTGGTTCACTCCGCCCCGCAACGTGTTTCTGTCAATTAAAGGAGGATTCTGAATTTTACGGGACGGGTGGCAACCCCGATGAGAGCTGGTCCTGCTGCATGTAAGAAAATGAAGTAAGCTGTTCTAATGTACAAGGTGTGTGTACATTTACTGCGTTTGTAGCAATGTTTGTAGACTGGTGTGAGCATAGAATTAAAGAAGCCACCATGCATTTGCTCTCTTTCTTTATACTTTATTTTAGTCATCCTCAACCCACCTTGAGAAGGTTGAAGCCAAACAGCATTTCATTTTCAAAACAATCTCTTAACTGTTAACATACAACCATCTACGACACACAAGGCCACAGCAGGAGCCTGGGTCTTCTGAGCACCTTCCTTGGTGAGCTGAGTGGATTTCTCTCGTGGATGTAGGACAAGCCTTACCTCCATCTCTGACAGCATCCTCTCCATCAGGAAACTCTGGTCAGGCACCACCTCATCTCCTGGCTGGAGGACATGATAAGGATGACATGAGGACATGATGAGGAGGACATGAGGACAGGATGAAGACATGAGAAGGATGACAGGAGGAAAGGATGAGGAGGACATGAGGACATGAGAAGGATGACATGAGGACATGATGAGGATGACATGACGACAGGATGAGGACATGATGAGGACATGAGAAGGATGACATCAGGATAGGACGAGGAGGACATGAGAAGGATGACATGACGACAGGATGAGGACATGATGAGGACATGAGAAGGATGACATCAGGATAGGACGAGGACAGGATGAGGACATGAGGACATGATAAGGATGACATGAGGACAGGATAAGGACATGATGAGGAGGACATGAGGACAGGACGAGGAGGACATGAGGACAGGATGAGTACAGCATGAGGAGGACATGAGAGGATGAAGACATGACAGTATGAGAATATTGACAGAGGAAAGGATGAGGAGATGATGAGGAGGACATCAGGACATGAGGACAGGATGACGACATGATGAGGACATGAGAAGGATGACAGGAGGGCAGGATGAGGAGGACATGAAGACAGGACGAGGACATGAGGAGGATGACGACATGATGAAGACATGAGGACAGGATGAGGACATGACGGCAGAAGAAGGATGAAATCAGAACAGGATGACGACATGATGAGGAGGAGATGAGGAGGATGACATGAGGACAGGACGAGGACATGAGAAAGATGACATGAGGAGGACATGAGGACAGGATGAGGACATGATGAGGAGGACATGAGGACAGGATGAGGACATGATAAGGATGACATCAGGATAGGATGAGGACATGATAAGGAAGACATGAGGACAGGATGACGACGTGATGAGGACATGAGAAGGATGACATGAGAAGGATGAGATGAGGAAAGGATGAGGAGGACATCAGGACAGGATAAAGACATTGATGACAGAAGTACAGGATGAGGACATGAGGACAAGATAAGGATGACAGGAGGACATGATGAGGACATGAGAAGGATGAAATCAGGACATGAGAAGGATGACATGAGGACATGATGAGGAGATGAGAAGGACGACATGAGGAGGATGACATGAGGACATGAGGAGGACAACATGAGGACATGAGAAAGATGACATGAGGACATGAGGAAGACATGAGGACAGGATGAGGACATGAGGAGAAGGACATGAGAGGATGAAGACATGACAGTATGAGAATATTGACAGGAGGAAAGGATGAGGAGATGATGAGGAGGACATCAGGACAGGATAAAGACATGGATGTAGGACGAGTCTCACCCCCACCTCTGACAGCATCCTCTCCATCAGGAAACTCTGGTCAGGCACCACCTCATCTCCTGGCTGGAGAAAATGTACACGCTGTAACTTCTTTGTTATTTCCACGTCTGAAACGTTATTAAACAAATCCGTATACCTCGTGTCGCGTCGACATCTATCTCGAGCGTCCCGTATGATCGGCATACCGACCAGGAGAGGGGTGGCGGCTGAAGTGGAGATCTTTTAGCGTCGCGTCCGGACGGGATACATTCTCTGCGCTGCTCTCTGGGACATGCATCTCAGTGTCGTCTGCGAGGACTTTTCTCGCCGGCCGATACCGCGACTCCCCGTTTTGTGAGCCTCGTCCTACAGTGACAAATATGTTGACAAGAAGAAATCCACAAGATGATCATTTTCTGCACACACAAGAGAATCAGACCGCACCTGGCAGAACATACAGCGCAGCTTTTGGCTCAGGCTCTTGTCATTTCAGCTGATATTGCGGGGTGGGGAAGACAGACATAAAAAGAGCTTCTAGCCCCACATGTCAAGATTGACGTCCAACTGGACTCCAGAAGTCCACTGGTACCTTCCTGTGATGTCCTCTACTGCTCGGTTTAGTGCTTGTGTGGTTTTCCCTCTCATATGGAAGTGGCTTTGGCTAAAGGCTTCTGCTAAATAGAACAGAATAGAATCTCCTTGGAGCAGCCAGGACGGATCAGTGTGGCGCTGAAGCTGCTCTCCAGAGAAAGCAGGGCGTCCTGCGCGACTCGTGGTCCAGCACGGACGTTAGTTTTGCCAGGACCCTCTTGTCACATACGAACCTCCTGCAGAGAGTCCAGAGAACAGCCCAAGACTGAGCCGGTCTTCCCGAGGACTCTGTCCAGCTTGCTCCCTCTCTGAGATCTGTGCTGGCCGGGAAGGTGGCTCAGTCTAAGGAGATGTGGAGCGCTTTGATGGCAGAATGAGCCACAAGTCTGAAGGTTAGTCTAGGTGTTTGAATGCAGCTGCGTGGGGGGGCAGGAACGGGTGCTTGCTCAAACCTAATGAAATGCAGATTAGGGTCGTTGAGCCACTCCAGGTCCCCCTCAGCCTGTGAGTGGGGCATTTTCATACCTGAGACAGTTTTCAGGCTTCTCCAAACCCCACTGATGTTCTGCTGCTCCTCCATCTTCCTCTCGTAACTGGCCTTCCCCTCTCTGACCTTTCTCCTCAGCTCCTTCTGTACGGTCGTCAGCTTCCTCCTTGTTCCCTGATCTGAAAGCTCTCTTCTTCTTCTTCTTCTTCTTCTTCTTCAGGAGAGCTTTAACCTCAGGGCTCATCCACAGCTTGTTTGTTGTTGTTAGCAAAGTGCTGGGAGGGAACAGCGTTCTCAAGACCGAAGTTTATCTATGCTGTGACGGCATTAATGTCCTCCACACGTGTCTGGCAGAGCTCTGTCCACACGGTGGCGTGGAAGCAGTCCAAAAGAGCCTCCTCGCTCTCAGCGGCCCGCCTCCTCGCCGTATGGGGGACCGCAGCCTGCCTGTGTCCAACACACAGGCGGGACATGTATAATATGGGGATCAGCTCTCCCTAGAGGAGCGAGGGGGGTCTGCAGAATAGGCCTCCTCGGTGTTGGCATAAAACAAGTCCAGTGATTTATCCTCCATGCTGGGACAGGTGAAGTACTGTGTGCACGTTGCCAGAGCAGATGATGGAGAGGCATGACAGAAGAGGAAGAGGGTCTGTGGCTGCTGTGTCTGCAGCCTGCTGGTGACGGCGAGCCAGTTGTCAGAGGATACGTCCGCTTCAGCAGACCGGCTCTTCCCTACTGAAAACAGTGCTCGCTCATCCTTAAATGGAATGTTTTAATTGAAAGAAATCCCAGTAAAAAAAAACCAAAAAAAAAAAACCACGCAGATTTGTGTACAAATACGTATATAAGGCTCACATAGAAAACAGTGACAGGAGCAGCAGGCTGCAAAATAGTGCCAACACTCACCAATAAAGAAAGGAAACAGGTAAGAGCTGCTGCAGCCAGCAGACAGCCTGTATGTCCAGGTTTCTTTTCTACAGCGCTGTCCCATTAAAAAAGATTTCATTAAAACGTGTACAAAAATGTGAGGGGTGGACTCACTTCTGTGGGATGCTGTATCTTGGTCCAGTGATGCAAGGTGGCGGCCATGCCTTGGTCAGCGACCTCTTTAAAAACCTGGTGTCAGTTCCTTTCAACGTGTTCAGCTGATGGACGACTTGTTAATCAAGGTCATTATTTAGCCATTTATGAAGACTTTTAACAGAGTCCTCTTACCTTTGCCCCAGTCATGCCGCAGGAATCCAGATGGAACCGCTCCTTTCTGAAGCTCGCTTCGCCCACTGGCAGAAACACACGTGTCCTCTGATGGCAAAAGGGTTGAGTGCAGACATTCGTGCTGCCACGAAGGATTTTCAAATGTGGCCCCTCGTCGCTTCTAATTGTCCCAACCCAACAAGCACGGAGCTCAGCATCAAGCTGGGAAGTGGTGAAAAGTAAGATAGGGGAAGTTTTTCTTCTTGCTTGAACAGCACGGAGCGCCGCAGCAGCAGCGTCTCAGTGATTGCGCAATAACGGACAGCGTGCTGCTGAGAGGTGGACACAAGGAGAAGACAGGGAAAATGATGAACAACAACCACCACATCAGACTTCTTATGAGTGGGCAGTCTGTACAATAAATTGTCTGAATATTAGGCGGTGTAATCCCCATCCTGCGTGGCTGCATCTCGTCACATTCAGTGTAAAAGCTGAAGTTGCTGCTAGTTAGCCTGCCGGTTAGCATGCATGTGTTTACTTATCGTTCCTCCGTCAAGTTAGCTCCGTAGCAACAAGGATACACAGGGAAATAAGGATAACTCATTCATTCATTCATTCATTCATTCATTCATAGATTCATTGTCTGTACCGCTCAGTCCAGTTCAGGGTGGTGGGGAAGCTGGAGTCTATCCAAGCAATTAGCAGGCGAGAGGCAGGACACATCCTGGACACGTCGCCGGTCCATCGCAGGCATTTTCTTGCCTACAGAAAAGCTGCTGAGCTTCAATTTCAAAGCAGAACACAGCTTTGCTTCAAAGCCGAACTGCTATGACGTCAGTGTTGAACGGGCCAATCGAAACGCTGCTCAGATCTCCGTCACTGACGAATGTAGTCACGTGACGAGAAATGGAACGTTAAAATCATGTAAATAGGCCTGCCAGACCACCTGTCAGCTGTCTGACTATTGTCAGACCCTGAGCGTGGCCTTGAGCTTGTCTGGAGGTTCTGGCAGGGATGGCAGCCCTGGTCCGCCGGTGGATGGTCGTCCCCCCCGGGGAGACATCATCCGCTGCCACCCAGCCAGATCTCCTGGAGGGACGGACGGTGGGGGGGAGGGGTCCCCCCTTTTATATAAAAAAAAAAAAAACTTGTCTGGAGGTTCTGGCAGGGATGGCAGCCCTGGTCCGCCGGTGGATGGTCGTCCCCCCCGGGGAGACATCATCCGCTGCCACCCAGCCAGATCTCCTGGAGGGACGGACGGTGGGGGGGGGGAGGGGTCCCCCCTTTTATATATTTAAAAAAAAAAAACTCCATCAGCTGACGGAGTCTGCTGCATGAACGTGCATGACCATGACAACAGTCGGGACTGCACTTTTTATAAGAAGGATGTCATCAGGTCACAGCCCGTCTCTGGTTGCAATGGTTCACTTTGTAAGCATGGCCACCAAAAGTCATTTTAATTTAGGAGCCATTTTATGACACATGTACTCTGGTTAGTATGTGTGCGTGTAAATGAGTGTGTAAACATGGTATATTTATTTATTCATTCATTTGAAAAGCCTGCTGAATATGTGGCACGTGTGCAGCGGACGATGTCCTCCACCTTCCTTTGCAACTGTGCTTGGATGGGGTGGGTTGATGTTCTGACCATTTCTAACCGCTTTCAGCACTACTTCAACACGAACTGATATTGGGTGAAACGTTGACCTCCAGATAAGCTTAAAGAAGATTTCTGTGTGCGCAACATTGAACTTTACAAAAAGTAACACCTGTGTCACTTCACCTGCATGCAGTGAGAGGAGAGGAGTGGGATGACAAATTCACATCATCTATACCGTGGTCACTGATAGCTGGGCAAGTTCAGTTATCGTCTCATCGTTCCTTTACGGCCGTTACCATAGCGACACGTTAATCAGCTGCTTCAGATCAGATGATTTTTGACAGGTGAATGAGAGAAACACGCTGCTTGACAACAGTTGTTTGGCATCAAAACTATCGAGGCCGACATAAAATAGCTCCTATAGCCTACTTTAGAAAGTTCGGTAATAATAAAAAAGAAAAACAGAAATAAACATTTGTTATAAAATGTTTACTGTGTGGGACCAGGGTGATGACGACGCCTCGACGCCCGCGTCGTGACGTGAAATGCAGCGCCTCGTTTAGTCCTGCACATTGGACTGTAGCCTATATTTGGTTGAAGGGAAGTCACGTCGTCATAACAGTTTAACAACACTAATAAAAAGGATCATTTATGGAATGATCACTTACTAGAGATTTCTTAAAAATAGACTTTAAAACATGAAGCTGTAAACATTTGAATGTAGGAAATGCATATAGAAATAAACGTTTCCCTTTAGCTAGGCTACATATATTTTTGAGTGTGTTTATCAACTTTTCATCCATTAAAAAGACGTTTTTAATGGGTATATATGGTATTTATATTGGCCCACACGGCATATAAATAAATGATCATGCTCTCCTGATGCCGTTAGATGTCGGACAGACCACCGCGCGCGACTAAACAGCCGCTGTCACGTTGTACAATTTGACTTCGAAACATCTTCACTGACGCCGCAGCCGCATCTCTTCACGTCTGTTTCACATGCGCTTTTTATTTTCAGCAGCTACAGTACCAGGTGGGCTACAGGAGACACTTTTAAAAGGCGCGGGTCTTCTGAGGAGCGTGCGTGAGTCATGTCTGTCTCTAGGCAACCGCGACTGTCCAGCATCCAGGCGCAGAGGGGAGGAGGCTGCACCTGCGCAGATTCTGCACGACAACAACATCTTTCTTGGTTGCTGGACTTTTATTTACTTCATTATGTTTAGATTGAGTGTTGATGTGTGTGACTGACACGTGTAGGCTGCTGGAAAGTGATGAAACTACGGAACAAAGTGCGTCCCGTGTTGGTTCACTCCGCCCCGCAACGTGTTTCTGTCAATTAAAGGAGGATTCTGAATTTTACGGGACGGGTGGCAACCCCGATGAGAGCTGGTCCTGCTGCATGTAAGAAAATGAAGTAAGCTGTTCTAATGTACAAGGTGTGTGTACATTTACTGCGTTTGTAGCAATGTTTGTAGACTGGTGTGAGCATAGAATTAAAGAAGCCACCATGCATTTGCTCTCTTTCTTTATACTTTATTTTAGTCATCCTCAACCCACCTTGAGAAGGTTGAAGCCAAACAGCATTTCATTTTCAAAACAATCTCTTAACTGTTAACATACAACCATCTACGACACACAAGGCCACAGCAGGAGCCTGGGTCTTCTGAGCACCTTCCTTGGTGAGCTGAGTGGATTTCTCTCGTGGATGTAGGACAAGCCTTACCTCCATCTCTGACAGCATCCTCTCCATCAGGAAACTCTGGTCAGGCACCACCTCATCTCCTGGCTGGAGGACATGATAAGGATGACATGAGGACATGATGAGGAGGACATGAGGACAGGATGAAGACATGAGAAGGATGACAGGAGGAAAGGATGAGGAGGACATGAGGACATGAGAAGGATGACATGAGGACATGATGAGGATGACATGACGACAGGATGAGGACATGATGAGGACATGAGAAGGATGACATCAGGATAGGACGAGGAGGACATGAGAAGGATGACATGACGACAGGATGAGGACATGATGAGGACATGAGAAGGATGACATCAGGATAGGACGAGGACAGGATGAGGACATGAGGACATGATAAGGATGACATGAGGACAGGATAAGGACATGATGAGGAGGACATGAGGACAGGACGAGGAGGACATGAGGACAGGATGAGTACAGCATGAGGAGGACATGAGAGGATGAAGACATGACAGTATGAGAATATTGACAGAGGAAAGGATGAGGAGATGATGAGGAGGACATCAGGACATGAGGACAGGATGACGACATGATGAGGACATGAGAAGGATGACAGGAGGGCAGGATGAGGAGGACATGAAGACAGGACGAGGACATGAGGAGGATGACGACATGATGAAGACATGAGGACAGGATGAGGACATGACGGCAGAAGAAGGATGAAATCAGAACAGGATGACGACATGATGAGGAGGAGATGAGGAGGATGACATGAGGACAGGACGAGGACATGAGAAAGATGACATGAGGAGGACATGAGGACAGGATGAGGACATGATGAGGAGGACATGAGGACAGGATGAGGACATGATAAGGATGACATCAGGATAGGATGAGGACATGATAAGGAAGACATGAGGACAGGATGACGACGTGATGAGGACATGAGAAGGATGACATGAGAAGGATGAGATGAGGAAAGGATGAGGAGGACATCAGGACAGGATAAAGACATTGATGACAGAAGTACAGGATGAGGACATGAGGACAAGATAAGGATGACAGGAGGACATGATGAGGACATGAGAAGGATGAAATCAGGACATGAGAAGGATGACATGAGGACATGATGAGGAGATGAGAAGGACGACATGAGGAGGATGACATGAGGACATGAGGAGGACGACATGAGGACATGAGAAAGATGACATGAGGACATGAGGAAGACATGAGGACAGGATGAGGACATGAGGAGAAGGACATGAGAGGATGAAGACATGACAGTATGAGAATATTGACAGGAGGAAAGGATGAGGAGATGATGAGGAGGACATCAGGACAGGATAAAGACATGGATGTAGGACGAGTCTCACCCCCACCTCTGACAGCATCCTCTCCATCAGGAAACTCTGGTCAGGCACCACCTCATCTCCTGGCTGGAGAAAATGTACACGCTGTAACTTCTTTGTTATTTCCACGTCTGAAACGTTATTAAACAAATCCGTATACCTCGTGTCGCGTCGACATCTATCTCGAGCGTCCCGTATGATCGGCATACCGACCAGGAGAGGGGTGGCGGCTGAAGTGGAGATCTTTTAGCGTCGCGTCCGGACGGGATACATTCTCTGCGCTGCTCTCTGGGACATGCATCTCAGTGTCGTCTGCGAGGACTTTTCTCGCCGGCCGATACCGCGACTCCCCGTTTTGTGAGCCTCGTCCTACAGTGACAAATATGTTGACAAGAAGAAATCCACAAGATGATCATTTTCTGCACACACAAGAGAATCAGACCGCACCTGGCAGAACATACAGCGCAGCTTTTGGCTCAGGCTCTTGTCATTTCAGCTGATATTGCGGGGTGGGGAAGACAGACATAAAAAGAGCTTCTAGCCCCACATGTCAAGATTGACGTCCAACTGGACTCCAGAAGTCCACTGGTACCTTCCTGTGATGTCCTCTACTGCTCGGTTTAGTGCTTGTGTGGTTTTCCCTCTCATATGGAAGTGGCTTTGGCTAAAGGCTTCTGCTAAATAGAACAGAATAGAATCTCCTTGGAGCAGCCAGGACGGATCAGTGTGGCGCTGAAGCTGCTCTCCAGAGAAAGCAGGGCGTCCTGCGCGACTCGTGGTCCAGCACGGACGTTAGTTTTGCCAGGACCCTCTTGTCACATACGAACCTCCTGCAGAGAGTCCAGAGAACAGCCCAAGACTGAGCCGGTCTTCCCGAGGACTCTGTCCAGCTTGCTCCCTCTCTGAGATCTGTGCTGGCCGGGAAGGTGGCTCAGTCTAAGGAGATGTGGAGCGCTTTGATGGCAGAATGAGCCACAAGTCTGAAGGTTAGTCTAGGTGTTTGAATGCAGCTGCGTGGGGGGGCAGGAACGGGTGCTTGCTCAAACCTAATGAAATGCAGATTAGGGTCGTTGAGCCACTCCAGGTCCCCCTCAGCCTGTGAGTGGGGCATTTTCATACCTGAGACAGTTTTCAGGCTTCTCCAAACCCCACTGATGTTCTGCTGCTCCTCCATCTTCCTCTCGTAACTGGCCTTCCCCTCTCTGACCTTTCTCCTCAGCTCCTTCTGTACGGTCGTCAGCTTCCTCCTTGTTCCCTGATCTGAAAGCTCTCTTCTTCTTCTTCTTCAGGAGAGCTTTAACCTCAGGGCTCATCCACAGCTTGTTTGTTGTTGTTAGCAAAGTGCTGGGAGGGAACAGCGTTCTCAAGACCGAAGTTTATCTATGCTGTGACGGCATTAATGTCCTCCACACGTGTCTGGCAGAGCTCTGTCCACACGGTGGCGTGGAAGCAGTCCAAAAGAGCCTCCTCGCTCTCAGCGGCCCGCCTCCTCGCCGTATGGGGGACCGCAGCCTGCCTGTGTCCAACACACAGGCGGGACATGTATAATATGGGGATCAGCTCTCCCTAGAGGAGCGAGGGGGGTCTGCAGAATAGGCCTCCTCGGTGTTGGCATAAAACAAGTCCAGTGATTTATCCTCCATGCTGGGACAGGTGAAGTACTGTGTGCACGTTGCCAGAGCAGATGATGGAGAGGCATGACAGAAGAGGAAGAGGGTCTGTGGCTGCTGTGTCTGCAGCCTGCTGGTGACGGCGAGCCAGTTGTCAGAGGATACGTCCGCTTCAGCAGACCGGCTCTTCCCTACTGAAAACAGTGCTCGCTCATCCTTAAATGGAATGTTTTAATTGAAAGAAATCCCAGTAAAAAAAAACCAAAAAAAAAAAACCACGCAGATTTGTGTACAAATACGTATATAAGGCTCACATAGAAAACAGTGACAGGAGCAGCAGGCTGCAAAATAGTGCCAACACTCACCAATAAAGAAAGGAAACAGGTAAGAGCTGCTGCAGCCAGCAGACAGCCTGTATGTCCAGGTTTCTTTTCTACAGCGCTGTCCCATTAAAAAAGATTTCATTAAAACGTGTACAAAAATGTGAGGGGTGGACTCACTTCTGTGGGATGCTGTATCTTGGTCCAGTGATGCAAGGTGGCGGCCATGCCTTGGTCAGCGACCTCTTTAAAAACCTGGTGTCAGTTCCTTTCAACGTGTTCAGCTGATGGACGACTTGTTAATCAAGGTCATTATTTAGCCATTTATGAAGACTTTTAACAGAGTCCTCTTACCTTTGCCCCAGTCATGCCGCAGGAATCCAGATGGAACCGCTCCTTTCTGAAGCTCGCTTCGCCCACTGGCAGAAACACACGTGTCCTCTGATGGCAAAAGGGTTGAGTGCAGACATTCGTGCTGCCACGAAGGATTTTCAAATGTGGCCCCTCGTCGCTTCTAATTGTCCCAACCCAACAAGCACGGAGCTCAGCATCAAGCTGGGAAGTGGTGAAAAGTAAGATAGGGGAAGTTTTTCTTCTTGCTTGAACAGCACGGAGCGCCGCAGCAGCAGCGTCTCAGTGATTGCGCAATAACGGACAGCGTGCTGCTGAGAGGTGGACACAAGGAGAAGACAGGGAAAATGATGAACAACAACCACCACATCAGACTTCTTATGAGTGGGCAGTCTGTACAATAAATTGTCTGAATATTAGGCGGTGTAATCCCCATCCTGCGTGGCTGCATCTCGTCACATTCAGTGTAAAAGCTGAAGTTGCTGCTAGTTAGCCTGCCGGTTAGCATGCATGTGTTTACTTATCGTTCCTCCGTCAAGTTAGCTCCGTAGCAACAAGGATACACAGGGAAATAAGGATAACTCATTCATTCATTCATTCATAGATTCATTGTCTGTACCGCTCAGTCCAGTTCAGGGTGGTGGGGAAGCTGGAGTCTATCCCAGCAATTAGCAGGCGAGAGGCAGGACACATCCTGGACACGTCGCCGGTCCATCGCAGGCATTTTCTTGCCTACAGAAAAGCTGCTGAGCTTCAATTTCAAAGCAGAACACAGCTTTGCTTCAAAGCCGAACTGCTATGACGTCAGTGTTGAACGGGCCAATCGAAACGCTGCTCAGATCTCCGTCACTGACGAATGTAGTCACGTGACGAGAAATGGAACGTTAAAATCATGTAAATAGGCCTGCCAGACCACCTGTCAGCTGTCTGACTATTGTCAGACCCTGAGCGTGGCCTTGAGCTTGTCTGGAGGTTCTGGCAGGGATGGCAGCCCTGGTCCGCCGGTGGATGGTCGTCCCCCCCGGGGAGACATCATCCGCTGCCACCCAGCCAGATCTCCTGGAGGGACGGACGGTGGGGGGGAGGGGTCCCCCCTTTTATATAAAAAAAAAAAAAAAACCAAAAAAAAAAAACTCCATCAGCTGACGGAGTCTGCTGCATGAACGTGCATGACCATGACAACAGTCGGGACTGCACTTTTTATAAGAAGGATGTCATCAGGTCACAGCCCGTCTCTGGTTGCAATGGTTCACTTTGTAAGCATGGCCACCAAAAGTCATTTTAATTTAGGAGCCATTTTATGACACATGTACTCTGGTTAGTATGTGTGCGTGTAAATGAGTGTGTAAACATGGTATATTTATTTATTCATTCATTTGAAAAGCCTGCTGAATATGTGGCACGTGTGCAGCGGACGATGTCCTCCACCTTCCTTTGCAACTGTGCTTGGATGGGGTGGGTTGATGTTCTGACCATTTCTAACCGCTCTCAGCACTACTTCAACACGAACTGATATTGGGTGAAACGTTGACCTCCAGATAAGCTTAAAGAAGATTTCTGTGTGCGCAACATTGAACTTTACAAAAAGTAACACCTGTGTCACTTCACCTGCATGCAGTGAGAGGAGTGGGATGACAAATTCACATCATCTATACCGTGGTCACTGATAGCTGGGCAAGTTCAGTTATCGTCTCATCGTTCCTTTACGGCCGTTACCATAGCGACACGTTAATCAGCTGCTTCAGATCAGATGATTTTTGACAGGTGAATGAGAGAAACACGCTGCTTGACAACAGTTGTTTGGCATCAAAACTATCGAGGCCGACATAAAATAGCTCCTATAGCCTACTTTAGAAAGTTCAGTAATAATAAAAAAGAAAAACATAAATAAACATTTGTTATAAAATGTTTACTGTGTGGGACCAGGGTGATGACGACGCCTCGACGCCCGCGTCGTGACGTGAAATGCAGCGCCTCGTTTAGTCCTGCACATTGGACTGTAGCCTATATTTGGTTGAAGGGAAGTCACGTCGTCATAACAGTTTAACAACACTAATAAAAAGGATCATTTATGGAATGATCACTTACTAGAGATTTCTTAAAAATAGACTTTAAAACATGAAGCTGTAAACATTTGAATGTAGGAAATGCATATAGAAATAAACGTTTCCCTTTAGCTAGGCTACATATATATTTTGAGTGTGTTTATCAACTTTTCATCCATTAAAAAGACGTTTTTATGGTATTTATATTGGCCCATACGGCATAAAAATAAATGATCATGCTCTCCTGATGCCGTTAGATGTCGGACAGACCACCGCGCGCGACTAAACAGCCGCTGTCACGTTGTACAATTTGACTTCGAAACATCTTCACTGACGCCGCAGCCGCATCTCTTCACGTCTGTTTCACATGCGCTTTTTATTTTCAGCAGCTACAGTACCAGGTGGGCTACAGGAGACACTTTTAAAAGGCGCGGGTCTTCTGAGGAGCGTGCGTGAGTCATGTCTGTCTCTAGGCAACCGCGACTGTCCAGCATCCAGGCGCAGAGGGGAGGAGGCTGCACCTGCGCAGATTCTGCACGACAACAACATCTTTCTTGGTTGTTGGACTTTTATTTACTTCATTATGTTTAGATTGAGTGTTGATGTGTGTGACTGACACGTGTAGGCTGCTGGAAAGTGATGAAACTACGGAACAAAGTGCGTCCCGTGTTGGTTCACTCCGCCCCGCAACGTGTTTCTGTCAATTAAAGGAGGATTCTGAATTTTACGGGACGGGTGGCAACCCCGATGAGAGCTGGTCCTGCTGCATGTAAGAAAATGAAGTAAGCTGTTCTAATGTACAAGGTGTGTGTACATTTACTGCGTTTGTAGCAATGTTTGTAGACTGGTGTGAGCATAGAATTAAAGAAGCCACCATGCATTTGCTCTCTTTCTTTATACTTTATTTTAGTCACCCTCAACCCACCTTGAGAAGGTTGAAGCCAAACAGCATTTCATTTTCAAAACAATCTCTTAACTGTTAACATACAACCATCTACGACACACAGGGCCACAGCAGGAGCCTGGGTCTTCTGAGCACCTTCCTTGGTGAGCTGAGTGGATTTCTCTCGTGGATGTAGGACAAGCCTTACCTCCATCTCTGACAGCATCCTCTCCATCAGGAAACTCTGGTCAGGCACCACCTCATCTCCTGGCTGGAGGACATGATAAGGATGACATGAGGACATGATGAGGAGGACATGAGGACAGGATGAGGACATGAGGACATGAGAAGGATGACAGGAGGAAAGGATGAGGAGGACATGAGGACATGAGAAGGATGACATGAGGACATGATGAGGATGACATGACGACAGGATGAGGACATGATGAGGACATGAGAAGGATGACATCAGGATGGGACGAGGAGGACATGAGAAGGATGACATGACGACAGGATGAGGACATGAGAAGGATGACATCAGGATAGGACGAGGACAGGATGAGGACATGAGGACATGATAAGGATGACATGAGGACAGGATAAGGACATGATGAGGAGGACATGAGGACAGGATGAGGACATGAGGACAGAAGAAGGATGAAATCAGGACAGGATGATGACATGATGAGGAGGACATGAGGACAGGACGAGGACATGATGAGCAGGACATGAGAAGGACGACATGAGGACATGATGAGGACGACATGAGGACAGGATGAGGAGGACATGAGGACAGGATGAGTACAGCATGAGGAGGACATGAGAGGATGAAGACATGACAGTATGAGAATATTGACAGAGGAAAGGATGAGGAGATGATGAGGAGGACATCAGGACATGAGGACAGGATGACGACATGATGAGGACATGAGAAGGATGACAGGAGGGCAGGATGAGGACATGATGAGGAGGACATGAAGACAGGACGAGGACATGAGGAGGATGACGACATGATGAAGACATGAGGACAGGATGAGGACATGACGACAGAAGAAGGATGAAATCAGAACAGGATGACGACATGATGAGGAGGAGATGAGGAGGATGACATGAGGACAGGACGAGGACATGAGAAAGATGACATGAGGACATGATGAGGAGGACATGAGGACAGGATGAGGACATGAGGACATGATAAGGATGACATCAGGATAGGATGAGGACATGATAAGGAAGACATGAGGACAGGATGACGACGTGATGAGGACATGAGAAGGATGACATGAGAAGGATGAGATGAGGAAAGGATGAGGAGGACATCAGGACAGGATAAAGACATTGATGACAGAAGTACAGGATGAGGACATGAGGACAAGATAAGGATGACAGGAGGACATGATGAGGACATGAGAAGGATGAAATCAGGACATGAGAAGGATGACATGAGGACATGAGAATGATGACATGAGGACATGATGAGGAGATGAGAAGGACGACATGAGGAGGATGACATGAGGACATGAGGAAGACATGAGGACATGAGAAAGATGACATGAGGACATGAGGAAGACATGAGGACAGGATGAGGACATGAGGAGAAGGACATGAGAGGATGAAGACATGACAGTATGAGAATATTGACAGGAGGAAAGGATGAGGAGATGATGAGGAGGACATCAGGACAGGATAAAGACATGGATGTAGGACGAGTCTCACCCCCACCTCTGACAGCATCCTCTCCATCAGGAAACTCTGGTCAGGCACCACCTCATCTCCTGGCTGGAGAAAATGTACACGCTGTAACTTCTTTGTTATTTCCACGTCTGAAACGTTATTAAACAAATCCGTATACCTCGTGTCGCGTCGACATCTATCTCGAGCGTCCCGTATGATCGGCATACCGACCAGGAGAGGGGTGGCGGCTGAAGTGGAGATCTTTTAGCGTCGCGTCCGGACGGGATACATTCTCTGCGCTGCTCTCTGGGACATGCATCTCAGTGTCGTCTGCGAGGACTTTTCTCGCCGGCCGATACCGCGACTCCCCGTTTTGTGAGCCTCGTCCTACAGTGACAAATATGTTGACAAGAAGAAATCCACAAGATGATCATTTTCTGCACACACAAGAGAATCAGACCGCACCTGGCAGAACATACAGCGCAGCTTTTGGCTCAGGCTCTTGTCATTTCAGCTGATATTGCGGGGTGGGGAAGACAGACATAAAAAGAGCTTCTAGCCCCACATGTCAAGATTGACGTCCAACTGGACTCCAGAAGTCCACTGGTACCTTCCTGTGATGTCCTCTACTGCTCGGTTTAGTGCTTGTGTGGTTTTCCCTCTCATATCTAAGTGGCTTTGGCTAAAGGCTTCTGCTAAATACAACAGAATAGAATCTCCTTGGAGCAGCCAGGACGGATCAGTGTGGCGCTGAAGCTGCTCTCCAGAGAAAGCAGGGCGTCCTGCGCGACTCGTGGTCCAGCACGGACGTTAGTTTTGCCAGGACCCTCTTGTCACATACGAACCTCCTGCAGAGAGTCCAGAGAACAGCCCAAGACTGAGCCGGTCTTCCCGAGGACTCTGTCCAGCTTGCTCCCTCTCTGAGATCTGTGCTGGCCGGGAAGGTGGCTCAGTCTAAGGAGATGTGGAGCGCTTTGATGGCAGAATGAGCCACAAGTCTGAAGGTTAGTCTAGGTGTTTGAATGCAGCTGCGTGGGGGGGGGGGGGCAGGAACGGGTGCTTGCTCAAACCTAATGAAATGCAGATTAGGGTCGTTGAGCCACTCCAGGTCCCCCTCAGCCTGTGAGTGGGGCATTTTCATACCTGAGACAGTTTTCAGGCTTCTCCAAACCCCACTGATGTTCTGCTGCTCCTCCATCTTCCTCTCGTAACTGGCCTTCCCCTCTCTGACCTTTCTCCTCAGCTCCTTCTGTACGGTCGTCAGCTTCCTCCTTGTTCCCTGATCTGAAAGCTCTCTTCTTCTTCTTCTTCTTCTTCTTCAGGAGAGCTTTAACCTCAGGGCTCATCCACAGCTTGTTTGTTGTTGTTAGCAAAGTGCTGCGTCGCTGGGAGGGAACAGCGTTGTCAAGACCGAAGTTTATCTATGCTGTGACGGCATTAATGTCCTCCACACGTGTCTGGCAGAGCTCTGTCCACACGGTGGCGTGGAAGCAGTCCAAAAGAGCCTCCTCGCTCTCAGCGGCCCGCCTCCTCGCCGTATGGGGGACCGCAGCCTGCCTGTGTCCAACACACAGGCGGGACATGTATAATATGGGGATCAGCTCTCCCTAGAGGAGCGAGGGGGGTCTGCAGAATAGGCCTCCTCGGTGTTGGCATAAAACAAGTCCAGTGATTTATCCTCCATGCTGGGACAGGTGAAGTACTGTGTGCACGTTGCCAGAGCAGATGATGGAGAGGCATGACAGAAGAGGAAGAGGGTCTGTGGCTGCTGTGTCTGCAGCCTGCTGGTGACGGCGAGCCAGTTGTCAGAGGATACGTCCGCTTCAGCAGACCGGCTCTTCCCTACTGAAAACAGTGCTCGCTCATCCTTAAATGGAATGTTTTAATTGAAAGAAATCCCAGTAAAAAACAAAAAAAAACAAAAAAACGCAGATTTGTGTACAAATACGTATATAAGGCTCACATAGAAAACAGTGACAGGAGCAGCAGGCTGCAAAATAGTGCCAACACTCACCAATAAAGAAAGGAAACAGGTAAGAGCTGCTGCAGCCAGCAGACAGCCTGTATGTCCAGGTTTCTTTTCTACAGCGCTGTCCCATTAAAAAAGATTTCATTAAAACGTGTAGAAAAATGTGAGGGGTGGACTCACTTCTGTGGGATGCTGTATCTTGGTCCAGTGATGCAAGGTGGCGGCCATGCCTTGGTCAGCGACCTCTTTAAAAACCTGGTGTCAGTTCCTTTCAACGTGTTCAGCTGATGGACGACTTGTTAATCAAGGTCATTATTTAGCCATTTATGAAGACTTTTAACAGAGTCCTCTTACCTTTGCCCCAGTCATGCCGCAGGAATCCAGATGGAACCGCTCCTTTCTGAAGCTCGCTTCGCCCACTGGCAGAAACACACGTGTCCTCTGATGGCAAAAGGGTTGAGTGCAGACATTCGTGCTGCCACGAAGGATTTTCAAATGTGGCCCCTCGTCGCTTCTAATTGTCCCAACCCAACAAGCACGGAGCTCAGCATCAAGCTGGGAAGTGGTGAAAAGTAAGATAGGGGAAGTGTTTCTTCTTGCTTGAACAGCACGGAGCGCCGCAGCAGCAGCGTCTCAGTGATTGCGCAATAACGGACAGCGTGCTGCTGAGAGGTGGACACAAGGAGAAGACAGGGAAAATGATGAACAACAACCACCACATCAGACTTCTTATGAGTGGGCAGTCTGTACAATAAATTGTCTGAATATTAGGCGGTGTAATCCCCATCCTGCGTGGCTGCATCTCATCACATTCAGTGTAAAAGCTGAAGTTGCTGCTAGTTAGCCTGCCGGTTAGCATGCATGTGTTTACTTATCGTTCCTCCGTCAAGTTAGCTCCGTAGCAACAAGGATACACAGGGAAATAAGGATAACTCATTCATTCATTCATTCATAGATTCATTGTCTGTACCGCTCAGTCCAGTTCAGGGTGGTGGGGAAGCTGGAGTCTATCCCAGCAATTAGCAGGCGAGAGGCAGGACACATCCTGGACACGTCGCCGGTCCATCGCAGGCATTTTCTTGCCTACAGAAAAGCTGCTGAGCTTCAATTTCAAAGCAGAACACAGCTTTGCTTCAAAGCCGAACTGCTATGACGTCAGTGTTGAACGGGCCAATCGAAACGCTGCTCAGATCTCCGTCACTGACGAATGTAGTCACGTGACGAGAAATGGAACGTTAAAATCATGTAAATAGGCCTGCCAGACCACCTGTCAGCTGTCTGACTATTGTCAGACCCTGAGCGTGGCCTTGAGCTTGTCTGGAGGTTCTGGCAGGGATGGCAGCCCTGGTCCGCCGGTGGATGGTCGTCCCCCCCGGGGAGACATCATCCGCTGCCACCCAGCCAGATCTCCTGGAGGGACGGACGGTGGGGGGGAGGGGTCCCCCCTTTTATATATTAAAAAAAAAAAAACTCCATCAGCTGACGGAGTCTGCTGCATGAACGTGCATGACCATGACAACAGTCGGGACTGCACTTTTTATAAGAAGGATGTCATCAGGTCACAGCCCGTCTCTGGTTGCAATGGTTCACTTTGTAAGCATGGCCACCAAAAGTCATTTTAATTTAGGAGCCATTTTATGACACATGTACTCTGGTTAGTATGTGTGCGTGTAAATGAGTGTGTAAACATGGTATATTTATTTATTCATTCATTTGAAAAGCCTGCTGAATATGTGGCACGTGTGCAGCGGACGATGTCCTCCACCTTCCTTTGCAACTGTGCTTGGATGGGGTGGGTTGATGTTCTGACCATTTCTAACCGCTTTCAGCACTACTTCAACACGAACTGATATTGGGTGAAACGTTGACCTCCAGATAAGCTTAAAGAAGATTTCTGTGTGCGCAACATTGAACTTTACAAAAAGTAACACCTGTGTCACTTCACCTGCATGCAGTGAGAGGAGAGGAGTGGGATGACAAATTCACATCATCTATACCGTGGTCACTGATAGCTGGGCAAGTTCAGTTATCGTCTCATCGTTCCTTTACGGCCGTTACCATAGCGACACGTTAATCAGCTGCTTCAGATCAGATGATTTTTGACAGGTGAATGAGAGAAACACGCTGCTTGACAACAGTTGTTTGGCATCAAAACTATCGAGGCCGACATAAAATAGCTCCTATAGCCTACTTTAGAAAGTTCGGTAATAATAAAAAAGAAAAACAGAAATAAACATTTGTTATAAAATGTTTACTGTGTGGGACCAGGGTGATGACGACGCCTCGACGCCCGCGTCGTGACGTGAAATGCAGCGCCTCGTTTAGTCCTGCACATTGGACTGTAGCCTATATTTGGTTGAAGGGAAGTCACGTCGTCATAACAGTTTAACAACACTAATAAAAAGGATCATTTATGGAATGATCACTTACTAGAGATTTCTTAAAAATAGACTTTAAAACATGAAGCTGTAAACATTTGAATGTAGGAAATGCATATAGAAATAAACGTTTCCCTTTAGCTAAGCTACATATATTTTTGAGTGTGTTTATCAACTTTTCATCCATTAAAAAGACGTTTTTATGGTATTTATATTGGCCCATACGGCATAAAAATAAATGATCATGCTCTCCTGATGCCGTTAGATGTCGGACAGACCACCGCGCGCGACTAAACAGCCGCTGTCACGTTGTACAATTTGACTTCGAAACATCTTCACTGACGCCGCAGCCGCATCTCTTCACGTCTGTTTCACATGCGCTTTTTATTTTCAGCAGCTACAGTACCAGGTGGGCTACAGGAGACACTTTTAAAAGGCGCGGGTCTTCTGAGGAGCGTGCGTGAGTCATGTCTGTCTCTAGGCAACCGCGACTGTCCAGCATCCAGGCGCAGAGGGGAGGAGGCTGCACCTGCGCAGATTCTGCACGACAACAACATCTTTCTTGGTTGTTGGACTTTTATTTACTTCATTATGTTTAGATTGAGTGTTGATGTGTGTGACTGACACGTGTAGGCTGCTGGAAAGTGATGAAACTACGGAACAAAGTGCGTCCCGTGTTGGTTCACTCCGCCCCGCAACGTGTTTCTGTCAATTAAAGGAGGATTCTGAATTTTACGGGACGGGTGGCAACCCCGATGAGAGCTGGTCCTGCTGCATGTAAGAAAATGAAGTAAGCTGTTCTAATGTACAAGGTGTGTGTACATTTACTGCGTTTGTAGCAATGTTTGTAGACTGGTGTGAGCATAGAATTAAAGAAGCCACCATGCATTTGCTCTCTTTCTTTATACTTTATTTTAGTCACCCTCAACCCACCTTGAGAAGGTTGAAGCCAAACAGCATTTCATTTTCAAAACAATCTCTTAACTGTTAACATACAACCATCTACGACACACAGGGCCACAGCAGGAGCCTGGGTCTTCTGAGCACCTTCCTTGGTGAGCTGAGTGGATTTCTCTCGTGGATGTAGGACAAGCCTTACCTCCATCTCTGACAGCATCCTCTCCATCAGGAAACTCTGGTCAGGCACCACCTCATCTCCTGGCTGGAGGACATGATAAGGATGACATGAGGACATGATGAGGAGGACATGAGGGCAGGATGAGGACATGAGGACATGAGAAGGATGACAGGAGGAAAGGATGAGGAGGACATGAGGACATGAGAAGGATGACATGAGGACATGATGAGGATGACATGACGACAGGATGAGGACATGATGAGGACATGAGAAGGATGACATCAGGATAGGACGAGGAGGACATGAGAAGGATGACATGACGACAGGATGAGGACATGATGAGGACATGAGAAGGATGACATCAGGATAGGACGAGGACAGGATGAGGACATGAGGACATGATAAGGATGACATGAGGACAGGATAAGGACATGATGAGGAGGACATGAGGACAGGATGAGGACATGAGGACAGAAGAAGGATGAAATCAGGACAGGATGATGACATGATGAGGAGGACATGAGGACAGGACGAGGACATGATGAGCAGGACATGAGAAGGACGACATGAGGACATGATGAGGACGACATGAGGACAGGATGAGGAGGACATGAGGACAGGATGAGTACAGCATGAGGAGGACATGAGAGGATGAAGACATGACAGTATGAGAATATTGACAGAGGAAAGGATGAGGAGATGATGAGGAGGACATCAGGACATGAGGACAGGATGACGACATGATGAGGACATGAGAAGGATGACAGGAGGGCAGGATGAGGACATGATGAGGAGGACATGAAGACAGGACGAGGACATGAGGAGGATGACGACATGATGAAGACATGAGGACAGGATGAGGACATGACGACAGAAGAAGGATGAAATCAGAACAGGATGACGACATGATGAGGAGGAGATGAGGAGGATGACATGAGGACAGGACGAGGACATGAGAAAGATGACATGAGGAGGACATGAGGACAGGATGAGGACATGATGAGGAGGACATGAGGACAGGATGAGGACATGAGGACATGATAAGGATGACATCAGGATAGGATGAGGACATGATAAGGAAGACATGAGGACAGGATGACGACGTGATGAGGACATGAGAAGGATGACATGAGAAGGATGAGATGAGGAAAGGATGAGGAGGACATCAGGACAGGATAAAGACATTGATGACAGAAGTACAGGATGAGGACATGAGGACAAGATAAGGATGACAGGAGGACATGATGAGGACATGAGAAGGATGAAATCAGGACATGAGAAGGATGACATGAGGACATGATGAGGAGATGAGAAGGACGACATGAGGAGGATGACATGAGGACATGAGGAGGACAACATGAGGACATGAGAAAGATGACATGAGGACATGAGGAAGACATGAGGACAGGATGAGGACATGAGGAGAAGGACATGAGAGGATGAAGACATGACAGTATGAGAATATTGACAGGAGGAAAGGATGAGGAGATGATGAGGAGGACATCAGGACAGGATAAAGACATGGATGTAGGACGAGTCTCACCCCCACCTCTGACAGCATCCTCTCCATCAGGAAACTCTGGTCAGGCACCACCTCATCTCCTGGCTGGAGAAAATGTACACGCTGTAACTTCTTTGTTATTTCCACGTCTGAAACGTTATTAAACAAATCCGTATACCTCGTGTCGCGTCGACATCTATCTCGAGCGTCCCGTATGATCGGCATACCGACCAGGAGAGGGGTGGCGGCTGAAGTGGAGATCTTTTAGCGTCGCGTCCGGACGGGATACATTCTCTGCGCTGCTCTCTGGGACATGCATCTCAGTGTCGTCTGCGAGGACTTTTCTCGCCGGCCGATACCGCGACTCCCCGTTTTGTGAGCCTCGTCCTACAGTGACAAATATGTTGACAAGAAGAAATCCACAAGATGATCATTTTCTGCACACACAAGAGAATCAGACCGCACCTGGCAGAACATACAGCGCAGCTTTTGGCTCAGGCTCTTGTCATTTCAGCTGATATTGCGGGGTGGGGAAGACAGACATAAAAAGAGCTTCTAGCCCCACATGTCAAGATTGACGTCCAACTGGACTCCAGAAGTCCACTGGTACCTTCCTGTGATGTCCTCTACTGCTCGGTTTAGTGCTTGTGTGGTTTTCCCTCTCATATGGAAGTGGCTTTGGCTAAAGGCTTCTGCTAAATACAACAGAATAGAATCTCCTTGGAGCAGCCAGGACGGATCAGTGTGGCGCTGAAGCTGCTCTCCAGAGAAAGCAGGGCGTCCTGCGCGACTCGTGGTCCAGCACGGACGTTAGTTTTGCCAGGACCCTCTTGTCACATACGAACCTCCTGCAGAGAGTCCAGAGAACAGCCCAAGACTGAGCCGGTCTTCCCGAGGACTCTGTCCAGCTTGCTCCCTCTCTGAGATCTGTGCTGGCCGGGAAGGTGGCTCAGTCTAAGGAGATGTGGAGCGCTTTGATGGCAGAATGAGCCACAAGTCTGAAGGTTAGTCTAGGTGTTTGAATGCAGCTGCGTGGGGGGGGGGGGGCAGGAACGGGTGCTTGCTCAAACCTAATGAAATGCAGATTAGGGTCGTTGAGCCACTCCAGGTCCCCCTCAGCCTGTGAGTGGGGCATTTTCATACCTGAGACAGTTTTCAGGCTTCTCCAAACCCCACTGATGTTCTGCTGCTCCTCCATCTTCCTCTCGTAACTGGCCTTCCCCTCTCTGACCTTTCTCCTCAGCTCCTTCTGTACGGTCGTCAGCTTCCTCCTTGTTCCCTGATCTGAAAGCTCTCTTCTTCTTCTTCTTCTTCTTCAGGAGAGCTTTAACCTCAGGGCTCATCCACAGCTTGTTTGTTGTTGTTAGCAAAGTGCTGCGTCGCTGGGAGGGAACAGCGTTCTCAAGACCGAAGTTTATCTATGCTGTGACGGCATTAATGTCCTCCACACGTGTCTGGCAGAGCTCTGTCCACACGGTGGCGTGGAAGCAGTCCAAAAGAGCCTCCTCGCTCTCAGCGGCCCGCCTCCTCGCCGTATGGGGGACCGCAGCCTGCCTGTGTCCAACACACAGGCGGGACATGTATAATATGGGGATCAGCTCTCCCTAGAGGAGCGAGGGGGGTCTGCAGAATAGGCCTCCTCGGTGTTGGCATAAAACAAGTCCAGTGATTTATCCTCCATGCTGGGACAGGTGAAGTACTGTGTGCACGTTGCCAGAGCAGATGATGGAGAGGCATGACAGAAGAGGAAGAGGGTCTGTGGCTGCTGTGTCTGCAGCCTGCTGGTGACGGCGAGCCAGTTGTCAGAGGATACGTCCGCTTCAGCAGACCGGCTCTTCCCTACTGAAAACAGTGCTCGCTCATCCTTAAATGGAATGTTTTAATTGAAAGAAATCCCAGTAAAAAAAAAAAAAAAAAAAAAACACGCAGATTTGTGTACAAATACGTATATAAGGCTCACATAGAAAACAGTGACAGGAGCAGCAGGCTGCAAAATAGTGCCAACACTCACCAATAAAGAAAGGAAACAGGTAAGAGCTGCTGCAGCCAGCAGACAGCCTGTATGTCCAGGTTTCTTTTCTACAGCGCTGTCCCATTAAAAAAGATTTCATTAAAACGTGTACAAAAATGTGAGGGGTGGACTCACTTCTGTGGGATGCTGTATCTTGGTCCAGTGATGCAAGGTGGCGGCCATGCCTTGGTCAGCGACCTCTTTAAAAACCTGGTGTCAGTTCCTTTCAACGTGTTCAGCTGATGGACGACTTGTTAATCAAGGTCATTATTTAGCCATTTATGAAGACTTTTAACAGAGTCCTCTTACCTTTGCCCCAGTCATGCCGCAGGAATCCAGATGGAACCGCTCCTTTCTGAAGCTCGCTTCGCCCACTGGCAGAAACACACGTGTCCTCTGATGGCAAAAGGGTTGAGTGCAGACATTCGTGCTGCCACGAAGGATTTTCAAATGTGGCCCCTCGTCGCTTCTAATTGTCCCAACCCAACAAGCACGGAGCTCAGCATCAAGCTGGGAAGTGGTGAAAAGTAAGATAGGGGAAGTTTTTCTTCTTGCTTGAACAGCACGGAGCGCCGCAGCAGCAGCGTCTCAGTGATTGCGCAATAACGGACAGCGTGCTGCTGAGAGGTGGAACCAAGGAGAAGACAGGGAAAATGATGAACAACAACCACCACATCAGACTTCTTATGAGTGGGCAGTCTGTACAATAAATTGTCTGAATATTAGGCGGTGTAATCCCCATCCTGCGTGGCTGCATCTCATCACATTCAGTGTAAAAGCTGAAGTTGCTGCTAGTTAGCCTGCCGGTTAGCATGCATGTGTTTACTTATCGTTCCTCCGTCAAGTTAGCTCCGTAGCAACAAGGATACACAGGGAAATAAGGATAACTCATTCATTCATTCATTCATAGATTCATTGTCTGTACCGCTCAGTCCAGTTCAGGGTGGTGGGGAAGCTGGAGTCTATCCAAGCAATTAGCAGGCGAGAGGCAGGACACATCCTGGACACGTCGCCGGTCCATCGCAGGCATTTTCTTGCCTACAGAAAAGCTGCTGAGCTTCAATTTCAAAGCAGAACACAGCTTTGCTTCAAAGCCGAACTGCTATGACGTCAGTGTTGAACGGGCCAATCGAAACGCTGCTCAGATCTCCGTCACTGACGAATGTAGTCACGTGACGAGAAATGGAACGTTAAAATCATGTAAATAGGCCTGCCAGACCACCTGTCAGCTGTCTGACTATTGTCAGACCCTGAGCGTGGCCTTGAGCTTGTCTGGAGGTTCTGGCAGGGATGGCAGCCCTGGTCCGCCGGTGGATGGTCGTCCCCCCCGGGGAGACATCATCCGCTGCCACCCAGCCAGATCTCCTGGAGGGACGGACGGTGGGGGGGAGGGGTCCCCCCTTTTATATAAAAAAAAAAAAAACTTGTCTGGAGGTTCTGGCAGGGATGGCAGCCCTGGTCCGCCGGTGGATGGTCGTCCCCCCCGGGGAGACATCATCCGCTGCCACCCAGCCAGAT
Organism: Telmatherina bonti; assembly: GCF_933228915.1. Classification (NCBI taxonomy): domain Eukaryota; kingdom Metazoa; phylum Chordata; class Actinopteri; order Atheriniformes; family Telmatherinidae; genus Telmatherina; species Telmatherina bonti. The sequence continues at coordinate 11,862,555 of NC_136628.1, read as the reverse complement.
CTCCTGGAGGGACGGACGGTGGGGGGGGGGGAGGGGTCCCCCCTTTTATATATTTAAAAAAAAAAAACTCCATCAGCTGACGGAGTCTGCTGCATGAACGTGCATGACCATGACAACAGTCGGGACTGCACTTTTTATAAGAAGGATGTCATCAGGTCACAGCCCGTCTCTGGTTGCAATGGTTCACTTTGTAAGCATGGCCACCAAAAGTCATTTTAATTTAGGAGCCATTTTATGACACATGTACTCTGGTTAGTATGTGTGCGTGTAAATGAGTGTGTAAACATGGTATATTTATTTATTCATTCATTTGAAAAGCCTGCTGAATATGTGGCACGTGTGCAGCGGACGATGTCCTCCACCTTCCTTTGCAACTGTGCTTGGATGGGGTGGGTTGATGTTCTGACCATTTCTAACCGCTTTCAGCACTACTTCAACACGAACTGATATTGGGTGAAACGTTGACCTCCAGATAAGCTTAAAGAAGATTTCTGTGTGCGCAACATTGAACTTTACAAAAAGTAACACCTGTGTCACTTCACCTGCATGCAGTGAGAGGAGAGGAGTGGGATGACAAATTCACATCATCTATACCGTGGTCACTGATAGCTGGGCAAGTTCAGTTATCGTCTCATCGTTCCTTTACGGCCGTTACCATAGCGACACGTTAATCAGCTGCTTCAGATCAGATGATTTTTGACAGGTGAATGAGAGAAACACGCTGCTTGACAACAGTTGTTTGGCATCAAAACTATCGAGGCCGACATAAAATAGCTCCTATAGCCTACTTTAGAAAGTTCGGTAATAATAAAAAAGAAAAACAGAAATAAACATTTGTTATAAAATGTTTACTGTGTGGGACCAGGGTGATGACGACGCCTCGACGCCCGCGTCGTGACGTGAAATGCAGCGCCTCGTTTAGTCCTGCACATTGGACTGTAGCCTATATTTGGTTGAAGGGAAGTCACGTCGTCATAACAGTTTAACAACACTAATAAAAAGGATCATTTATGGAATGATCACTTACTAGAGATTTCTTAAAAATAGACTTTAAAACATGAAGCTGTAAACATTTGAATGTAGGAAATGCATATAGAAATAAACGTTTCCCTTTAGCTAGGCTACATATATTTTTGAGTGTGTTTATCAACTTTTCATCCATTAAAAAGACGTTTTTATGGTATTTATATTGGCCCATACGGCATAAAAATAAATGATCATGCTCTCCTGATGCCGTTACATGTCGGACAGACCACCGCGCGCGACTAAACAGCCGCTGTCACGTTGTACAATTTGACTTCGAAACATCTTCACTGACGCCGCAGCCGCATCTCTTCACGTCTGTTTCACATGCGCTTTTTATTTTCAGCAGCTACAGTACCAGGTGGGCTACAGGAGACACTTTTAAAAGGCGCGGGTCTTCTGAGGAGCGTGCGTGAGTCATGTCTGTCTCTAGGCAACCGCGACTGTCCAGCATCCAGGCGCAGAGGGGAGGAGGCTGCACCTGCGCAGATTCTGCACGACAACAACATCTTTCTTGGTTGTTGGACTTTTATTTACTTCATTATGTTTAGATTGAGTGTTGATGTGTGTGACTGACACGTGTAGGCTGCTGGAAAGTGATGAAACTACGGAACAAAGTGCGTCCCGTGTTGGTTCACTCCGCCCCGCAACGTGTTTCTGTCAATTAAAGGAGGATTCTGAATTTTACGGGACGGGTGGCAACCCCGATGAGAGCTGGTCCTGCTGCATGTAAGAAAATGAAGTAAGCTGTTCTAATGTACAAGGTGTGTGTACATTTACTGCGTTTGTAGCAATGTTTGTAGACTGGTGTGAGCATAGAATTAAAGAAGCCACCATGCATTTGCTCTCTTTCTTTATACTTTATTTTAGTCACCCTCAACCCACCTTGAGAAGGTTGAAGCCAAACAGCATTTCATTTTCAAAACAATCTCTTAACTGTTAACATACAACCATCTACGACACACAGGGCCACAGCAGGAGCCTGGGTCTTCTGAGCACCTTCCTTGGTGAGCTGAGTGGATTTCTCTCGTGGATGTAGGACAAGCCTTACCTCCATCTCTGACAGCATCCTCTCCATCAGGAAACTCTGGTCAGGCACCACCTCATCTCCTGGCTGGAGGACATGATAAGGATGACATGAGGACATGATGAGGAGGACATGAGGACAGGATGAGGACATGAGAAGGATGACAGGAGGAAAGGATGAGGAGGACATGAGGACATGAGAAGGATGACATGAGGACATGATGAGGATGACATGACGACAGGATGAGGACATGATGAGGACATGAGAAGGATGACATCAGGATAGGACGAGGAGGACATGAGAAGGATGACATGACGACAGGATGAGGACATGATGAGGACATGAGAAGGATGACATCAGGATAGGACGAGGACAGGATGAGGACATGAGGACATGATAAGGATGACATGAGGACAGGATAAGGACATGATGAGGAGGACATGAGGACAGGATGAGGACATGAGGACAGAAGAAGGATGAAATCAGGACAGGATGATGACATGATGAGGAGGACATGAGGACAGGACGAGGACATGATGAGCAGGACATGAGAAGGACGACATGAGGACATGATGAGGACGACATGAGGACAGGATGAGTACAGCATGAGGAGGACATGAGAGGATGAAGACATGACAGTATGAGAATATTGACAGAGGAAAGGATGAGGAGATGATGAGGAGGACATCAGGACATGAGGACAGGATGACGACATGATGAGGACATGAGAAGGATGACAGGAGGGCAGGATGAGGACATGATGAGGAGGACATGAAGACAGGACGAGGACATGAGGAGGATGACGACATGATGAAGACATGAGGACAGGATGAGGACATGACGACAGAAGAAGGATGAAATCAGAACAGGATGACGACATGATGAGGAGGAGATGAGGAGGATGACATGAGGACAGGACGAGGACATGAGGAGAAGGACATGAGAGGATGAAGACATGACAGTATGAGAATATTGACAGAGGAAAGGATGAGGAGATGATGAGGAGGACATCAGGACAGGATAAAGACATGGATGTAGGACGAGTCTCACCCCCACCTCTGACAGCATCCTCTCCATCAGGAAACTCTGGTCAGGCACCACCTCATCTCCTGGCTGGAGAAAATGTACACGCTGTAACTTCTTTGTTATTTCCACGTCTGAAACGTTATTAAACAAATCCGTATACCTCGTGTCGCGTCGACATCTATCTCGAGCGTCCCGTATGATCGGCATACCGACCAGGAGAGGGGTGGCGGCTGAAGTGGAGATCTTTTAGCGTCGCGTCCGGACGGGATACATTCTCTGCGCTGCTCTCTGGGACATGCATCTCAGTGTCGTCTGCGAGGACTTTTCTCGCCGGCCGATACCGCGACTCCCCGTTTTGTGAGCCTCGTCCTACAGTGACAAATATGTTGACAAGAAGAAATCCACAAGATGATCATTTTCTGCACACACAAGAGAATCAGACCGCACCTGGCAGAACATACAGCGCAGCTTTTGGCTCAGGCTCTTGTCATTTCAGCTGATATTGCGGGGTGGGGAAGACAGACATAAAAAGAGCTTCTAGCGCCACATGTCAAGATTGACGTCCAACTGGACTCCAGAAGTCCACTGGTACCTTCCTGTGATGTCCTCTACTGCTCGGTTTAGTGCTTGTGTGGTTTTCACTCTCATATCTAAGTGGCTTTGGCTAAAGGCTTCTGCTAAATACAACAGAATAGAATCTCCTTGGAGCAGCCAGGACGGATCAGTGTGGCGCTGAAGCTGCTCTCCAGAGAAAGCAGGGCGTCCTGCGCGACTCGTGGTCCAGCACGGACGTTAGTTTTGCCAGGACCCTCTTGTCACATACGAACCTCCTGCAGAGAGTCCAGAGAACAGCCCAAGACTGAGCCGGTCTTCCCGAGGACTCTGTCCAGCTTGCTCCCTCTCTGAGATCTGTGCTGGCCGGGAAGGTGGCTCAGTCTAAGGAGATGTGGAGCGCTTTGATGGCAGAATGAGCCACAAGTCTGAAGGTTAGTCTAGGTGTTTGAATGCAGCTGCGTGGGGGGGCAGGAACGGGTGCTTGCTCAAACCTAATGAAATGCAGATTAGGGTCGTTGAGCCACTCCAGGTCCCCCTCAGCCTGTGAGTGGGGCATTTTCATACCTGAGACAGTTTTCAGGCTTCTCCAAACCCCACTGATGTTCTGCTGCTCCTCCATCTTCCTCTCGTAACTGGCCTTCCCCTCTCTGACCTTTCTCCTCAGCTCCTTCTGTACGGTCGTCAGCTTCCTCCTTGTTCCCTGATCTGAAAGCTCTCTTCTTCTTCTTCTTCTTCTTCTTCAGGAGAGCTTTAACCTCAGGGCTCATCCACAGCTTGTTTGTTGTTGTTAGCAAAGTGCTGCGTCGCTGGGAGGGAACAGCGTTCTCAAGACCGAAGTTTATCTATGCTGTGACGGCATTAATGTCCTCCACACGTGTCTGGCAGAGCTCTGTCCACACGGTGGCGTGGAAGCAGTCCAAAAGAGCCTCCTCGCCGTATGGGGGACCGCAGCCTGCCTGTGTCCAACACACAGGCGGGACATGTATAATATGGGGATCAGCTCTCCCTAGAGGAGCGAGGGGGGTCTGTAGAATAGGCCTCCTCGGTGTTGGCATAAAACAAGTCCAGTGATTTATCCTCCATGCTGGGACAGGTGAAGTACTGTGTGCACGTTGCCAGAGCAGATGATGGAGAGGCATGACAGAAGAGGAAGAGGGTCTGTGGCTGCTGTGTCTGCAGCCTGCTGGTGACGGCGAGCCAGTTGTCAGAGGATACGTCCGCTTCAGCAGACCGGCTCTTCCCTACTGAAAACAGTGCTCGCTCATCCTTAAATGGAATGTTTTAATTGAAAGAAATCCCAGTAAAAAAAAAACAAAAAAAAAACACGCAGATTTGTGTACAAATACGTATATAAGGCTCACATAGAAAACAGTGACAGGAGCAGCAGGCTGCAAAATAGTGCCAACACTCACCAATAAAGAAAGGAAACAGGTAAGAGCTGCTGCAGCCAGCAGACAGCCTGTATGTCCAGGTTTCTTTTCTACAGCGCTGTCCCATTAAAAAAGATTTCATTAAAACGTGTACAAAAATGTGAGGGGTGGACTCACTTCTGTGGGATGCTGTATCTTGGTCCAGTGATGCAAGGTGGCGGCCATGCCTTGGTCAGCGACCTCTTTAAAAACCTGGTGTCAGTTCCTTTCAACGTGTTCAGCTGATGGACGACTTGTTAATCAAGGTCATTATTTAGCCATTTATGAAGACTTTTAACAGAGTCCTCTTACCTTTGCCCCAGTCATGCCGCAGGAATCCAGATGGAACCGCTCCTTTCTGAAGCTCGCTTCGCCCACTGGCAGAAACACACGTGTCCTCTGATGGCAAAAGGGTTGAGTGCAGACATTCGTGCTGCCACGAAGGATTTTCAAATGTGGCCCCTCGTCGCTTCTAATTGTCCCAACCCAACAAGCACGGAGCTCAGCATCAAGCTGGGAAGTGGTGAAAAGTAAGATAGGGGAAGTTTTTCTTCTTGCTTGAACAGCACGGAGCGCCGCAGCAGCAGCGTCTCAGTGATTGCGCAATAACGGACAGCGTGCTGCTGAGAGGTGGAACCAAGGAGAAGACAGGGAAAATGATGAACAACAACCACCACATCAGACTTCTTATGAGTGGGCAGTCTGTACAATAAATTGTCTGAATATTAGGCGGTGTAATCCCCATCCTGCGTGGCTGCATCTCATCACATTCAGTGTAAAAGCTGAAGTTGCTGCTAGTTAGCCTGCCGGTTAGCATGCATGTGTTTACTTATCGTTCCTCCGTCAAGTTAGCTCCGTAGCAACAAGGATACACAGGGAAATAAGGATAACTCATTCATTCATTCATTCATTCATTCATAGATTCATTGTCTGTACCGCTCAGTCCAGTTCAGGGTGGTGGGGAAGCTGGAGTCTATCCCAGCAATTAGCAGGCGAGAGGCAGGACACATCCTGGACACGTCGCCGGTCCATCGCAGGCATTTTCTTGCCTACAGAAAAGCTGCTGAGCTTCAATTTCAAAGCAGAACACAGCTTTGCTTCAAAGCCGAACTGCTATGACGTCAGTGTTAAACGGGCCAATCGAAACGCTGCTCAGATCTCCGTCACTGACGAATGTAGTCACGTGATGAGAAATGGAACGTTAAAATCATGTAAATAGGCCTGCCAGACCACCTGTCAGCTGTCTGACTATTGTCAGACCCTGAGCGTGGCCTTGAGCTTGTCTGGAGGTTCTGGCAGGGATGGCAGCCCTGGTCCGCCGGTGGATGGTCGTCCCCCCCGGGGAGACATCATCCGCTGCCACCCAGCCAGATCTCCTGGAGGGACGGACGGTGGGGGGGGAGGGGTCCCCCCTTTTATATATAAAAAAAAAAAAAAAACTCCATCAGCTGACGGAGTCTGCTGCATGAACGTGCATGACATGACAACAGTCGGGACTGCACTTTTTATAAGAAGGATGTCATCAGGTCACAGCCCGTCTCTGGTTGCAATGGTTCACTTTGTAAGCATGGCCACCAAAAGTCATTTTAATTTAGGAGCCATTTTATGACACATGTACTCTGGTTAGTATGTGTGCGTGTAAATGAGTGTGTAAACATGGTATATTTATTTATTCATTCATTTGAAAAGCCTGCTGAATATGTGGCACGTGTGCAGCGGACGATGTCCTCCACCTTCCTTTGCAACTGTGCTTGGATGGGGTGGGTTGATGTTCTGACCATTTCTAACCGCTCTCAGCACTACTTCAACACGAACTGATATTGGGTGAAACGTTGACCTCCAGATAAGCTTAAAGAAGATTTCTGTGTGCGCAACATTGAACTTTACAAAAAGTAACACCTGTGTCACTTCACCTGCATGCAGTGAGAGGAGAGGAGTGGGATGACAAATTCACATCATCTATACCGTGGTCACTGATAGCTGGGCAAGTTCAGTTATCGTCTCATCGTTCCTTTACGGCCGTTACCATAGCGACACGTTAATCAGCTGCTTCAGATCAGATGATTTTTGACAGGTGAATGAGAGAAACACGCTGCTTGACAACAGTTGTTTGGCATCAAAACTATCGAGGCCGACATAAAATAGTTCCTATAGCCTATTTTAGCAAGTTCGGTAATAATAAAAAAGAAAAACATAAATAAACATTTGTTATAAAATGTTTACTGTGTGGGACCAGGGTGATGAAGACGCCTCGACGCCCGCGTCGTGACGTGAAATGCAGCGCCTCGTTTAGTCCTGCACATTGGACTGTAGCCTATATTTGGTTGAAGGGAAGTCACGTCGTCATAACAGTTTAACAACACTAATAAAAAGGATCATTTATGGAATGATCACTTACTAGAGATTTCTTAAAAATACACTTTAAAACATGAAGCTGTAAACATTTGAATGTAGGAAATGCATATAGAAATAAACGTTTCCCTTTAGCTAGGCTACATATATTTTTGAGTGTGTTTATCAACTTTTCATCCATTAAAAAGACGTTTTTATGGTATTTATATTGGCCCATACGGCATAAAAATAAATGATCATGCTCTCCTGATGCCGTTACATGTCGGACAGACCACCGCGCGCGACTAAACAGCCGCTGTCACGTTGTACAATTTGACTTCGAAACATCTTCACTGACGCCGCAGCCGCATCTCTTCACGTCTGTTTCACATGCGCTTTTTATTTTCAGCAGCTACAGTACCAGGTGGGCTACAGGAGACACTTTTAAAAGGCGCGGGTCTTCTGAGGAGCGTGCGTGAGTCATGTCTGTCTCTAGGCAACCGCGACTGTCCAGCATCCAGGCGCAGAGGGGAGGAGGCTGCACCTGCGCAGATTCTGCACGACAACAACATCTTTCTTGGTTGTTGGACTTTTATTTACTTCATTATGTTTAGATTGAGTGTTGATGTGTGTGACTGACACGTGTAGGCTGCTGGAAAGTGATGAAACTACGGAACAAAGTGCGTCCCGTGTTGGTTCACTCCGCCCCGCAACGTGTTTCTGTCAATTAAAGGAGGATTCTGAATTTTACGGGACGGGTGGCAACCCCGATGAGAGCTGGTCCTGCTGCATGTAAGAAAATGAAGTAAGCTGTTCTAATGTACAAGGTGTGTGTACATTTACTGCGTTTGTAGCAATGTTTGTAGACTGGTGTGAGCATAGAATTAAAGAAGCCACCATGCATTTGCTCTCTTTCTTTATACTTTATTTTAGTCACCCTCAACCCACCTTGAGAAGGTTGAAGCCAAACAGCATTTCATTTTCAAAACAATCTCTTAACTGTTAACATACAACCATCTACGACACACAGGGCCACAGCAGGAGCCTGGGTCTTCTGAGCACCTTCCTTGGTGAGCTGAGTGGATTTCTCTCGTGGATGTAGGACAAGCCTTACCTCCATCTCTGACAGCATCCTCTCCATCAGGAAACTCTGGTCAGGCACCACCTCATCTCCTGGCTGGAGGACATGATAAGGATGACATGAGGACATGATGAGGAGGACATGAGGACAGGATGAGGACATGAGGACATGAGAAGGATGACAGGAGGAAAGGATGAGGAGGACATGAGGACATGAGAAGGATGACATGAGGACATGATGAGGATGACATGACGACAGGATGAGGACATGATGAGGACATGAGAAGGATGACATCAGGATAGGACGAGGAGGACATGAGAAGGATGACATGACGACAGGATGAGGACATGAGAAGGATGACATCAGGATAGGACGAGGACAGGATGAGGACATGAGGACATGATAAGGATGACATGAGGACAGGATAAGGACATGATGAGGAGGACATGAGGACAGGATGAGGACATGAGGACAGAAGAAGGATGAAATCAGGACAGGATGATGACATGATAAGGAGGACATGAGGACAGGACGAGGACATGATGAGCAGGACATGAGAAGGACGACATGAGGACATGATGAGGACGACATGAGGACAGGATGAGGAGGACATGAGGAGGACATGAGAGGATGAAGACATGACAGTATGAGAATATTGACAGAGGAAAGGATGAGGAGATGATGAGGAGGACATCAGGACATGAGGACAGGATGACGACATGATGAGGACATGAGAAGGATGACAGGAGGGCAGGATGAGGACATGATGAGGAGGACATGAAGACAGGACGAGGACATGAGGAGGATGACGACATGATGAAGACATGAGGACAGGATGAGGACATGACGACAGAAGAAGGATGAAATCAGAACAGGATGACGACATGATGAGGAGGAGATGAGGAGGATGACATGAGGACAGGACGAGGACATGAGAAAGATGACATGAGGAGGACATGAGGACAGGATGAGGACATGATGAGGAGGACATGAGGACAGGATGAGGACATGAGGACATGATAAGGATGACATCAGGATAGGATGAGGACATGATAAGGAAGACATGAGGACAGGATGACGACGGGATGAGGACATGAGAAGGATGACATGAGAAGGATGAGATGAGGAAAGGATGAGGAGGACATCAGGACAGGATAAAGACATTGATGACAGAAGTACAGGATGAGGACATGAGGACAAGATAAGGATGACAGGAGGACATGATGAGGACATGAGAAGGATGAAATCAGGACATGAGAAGGATGACATGAGGACATGAGAATGATGACATGAGGACATGATGAGGAGATGAGAAGGACGACATGAGGAGGATGACATGAGGACATGAGGAGGACAACATGAGGACATGAGAAAGATGACATGAGGACATGAGGAAGACATGAGGACAGGATGAGGACATGAGGAGAAGGACATGAGAGGATGAAGACATGACAGTATGAGAATATTGACAGAGGAAAGGATGAGGAGATGATGAGGAGGACATCAGGACAGGATAAAGACATGGATGTAGGACGAGTCTCACCCCCACCTCTGACAGCATCCTCTCCATCAGGAAACTCTGGTCAGGCACCACCTCATCTCCTGGCTGGAGAAAATGTACACGCTGTAACTTCTTTGTTATTTCCACGTCTGAAACGTTATTAAACAAATCCGTATACCTCGTGTCGCGTCGACATCTATCTCGAGCGTCCCGTATGATCGGCATACCGACCAGGAGAGGGGTGGCGGCTGAAGTGGAGATCTTTTAGCGTCGCGTCCGGACGGGATACATTCTCTGCGCTGCTCTCTGGGACATGCATCTCAGTGTCGTCTGCGAGGACTTTTCTCGCCGGCCGATACCGCGACTCCCCGTTTTGTGAGCCTCGTCCTACAGTGACAAATATGTTGACAAGAAGAAATCCACAAGATGATCATTTTCTGCACACACAAGAGAATCAGACCGCACCTGGCAGAACATACAGCGCAGCTTTTGGCTCAGGCTCTTGTCATTTCAGCTGATATTGCGGGGTGGGGAAGACAGACATAAAAAGAGCTTCTAGCGCCACATGTCAAGATTGACGTCCAACTGGACTCCAGAAGTCCACTGGTACCTTCCTGTGATGTCCTCTACTGCTCGGTTTAGTGCTTGTGTGGTTTTCCCTCTCATATCTAAGTGGCTTTGGCTAAAGGCTTCTGCTAAATACAACAGAATAGAATCTCCTTGGAGCAGCCAGGACGGATCAGTGTGGCGCTGAAGCTGCTCTCCAGAGAAAGCAGGGCGTCCTGCGCGACTCGTGGTCCAGCACGGACGTTAGTTTTGCCAGGACCCTCTTGTCACATACGAACCTCCTGCAGAGAGTCCAGAGAACAGCCCAAGACAGAGCCGGTCTTCCCGAGGACTCTGTCCAGCTTGCTCCCTCTCTGAGATCTGTGCTGGCCGGGAAGGTGGCTCAGTCTAAGGAGATGTGGAGCGCTTTGATGGCAGAATGAGCCACAAGTCTGAAGGTTAGTCTAGGTGTTTGAATGCAGCTGCGTGGGGGGGCAGGAACGGGTGCTTGCTCAAACCTAATGAAATGCAGATTAGGGTCGTTGAGCCACTCCAGGTCCCCCTCAGCCTGTGAGTGGGGCATTTTCATACCTGAGACAGTTTTCAGGCTTCTCCAAACCCCACTGATGTTCTGCTGCTCCTCCATCTTCCTCTCGTAACTGGCCTTCCCCTCTCTGACCTTTCTCCTCAGCTCCTTCTGTACGGTCGTCAGCTTCCTCCTTGTTCCCTGATCTGAAAGCTCTCTTCTTCTTCTTCTTCAGGAGAGCTTTAACCTCAGGGCTCATCCACAGCTTGTTTGTTGTTGTTAGCAAAGTGCTGGGAGGGAACAGCGTTGTCAAGACCGAAGTTTATCTATGCTGTGACGGCATTAATGTCCTCCACACGTGTCTGGCAGAGCTCTGTCCACACGGTGGCGTGGAAGCAGTCCAAAAGAGCCTCCTCGCCGTATGGGGGACCGCAGCCTGCCTGTGTCCAACACACAGGCGGGACATGTATAATATCAGCTCTCTCTAGAGGAGCGAGGGGGGTCTGCAGAATAGGACTCCTCGGTGTTGGCATAAAACAAGTCCAGTGATTTATCCTCCATGCTGGGACAGGTGAAGTACTGTGTGCACGTTGCCAGAGCAGATGATGGAGAGGCATGACAGAAGAGGAAGAGGGTCTGTGGCTGCTGTGTCTGCAGCCTGCTGGTGACGGCGAGCCAGTTGTCAGAGGATACGTCCGCTTCAGCAGACCGGCTCTTCCCTACTGAAAACAGTGCTCGCTCATCCTTAAATGGAATGTTTTAATTGAAAGAAATCCCAGTAAAAAAAAAACAAAAAAAAAACACGCAGATTTGTGTACAAATACGTATATAAGGCTCACATAGAAAACAGTGACAGGAGCAGCAGGCTGCAAAATAGTGCCAACACTCACCAATAAAGAAAGGAAACAGGTAAGAGCTGCTGCAGCCAGCAGACAGCCTGTATGTCCAGGTTTCTTTTCTGCAGCGCTGTCCCATTAAAAAAGATTTCATTAAAACGTGTAGAAAAATGTGAGGGGTGGACTCACTTCTGTGGGATGCTGTATCTTGGTCCAGTGATGCAAGGTGGCGGCCATGCCTTGGTCAGCGACCTCTTTAAAAACCTGGTGTCAGTTCCTTTCAACGTGTTCAGCTGATGGACGACTTGTTAATCAAGGTCATTATTTAGCCATTTATGAAGACTTTTAACAGAGTCCTCTTACCTTTGCCCCAGTCATGCCGCAGGAATCCAGATGGAACCGCTCCTTTCTGAAGCTCGCTTCGCCCACTGGCAGAAACACACGTGTCCTCTGATGGCAAAAGGGTTGAGTGCAGACATTCGTGCTGCCACGAAGGATTTTCAAATGTGGCCCCTCGTCGCTTCTAATTGTCCCAACCCAACAAGCACGGAGCTCAGCATCAAGCTGGGAAGTGGTGAAAAGTAAGATAGGGGAAGTTTTTCTTCTTGCTTGAACAGCACGGAGCGCCGCAGCAGCGTCTCAGTGATTGCGCAATAACGGACAGCGTGCTGCTGAGAGGTGGACACAAGGAGAAGACAGGGAAAATGATGAACAACAACCACCACATCAGACTTCTTATGAGTGGGCAGTCTGTACAATAAATTGTCTGAATATTAGGCGGTGTAATCCCCATCCGTGCATACGTCACTGCGTGGCTGCATCTCATCACATTCAGTGTAAAAGCTGAAGTTGCTGCTAGTTAGCCTGCCGGTTAGCATGCATGTGTTTACTTATCGTTCCTCCGTCAAGTTAGCTCCGTAGCAACAAGGATACACAGGGAAATAAGGATAACTCATTCATTCATTCATTCATTCATTCATTCATAGATTCATTGTCTGTACCGCTCAGTCCAGTTCAGGGTGGTGGGGAAGCTGGAGTCTATCCCAGCAATTAGCAGGCGAGAGGCAGGACACATCCTGGACACGTCGCCGGTCCATCGCAGGCATTTTCTTGCCTACAGAAAAGCTGCTGAGCTTCAATTTCAAAGCAGAACACAGCTTTGCTTCAAAGCCGAACTGCTATGACGTCAGTGTTAAACGGGCCAATCGAAACGCTGCTCAGATCTCCGTCACTGACGAATGTAGTCACGTGACGAGAAATGGAACGTTAAAATCATGTAAATAGGCCTGCCAGACCACCTGTCAGCTGTCTGACTATTGTCAGACCCTGAGCGTGGCCTTGAGCTTGTCTGGAGGTTCTGGCAGGGATGGCAGCCCTGGTCCGCCGGTGGATGGTCGTCCCCCCCGGGGAGACATCATCCGCTGCCACCCAGCCAGATCTCCTGGAGGGACGGACGGTGGGGGGGAGGGGTCCCCCCTTTTATATATATAAAAATAAAAAAACTCCATCAGCTGACGGAGTCTGCTGCATGAACGTGCATGACCATGACAACAGTCGGGACTGCACTTTTTATAAGAAGGATGTCATCAGGTCACAGCCCGTCTCTGGTTGCAATGGTTCACTTTGTAAGCATGGCCACCAAAAGTCATTTTAATTTAGGAGCCATTTTATGACACATGTACTCTGGTTAGTATGTGTGCGTGTAAATGAGTGTGTAAACATGGTATATTTATTTATTCATTCATTTGAAAAGCCTGCTGAATATGTGGCACGTGTGCAGCGGACGATGTCCTCCACCTTCCTTTGCAACTGTGCTTGGATGGGGTGGGTTGATGTTCTGACCATTTCTAACCGCTCTCAGCACTACTTCAACACGAACTGATATTGGGTGAAACGTTGACCTCCAGATAAGCTTAAAGAAGATTTCTGTGTGCGCAACATTGAACTTTACAAAAAGTAACACCTGTGTCACTTCACCTGCATGCAGTGAGAGGAGAGGAGTGGGATGACAAATTCACATCATCTATACCGTGGTCACTGATAGCTGGGCAAGTTCAGTTATTGTCTCATCGTTCCTTTACGGCCGTTACCATAGCGACACGTTAATCAGCTGCTTCAGATCAGATGATTTTTGACAGGTGAATGAGAGAAACACGCTGCTTGACAACAGTTGTTTGGCATCAAAACTATCGAGGCCGACATAAAATAGTTCCTATAGCCTATTTTAGCAAGTTCGGTAATAATAAAAAAGAAAAACAGAAATAAACATTTGTTATAAAATGTTTACTGTGTGGGACCAGGGTGATGACGACGCCTCGACGCCCGCGTCGTGACGTGAAATGCAGCGCCTCGTTTAGTCCTGCACATTGGACTGTAGCCTATATTTGGTTGAAGGGAAGTCACGTCGTCATAACAGTTTAACAACACTAATAAAAAGGATCATTTATGGAATGATCACTTACTAGAGATTTCTTAAAAATAGACTTTAAAACATGAAGCTGTAAACATTTGAATGTAGGAAATGCATATAGAAATAAACGTTTCCCTTTAGCTAGGCTACATATATTTTTGAGTGTGTTTATCAACTTTTCATCCATTAAAAAGACGTTTTTAATGGGTATATATGGTATTTATATTGGCCCATACGGCATAAAAATAAATGATCATGCTCTCCTGATGCCGTTAGATGTCGGACAGACCACCGCGCGCGACTAAACAGCCGCTGTCACGTTGTACAATTTGACTTCGAAACATCTTCACTGACGCCGCAGCCGCATCTCTTCACGTCTGTTTCACATGCGCTTTTTATTTTCAGCAGCTACAGTACCAGGTGGGCTACAGGAGACACTTTTAAAAGGCGCGGGTCTTCTGAGGAGCGTGCGTGAGTCATGTCTGTCTCTAGGCAACCGCGACTGTCCAGCATCCAGGCGCAGAGGGGATTAGGCTGCACCTGCGCAGATTCTGCACGACAACAACATCTTTCTTGGTTGTTGGACTTTTATTTACTTCATTATGTTTAGATTGAGTGTTGATGTGTGTGACTGACACGTGTAGGCTGCTGGAAAGTGATGAAACTACGGAACAAAGTGCGTCCCGTGTTGGTTCACTCCGCCCCGCAACGTGTTTCTGTCAATTAAAGGAGGATTCTGAATTTTACGGGACGGGTGGCAACCCCGATGAGAGCTGGTCCTGCTGCATGTAAGAAAATGAAGTAAGCTGTTCTAATGTACAAGGTGTGTGTACATTTACTGCGTTTGTAGCAATGTTTGTAGACTGGTGTGAGCATAGAATTAAAGAAGCCACCATGCATTTGCTCTCTTTCTTTATACTTTATTTTAGTCACCCTCAACCCACCTTGAGAAGGTTGAAGCCAAACAGCATTTCATTTTCAAAACAATCTCTTAACTGTTAACATACAACCATCTACGACACACAGGGCCACAGCAGGAGCCTGGGTCTTCTGAGCACCTTCCTTGGTGAGCTGAGTGGATTTCTCTCGTGGATGTAGGACAAGCCTTACCTCCATCTCTGACAGCATCCTCTCCATCAGGAAACTCTGGTCAGGCACCACCTCATCTCCTGGCTGGAGGACATGATAAGGATGACATGAGGACATGATGAGGAGGACATGAGGACAGGATGAGGACATGAGGACATGAGAAGGATGACAGGAGGAAAGGATGAGGATGACATGACGACAGGATGAGGACATGATGAGGACATGAGAAGGATGACATCAGGATGGGACGAGGAGGACATGAGAAGGATGACATGACGACAGGATGAGGACATGAGAAGGATGACATCAGGATAGGACGAGGACAGGATGAGGACATGAGGACATGATAAGGATGACATGAGGACAGGATAAGGACATGATGAGGAGGACATGAGGACAGGATGAGGACATGAGGACAGAAGAAGGATGAAATCAGGACAGGATGATGACATGATGAGGAGGACATGAGGACAGGACGAGGACATGATGAGCAGGACATGAGAAGGACGACATGAGGACATGATGAGGACGACATGAGGACAGGATGAGGAGGACATGAGGACAGGATGAGTACAGCATGAGGAGGACATGAGAGGATGAAGACATGACAGTATGAGAATATTGACAGAGGAAAGGATGAGGAGATGATGAGGAGGACATCAGGACATGAGGACAGGATGACGACATGATGAGGACATGAGAAGGATGACAGGAGGGCAGGATGAGGACATGATGAGGAGGACATGAAGACAGGACGAGGACATGAGGAGGATGACGACATGATGAAGACATGAGGACAGGATGAGGACATGACGACAGAAGAAGGATGAAATCAGAACAGGATGACGACATGATGAGGAGGAGATGAGGAGGATGACATGAGGACAGGACGAGGACATGAGAAAGATGACATGAGGAGGACATGAGGACAGGATGAGGACATGATGAGGAGGACATGAGGACAGGATGAGGACATGAGGACATGATAAGGATGACATCAGGATAGGATGAGGACATGATAAGGAAGACATGAGGACAGGATGACGACGTGATGAGGACATGAGAAGGATGACATGAGAAGGATGAGATGAGGAAAGGATGAGGAGGACATCAGGACAGGATAAAGACATTGATGACAGAAGTACAGGATGAGGACATGAGGACAAGATAAGGATGACAGGAGGACATGATGAGGACATGAGAAGGATGAAATCAGGACATGAGAAGGATGAAATCAGGACATGAGAATGATGACATGAGGACATGATGAGGAGATGAGAAGGACGACATGAGGACATGAGGAGGACAACATGAGGACATGAGAAAGATGACATGAGGACATGAGGAAGACATGAGGACAGGATGAGGACATGAGGAGAAGGACATGAGAGGATGAAGACATGACAGTATGAGAATATTGACAGGAGGAAAGGATGAGGAGATGATGAGGAGGACATCAGGACAGGATAAAGACATGGATGTAGGACGAGTCTCACCCCCACCTCTGACAGCATCCTCTCCATCAGGAAACTCTGGTCAGGCACCACCTCATCTCCTGGCTGGAGAAAATGTACACGCTGTAACTTCTTTGTTATTTCCACGTCTGAAACGTTATTAAACAAATCCGTATACCTCGTGTCGCGTCGACATCTATCTCGAGCGTCCCGTATGATCGGCATACCGACCAGGAGAGGGGTGGCGGCTGAAGTGGAGATCTTTTAGCGTCGCGTCCGGACGGGATACATTCTCTGCGCTGCTCTCTGGGACATGCATCTCAGTGTCGTCTGCGAGGACTTTTCTCGCCGGCCGATACCGCGACTCCCCGTTTTGTGAGCCTCGTCCTACAGTGACAAATATGTTGACAAGAAGAAATCCACAAGATGATCATTTTCTGCACACACAAGAGAATCAGACCGCACCTGGCAGAACATACAGCGCAGCTTTTGGCTCAGGCTCTTGTCATTTCAGCTGATATTGCGGGGTGGGGAAGACAGACATAAAAAGAGCTTCTAGCGCCACATGTCAAGATTGACGTCCAACTGGACTCCAGAAGTCCACTGGTACCTTCCTGTGATGTCCTCTACTGCTCGGTTTAGTGCTTGTGTGGTTTTCCCTCTCATATGGAAGTGGCTTTGGCTAAAGGCTTCTGCTAAATAGAACAGAATAGAATCTCCTTGGAGCAGCCAGGACGGATCAGTGTGGCGCTGAAGCTGCTCTCCAGAGAAAGCAGGGCGTCCTGCGCGACTCGTGGTCCAGCACGGACGTTAGTTTTGCCAGGACCCTCTTGTCACATACGAACCTCCTGCAGAGAGTCCAGAGAACAGCCCAAGACTGAGCCGGTCTTCCCGAGGACTCTGTCCAGCTTGCTCCCTCTCTGAGATCTGTGCTGGCCGGGAAGGTGGCTCAGTCTAAGGAGATGTGGAGCGCTTTGATGGCAGAATGAGCCACAAGTCTGAAGGTTAGTCTAGGTGTTTGAATGCAGCTGCGTGGGGGGGGGCAGGAACGGGTGCTTGCTCAAACCTAATGAAATGCAGATTAGGGTCGTTGAGCCACTCCAGGTCCCCCTCAGCCTGTGAGTGGGGCATTTTCATACCTGAGACAGTTTTCAGGCTTCTCCAAACCCCACTGATGTTCTGCTGCTCCTCCATCTTCCTCTCGTAACTGGCCTTCCCCTCTCTGACCTTTCTCCTCAGCTCCTTCTGTACGGTCGTCAGCTTCCTCCTTGTTCCCTGATCTGAAAGCTCTCTTCTTCTTCTTCTTCAGGAGAGCTTTAACCTCAGGGCTCATCCACAGCTTGTTTGTTGTTGTTAGCAAAGTGCTGGGAGGGAACAGCGTTGTCAAGACCGAAGTTTATCTATGCTGTGACGGCATTAATGTCCTCCACACGTGTCTGGCAGAGCTCTGTCCACACGGTGGCGTGGAAGCAGTCCAAAAGAGCCTCCTCGCCGTATGGGGGACCGCAGCCTGCCTGTGTCCAACACACAGGCGGGACATGTATAATATCAGCTCTCTCTAGAGGAGCGAGGGGGGTCTGCAGAATAGGCCTCCTCGGTGTTGGCATAAAACAAGTCCAGTGATTTATCCTCCATGCTGGGACAGGTGAAGTACTGTGTGCACGTTGCCAGAGCAGATGATGGAGAGGCATGACAGAAGAGGAAGAGGGTCTGTGGCTGCTGTGTCTGCAGCCTGCTGGTGACGGCGAGCCAGTTGTCAGAGGATACGTCCGCTTCAGCAGACCGGCTCTTCCCTACTGAAAACAGTGCTCGCTCATCCTTAAATGGAATGTTTTAATTGAAAGAAATCCCAGTAAAAAAAAAACAAAAAAAAAACACGCAGATTTGTGTACAAATACGTATATAAGGCTCACATAGAAAACAGTGACAGGAGCAGCAGGCTGCAAAATAGTGCCAACACTCACCAATAAAGAAAGGAAACAGGTAAGAGCTGCTGCAGCCAGCAGACAGCCTGTATGTCCAGGTTTCTTTTCTACAGCGCTGTCCCATTTAAAAAGATTTCATTAAAACGTGTACAAAAATGTGAGGGGTGGACTCACTTCTGTGGGATGCTGTATCTTGGTCCAGTGATGCAAGGTGGCGGCCATGCCTTGGTCAGCGACCTCTTTAAAAACCTGGTGTCAGTTCCTTTCAACGTGTTCAGCTGATGGACGACTTGTTAATCAAGGTCATTATTTAGCCATTTATGAAGACTTTTAACAGAGTCCTCTTACCTTTGCCCCAGTCATGCCGCAGGAATCCAGATGGAACCGCTCCTTTCTGAAGCTCGCTTCGCCCACTGGCAGAAACACACGTGTCCTCTGATGGCAAAAGGGTTGAGTGCAGACATTCGTGCTGCCACGAAGGATTTTCAAATGTGGCCCCTCGTCGCTTCTAATTGTCCCAACCCAACAAGCACGGAGCTCAGCATCAAGCTGGGAAGTGGTGAAAAGTAAGATAGGGGAAGTTTTTCTTCTTGCTTGAACAGCACGGAGCGCCGCAGCAGCAGCAGCGTCTCAGTGATTGCGCAATAACGGACAGCGTGCTGCTGAGAGGTGGACACAAGGAGAAGACAGGGAAAATGATGAACAACAACCACCACATCAGACTTCTTATGAGTGGGCAGTCTGTACAATAAATTGTCTGAATATTAGGCGGTGTAATCCCCATCCGTGCGTGGCTGCATCTCATCACATTCAGTGTAAAAGCTGAAGTTGCTGCTAGTTAGCCTGCCGGTTAGCATGCATGTGTTTACTTATCGTTCCTCCGTCAAGTTAGCTCCGTAGCAACAAGGATACACAGGGAAATAAGGATAACTCATTCATTCATTCATAGATTCATTGTCTGTACCGCTCAGTCCAGTTCAGGGTGGTGGGGAAGCTGGAGTCTATCCCAGCAATTAGCAGGCGAGAGGCAGGACACATCCTGGACACGTCGCCGGTCCATCGCAGGCATTTTCTTGCCTACAGAAAAGCTGCTGAGCTTCAATTTCAAAGCAGAACACAGCTTTGCTTCAAAGCCGAACTGCTATGACGTCAGTGTTGAACGGGCCAATCGAAACGCTGCTCAGATCTCCGTCACTGACGAATGTAGTCACGTGACGAGAAATGGAACGTTAAAATCATGTAAATAGGCCTGCCAGACCACCTGTCAGCTGTCTGACTATTGTCAGACCCTGAGCGTGGCCTTGAGCTTGTCTGGAGGTTCTGGCAGGGATGGCAGCCCTGGTCCGCCGGTGGATGGTCGTCCCCCCCGGGGAGACATCATCCGCTGCCACCCAGCCAGATCTCCTGGAGGGACGGACGGTGGGGGGGAGGGGTCCCCCCTTTTATATATAAAATTTTTTTTTAAAAAAACTCCATCAGCTGACGGAGTCTGCTGCATGAACGTGCATGACCATGACAACAGTCGGGACTGCACTTTTTATAAGAAGGATGTCATCAGGTCACAGCCCGTCTCTGGTTGCAATGGTTCACTTTGTAAGCATGGCCACCAAAAGTCATTTTAATTTAGGAGCCATTTTATGACACATGTACTCTGGTTAGTATGTGTGCGTGTAAATGAGTGTGTAAACATGGTATATTTATTTATTCATTCATTTGAAAAGCCTGCTGAATATGTGGCACGTGTGCAGCGGACGATGTCCTCCACCTTCCTTTGCAACTGTGCTTGGATGGGGTGGGTTGATGTTCTGACCATTTCTAACCGCTTTCAGCACTACTTCAACACGAACTGATATTGGGTGAAACGTTGACCTCCAGATAAGCTTAAAGAAGATTTCTGTGTGCGCAACATTGAACTTTACAAAAAGTAACACCTGTGTCACTTCACCTGCATGCAGTGAGAGGAGTGGGATGACAAATTCACATCATCTATACCGTGGTCACTGATAGCTGGGCAAGTTCAGTTATTGTCTCATCGTTCCTTTACGGCCGTTACCATAGCGACACGTTAATCAGCTGCTTCAGATCAGGTGATTTTTGACAGGTGAATGAGAGAAACACGCTGCTTGACAACAGTTGTTTGGCATCAAAACTATCGAGGCCGACATAAAATAGCTCCTATAGCCTACTTTAGAAAGTTCGGTAATAATAAAAAAAGAAAAACAGAAATAAACATTTGTTATAAAATGTTTACTGTGTGGGACCAGGGTGATGACGACGCCTCGACGCCCGCGTCGTGACGTGAAATGCAGCGCCTCGTTTAGTCCTGCACATTGGACTGTAGCCTATATTTGGTTGAAGGGAAGTCACGTCGTCATAACAGTTTAACAGCACTAATAAAAAGGATCATTTATGGAATGATCACT
This sequence comes from Telmatherina bonti, assembly GCF_933228915.1. NCBI lineage: Eukaryota > Metazoa > Chordata > Actinopteri > Atheriniformes > Telmatherinidae > Telmatherina > Telmatherina bonti. Next base: position 11,841,393 of record NC_136628.1, on the reverse strand, counting down.
TACTAGAGATTTCTTAAAAATAGACTTTAAAACATGAAGCTGTAAACATTTGAATGTAGGAAATGCATATAGAAATAAACGTTTCCCTTTAGCTAGGCTACATATATTTTTGAGTGTGTTTATCAACTTTTCATCCATTAAAAAGACGTTTTCAATGGGTATATATGGTATTTATATTGGCCCACACGGCATATAAATAAATGATCATGCTCTCCTGATGCCGTTAGATGTCGGACAGACCACCGCGCGCGACTAAACAGCCGCTGTCACGTTGTACAATTTGACTTCGAAACATCTTCACTGACGCCGCAGCCGCATCTCTTCACGTCTGTTTGACATGCGCTTTTTATTTTCAGCAGCTACAGTACCAGGTGGGCTACAGGAGACACTTTTAAAAGGCGCGGGTCTTCTGAGGAGCGTGCGTGAGTCATGTCTGTCTCTAGGCAACCGCGACTGTCCAGCATCCAGGCGCAGAGGGGAGGAGGCTGCACCTGCGCAGATTCTGCACGACAACAACATCTTTCTTGGTTGTTGGACTTTTATTTACTTCATTATGTTTAGATTGAGTGTTGATGTGTGTGACTGACACGTGTAGGCTGCTGGAAAGTGATGAAACTACGGAACAAAGTGCGTCCCGTGTTGGTTCACTCCGCCCCGCAACGTGTTTCTGTCAATTAAAGGAGGATTCTGAATTTTACGGGACGGGTGGCAACCCCGATGAGAGCTGGTCCTGCTGCATGTAAGAAAATGAAGTAAGCTGTTCTAATGTACAAGGTGTGTACATTTACTGCGTTTGTAGCAATGTTTGTAGACTGGTGTGAGCATAGAATTAAAGAAGCCACCATGCATTTGCTCTCTTTCTTTATACTTTATTTTAGTCATCCTCAACCCACCTTGAGAAGGTTGAAGCCAAACAGCATTTCATTTTCAAAACAATCTCTTAACTTTTAACATACAACCATCTACGACACACAGGGCCACAGCAGGAGCCTGGGTCTTCTGAGCACCTTCCTTGGTGAGCTGAGTGGATTTCTCTCGTGGATGTAGGCCGAGTCTCACCCCCACTTCTGACAGCATCCTCTCCATCAGGAAACTCTGGTCAGGCACCACCTCATCTCCTGGCTGGAGGACATGATAAGGATGACATGAGGACATGATGAGGACATGATGAGGACATGAGAAGGATGACATCAGGATAGGACGAGGACAGGATGAGGACATGAGGACATGATAAGGATGACATGAGGACAGGATAAGGACATGATGAGGAGGACATGAGGACAGGATGAGGACATGAGGACAGAAGAAGGATGAAATCAGGACAGGATGATGACATGATGAGGAGGACATGAGGACAGGACGAGGACATGATGAGCAGGACATGAGAAGGACGACATGAGGACATGATGAGGACGACATGAGGACAGGATGAGGAGGACATGAGGACAGGATGAGTACAGCATGAGGAGGACATGAGAGGATGAAGACATGACAGTATGAGAATATTGACAGAGGAAAGGATGAGGAGAAGATGAGGAGGACATCAGGACATGAGGACAGGATGACGACATGATGAGGACATGAGGACATGAGAAGGATGACAGGAGGGCAGGATGAGGACATGATGAGGAGGACATGAAGACAGGACGAGGACATGAGGAGGATGACGACATGATGAAGACATGAGGACAGGATGAGGACATGACGACAGAAGAAGGATGAAATCAGAACAGGATGACGACATGATGAGGAGGAGATGAGGAGGATGACATGAGGACAGGACGAGGACATGAGAAAGATGACATGAGGACATGAGGAGGACATGAGGACAGGATGAGGACATGATGAGAAGGACATGAGAGGATGAAGACATGACAGTATGAGAATATTGACAGAGGAAAGGATGAGGAGATGATGAGGAGGACATGAGGACAGGATGAGGACATGAGGACATGAGAATGATGACATGAGGACATGATGAGGACATGAGAAGGACGACATGAGGAGGATGACATGAGGACATGATGAGGACATGAGGAGGACAACATGAGGACATGAGAAAGATGACATGAGGACATGAGGAAGACATGAGGACAGGATGAGGACATGAGGAGGACATGAGGACAGGATGAGTACAGCATGAGGAGGACATGAGAGGATGAAGACATGACAGTATGAGAATATTGACAGAGGAAAGGATGAGGAGAAGATGAGGAGGACATCAGGACATGAGGACAGGATGACGACATGATGAGGACATGAGGACATGAGAAGGATGACAGGAGGGCAGGATGAGGACATGATGAGGAGGACATGAAGACAGGACGAGGACATGAGGAGGATGACGACATGATGAAGACATGAGGACAGGATGAGGACATGACGACAGAAGAAGGATGAAATCAGAACAGGATGACGACATGATGAGGAGGAGATGAGGAGGATGACATGAGGACAGGACGAGGACATGAGAAAGATGACATGAGGACATGAGGAGGACATGAGGACAGGATGAGGACATGATGAGAAGGACATGAGAGGATGAAGACATGACAGTATGAGAATATTGACAGAGGAAAGGATGAGGAGATGATGAGGAGGACATGAGGACAGGATGAGGACATGAGGACATGAGAATGATGACATGAGGACATGATGAGGACATGAGAAGGACGACATGAGGAGGATGACATGAGGACATGATGAGGACATGAGGAGGACAACATGAGGACATGAGAAAGATGACATGAGGACATGAGGAAGACATGAGGACAGGATGAGGACATGAGGAGGACATGAGGACAGGATGAGAAGGAGATGAGAGGATGAAGACATGACAGTATGAGAATATTGACAGAGGAAAGGATGAGGAGATGAGGAGGAGGACATGAGAAGGATGACATGAGGACGGGATGAGGACGGTATGAGGACATGATAAGAATGACATGAAGACAGGACGGGGACATGAGGAGGATGACATGAGGACATGATGAGGACATGAGAAGGATGACATGAGGAGGATGACATGAGGACATGAGGAGGACATGAGGACAGGATGACGACATGATGAGGAGGACATGAGGACATGATGAGGACATGACAGTATGAGGATATTGACAGGAGGAAAGGATGGACATGATGACAGGATGAGGACATGATGAGGAGGACATGAGGACAGAATGAGGACATGAAGAGGAGGACATGAGGACAGGATGAGGACATGATGAGGAGGACATGAGAGGATGAAGACATGACAGTATGAGAATATTAACAGAGGAAAGGATGAGGACAGGATGAGGAGGACATGAGGACAGGATGAGGACATGAGGACATGATAAAAATGACATGAGGACAGGATGAGGACATGAGGAGGAGGACATGAGAAGGATGACATGAGGACAGGATGAGGACGGGATGAGGACATGATAAGAATGACATGAAGACAGGACGAGGACATGAGGAGGATGACATGAGGACATGATGAGGGCATGAGAAGGATGACATGAGGACAGGATGAGGACATGAGAAAGATGACATGAGGACATGAGGAGGACATGAGGACAGGATGAGGACATGATGAGAAGGACATGAGAGGATGAAGACATGACAGTATGAGAATATTGACAGAGGAAAGGATGAGGAGATGATGAGGAGGACATGAGGACAGGATGAGGACATGAGGACATGAGAATGATGACATGAGGACATGATGAGGACATGAGAAGGACGACATGAGGAGGATGACATGAGGACATGATGAGGACATGAGGAGGACAACATGAGGACATGAGAAAGATGACATGAGGACATGAGGAAGACATGAGGACAGGATGAGAACATGAGGAGGACATGAGGACAGGATGAGAAGGAGATGAGAGGATGAAGACATGACAGTATGAGAATATTGACAGAGGAAAGGATGAGGAGATGAGGAGGAGGACATGAGAAGGATGACATGAGGACGGGATGAGGACGGTATGAGGACATGATAAGAATGACATGAAGACAGGACGGGGACATGAGGAGGATGACATGAGGACATGATGAGGACATGAGAAGGATGACATGAGGAGGATGACATGAGGACATGAGGAGGACATGAGGACAGGATGACGACATGATGAGGAGGACATGAGGACATGATGAGGACATGACAGTATGAGGATATTGACAGGAGGAAAGGATGGACATGATGACAGGATGAGGACATGATGAGGAGGACATGAGGACAGAATGAGGACATGAAGAGGAGGACATGAGGACAGGATGAGGACATGATGAGGAGGACAAGAGAGGATGAAGACATGACAGTATGAGAATATTAACAGAGGAAAGGATGAGGACAGGATGAGGAGGACATGAGGACAGGATGAGGACATGAGGACATGATAAAAATGACATGAGGACAGGATGAGGACATGAGGAGGAGGACATGAGAAGGATGACATGAGGACAGGATGAGGACGGGATGAGGACATGATAAGAATGACATGAAGACAGGACGAGGACATGAGGAGGATGACATGAGGACATGATGAGGGCATGAGAAGGATGACATGAGGACAGGATGAGGACATGAGAAGGATGACATGAGGACAGGATGAGGACATGATGAGGAGGACATGAGGACAGGATGAGGACATGAGGACATGAGAAGGATGAGGAGGACATGATGAGGACATGATAAAGATGACATGAGGACATGATGAGGACATGACAGTATGAGAATATTGACAGGAGGAAAGGATGAGGAGATGATGAGGAGGACATCAGGACAGGATAAAGACATGGATGTAGGACGAGTCTCACCCCCACCTCTGACAGCATCCTCTCCATCAGGAAACTCTGGTCAGGCACCACCTCATCTCCTGGCTGGAGAAAATGTACACGCTGTAACTTCTTTGTTATTTCCACGTCTGAAACGTTATTAAACAAATCCGTATACCTCGTGTCGCGTCGACATCTATCTCGAGCGTCCCGTATGATCGGCATACCGACCAGGAGAGGGGTGGCGGCTGAAGTGGAGATCTTTTAGCGTCGCGTCCGGACGGGATACATTCTCTGCGCTGCTCTCTGGGACATGCATCTCAGTGTCGTCTGCGAGGACTTTTCTCGCCGGCCGATACCGCGACTCCCCGTTTTGTGAGCCTCGTCCTACAGTGACAAATATGTTGACAAGAAGAAATCCACAAGATGATCATTTTCTGCACACACAAGAGAATCAGACCGCACCTGGCAGAACATACAGCGCAGCTTTTGGCTCAGGCTCTTGTCATTTCAGCTGATATTGCGGGGTGGGGAAGACAGACATAAAAAGAGCTTCTAGCGCCACATGTCAAGATTGACGTCCAACTGGACTCCAGAAGTCCACTGGTACCTTCCTGTGATGTCCTCTACTGCTCGGTTTAGTGCTTGTGTGGTTTTCACTCTCATATCTAAGTGGCTTTGGCTAAAGGCTTCTGCTAAATAGAACAGAATAGAATCTCCTTGGAGCAGCCAGGACGGATCAGTGTGGCGCTGAAGCTGCTCTCCAGAGAAAGCAGGGCGTCCTGCGCGACTCGTGGTCCAGCACGGACGTTAGTTTTGCCAGGACCCTCTTGTCACATACGAACCTCCTGCAGAGAGTCCAGAGAACAGCCCAAGACAGAGCCGGTCTTCCCGAGGACTCTGTCCAGCTTGCTCCCTCTCTGAGATCTGTGCTGGCCGGGAAGGTGGCTCAGTCTAAGGAGATGTGGAGCGCTTTGATGGCAGAATGAGCCACAAGTCTGAAGGTTAGTCTAGGTGTTTGAATGCAGCTGCGTGGGGGGGCAGGAACGGGTGCTTGCTCAAACCTAATGAAATGCAGATTAGGGTCGTTGAGCCACTCCAGGTCCCCCTCAGCCTGTGAGTGGGGCATTTTCATACCTGAGACAGTTTTCAGGCTTCTCCAAACCCCACTGATGTTCTGCTGCTCCTCCATCTTCCTCTCGTAACTGGCCTTCCCCTCTCTGACCTTTCTCCTCAGCTCCTTCTGTACGGTCGTCAGCTTCCTCCTTGTTCCCTGATCTGAAAGCTCTCTTCTTCTTCTTCTTCTTCTTCTTCAGGAGAGCTTTAACCTCAGGGCTCATCCACAGCTTGTTTGTTGTTGTTAGCAAAGTGCTGCGTCGCTGGGAGGGAACAGCGTTGTCAAGACCGAAGTTTATCTATGCTGTGACGGCATTAATGTCCTCCACACGTGTCTGGCAGAGCTCTGTCCACACGGTGGCGTGGAAGCAGTCCAAAAGAGCCTCCTCGCTCTCAGCGGCCCGCCTCCTCGCCGTATGGGGGACCGCAGCCTGCCTGTGTCCAACACACAGGCGGGACATGTATAATATGGGGATCAGCTCTCCCTAGAGGAGCGAGGGGGGTCTGCAGAATAGGCCTCCTCGGTGTTGGCATAAAACAAGTCCAGTGATTTATCCTCCATGCTGGGACAGGTGAAGTACTGTGTGCACGTTGCCAGAGCAGATGATGGAGAGGCATGACAGAAGAGGAAGAGGGTCTGTGGCTGCTGTGTCTGCAGCCTGCTGGTGACGGCGAGCCAGTTGTCAGAGGATACGTCCGCTTCAGCAGACCGGCTCTTCCCTACTGAAAACAGTGCTCGCTCATCCTTAAATGGAATGTTTTAATTGAAAGAAATCCCAGTAAAAAAAAACCACAAAAAAAACCCGCAGATTTGTGTACAAATACGTATATAAGGCTCACATAGAAAACAGTGACAGGAGCAGCAGGCTGCAAAATAGTGCCAACACTCACCAATAAAGAAAGGAAACAGGTAAGAGCTGCTGCAGCCAGCAGACAGCCTGTATGTCCAGGTTTCTTTTCTACAGCGCTGTCCCATTAAAAAAGATTTCATTAAAACGTGTACAAAAATGTGAGGGGTGGACTCACTTCTGTGGGATGCTGTATCTTGGTCCAGTGATGCAAGGTGGCGGCCATGCCTTGGTCAGCGACCTCTTTAAAAACCTGGTGTCAGTTCCTTTCAACGTGTTCAGCTGATGGACGACTTGTTAATCAAGGTCATTATTTAGCCATTTATGAAGACTTTTAACAGAGTCCTCTTACCTTTGCCCCAGTCATGCCGCAGGAATCCAGATGGAACCGCTCCTTTCTGAAGCTCGCTTCGCCCACTGGCAGAAACACACGTGTCCTCTGATGGCAAAAGGGTTGAGTGCAGACATTCGTGCTGCCACGAAGGATTTTCAAATGTGGCCCCTCGTCGCTTCTAATTGTCCCAACCCAACAAGCACGGAGCTCAGCATCAAGCTGGGAAGTGGTGAAAAGTAAGATAGGGGAAGTTTTTCTTCTTGCTTGAACAGCACGGAGCGCCGCAGCAGCAGCGTCTCAGTGATTGCGCAATAACGGACAGCGTGCTGCTGAGAGGTGGACACAAGGAGAAGACAGGGAAAATGATGAACAACAACCACCACATCAGACTTCTTATGAGTGGGCAGTCTGTACAATAAATTGTCTGAATATTAGGCGGTGTAATCCCCATCCTGCGTGGCTGCATCTCATCACATTCAGTGTAAAAGCTGAAGTTGCTGCTAGTTAGCCTGCCGGTTAGCATGCATGTGTTTACTTATCGTTCCTCCGTCAAGTTAGCTCCGTAGCAACAAGGATACACAGGGAAATAAGGATAACTCATTCATTCATTCATTCATTCATTCATAGATTCATTGTCTGTACCGCTCAGTCCAGTTCAGGGTGGTGGGGAAGCTGGAGTCTATCCAAGCAATTAGCAGGCGAGAGGCAGGACACATCCTGGACACGTCGCCGGTCCATCGCAGGCATTTTCTTGCCTACAGAAAAGCTGCTGAGCTTCAATTTCAAAGCAGAACACAGCTTTGCTTCAAAGCCGAACTGCTATGACGTCAGTGTTGAACGGGCCAATCGAAACGCTGCTCAGATCTCCGTCACTGACGAATGTAGTCACGTGACGAGAAATGGAACGTTAAAATCATGTAAATAGGCCTGCCAGACCACCTGTCAGCTGTCTGACTATTGTCAGACCCTGAGCGTGGCCTTGAGCTTGTCTGGAGGTTCTGGCAGGGATGGCAGCCCTGGTCCGCCGGTGGATGGTCGTCCCCCCCGGGGAGACATCATCCGCTGCCACCCAGCCAGATCTCCTGGAGGGACGGACGGTGGGGGGGAGGGGTCCCCCCTTTTATATTAAAAAAAAAAAAACTTGTCTGGAGGTTCTGGCAGGGATGGCAGCCCTGGTCCGCCGGTGGATGGTCGTCCCCCCCGGGGAGACATCATCCGCTGCCACCCAGCCAGATCTCCTGGAGGGACGGACGGTGGGGGGGGGAGGGGTCCCCCCTTTTATATATTAAAAAAAAAAAAACTCCATCAGCTGACGGAGTCTGCTGCATGAACGTGCATGACCATGACAACAGTCGGGACTGCACTTTTTATAAGAAGGATGTCATCAGGTCACAGCCCGTCTCTGGTTGCAATGGTTCACTTTGTAAGCATGGCCACCAAAAGTCATTTTAATTTAGGAGCCATTTTATGACACATGTACTCTGGTTAGTATGTGTGCGTGTAAATGAGTGTGTAAACATGGTATATTTATTTATTCATTCATTTGAAAAGCCTGCTGAATATGTGGCACGTGTGCAGCGGACGATGTCCTCCACCTTCCTTTGCAACTGTGCTTGGATGGGGTGGGTTGATGTTCTGACCATTTCTAACCGCTCTCAGCACTACTTCAACACGAACTGATATTGGGTGAAACGTTGACCTCCAGATAAGCTTAAAGAAGATTTCTGTGTGCGCAACATTGAACTTTACAAAAAGTAACACCTGTGTCACTTCACCTGCATGCAGTGAGAGGAGAGGAGTGGGATGACAAATTCACATCATCTATACCGTGGTCACTGATAGCTGGGCAAGTTCAGTTATCGTCTCATCGTTCCTTTACGGCCGTTACCATAGCGACACGTTAGTCAGCTGCTTCAGATCAGGTGATTTTTGACAGGTGAATGAGAGAAACACGCTGCTTGACAACAGTTGTTTGGCATCAAAACTATCGAGGCCGACATAAAATAGCTCCTATAGCCTACTTTAGAAAGTTTGGTAATAATAAAAAAGAAAAACAGAAATAAACATTTGTTATAAAATGTTTACTGTGTGGGACCAGGGTGATGACGACGCCTCGACGCCCGCGTCGTGACGTGAAATGCAGCGCCTCGTTTAGTCCTGCACATTGGACTGTAGCCTATATTTGGTTGAAGGGAAGTCACGTCGTCATAACAGTTTAACAACACTAATAAAAAGGATCATTTATGGAATGATCACTTACTAGAGATTTCTTAAAAATACACTTTAAAACATGAAGCTGTAAACATTTGAATGTAGGAAATGCATATAGAAATAAACGTTTCCCTTTAGCTAGGCTACATATATTTTTGAGTGTGTTTATCAACTTTTCATCCATTAAAAAGACGTTTTTAATGGGTATATATGGTATTTATATTGGCCCACACGGCATATAAATAAATGATCATGCTCTCCTGATGCCGTTAGATGTCGGACAGACCACCGCGCGCGACTGAACAGCCGCTGTCACGTTGTACAATTTGACTTCGAAACATCTTCACTGACGCCGCAGCCGCATCTCTTCACGTCTGTTTCACATGCGCTTTTTATTTTCAGCAGCTACAGTACCAGGTGGGCTACAGGAGACACTTTTAAAAGGCGCGGGTCTTCTGAGGAGCGTGCGTGAGTCATGTCTGTCTCTAGGCAACCGCGACTGTCCAGCATCCAGGCGCAGAGGGGAGGAGGCTGCACCTGCGCAGATTCTGCACGACAACAACATCTTTCTTGGTTGTTGGACTTTTATTTACTTCATTATGTTTAGATTGAGTGTTGATGTGTGTGACTGACACGTGTAGGCTGCTGGAAAGTGATGAAACTACGGAACAAAGTGCGTCCCGTGTTGGTTCACTCCGCCCCGCAACGTGTTTCTGTCAATTAAAGGAGGATTCTGAATTTTACGGGACGGGTGGCAACCCCGATGAGAGCTGGTCCTGCTGCATGTAAGAAAATGAAGTAAGCTGTTCTAATGTACAAGGTGTGTGTACATTTACTGCGTTTGTAGCAATGTTTGTAGACTGGTGTGAGCATAGAATTAAAGAAGCCACCATGCATTTGCTCTCTTTCTTTATACTTTATTTTAGTCATCCTCAACCCACCTTGAGAAGGTTGAAGCCAAACAGCATTTCATTTTCAAAACAATCTCTTAACTTTTAACATACAACCATCTACGACACACAGGGCCACAGCAGGAGCCTGGGTCTTCTGAGCACCTTCCTTGGTGAGCTGAGTGGATTTCTCTCGTGGATGTAGGACAAGCCTTACCTCCATCTCTGACAGCATCCTCTCCATCAGGAAACTCTGGTCAGGCACCACCTCATCTCCTGGCTGGAGGACATGATAAGGATGACATGAGGACATGATGAGGAGGACATGAGGACAGGATGAGGACATGAGGACATGAGAAGGATGACAGGAGGAAAGGATGAGGAGGACATGAGGACATGAGAAGGATGACATGAGGACATGATGAGGATGACATGACGACAGGATGAGGACATGATGAGGACATGAGAAGGATGACATCAGGATAGGACGAGGAGGACATGAGAAGGATGACATCAGGATAGGACGAGGACAGGATGAGGACATGAGGACATGATAAGGATGACATGAGGACAGGATAAGGACATGATGAGGAGGACATGAGGACAGGATGAGGACATGAGGACAGAAGAAGGATGAAATCAGGACAGGATGATGACATGATGAGGAGGACATGAGGACAGGATGAGGACATGATGAGCAGGACATGAGAAGGACGACATGAGGACGACATGAGGACAGGATGAGGAGGACATGAGGACAGGATGAGTACAGCATGAGGAGGACATGAGAGGATGAAGACATGACAGTATGAGAATATTGACAGAGGAAAGGATGAGGAGATGATGAGGAGGACATCAGGACATGAGGACAGGATGACGACATGATGAGGACATGAGAAGGATGACAGGAGGGCAGGATGAGGACATGATGAGGAGGACATGAAGACAGGACGAGGACATGAGGAGGATGACAACATGATGAAGACATGAGGACAGGATGAGGACATGACGACAGAAGAAGGATGAAATCAGAACAGGATGACGACATGATGAGGAGGAGATGAGGAGGATGACATGAGGACAGGACGAGGACATGAGAAAGATGACATGAGGAGGACATGAGGACAGGATGAGGACATGATGAGGAGGACATGAGGACAGGATGAGGACATGAGGACATGATAAGGATGACATCAGGATAGGATGAGGACATGATAAGGAAGACATGAGGACAGGATGACGACGTGATGAGGACATGAGAAGGATGACATGAGAAGGATGAGATGAGGAAAGGATGAGGAGGACATCAGGACAGGATAAAGACATTGATGACAGAAGTACAGGATGAGGACATGAGGACAAGATAAGGATGACAGGAGGACATGATGAGGACATGAGAAGGATGAAATCAGGACATGAGAAGGATGACATGAGGACATGAGAATGATGACATGAGGACATGATGAGGAGATGAGAAGGACGACATGAGGAGGATGACATGAGGACATGAGGAGGACAACATGAGGACATGAGAAAGATGACATGAGGACATGAGGAAGACATGAGGACAGGATGAGGACATGAGGAGAAGGACATGAGAGGATGAAGACATGACAGTATGAGAATATTGACAGGAGGAAAGGATGAGGAGATGATGAGGAGGACATCAGGACAGGATAAAGACATGGATGTAGGACGAGTCTCACCCCCACCTCTGACAGCATCCTCTCCATCAGGAAACTCTGGTCAGGCACCACCTCATCTCCTGGCTGGAGAAAATGTACACGCTGTAACTTCTTTGTTATTTCCACGTCTGAAACGTTATTAAACAAATCCGTATACCTCGTGTCGCGTCGACATCTATCTCGAGCGTCCCGTATGATCGGCATACCGACCAGGAGAGGGGTGGCGGCTGAAGTGGAGATCTTTTAGCGTCGCGTCCGGACGGGATACATTCTCTGCGCTGCTCTCTGGGACATGCATCTCAGTGTCGTCTGCGAGGACTTTTCTCGCCGGCCGATACCGCGACTCCCCGTTTTGTGAGCCTCGTCCTACAGTGACAAATATGTTGACAAGAAGAAATCCACAAGATGATCATTTTCTGCACACACAAGAGAATCAGACCGCACCTGGCAGAACATACAGCGCAGCTTTTGGCTCAGGCTCTTGTCATTTCAGCTGATATTGCGGGGTGGGGAAGACAGACATAAAAAGAGCTTCTAGCCCCACATGTCAAGATTGACGTCCAACTGGACTCCAGAAGTCCACTGGTACCTTCCTGTGATGTCCTCTACTGCTCGGTTTAGTGCTTGTGTGGTTTTCACTCTCATATGGAAGTGGCTTTGGCTAAAGGCTTCTGCTAAATAGAACAGAATAGAATCTCCTTGGAGCAGCCAGGACGGATCAGTGTGGCGCTGAAGCTGCTCTCCAGAGAAAGCAGGGCGTCCTGCGCGACTCGTGGTCCAGCACGGACGTTAGTTTTGCCAGGACCCTCTTGTCACATACGAACCTCCTGCAGAGAGTCCAGAGAACAGCCCAAGACTGAGCCGGTCTTCCCGAGGACTCTGTCCAGCTTGCTCCCTCTCTGAGATCTGTGCTGGCCGGGAAGGTGGCTCAGTCTAAGGAGATGTGGAGCGCTTTGATGGCAGAATGAGCCACAAGTCTGAAGGTTAGTCTAGGTGTTTGAATGCAGCTGCGTGGGGGGGCAGGAACGGGTGCTTGCTCAAACCTAATGAAATGCAGATTAGGGTCGTTGAGCCACTCCAGGTCCCCCTCAGCCTGTGAGTGGGGCATTTTCATACCTGAGACAGTTTTCAGGCTTCTCCAAACCCCACTGATGTTCTGCTGCTCCTCCATCTTCCTCTCGTAACTGGCCTTCCCCTCTCTGACCTTTCTCCTCAGCTCCTTCTGTACGGTCGTCAGCTTCCTCCTTGTTCCCTGATCTGAAAGCTCTCTTCTTCTTCTTCTTCAGGAGAGCTTTAACCTCAGGGCTCATCCACAGCTTGTTTGTTGTTGTTAGCAAAGTGCTGGGAGGGAACAGCGTTCTCAAGACCGAAGTTTATCTATGCTGTGACGGCATTAATGTCCTCCACACGTGTCTGGCAGAGCTCTGTCCACACGGTGGCGTGGAAGCAGTCCAAAAGAGCCTCCTCGCTCTCAGCGGCCCGCCTCCTCGCCGTATGGGGGACCGCAGCCTGCCTGTGTCCAACACACAGGCGGGACATGTATAATATGGGGATCAGCTCTCCCTAGAGGAGCGAGGGGGGTCTGCAGAATAGGCCTCCTCGGTGTTGGCATAAAACAAGTCCAGTGATTTATCCTCCATGCTGGGACAGGTGAAGTACTGTGTGCACGTTGCCAGAGCAGATGATGGAGAGGCATGACAGAAGAGGAAGAGGGTCTGTGGCTGCTGTGTCTGCAGCCTGCTGGTGACGGCGAGCCAGTTGTCAGAGGATACGTCCGCTTCAGCAGACCGGCTCTTCCCTACTGAAAACAGTGCTCGCTCATCCTTAAATGGAATGTTTTAATTGAAAGAAATCCCAGTAAAAAAAAAACAAAAAAAAAACACGCAGATTTGTGTACAAATACGTATATAAGGCTCACATAGAAAACAGTGACAGGAGCAGCAGGCTGCAAAATAGTGCCAACACTCACCAATAAAGAAAGGAAACAGGTAAGAGCTGCTGCAGCCAGCAGACAGCCTGTATGTCCAGGTTTCTTTTCTACAGCGCTGTCCCATTAAAAAAGATTTCATTAAAACGTGTACAAAAATGTGAGGGGTGGACTCACTTCTGTGGGATGCTGTATCTTGGTCCAGTGATGCAAGGTGGCGGCCATGCCTTGGTCAGCGACCTCTTTAAAAACCTGGTGTCAGTTCCTTTCAACGTGTTCAGCTGATGGACGACTTGTTAATCAAGGTCATTATTTAGCCATTTATGAAGACTTTTAACAGAGTCCTCTTACCTTTGCCCCAGTCATGCCGCAGGAATCCAGATGGAACCGCTCCTTTCTGAAGCTCGCTTCGCCCACTGGCAGAAACACACGTGTCCTCTGATGGCAAAAGGGTTGAGTGCAGACATTCGTGCTGCCACGAAGGATTTTCAAATGTGGCCCCTCGTCGCGTCTAATTGTCCCAACCCAACAAGCACGGAGCTCAGCATCAAGCTGGGAAGTGGTGAAAAGTAAGATAGGGGAAGTTTTTCTTCTTGCTTGAACAGCACGGAGCGCCGCAGCAGCAGCGTCTCAGTGATTGCGCAATAACGGACAGCGTGCTGCTGAGAGGTGGACACAAGGAGAAGACAGGGAAAATGATGAACAACAACCACCACATCAGACTTCTTATGAGTGGGCAGTCTGTACAATAAATTGTCTGAATATTAGGCGGTGTAATCCCCATCCTGCGTGGCTGCATCTCGTCACATTCAGTGTAAAAGCTGAAGTTGCTGCTAGTTAGCCTGCCGGTTAGCATGCATGTGTTTACTTATCGTTCCTCCGTCAAGTTAGCTCCGTAGCAACAAGGATACACAGGGAAATAAGGATAACTCATTCATTCATTCATTCATTCATTCATAGATTCATTGTCTGTACCGCTCAGTCCAGTTCAGGGTGGTGGGGAAGCTGGAGTCTATCCAAGCAATTAGCAGGCGAGAGGCAGGACACATCCTGGACACGTCGCCGGTCCATCGCAGGCATTTTCTTGCCTACAGAAAAGCTGCTGAGCTTCAATTTCAAAGCAGAACACAGCTTTGCTTCAAAGCCAAACTGCTATGACGTCAGTGTTGAACGGGCCAATCGAAACGCTGCTCAGATCTCCGTCACTGACGAATGTAGTCACGTGACGAGAAATGGAACGTTAAAATCATGTAAATAGGCCTGCCAGACCACCTGTCAGCTGTCTGACTATTGTCAGACCCTGAGCGTGGCCTTGAGCTTGTCTGGAGGTTCTGGCAGGGATGGCAGCCCTGGTCCGCCGGTGGATGGTCGTCCCCCCCGGGGAGACATCATCCGCTGCCACCCAGCCAGATCTCCTGGAGGGACGGACGGTGGGGGGGAGGGGTCCCCCCTTTTATATAAAAAAAAAAAAACTTGTCTGGAGGTTCTGGCAGGGATGGCAGCCCTGGTCCGCCGGTGGATGGTCGTCCCCCCCGGGGAGACATCATCCGCTGCCACCCAGCCAGATCTCCTGGAGGGACGGACGGTGGGGGGGGAGGGGTCCCCCCTTTTATATATTAAAAAAAAAAAAACTCCATCAGCTGACGGAGTCTGCTGCATGAACGTGCATGACCATGACAACAGTCGGGACTGCACTTTTTATAAGAAGGATGTCATCAGGTCACAGCCCGTCTCTGGTTGCAATGGTTCACTTTGTAAGCATGGCCACCAAAAGTCATTTTAATTTAGGAGCCATTTTATGACACATGTACTCTGGTTAGTATGTGTGCGTGTAAATGAGTGTGTAAACATGGTATATTTATTTATTCATTCATTTGAAAAGCCTGCTGAATATGTGGCACGTGTGCAGCGGACGATGTCCTCCACCTTCCTTTGCAACTGTGCTTGGATGGGGTGGGTTGATGTTCTGACCATTTCTAACCGCTTTCAGCACTACTTCAACACGAACTGATATTGGGTGAAACGTTGACCTCCAGATAAGCTTAAAGAAGATTTCTGTGTGCGCAACATTGAACTTTACAAAAAGTAACACCTGTGTCACTTCACCTGCATGCAGTGAGAGGAGAGGAGTGGGATGACAAATTCACATCATCTATACCGTGGTCACTGATAGCTGGGCAAGTTCAGTTATCGTCTCATCGTTCCTTTACGGCCGTTACCATAGCGACACGGTAATCAGCTGCTTCAGATCAGATGATTTTTGACAGGTGAATGAGAGAAACACGCTGCTTGACAACAGTTGTTTGGCATCAAAACTATCGAGGCCGACATAAAATAGTTCCTATAGCCTATTTTAGCAAGTTCGGTAATAATAAAAAAGAAAAACAGAAATAAACATTTGTTATAAAATGTTTACTGTGTGGGACCAGGGTGATGACGACGCCTCGACGCCCGCGTCGTGACGTGAAATGCAGCGCCTCGTTTAGTCCTGCACATTGGACTGTTCCTATATTTGGTTGAAGGGAAGTCACGTCGTCATAACAGTTTAACAACACTAATAAAAAGGATCATTTATGGAATGATCACTTACTAGAGATTTCTTAAAAATAGACTTTAAAACATGAAGCTGTAAACATTTGAATGTAGGAAATGCATATAGAAATAAACGTTTCCCTTTAGCTAGGCTACATATATTTTTGAGTGTGTTTATCAACTTTTCATCCATTAAAAAGACGTTTTTAATGGGTATATATGGTATTTATATTGGCCCATACGGCATAAAAATAAATGATCATGCTCTCCTGATGCCGTTAGATGTCGGACAGACCACCGCGCGCGACTAAACAGCCGCTGTCACGTTGTACAATTTGACTTCGAAACATCTTCACTGACGCCGCAGCCGCATCTCTTCACGTCTGTTTCACATGCGCTTTTTATTTTCAGCAGCTACAGTACCAGGTGGGCTACAGGAGACACTTTTAAAAGGCGCGGGTCTTCTGAGGAGCGTGCGTGAGTCATGTCTGTCTCTAGGCAACCGCGACTGTCCAGCATCCAGGCGCAGAGGGGAGGAGGCTGCACCTGCGCAGATTCTGCACGACAACAACATCTTTCTTGGTTGTTGGACTTTTATTTACTTCATTATGTTTAGATTGAGTGTTGATGTGTGTGACTGACACGTGTAGGCTGCTGGAAAGTGATGAAACTACGGAACAAAGTGCGTCCCGTGTTGGTTCACTCCGCCCCGCAACGTGTTTCTGTCAATTAAAGGAGGATTCTGAATTTTACGGGACGGGTGGCAACCCCGATGAGAGCTGGTCCTGCTGCATGTAAGAAAATGAAGTAAGCTGTTCTAATGTACAAGGTGTGTGTACATTTACTGCGTTTGTAGCAATGTTTGTAGACTGGTGTGAGCATAGAATTAAAGAAGCCACCATGCATTTGCTCTCTTTCTTTATACTTTATTTTAGTCACCCTCAACCCACCTTGAGAAGGTTGAAGCCAAACAGCATTTCATTTTCAAAACAATCTCTTAACTGTTAACATACAACCATCTACGACACACAGGGCCACAGCAGGAGCCTGGGTCTTCTGAGCACCTTCCTTGGTGAGCTGAGTGGATTTCTCTCGTGGATGTAGGACAAGCCTTACCTCCATCTCTGACAGCATCCTCTCCATCAGGAAACTCTGGTCAGGCACCACCTCATCTCCTGGCTGGAGGACATGATAAGGATGACATGAGGACATGATGAGGAGGACATGAGGACAGGATGAGGACATGAGGACATGAGAAGGATGACAGGAGGAAAGGATGAGGATGACATGACGACAGGATGAGGACATGATGAGGACATGAGAAGGATGACATCAGGATGGGATGAGGAGGACATGAGAAGGATGACATGACGACAGGATGAGGACATGAGAAGGATGACATCAGGATAGGACGAGGACAGGATGAGGACATGAGGACATGATAAGGATGACATGAGGACAGGATAAGGACATGATGAGGAGGACATGAGGACAGGATGAGGACATGATGACAGAAGAAGGATGAAATCAGGACAGGATGATGACATGATGAGGAGGACATGAGGACAGGACGAGGACATGATGAGCAGGACATGAGAAGGACGACATGAGGACATGATGAGGACGACATGAGGACAGGATGAGGAGGACATGAGGACAGGATGAGTACAGCATGAGGAGGACATGAGAGGATGAAGACATGACAGTATGAGAATATTGACAGAGGAAAGGATGAGGAGATGATGAGGAGGACATCAGGACATGAGGACAGGATGACGACATGATGAGGACATGAGAAGGATGACAGGAGGGCAGGATGAGGACATGATGAGGAGGACATGAAGACAGGACGAGGACATGAGGAGGATGACGACATGATGAAGACATGAGGACAGGATGAGGACATGACGACAGAAGAAGGATGAAATCAGAACAGGATGACGACATGATGAGGAGGAGATGAGGAGGATGACATGAGGACAGGACGAGGACATGAGAAAGATGACATGAGGAGGACATGAGGACAGGATGAGGACATGATGAGGAGGACATGAGGACAGGATGAGGACATGAGGACATGATAAGGATGACATCAGGATAGGATGAGGACATGATAAGGAAGACATGAGGACAGGATGACGACGTGATGAGGACATGAGAAGGATGACATGAGAAGGATGAGATGAGGAAAGGATGAGGAGGACATCAGGACAGGATAAAGACATTGATGACAGAAGTACAGGATGAGGACATGAGGACAAGATAAGGATGACAGGAGGACATGATGAGGACATGAGAAGGATGAAATCAGGACATGAGAATGATGACATGAGGACATGATGAGGAGATGAGAAGGACGACATGAGGACATGAGGAGGACAACATGAGGACATGAGAAAGATGACATGAGGACATGAGGAAGACATGAGGACAGGATGAGGACATGAGGAGAAGGACATGAGAGGATGAAGACATGACAGTATGAGAATATTGACAGGAGGAAAGGATGAGGAGATGATGAGGAGGACATCAGGACAGGATAAAGACATGGATGTAGGACGAGTCTCACCCCCACCTCTGACAGCATCCTCTCCATCAGGAAACTCTGGTCAGGCACCACCTCATCTCCTGGCTGGAGAAAATGTACACGCTGTAACTTCTTTGTTATTTCCACGTCTGAAACGTTATTAAACAAATCCGTATACCTCGTGTCGCGTCGACATCTATCTCGAGCGTCCCGTATGATCGGCATACCGACCAGGAGAGGGGTGGCGGCTGAAGTGGAGATCTTTTAGCGTCGCGTCCGGACGGGATACATTCTCTGCGCTGCTCTCTGGGACATGCATCTCAGTGTCGTCTGCGAGGACTTTTCTCGCCGGCCGATACCGCGACTCCCCGTTTTGTGAGCCTCGTCCTACAGTGACAAATATGTTGACAAGAAGAAATCCACAAGATGATCATTTTCTGCACACACAAGAGAATCAGACCGCACCTGGCAGAACATACAGCGCAGCTTTTGGCTCAGGCTCTTGTCATTTCAGCTGATATTGCGGGGTGGGGAAGACAGACATAAAAAGAGCTTCTAGCCCCACATGTCAAGATTGACGTCCAACTGGACTCCAGAAGTCCACTGGTACCTTCCTGTGATGTCCTCTACTGCTCGGTTTAGTGCTTGTGTGGTTTTCACTCTCATATCTAAGTGGCTTTGGCTAAAGGCTTCTGCTAAATACAACAGAATAGAATCTCCTTGGAGCAGCCAGGACGGATCAGTGTGGCGCTGAAGCTGCTCTCCAGAGAAAGCAGGGCGTCCTGCGCGACTCGTGGTCCAGCACGGACGTTAGTTTTGCCAGGACCCTCTTGTCACATACGAACCTCCTGCAGAGAGTCCAGAGAACAGCCCAAGACTGAGCCGGTCTTCCCGAGGACTCTGTCCAGCTTGCTCCCTCTCTGAGATCTGTGCTGGCCGGGAAGGTGGCTCAGTCTAAGGAGATGTGGAGCGCTTTGATGGCAGAATGAGCCACAAGTCTGAAGGTTAGTCTAGGTGTTTGAATGCAGCTGCGTGGGGGGGGGCAGGAACGGGTGCTTGCTCAAACCTAATGAAATGCAGATTAGGGTCGTTGAGCCACTCCAGGTCCCCCTCAGCCTGTGAGTGGGGCATTTTCATACCTGAGACAGTTTTCAGGCTTCTCCAAACCCCACTGATGTTCTGCTGCTCCTCCATCTTCCTCTCGTAACTGGCCTTCCCCTCTCTGACCTTTCTCCTCAGCTCCTTCTGTACGGTCGTCAGCTTCCTCCTTGTTCCCTGATCTGAAAGCTCTCTTCTTCTTCTTCTTCTTCTTCTTCTTCAGGAGAGCTTTAACCTCAGGGCTCATCCACAGCTTGTTTGTTGTTGTTAGCAAAGTGCTGCGTCGCTGGGAGGGAACAGCGTTGTCAAGACCGAAGTTTATCTATGCTGTGACGGCATTAATGTCCTCCACATGTGTCTGGCAGAGCTCTGTCCACACGGTGGCGTGGAAGCAGTCCAAAAGAGCCTCCTCGCTCTCAGCGGCCCGCCTCCTCGCCGTATGGGGGACCGCAGCCTGCCTGTGTCCAACACACAGGCGGGACATGTATAATATGGGGATCAGCTCTCCCTAGAGGAGCGAGGGGGGTCTGCAGAATAGGCCTCCTCGGTGTTGGCATAAAACAAGTCCAGTGATTTATCCTCCATGCTGGGACAGGTGAAGTACTGTGTGCACGTTGCCAGAGCAGATGATGGAGAGGCATGACAGAAGAGGAAGAGGGTCTGTGGCTGCTGTGTCTGCAGCCTGCTGGTGACGGCGAGCCAGTTGTCAGAGGATACGTCCGCTTCAGCAGACCGGCTCTTCCCTACTGAAAACAGTGCTCGCTCATCCTTAAATGGAATGTTTTAATTGAAAGAAATCCCAGTAAAAAAAAACAAAACAAAAAAAAAAACCACGCAGATTTGTGTACAAATTCGTATATAAGGCTCACATAGAAAACAGTGACAGGAGCAGCAGGCTGCAAAATAGTGCCAACACTCACCAATAAAGAAAGGAAACAGGTAAGAGCTGCTGCAGCCAGCAGACAGCCTGTATGTCCAGGTTTCTTTTCTACAGCGCTGTCCCATTAAAAAAGATTTCATTAAAACGTGTACAAAAATGTGAGGGGTGGACTCACTTCTGTGGGATGCTGTATCTTGGTCCAGTGATGCAAGGTGGCGGCCATGCCTTGGTCAGCGACCTCTTTAAAAACCTGGTGTCAGTTCCTTTCAACGTGTTCAGCTGATGGACGACTTGTTAATCAAGGTCATTATTTAGCCATTTATGAAGACTTTTAACAGAGTCCTCTTACCTTTGCCCCAGTCATGCCGCAGGAATCCAGATGGAACCGCTCCTTTCTGAAGCTCGCTTCGCCCACTGGCAGAAACACACGTGTCCTCTGATGGCAAAAGGGTTGAGTGCAGACATTCGTGCTGCCACGAAGGATTTTCAAATGTGGCCCCTCGTCGCTTCTAATTGTCCCAACCCAACAAGCACGGAGCTCAGCATCAAGCTGGGAAGTGGTGAAAAGTAAGATAGGGGAAGTTTTTCTTCTTGCTTGAACAGCACGGAGCGCCGCAGCAGCAGCGTCTCAGTGATTGCGCAATAACGGACAGCGTGCTGCTGAGAGGTGGACACAAGGAGAAGACAGGGAAAATGATGAACAACCACCACCACATCAGACTTCTTATAAGTGGGCAGTCTGTACAATAAATTGTCTGAATATTAGGCGGTGTAATCCCCATCCTGCGTGGCTGCATCTCATCACATTCAGTGTAAAAGCTGAAGTTGCTGCTAGTTAGCCTGCCGGTTAGCATGCATGTGTTTACTTATCGTTCCTCCGTCAAGTTAGCTCCGTAGCAACAAGGATACACAGGGAAATAAGGATAACTCATTCATTCATTCATTCATTCATTCATAGATTCATTGTCTGTACCGCTCAGTCCAGTTCAGGGTGGTGGGGAAGCTGGAGTCTATCCAAGCAATTAGCAGGCGAGAGGCAGGACACATCCTGGACACGTCGCCGGTCCATCGCAGGCATTTTCTTGCCTACAGAAAAGCTGCTGAGCTTCAATTTCAAAGCAGAACACAGCTTTGCTTCAAAGCCGAACTGCTATGACGTCAGTGTTGAACGGGCCAATCGAAACGCTGCTCAGATCTCCGTCACTGACGAATGTAGTCACGTGAC
The DNA here is from genome assembly GCF_933228915.1 of Telmatherina bonti. NCBI lineage: Eukaryota > Metazoa > Chordata > Actinopteri > Atheriniformes > Telmatherinidae > Telmatherina > Telmatherina bonti. The sequence continues at coordinate 11,819,353 of NC_136628.1, read as the reverse complement.
GAGAAATGGAACGTTAAAATCATGTAAATAGGCCTGCCAGACCACCTGTCAGCTGTCTGACTATTGTCAGACCCTGAGCGTGGCCTTGAGCTTGTCTGGAGGTTCTGGCAGGGATGGCAGCCCTGGTCCGCCGGTGGATGGTCGTCCCCCCCGGGGAGACATCATCCGCTGCCACCCAGCCAGATCTCCTGGAGGGACGGACGGTGGGGGGGAGGGGTCCCCCCTTTTATATAAAAAAAAAAAACTTGTCTGGAGGTTCTGGCAGGGATGGCAGCCCTGGTCCGCCGGTGGATGGTCGTCCCCCCCGGGGAGACATCATCCGCTGCCACCCAGCCAGATCTCCTGGAGGGACGGACGGTGGGGGGGGGAGGGGTCCCCCCTTTTATATATTAAAAAAAAAAAAAACTCCATCAGCTGACGGAGTCTGCTGCATGAACGTGCATGACCATGACAACAGTCGGGACTGCACTTTTTATAAGAAAGATGTCATCAGGTCACAGCCCGTCTCTGGTTGCAATGGTTCACTTTGTAAGCATGGCCACCAAAAGTCATTTTAATTTAGGAGCCATTTTATGACACATGTACTCTGGTTAGTATGTGTGCGTGTAAATGAGTGTGTAAACATGGTATATTTATTTATTCATTCATTCGAAAAGCCTGCTGAATATGTGGCACGTGTGCAGCGGACGATGTCCTCCACCTTCCTTTGCAACTGTGCTTGGATGGGGTGGGTTGATGTTCTGACCATTTCTAACCGCTCTCAGCACTACTTCAACACGAACTGATATTGGGTGAAACGTTGACCTCCAGATAAGCTTAAAGAAGATTTCTGTGTGCGCAACATTGAACTTTACAAAAAGTAACACCTGTGTCACTTCACCTGCATGCAGTGAGAGGAGAGGAGTGGGATGACAAATTCACATCATCTATACCGTGGTCACTGATAGCTGGGCAAGTTCAGTTATCGTCTCATCGTTCCTTTACGGCCGTTACCATAGCGACACGTTAATCAGCTGCTTCAGATCAGATGATTTTTGACAGGTGAATGAGAGAAACACGCTGCTTGACAACAGTTGTTTGGCATCAAAACTATCGAGGCCGACATAAAATAGCTCCTATAGCCTACTTTAGAAAGTTCGGTAATAATAAAAAAGAAAAACAGAAATAAACATTTGTTATAAAATGTTTACTGTGTGGGACCAGGGTGATGACGACGCCTCGACGCCCGCGTCGTGACGTGAAATGCAGCGCCTCGTTTAGTCCTGCACATTGGACTGTAGCCTATATTTGGTTGAAGGGAAGTCACGTCGTCATAACAGTTTAACAACACTAATAAAAAGGATCATTTATGGAATGATCACTTACTAGAGATTTCTTAAAAATAGACTTTAAAACATGAAGCTGTAAACATTTGAATGTAGGAAATGCATATAGAAATAAACGTTTCCCTTTAGCTAGGCTACATATATTTTTGAGTGTGTTTATCAACTTTTCATCCATTAAAAAGACGTTTTTATGGTATTTATATTGGCCCATACGGCATAAAAATAAATGATCATGCTCTCCTGATGCCGTTAGATGTCGGACAGACCACCGCGCGCGACTAAACAGCCGCTGTCACGTTGTACAATTTGACTTCGAAACATCTTCACTGACGCCGCAGCCGCATCTCTTCACGTCTGTTTCACATGCGCTTTTTATTTTCAGCAGCTACAGTACCAGGTGGGCTACAGGAGACACTTTTAAAAGGCGCGGGTCTTCTGAGGAGCGTGCGTGAGTCATGTCTGTCTCTAGGCAACCGCGACTGTCCAGCATCCAGGCGCAGAGGGGAGGAGGCTGCACCTGCGCAGATTCTGCACGACAACAACATCTTTCTTGGTTGTTGGACTTTTATTTACTTCATTATGTTTAGATTGAGTGTTGATGTGTGTGACTGACACGTGTAGGCTGCTGGAAAGTGATGAAACTACGGAACAAAGTGCGTCCCGTGTTGGTTCACTCCGCCCCGCAACGTGTTTCTGTCAATTAAAGGAGGATTCTGAATTTTACGGGACGGGTGGCAACCCCGATGAGAGCTGGTCCTGCTGCATGTAAGAAAATGAAGTAAGCTGTTCTAATGTACAAGGTGTGTGTACATTTACTGCGTTTGTAGCAATGTTTGTAGACTGGTGTGAGCATAGAATTAAAGAAGCCACCATGCATTTGCTCTCTTTCTTTATACTTTATTTTAGTCACCCTCAACCCACCTTGAGAAGGTTGAAGCCAAACAGCATTTCATTTTCAAAACAATCTCTTAACTGTTAACATACAACCATCTACGACACACAGGGCCACAGCAGGAGCCTGGGTCTTCTGAGCACCTTCCTTGGTGAGCTGAGTGGATTTCTCTCGTGGATGTAGGACAAGCCTTACCTCCATCTCTGACAGCATCCTCTCCATCAGGAAACTCTGGTCAGGCACCACCTCATCTCCTGGCTGGAGGACATGATAAGGATGACATGAGGACATGATGAGGAGGACATGAGGACAGGATGAGGACATGAGGACATGAGAAGGATGACAGGAGGAAAGGATGAGGATGACATGACGACAGGATGAGGACATGATGAGGACATGAGAAGGATGACATCAGGATGGGACGAGGAGGACATGAGAAGGATGACATGACGACAGGATGAGGACATGAGAAGGATGACATCAGGATAGGACGAGGACAGGATGAGGACATGAGGACATGATAAGGATGACATGAGGACAGGATAAGGACATGATGAGGAGGACATGAGGACAGGATGAGGACATGAGGACAGAAGAAGGATGAAATCAGGACAGGATGATGACATGATGAGGAGGACATGAGGACAGGACGAGGACATGATGAGCAGGACATGAGAAGGACGACATGAGGACATGATGAGGACGACATGAGGACAGGATGAGGAGGACATGAGGACAGGATGAGTACAGCATGAGGAGGACATGAGAGGATGAAGACATGACAGTATGAGAATATTGACAGAGGAAAGGATGAGGAGATGATGAGGAGGACATCAGGACATGAGGACAGGATGACGACATGATGAGGACATGAGAAGGATGACAGGAGGGCAGGATGAGGACATGATGAGGAGGACATGAAGACAGGACGAGGACATGAGGAGGATGACGACATGATGAAGACATGAGGACAGGATGAGGACATGACGACAGAAGAAGGATGAAATCAGAACAGGATGACGACATGATGAGGAGGAGATGAGGAGGATGACATGAGGACAGGACGAGGACATGAGAAAGATGACATGAGGAGGACATGAGGACAGGATGAGGACATGATGAGGAGGACATGAGGACAGGATGAGGACATGAGGACATGATAAGGATGACATCAGGATAGGATGAGGACATGATAAGGAAGACATGAGGACAGGATGACGACGTGATGAGGACATGAGAAGGATGACATGAGAAGGATGAGATGAGGAAAGGATGAGGAGGACATCAGGACAGGATAAAGACATTGATGACAGAAGTACAGGATGAGGACATGAGGACAAGATAAGGATGACAGGAGGACATGATGAGGACATGAGAAGGATGAAATCAGGACATGAGAATGATGACATGAGGACATGATGAGGAGATGAGAAGGACGACATGAGGAGGATGACATGAGGACATGAGGAGGACAACATGAGGACATGAGAAAGATGACATGAGGACATGAGGAAGACATGAGGACAGGATGAGGACATGAGGAGAAGGACATGAGAGGATGAAGACATGACAGTATGAGAATATTGACAGGAGGAAAGGATGAGGAGATGATGAGGAGGACATCAGGACAGGATAAAGACATGGATGTAGGACGAGTCTCACCCCCACCTCTGACAGCATCCTCTCCATCAGGAAACTCTGGTCAGGCACCACCTCATCTCCTGGCTGGAGAAAATGTACACGCTGTAACTTCTTTGTTATTTCCACGTCTGAAACGTTATTAAACAAATCCGTATACCTCGTGTCGCGTCGACATCTATCTCGAGCGTCCCGTATGATCGGCATACCGACCAGGAGAGGGGTGGCGGCTGAAGTGGAGATCTTTTAGCGTCGCGTCCGGACGGGATACATTCTCTGCGCTGCTCTCTGGGACATGCATCTCAGTGTCGTCTGCGAGGACTTTTCTCGCCGGCCGATACCGCGACTCCCCGTTTTGTGAGCCTCGTCCTACAGTGACAAATATGTTGACAAGAAGAAATCCACAAGATGATCATTTTCTGCACACACAAGAGAATCAGACCGCACCTGGCAGAACATACAGCGCAGCTTTTGGCTCAGGCTCTTGTCATTTCAGCTGATATTGCGGGGTGGGGAAGACAGACATAAAAAGAGCTTCTAGCCCCACATGTCAAGATTGACGTCCAACTGGACTCCAGAAGTCCACTGGTACCTTCCTGTGATGTCCTCTACTGCTCGGTTTAGTGCTTGTGTGGTTTTCACTCTCATATCTAAGTGGCTTTGGCTAAAGGCTTCTGCTAAATACAACAGAATAGAATCTCCTTGGAGCAGCCAGGACGGATCAGTGTGGCGCTGAAGCTGCTCTCCAGAGAAAGCAGGGCGTCCTGCGCGACTCGTGGTCCAGCACGGACGTTAGTTTTGCCAGGACCCTCTTGTCACATACGAACCTCCTGCAGAGAGTCCAGAGAACAGCCCAAGACTGAGCCGGTCTTCCCGAGGACTCTGTCCAGCTTGCTCCCTCTCTGAGATCTGTGCTGGCCGGGAAGGTGGCTCAGTCTAAGGAGATGTGGAGCGCTTTGATGGCAGAATGAGCCACAAGTCTGAAGGTTAGTCTAGGTGTTTGAATGCAGCTGCGTGGGGGGGGGCAGGAACGGGTGCTTGCTCAAACCTAATGAAATGCAGATTAGGGTCGTTGAGCCACTCCAGGTCCCCCTCAGCCTGTGAGTGGGGCATTTTCATACCTGAGACAGTTTTCAGGCTTCTCCAAACCCCACTGATGTTCTGCTGCTCCTCCATCTTCCTCTCGTAACTGGCCTTCCCCTCTCTGACCTTTCTCCTCAGCTCCTTCTGTACGGTCGTCAGCTTCCTCCTTGTTCCCTGATCTGAAAGCTCTCTTCTTCTTCTTCTTCTTCTTCTTCTTCAGGAGAGCTTTAACCTCAGGGCTCATCCACAGCTTGTTTGTTGTTGTTAGCAAAGTGCTGCGTCGCTGGGAGGGAACAGCGTTGTCAAGACCGAAGTTTATCTATGCTGTGACGGCATTAATGTCCTCCACATGTGTCTGGCAGAGCTCTGTCCACACGGTGGCGTGGAAGCAGTCCAAAAGAGCCTCCTCGCTCTCAGCGGCCCGCCTCCTCGCCGTATGGGGGACCGCAGCCTGCCTGTGTCCAACACACAGGCGGGACATGTATAATATGGGGATCAGCTCTCCCTAGAGGAGCGAGGGGGGTCTGCAGAATAGGCCTCCTCGGTGTTGGCATAAAACAAGTCCAGTGATTTATCCTCCATGCTGGGACAGGTGAAGTACTGTGTGCACGTTGCCAGAGCAGATGATGGAGAGGCATGACAGAAGAGGAAGAGGGTCTGTGGCTGCTGTGTCTGCAGCCTGCTGGTGACGGCGAGCCAGTTGTCAGAGGATACGTCCGCTTCAGCAGACCGGCTCTTCCCTACTGAAAACAGTGCTCGCTCATCCTTAAATGGAATGTTTTAATTGAAAGAAATCCCAGTAAAAAAAAACAAAACAAAAAAAAAAACCACGCAGATTTGTGTACAAATTCGTATATAAGGCTCACATAGAAAACAGTGACAGGAGCAGCAGGCTGCAAAATAGTGCCAACACTCACCAATAAAGAAAGGAAACAGGTAAGAGCTGCTGCAGCCAGCAGACAGCCTGTATGTCCAGGTTTCTTTTCTACAGCGCTGTCCCATTAAAAAAGATTTCATTAAAACGTGTACAAAAATGTGAGGGGTGGACTCACTTCTGTGGGATGCTGTATCTTGGTCCAGTGATGCAAGGTGGCGGCCATGCCTTGGTCAGCGACCTCTTTAAAAACCTGGTGTCAGTTCCTTTCAACGTGTTCAGCTGATGGACGACTTGTTAATCAAGGTCATTATTTAGCCATTTATGAAGACTTTTAACAGAGTCCTCTTACCTTTGCCCCAGTCATGCCGCAGGAATCCAGATGGAACCGCTCCTTTCTGAAGCTCGCTTCGCCCACTGGCAGAAACACACGTGTCCTCTGATGGCAAAAGGGTTGAGTGCAGACATTCGTGCTGCCACGAAGGATTTTCAAATGTGGCCCCTCGTCGCTTCTAATTGTCCCAACCCAACAAGCACGGAGCTCAGCATCAAGCTGGGAAGTGGTGAAAAGTAAGATAGGGGAAGTTTTTCTTCTTGCTTGAACAGCACGGAGCGCCGCAGCAGCAGCGTCTCAGTGATTGCGCAATAACGGACAGCGTGCTGCTGAGAGGTGGACACAAGGAGAAGACAGGGAAAATGATGAACAACCACCACCACATCAGACTTCTTATAAGTGGGCAGTCTGTACAATAAATTGTCTGAATATTAGGCGGTGTAATCCCCATCCTGCGTGGCTGCATCTCATCACATTCAGTGTAAAAGCTGAAGTTGCTGCTAGTTAGCCTGCCGGTTAGCATGCATGTGTTTACTTATCGTTCCTCCGTCAAGTTAGCTCCGTAGCAACAAGGATACACAGGGAAATAAGGATAACTCATTCATTCATTCATTCATTCATTCATAGATTCATTGTCTGTACCGCTCAGTCCAGTTCAGGGTGGTGGGGAAGCTGGAGTCTATCCAAGCAATTAGCAGGCGAGAGGCAGGACACATCCTGGACACGTCGCCGGTCCATCGCAGGCATTTTCTTGCCTACAGAAAAGCTGCTGAGCTTCAATTTCAAAGCAGAACACAGCTTTGCTTCAAAGCCGAACTGCTATGACGTCAGTGTTGAACGGGCCAATCGAAACGCTGCTCAGATCTCCGTCACTGACGAATGTAGTCACGTGACGAGAAATGGAACGTTAAAATCATGTAAATAGGCCTGCCAGACCACCTGTCAGCTGTCTGACTATTGTCAGACCCTGAGCGTGGCCTTGAGCTTGTCTGGAGGTTCTGGCAGGGATGGCAGCCCTGGTCCGCCGGTGGATGGTCGTCCCCCCCGGGGAGACATCATCCGCTGCCACCCAGCCAGATCTCCTGGAGGGACGGACGGTGGGGGGGAGGGGTCCCCCCTTTTATATAAAAAAAAAAAACTTGTCTGGAGGTTCTGGCAGGGATGGCAGCCCTGGTCCGCCGGTGGATGGTCGTCCCCCCCGGGGAGACATCATCCGCTGCCACCCAGCCAGATCTCCTGGAGGGACGGACGGTGGGGGGGGGAGGGGTCCCCCCTTTTATATATTAAAAAAAAAAAAAACTCCATCAGCTGACGGAGTCTGCTGCATGAACGTGCATGACCATGACAACAGTCGGGACTGCACTTTTTATAAGAAAGATGTCATCAGGTCACAGCCCGTCTCTGGTTGCAATGGTTCACTTTGTAAGCATGGCCACCAAAAGTCATTTTAATTTAGGAGCCATTTTATGACACATGTACTCTGGTTAGTATGTGTGCGTGTAAATGAGTGTGTAAACATGGTATATTTATTTATTCATTCATTCGAAAAGCCTGCTGAATATGTGGCACGTGTGCAGCGGACGATGTCCTCCACCTTCCTTTGCAACTGTGCTTGGATGGGGTGGGTTGATGTTCTGACCATTTCTAACCGCTCTCAGCACTACTTCAACACGAACTGATATTGGGTGAAACGTTGACCTCCAGATAAGCTTAAAGAAGATTTCTGTGTGCGCAACATTGAACTTTACAAAAAGTAACACCTGTGTCACTTCACCTGCATGCAGTGAGAGGAGAGGAGTGGGATGACAAATTCACATCATCTATACCGTGGTCACTGATAGCTGGGCAAGTTCAGTTATCGTCTCATCGTTCCTTTACGGCCGTTACCATAGCGACACGTTAATCAGCTGCTTCAGATCAGATGATTTTTGACAGGTGAATGAGAGAAACACGCTGCTTGACAACAGTTGTTTGGCATCAAAACTATCGAGGCCGACATAAAATAGCTCCTATAGCCTACTTTAGAAAGTTCGGTAATAATAAAAAAGAAAAACAGAAATAAACATTTGTTATAAAATGTTTACTGTGTGGGACCAGGGTGATGACGACGCCTCGACGCCCGCGTCGTGACGTGAAATGCAGCGCCTCGTTTAGTCCTGCACATTGGACTGTAGCCTATATTTGGTTGAAGGGAAGTCACGTCGTCATAACAGTTTAACAACACTAATAAAAAGGATCATTTATGGAATGATCACTTACTAGAGATTTCTTAAAAATAGACTTTAAAACATGAAGCTGTAAACATTTGAATGTAGGAAATGCATATAGAAATAAACGTTTCCCTTTAGCTAGGCTACATATATTTTTGAGTGTGTTTATCAACTTTTCATCCATTAAAAAGACGTTTTTATGGTATTTATATTGGCCCATACGGCATAAAAATAAATGATCATGCTCTCCTGATGCCGTTAGATGTCGGACAGACCACCGCGCGCGACTAAACAGCCGCTGTCACGTTGTACAATTTGACTTCGAAACATCTTCACTGACGCCGCAGCCGCATCTCTTCACGTCTGTTTCACATGCGCTTTTTATTTTCAGCAGCTACAGTACCAGGTGGGCTACAGGAGACACTTTTAAAAGGCGCGGGTCTTCTGAGGAGCGTGCGTGAGTCATGTCTGTCTCTAGGCAACCGCGACTGTCCAGCATCCAGGCGCAGAGGGGAGGAGGCTGCACCTGCGCAGATTCTGCACGACAACAACATCTTTCTTGGTTGTTGGACTTTTATTTACTTCATTATGTTTAGATTGAGTGTTGATGTGTGTGACTGACACGTGTAGGCTGCTGGAAAGTGATGAAACTACGGAACAAAGTGCGTCCCGTGTTGGTTCACTCCGCCCCGCAACGTGTTTCTGTCAATTAAAGGAGGATTCTGAATTTTACGGGACGGGTGGCAACCCCGATGAGAGCTGGTCCTGCTGCATGTAAGAAAATGAAGTAAGCTGTTCTAATGTACAAGGTGTGTGTACATTTACTGCGTTTGTAGCAATGTTTGTAGACTGGTGTGAGCATAGAATTAAAGAAGCCACCATGCATTTGCTCTCTTTCTTTATACTTTATTTTAGTCACCCTCAACCCACCTTGAGAAGGTTGAAGCCAAACAGCATTTCATTTTCAAAACAATCTCTTAACTGTTAACATACAACCATCTACGACACACAGGGCCACAGCAGGAGCCTGGGTCTTCTGAGCACCTTCCTTGGTGAGCTGAGTGGATTTCTCTCGTGGATGTAGGACAAGCCTTACCTCCATCTCTGACAGCATCCTCTCCATCAGGAAACTCTGGTCAGGCACCACCTCATCTCCTGGCTGGAGGACATGATAAGGATGACATGAGGACATGATGAGGAGGACATGAGGACAGGATGAGGACATGAGGACATGAGAAGGATGACAGGAGGAAAGGATGAGGATGACATGACGACAGGATGAGGACATGATGAGGACATGAGAAGGATGACATCAGGATGGGACGAGGAGGACATGAGAAGGATGACATGACGACAGGATGAGGACATGAGAAGGATGACATCAGGATAGGACGAGGACAGGATGAGGACATGAGGACATGATAAGGATGACATGAGGACAGGATAAGGACATGATGAGGAGGACATGAGGACAGGATGAGGACATGAGGACAGAAGAAGGATGAAATCAGGACAGGATGATGACATGATGAGGAGGACATGAGGACAGGACGAGGACATGATGAGCAGGACATGAGAAGGACGACATGAGGACATGATGAGGACGACATGAGGACAGGATGAGGAGGACATGAGGACAGGATGAGTACAGCATGAGGAGGACATGAGAGGATGAAGACATGACAGTATGAGAATATTGACAGAGGAAAGGATGAGGAGATGATGAGGAGGACATCAGGACATGAGGACAGGATGACGACATGATGAGGACATGAGAAGGATGACAGGAGGGCAGGATGAGGACATGATGAGGAGGACATGAAGACAGGACGAGGACATGAGGAGGATGACGACATGATGAAGACATGAGGACAGGATGAGGACATGACGACAGAAGAAGGATGAAATCAGAACAGGATGACGACATGATGAGGAGGAGATGAGGAGGATGACATGAGGACAGGACGAGGACATGAGAAAGATGACATGAGGAGGACATGAGGACAGGATGAGGACATGATGAGGAGGACATGAGGACAGGATGAGGACATGAGGACATGATAAGGATGACATCAGGATAGGATGAGGACATGATAAGGAAGACATGAGGACAGGATGACGACGTGATGAGGACATGAGAAGGATGACATGAGAAGGATGAGATGAGGAAAGGATGAGGAGGACATCAGGACAGGATAAAGACATTGATGACAGAAGTACAGGATGAGGACATGAGGACAAGATAAGGATGACAGGAGGACATGATGAGGACATGAGAAGGATGAAATCAGGACATGAGAATGATGACATGAGGACATGATGAGGAGATGAGAAGGACGACATGAGGAGGATGACATGAGGACATGAGGAGGACAACATGAGGACATGAGAAAGATGACATGAGGACATGAGGAAGACATGAGGACAGGATGAGGACATGAGGAGAAGGACATGAGAGGATGAAGACATGACAGTATGAGAATATTGACAGGAGGAAAGGATGAGGAGATGATGAGGAGGACATCAGGACAGGATAAAGACATGGATGTAGGACGAGTCTCACCCCCACCTCTGACAGCATCCTCTCCATCAGGAAACTCTGGTCAGGCACCACCTCATCTCCTGGCTGGAGAAAATGTACACGCTGTAACTTCTTTGTTATTTCCACGTCTGAAACGTTATTAAACAAATCCGTATACCTCGTGTCGCGTCGACATCTATCTCGAGCGTCCCGTATGATCGGCATACCGACCAGGAGAGGGGTGGCGGCTGAAGTGGAGATCTTTTAGCGTCGCGTCCGGACGGGATACATTCTCTGCGCTGCTCTCTGGGACATGCATCTCAGTGTCGTCTGCGAGGACTTTTCTCGCCGGCCGATACCGCGACTCCCCGTTTTGTGAGCCTCGTCCTACAGTGACAAATATGTTGACAAGAAGAAATCCACAAGATGATCATTTTCTGCACACACAAGAGAATCAGACCGCACCTGGCAGAACATACAGCGCAGCTTTTGGCTCAGGCTCTTGTCATTTCAGCTGATATTGCGGGGTGGGGAAGACAGACATAAAAAGAGCTTCTAGCCCCACATGTCAAGATTGACGTCCAACTGGACTCCAGAAGTCCACTGGTACCTTCCTGTGATGTCCTCTACTGCTCGGTTTAGTGCTTGTGTGGTTTTCACTCTCATATCTAAGTGGCTTTGGCTAAAGGCTTCTGCTAAATACAACAGAATAGAATCTCCTTGGAGCAGCCAGGACGGATCAGTGTGGCGCTGAAGCTGCTCTCCAGAGAAAGCAGGGCGTCCTGCGCGACTCGTGGTCCAGCACGGACGTTAGTTTTGCCAGGACCCTCTTGTCACATACGAACCTCCTGCAGAGAGTCCAGAGAACAGCCCAAGACTGAGCCGGTCTTCCCGAGGACTCTGTCCAGCTTGCTCCCTCTCTGAGATCTGTGCTGGCCGGGAAGGTGGCTCAGTCTAAGGAGATGTGGAGCGCTTTGATGGCAGAATGAGCCACAAGTCTGAAGGTTAGTCTAGGTGTTTGAATGCAGCTGCGTGGGGGGGGGCAGGAACGGGTGCTTGCTCAAACCTAATGAAATGCAGATTAGGGTCGTTGAGCCACTCCAGGTCCCCCTCAGCCTGTGAGTGGGGCATTTTCATACCTGAGACAGTTTTCAGGCTTCTCCAAACCCCACTGATGTTCTGCTGCTCCTCCATCTTCCTCTCGTAACTGGCCTTCCCCTCTCTGACCTTTCTCCTCAGCTCCTTCTGTACGGTCGTCAGCTTCCTCCTTGTTCCCTGATCTGAAAGCTCTCTTCTTCTTCTTCTTCTTCTTCTTCTTCAGGAGAGCTTTAACCTCAGGGCTCATCCACAGCTTGTTTGTTGTTGTTAGCAAAGTGCTGCGTCGCTGGGAGGGAACAGCGTTGTCAAGACCGAAGTTTATCTATGCTGTGACGGCATTAATGTCCTCCACATGTGTCTGGCAGAGCTCTGTCCACACGGTGGCGTGGAAGCAGTCCAAAAGAGCCTCCTCGCTCTCAGCGGCCCGCCTCCTCGCCGTATGGGGGACCGCAGCCTGCCTGTGTCCAACACACAGGCGGGACATGTATAATATGGGGATCAGCTCTCCCTAGAGGAGCGAGGGGGGTCTGCAGAATAGGCCTCCTCGGTGTTGGCATAAAACAAGTCCAGTGATTTATCCTCCATGCTGGGACAGGTGAAGTACTGTGTGCACGTTGCCAGAGCAGATGATGGAGAGGCATGACAGAAGAGGAAGAGGGTCTGTGGCTGCTGTGTCTGCAGCCTGCTGGTGACGGCGAGCCAGTTGTCAGAGGATACGTCCGCTTCAGCAGACCGGCTCTTCCCTACTGAAAACAGTGCTCGCTCATCCTTAAATGGAATGTTTTAATTGAAAGAAATCCCAGTAAAAAAAAACAAAACAAAAAAAAAAACCACGCAGATTTGTGTACAAATTCGTATATAAGGCTCACATAGAAAACAGTGACAGGAGCAGCAGGCTGCAAAATAGTGCCAACACTCACCAATAAAGAAAGGAAACAGGTAAGAGCTGCTGCAGCCAGCAGACAGCCTGTATGTCCAGGTTTCTTTTCTACAGCGCTGTCCCATTAAAAAAGATTTCATTAAAACGTGTACAAAAATGTGAGGGGTGGACTCACTTCTGTGGGATGCTGTATCTTGGTCCAGTGATGCAAGGTGGCGGCCATGCCTTGGTCAGCGACCTCTTTAAAAACCTGGTGTCAGTTCCTTTCAACGTGTTCAGCTGATGGACGACTTGTTAATCAAGGTCATTATTTAGCCATTTATGAAGACTTTTAACAGAGTCCTCTTACCTTTGCCCCAGTCATGCCGCAGGAATCCAGATGGAACCGCTCCTTTCTGAAGCTCGCTTCGCCCACTGGCAGAAACACACGTGTCCTCTGATGGCAAAAGGGTTGAGTGCAGACATTCGTGCTGCCACGAAGGATTTTCAAATGTGGCCCCTCGTCGCTTCTAATTGTCCCAACCCAACAAGCACGGAGCTCAGCATCAAGCTGGGAAGTGGTGAAAAGTAAGATAGGGGAAGTTTTTCTTCTTGCTTGAACAGCACGGAGCGCCGCAGCAGCAGCGTCTCAGTGATTGCGCAATAACGGACAGCGTGCTGCTGAGAGGTGGACACAAGGAGAAGACAGGGAAAATGATGAACAACCACCACCACATCAGACTTCTTATAAGTGGGCAGTCTGTACAATAAATTGTCTGAATATTAGGCGGTGTAATCCCCATCCTGCGTGGCTGCATCTCATCACATTCAGTGTAAAAGCTGAAGTTGCTGCTAGTTAGCCTGCCGGTTAGCATGCATGTGTTTACTTATCGTTCCTCCGTCAAGTTAGCTCCGTAGCAACAAGGATACACAGGGAAATAAGGATAACTCATTCATTCATTCATTCATTCATTCATAGATTCATTGTCTGTACCGCTCAGTCCAGTTCAGGGTGGTGGGGAAGCTGGAGTCTATCCAAGCAATTAGCAGGCGAGAGGCAGGACACATCCTGGACACGTCGCCGGTCCATCGCAGGCATTTTCTTGCCTACAGAAAAGCTGCTGAGCTTCAATTTCAAAGCAGAACACAGCTTTGCTTCAAAGCCGAACTGCTATGACGTCAGTGTTGAACGGGCCAATCGAAACGCTGCTCAGATCTCCGTCACTGACGAATGTAGTCACGTGACGAGAAATGGAACGTTAAAATCATGTAAATAGGCCTGCCAGACCACCTGTCAGCTGTCTGACTATTGTCAGACCCTGAGCGTGGCCTTGAGCTTGTCTGGAGGTTCTGGCAGGGATGGCAGCCCTGGTCCGCCGGTGGATGGTCGTCCCCCCCGGGGAGACATCATCCGCTGCCACCCAGCCAGATCTCCTGGAGGGACGGACGGTGGGGGGGAGGGGTCCCCCCTTTTATATAAAAAAAAAAAACTTGTCTGGAGGTTCTGGCAGGGATGGCAGCCCTGGTCCGCCGGTGGATGGTCGTCCCCCCCGGGGAGACATCATCCGCTGCCACCCAGCCAGATCTCCTGGAGGGACGGACGGTGGGGGGGGGAGGGGTCCCCCCTTTTATATATTAAAAAAAAAAAAAACTCCATCAGCTGACGGAGTCTGCTGCATGAACGTGCATGACCATGACAACAGTCGGGACTGCACTTTTTATAAGAAGGATGTCATCAGGTCACAGCCCGTCTCTGGTTGCAATGGTTCACTTTGTAAGCATGGCCACCAAAAGTCATTTTAATTTAGGAGCCATTTTATGACACATGTACTCTGGTTAGTATGTGTGCGTGTAAATGAGTGTGTAAACATGGTATATTTATTTATTCATTCATTCGAAAAGCCTGCTGAATATGTGGCACGTGTGCAGCGGACGATGTCCTCCACCTTCCTTTGCAACTGTGCTTGGATGGGGTGGGTTGATGTTCTGACCATTTCTAACCGCTCTCAGCACTACTTCAACACGAACTGATATTGGGTGAAACGTTGACCTCCAGATAAGCTTAAAGAAGATTTCTGTGTGCGCAACATTGAACTTTACAAAAAGTAACACCTGTGTCACTTCACCTGCATGCAGTGAGAGGAGAGGAGTGGGATGACAAATTCACATCATCTATACCGTGGTCACTGATAGCTGGGCAAGTTCAGTTATCGTCTCATCGTTCCTTTACGGCCGTTACCATAGCGACACGTTAATCAGCTGCTTCAGATCAGATGATTTTTGACAGGTGAATGAGAGAAACACGCTGCTTGACAACAGTTGTTTGGCATCAAAACTATCGAGGCCGACATAAAATAGCTCCTATAGCCTACTTTAGAAAGTTCGGTAATAATAAAAAAGAAAAACAGAAATAAACATTTGTTATAAAATGTTTACTGTGTGGGACCAGGGTGATGACGACGCCTCGACGCCCGCGTCGTGACGTGAAATGCAGCGCCTCGTTTAGTCCTGCACATTGGACTGTAGCCTATATTTGGTTGAAGGGAAGTCACGTCGTCATAACAGTTTAACAACACTAATAAAAAGGATCATTTATGGAATGATCACTTACTAGAGATTTCTTAAAAATAGACTTTAAAACATGAAGCTGTAAACATTTGAATGTAGGAAATGCATATAGAAATAAACGTTTCCCTTTAGCTAGGCTACATATATTTTTGAGTGTGTTTATCAACTTTTCATCCATTAAAAAGACGTTTTTATGGTATTTATATTGGCCCATACGGCATAAAAATAAATGATCATGCTCTCCTGATGCCGTTAGATGTCGGACAGACCACCGCGCGCGACTAAACAGCCGCTGTCACGTTGTACAATTTGACTTCGAAACATCTTCACTGACGCCGCAGCCGCATCTCTTCACGTCTGTTTCACATGCGCTTTTTATTTTCAGCAGCTACAGTACCAGGTGGGCTACAGGAGACACTTTTAAAAGGCGCGGGTCTTCTGAGGAGCGTGCGTGAGTCATGTCTGTCTCTAGGCAACCGCGACTGTCCAGCATCCAGGCGCAGAGGGGAGGAGGCTGCACCTGCGCAGATTCTGCACGACAACAACATCTTTCTTGGTTGTTGGACTTTTATTTACTTCATTATGTTTAGATTGAGTGTTGATGTGTGTGACTGACACGTGTAGGCTGCTGGAAAGTGATGAAACTACGGAACAAAGTGCGTCCCGTGTTGGTTCACTCCGCCCCGCAACGTGTTTCTGTCAATTAAAGGAGGATTCTGAATTTTACGGGACGGGTGGCAACCCCGATGAGAGCTGGTCCTGCTGCATGTAAGAAAATGAAGTAAGCTGTTCTAATGTACAAGGTGTGTGTACATTTACTGCGTTTGTAGCAATGTTTGTAGACTGGTGTGAGCATAGAATTAAAGAAGCCACCATGCATTTGCTCTCTTTCTTTATACTTTATTTTAGTCACCCTCAACCCACCTTGAGAAGGTTGAAGCCAAACAGCATTTCATTTTCAAAACAATCTCTTAACTGTTAACATACAACCATCTACGACACACAGGGCCACAGCAGGAGCCTGGGTCTTCTGAGCACCTTCCTTGGTGAGCTGAGTGGATTTCTCTCGTGGATGTAGGACAAGCCTTACCTCCATCTCTGACAGCATCCTCTCCATCAGGAAACTCTGGTCAGGCACCACCTCATCTCCTGGCTGGAGGACATGATAAGGATGACATGAGGACATGATGAGGAGGACATGAGGACAGGATGAGGACATGAGGACATGAGAAGGATGACAGGAGGAAAGGATGAGGATGACATGACGACAGGATGAGGACATGATGAGGACATGAGAAGGATGACATCAGGATGGGACGAGGAGGACATGAGAAGGATGACATGACGACAGGATGAGGACATGAGAAGGATGACATCAGGATAGGACGAGGACAGGATGAGGACATGAGGACATGATAAGGATGACATGAGGACAGGATAAGGACATGATGAGGAGGACATGAGGACAGGATGAGGACATGAGGACAGAAGAAGGATGAAATCAGGACAGGATGATGACATGATGAGGAGGACATGAGGACAGGACGAGGACATGATGAGCAGGACATGAGAAGGACGACATGAGGACATGATGAGGACGACATGAGGACAGGATGAGGAGGACATGAGGACAGGATGAGTACAGCATGAGGAGGACATGAGAGGATGAAGACATGACAGTATGAGAATATTGACAGAGGAAAGGATGAGGAGATGATGAGGAGGACATCAGGACATGAGGACAGGATGACGACATGATGAGGACATGAGAAGGATGACAGGAGGGCAGGATGAGGACATGATGAGGAGGACATGAAGACAGGACGAGGACATGAGGAGGATGACGACATGATGAAGACATGAGGACAGGATGAGGACATGACGACAGAAGAAGGATGAAATCAGAACAGGATGACGACATGATGAGGAGGAGATGAGGAGGATGACATGAGGACAGGACGAGGACATGAGAAAGATGACATGAGGAGGACATGAGGACAGGATGAGGACATGATGAGGAGGACATGAGGACAGGATGAGGACATGAGGACATGATAAGGATGACATCAGGATAGGATGAGGACATGATAAGGAAGACATGAGGACAGGATGACGACGTGATGAGGACATGAGAAGGATGACATGAGAAGGATGAGATGAGGAAAGGATGAGGAGGACATCAGGACAGGATAAAGACATTGATGACAGAAGTACAGGATGAGGACATGAGGACAAGATAAGGATGACAGGAGGACATGATGAGGACATGAGAAGGATGAAATCAGGACATGAGAAGGATGAAATCAGGACATGAGAATGATGACATGAGGACATGATGAGGAGATGAGAAGGACGACATGAGGACATGAGGAGGACAACATGAGGACATGAGAAAGATGACATGAGGACATGAGGAAGACATGAGGACAGGATGAGGACATGAGGAGAAGGACATGAGAGGATGAAGACATGACAGTATGAGAATATTGACAGGAGGAAAGGATGAGGAGATGATGAGGAGGACATCAGGACAGGATAAAGACATGGATGTAGGACGAGTCTCACCCCCACCTCTGACAGCATCCTCTCCATCAGGAAACTCTGGTCAGGCACCACCTCATCTCCTGGCTGGAGAAAATGTACACGCTGTAACTTCTTTGTTATTTCCACGTCTGAAACGTTATTAAACAAATCCGTATACCTCGTGTCGCGTCGACATCTATCTCGAGCGTCCCGTATGATCGGCATACCGACCAGGAGAGGGGTGGCGGCTGAAGTGGAGATCTTTTAGCGTCGCGTCCGGACGGGATACATTCTCTGCGCTGCTCTCTGGGACATGCATCTCAGTGTCGTCTGCGAGGACTTTTCTCGCCGGCCGATACCGCGACTCCCCGTTTTGTGAGCCTCGTCCTACAGTGACAAATATGTTGACAAGAAGAAATCCACAAGATGATCATTTTCTGCACACACAAGAGAATCAGACCGCACCTGGCAGAACATACAGCGCAGCTTTTGGCTCAGGCTCTTGTCATTTCAGCTGATATTGCGGGGTGGGGAAGACAGACATAAAAAGAGCTTCTAGCGCCACATGTCAAGATTGACGTCCAACTGGACTCCAGAAGTCCACTGGTACCTTCCTGTGATGTCCTCTACTGCTCGGTTTAGTGCTTGTGTGGTTTTCACTCTCATATCTAAGTGGCTTTGGCTAAAGGCTTCTGCTAAATACAACAGAATAGAATCTCCTTGGAGCAGCCAGGACGGATCAGTGTGGCGCTGAAGCTGCTCTCCAGAGAAAGCAGGGCGTCCTGCGCGACTCGTGGTCCAGCACGGACGTTAGTTTTGCCAGGACCCTCTTGTCACATACGAACCTCCTGCAGAGAGTCCAGAGAACAGCCCAAGACTGAGCCGGTCTTCCCGAGGACTCTGTCCAGCTTGCTCCCTCTCTGAGATCTGTGCTGGCCGGGAAGGTGGCTCAGTCTAAGGAGATGTGGAGCGCTTTGATGGCAGAATGAGCCACAAGTCTGAAGGTTAGTCTAGGTGTTTGAATGCAGCTGCGTGGGGGGGCAGGAACGGGTGCTTGCTCAAACCTAATGAAATGCAGATTAGGGTCGTTGAGCCACTCCAGGTCCCCCTCAGCCTGTGAGTGGGGCATTTTCATACCTGAGACAGTTTTCAGGCTTCTCCAAACCCCACTGATGTTCTGCTGCTCCTCCATCTTCCTCTCGTAACTGGCCTTCCCCTCTCTGACCTTTCTCCTCAGCTCCTTCTGTACGGTCGTCAGCTTCCTCCTTGTTCCCTGATCTGAAAGCTCTCTTCTTCTTCTTCTTCTTCTTCTTCAGGAGAGCTTTAACCTCAGGGCTCATCCACAGCTTGTTTGTTGTTGTTAGCAAAGTGCTGCGTCGCTGGGAGGGAACAGCGTTCTCAAGACCGAAGTTTATCTATGCTGTGACGGCATTAATGTCCTCCACACGTGTCTGGCAGAGCTCTGTCCACACGGTGGCGTGGAAGCAGTCCAAAAGAGCCTCCTCGCTCTCAGCGGCCCGCCTCCTCGCCGTATGGGGGACCGCAGCCTGCCTGTGTCCAACACACAGGCGGGACATGTATAATATGGGGATCAGCTCTCCCTAGAGGAGCGAGGGGGGTCTGCAGAATAGGCCTCCTCGGTGTTGGCATAAAACAAGTCCAGTGATTTATCCTCCATGCTGGGACAGGTGAAGTACTGTGTGCACGTTGCCAGAGCAGATGATGGAGAGGCATGACAGAAGAGGAAGAGGGTCTGTGGCTGCTGTGTCTGCAGCCTGCTGGTGACGGCGAGCCAGTTGTCAGAGGATACGTCCGCTTCAGCAGACCGGCTCTTCCCTACTGAAAACAGTGCTCGCTCATCCTTAAATGGAATGTTTTAATTGAAAGAAATCCCAGTAAAAAAAAACCAAAAAAAAAACCCGCAGATTTGTGTACAAATACGTATATAAGGCTCACATAGAAAACAGTGACAGGAGCAGCAGGCTGCAAAATAGTGCCAACACTCACCAATAAAGAAAGGAAACAGGTAAGAGCTGCTGCAGCCAGCAGACAGCCTGTATGTCCAGGTTTCTTTTCTACAGCGCTGTCCCATTTAAAAAGATTTCATTAAAACGTGTACAAAAATGTGAGGGGTGGACTCACTTCTGTGGGATGCTGTATCTTGGTCCAGTGATGCAAGGTGGCGGCCATGCCTTGGTCAGCGACCTCTTTAAAAACCTGGTGTCAGTTCCTTTCAACGTGTTCAGCTGATGGACGACTTGTTAATCAAGGTCATTATTTAGCCATTTATGAAGACTTTTAACAGAGTCCTCTTACCTTTGCCCCAGTCATGCCGCAGGAATCCAGATGGAACCGCTCCTTTCTGAAGCTCGCTTCGCCCACTGGCAGAAACACACGTGTCCTCTGATGGCAAAAGGGTTGAGTGCAGACATTCGTGCTGCCACGAAGGATTTTCAAATGTGGCCCCTCGTCGCTTCTAATTGTCCCAACCCAACAAGCACGGAGCTCAGCATCAAGCTGGGAAGTGGTGAAAAGTAAGATAGGGGAAGTTTTTCTTCTTGCTTGAACAGCACGGAGCGCCGCAGCAGCAGCGTCTCAGTGATTGCGCAATAACGGACAGCGTGCTGCTGAGAGGTGGACACAAGGAGAAGACAGGGAAAATGATGAACAACAACCACCACATCAGACTTCTTATGAGTGGGCAGTCTGTACAATAAATTGTCTGAATATTAGGCGGTGTAATCCCCATCCGTGCATACGTCACTGCGTGGCTGCATCTCATCACATTCAGTGTAAAAGCTGAAGTTGCTGCTAGTTAGCCTGCCGGTTAGCATGCATGTGTTTACTTATCGTTCCTCCGTCAAGTTAGCTCCGTAGCAACAAGGATACACAGGGAAATAAGGATAACTCATTCATTCATTCATAGATTCATTGTCTGTACCGCTCAGTCCAGTTCAGGGTGGTGGGGAAGCTGGAGTCTATCCAAGCAATTAGCAGGCGAGAGGCAGGACACATCCTGGACACGTCGCCGGTCCATCGCAGGCATTTTCTTGCCTACAGAAAAGCTGCTGAGCTTCAATTTCAAAGCAGAACACAGCTTTGCTTCAAAGCCGAACTGCTATGACGTCAGTGTTGAACGGGCCAATCGAAACGCTGCTCAGATCTCCGTCACTGACGAATGTAGTCACGTGACGAGAAATGGAACGTTAAAATCATGTAAATAGGCCTGCCAGACCACCTGTCAGCTGTCTGACTATTGTCAGACCCTGAGCGTGGCCTTGAGCTTGTCTGGAGGTTCTGGCAGGGATGGCAGCCCTGGTCCGCCGGTGGATGGTCGTCCCCCCCGGGGAGACATCATCCGCTGCCACCCAGCCAGATCTCCTGGAGGGACGGACGGTGGGGGGGAGGGGTCCCCCCTTTTATATAAAAAAAAAAAAAACTTGTCTGGAGGTTCTGGCAGGGATGGCAGCCCTGGTCCGCCGGTGGATGGTCCCCCCCCCCCCCGGGGAGACATCATCCGCTGCCACCCAGCCAGATCTCCTGGAGGGACGGACGGTGGGGGGGAGGGGTCCCCCCTTTTATATATTAAAAAAAAAAAAACTCCATCAGCTGACGGAGTCTGCTGCATGAACGTGCATGACATGACAACAGTCGGGACTGCACTTTTTATAAGAAGGATGTCATCAGGTCACAGCCCGTCTCTGGTTGCAATGGTTCACTTTGTAAGCATGGCCACCAAAAGTCATTTTAATTTAGGAGCCATTTTATGACACATGTACTCTGGTTAGTATGTGTGCGTGTAAATGAGTGTGTAAACATGGTATATTTATTTATTCATTCATTTGAAAAGCCTGCTGAATATGTGGCACGTGTGCAGCGGACGATGTCCTCCACCTTCCTTTGCAACTGTGCTTGGATGGGGTGGGTTGATGTTCTGACCATTTCTAACCGCTCTCAGCACTACTTCAACACGAACTGATATTGGGTGAAACGTTGACCTCCAGATAAGCTTAAAGAAGATTTCTGTGTGCGCAACATTGAACTTTACAAAAAGTAACACCTGTGTCACTTCACCTGCATGCAGTGAGAGGAGAGGAGTGGGATGACAAATTCACATCATCTATACCGTGGTCACTGATAGCTGGGCAAGTTCAGTTATCGTCTCATCGTTCCTTTACGGCCGTTACCATAGCGACACGTTAATCAGCTGCTTCAGATCAGATGATTTTTGACAGGTGAATGAGAGAAACACGCTGCTTGACAACAGTTGTTTGGCATCAAAACTATCGAGGCCGACATAAAATAGCTCCTATAGCCTACTTTAGAAAGTTCGGTAATAATAAAAAAGAAAAACAGAAATAAACATTTGTTATAAAATGTTTACTGTGTGGGACCAGGGTGATGAC
Source organism: Telmatherina bonti (assembly GCF_933228915.1). Taxonomy (NCBI): domain Eukaryota; kingdom Metazoa; phylum Chordata; class Actinopteri; order Atheriniformes; family Telmatherinidae; genus Telmatherina; species Telmatherina bonti. Next base: position 11,797,022 of record NC_136628.1, on the reverse strand, counting down.
GACGCCTCGACGCCCGCGTCGTGACGTGAAATGCAGCGCCTCGTTTAGTCCTGCACATTGGACTGTAGCCTATATTTGGTTGAAGGGAAGTCACGTCGTCATAACAGTTTAACAACACTAATAAAAAGGATCATTTATGGAATGATCACTTACTAGAGATTTCTTAAAAATAGACTTTAAAACATGAAGCTGTAAACATTTGAATGTAGGAAATGCATATAGAAATAAACGTTTCCCTTTAGCTAGGCTACATATATTTTTGAGTGTGTTTATCAACTTTTCATCCATTAAAAAGACGTTTTTATGGTATTTATATTGGCCCATACGGCATAAAAATAAATGATCATGCTCTCCTGATGCCGTTAGATGTCGGACAGACCACCGCGCGCGACCAAACAGCCGCTGTCACGTTGTACAATTTGACTTCGAAACATCTTCACTGACGCCGCAGCCGCATCTCTTCACGTCTGTTTCACATGCGCTTTTTATTTTCAGCAGCTACAGTACCAGGTGGGCTACAGGAGACACTTTTAAAAGGCGCGGGTCTTCTGAGGAGCGTGCGTGAGTCATGTCTGTCTCTAGGCAACCGCGACTGTCCAGCATCCAGGCGCAGAGGGGAGGAGGCTGCACCTGCGCAGATTCTGCACGACAACAACATCTTTCTTGGTTGCTGGACTTTTATTTACTTCATTATGTTTAGATTGAGTGTTGATGTGTGTGACTGACACGTGTAGGCTGCTGGAAAGTGATGAAACTACGGAACAAAGTGCGCCCCGTGTTGGTTCACTCCGCCCCGCAACGTGTTTCTGTCAATTAAAGGAGGATTCTGAATTTTACGGGACGGGTGGCAACCCCGATGAGAGCTGGTCCTGCTGCATGTAAGAAAATGAAGTAAGCTGTTCTAATGTACAAGGTGTGTGTACATTTACTGCGTTTGTAGCAATGTTTGTAGACTGGTGTGAGCATAGAATTAAAGAAGCCACCATGCATTTGCTCTCTTTCTTTATACTTTATTTTAGTCATCCTCAACCCACCTTGAGAAGGTTGAAGCCAAACAGCATTTCATTTTCAAAACAATCTCTTAACTGTTAACATACAACCATCTACGACACACAGGGCCACAGCAGGAGCCTGGGTCTTCTGAGCACCTTCCTTGGTGAGCTGAGTGGATTTCTCTCGTGGATGTAGGACAAGCCTTACCTCCATCTCTGACAGCATCCTCTCCATCAGGAAACTCTGGTCAGGCACCACCTCATCTCCTGGCTGGAGGACATGATAAGGATGACATGAGGACATGATGAGGAGGACATGAGGACAGGATGAGGACATCATGAGGACATGAAAAGGATGACAGGAGGAAAGGATGAGGACATGATGAGGACATGAGAAGGATGACATCAGGATAGGACGAGGACAGGATGAGGACATGAGGACATGATAAGGATGACATGAGGACAGGATAAGGACATGATGAGGAGGACATGAGGACAGGATGAGGACATGAGGACAGAAGAAGGATGAAATCAGGACGGGATGATGACATGATGAGGAGGACATGAGGACAGGACGAGGACATGATGAGCAGGACATGAGAAGGACGACATGAAGACATGATGAGGACGACATGAGGAAAGGATGAGGAGGACATGAGGACAGGATGAGTACAGCATGAGGAGGACATGAGAGGATGAAGACATGACAGTATGAGAATATTGACAGAGGAAAGGATTAGGAGATGATGAGGAGGACATCAGGACATGAGGACAGGATGACGACATGATGAGGACATGAGGACATGAGAAGGATGACAGGAGGGCAGGATGAGGACATGATGAGGAGGACATGAGGAGGACATGAGGACATGATGAAGACATGAGGACATGACGACAGAAGAAGGATGAAATCAGAACAGGATGACGACATGATGAGGAGGATGACATGAGGACAGGACGAGGACATGAGAAAGATGACATGAGGACAGGATGAGGACATGATGAGAAGGACATGAGAGGATGAAGACATGACAGTATGAGAATATTGACAGAGGAAAGGATGAGGACATGAGGAGGACATCAGGACAGGATAAAGACATGGATGTAGGACGAGTCTCACCCCCACCTCTGACAGCATCCTCTCCATCAGGAAACTCTGGTCAGGCACCACCTCATCTCCTGGCTGGAGGACATGATAAGGATGACATGAGGACATGATGAGGAGGACATGAGGACATCATGAGGACATGAGAAGGATGACAGGAGGAAAGGATGAGGAGGACATGAGGACATGAGAAGTATGACATGAGGACAGGATGAGGACATGATGAGGAGGACATGAGAAGGATGACATCAGGATAGGACGAGGACAGGATGAGGACATGAGGACATGATAAGGATGACATGAGGACATGATGAGGAGGACATGAGGACAGGATGAGGAGGACATGAGAAGGATGACAGGAGGAAAGGATGAGGAGGACATGAGGACATGAGAAGGATGACATGACGACAGGATGAGGACATGATGAGGACATGAGAAGGATGACATCAGGATAGGACGAGGACAGGATGAGGACATGAGGACGTGATAAGGATGACATGAGGACAGGATAAGGACATGATGAGGAGGACATGAGGACAGAAGAAGTATGAAATCAGGACAGGATGATGACATGATGAGGAGGACATGAGGACAGGACGAGGACATGATGAGCAGGACATGAGAAGGACGACATGAGGACATGATGAGGACGACATGAGGACAGGATGAGGAGGACATGAGGACAGGATGAGTACAGCATGAGGAGGACATGAGAGGATGAAGACATGACAGTATGAGAATATTGACAGATGAAAGGATGAGGAGATGATGAGGAGGACATCAGGACATGAGGACAGGATGACGACATGATGAGGAGGAGATGAGGAGGATGACAGGAGGGCAGGATAAGGACATGATGAGGAGGACATGAGGACAGGATGAGGACATGAGAAGGATGAAATCAGGACAGGATGAGGACATAGAGGACAGAAGAAGGATGAAATCAGGACAGGATGATGACATGATGAGGAGGACATGAGGACAGGACGAGGACATGATGAGCAGGACATGAGAAGGACGACATGAGGACATGATGAGGACGACATGAGGACAGGATGAGGAGGACATGAGGACAGGATGAGAACAGCATGAGGAGGACATGAAGACAGGACGAGGACATGAGGAGGATGACGACATGATGAAGACATGAGGACAGGATGAGGACATGACGACAGTAGAAGGATGAAATCAGAACAGGATGACGACATGATGAGGAGGAGATGAGGAGGATGACATGAGGACAGGACGAGGACATGAGAAAGATGACATGAGGACATGAGGAGGACATGATGAAGAGGACATGAGAGGATGAAGACATGACAGTATGAGAATATTGACAGAGGAAAGGATGAGGAGATGATGAGGAGGACATGAGGACAGGATGAGGACATGAGAAGGATGACGACATGATGAAGACATGAGGACAGGATGAGGACATGACGACAGAAGAAGGATGAAATCAGAACAGGATGACGACATGATGAGGAGGAGATGAGGAGGATGACATGAGGACAGGACGAGGACATGAGAAAGATGACATGAGGAGGACATGAGGACAGGATGAGGACATGATGAGGAGGACATGAGGACAGGATGAGGACATGAGGACATGATAAGGATGACATCAGGATAGGATGAGGACATGATAAGGAAGACATGAGGACAGGATGACGACGGGATGAGGACATGAGAAGGATGACATGAGAAGGATGAGATGAGGAAAGGATGAGGAGGACATCAGGACAGGATAAAGACATTGATGACAGAAGTACAGGATGAGGACATGAGGACAAGATAAGGATGACAGGAGGACATGATGAGGACATGAGAAGGATGAAATCAGGACATGAGAATGATGACATGAGGACATGATGAGGAGATGAGAAGGACGACATGAGGAGGATGACATGAGGACATGAGGAGGACAACATGAGGACATGAGAAAGATGACATGAGGACATGAGGAAGACATGAGGACAGGATGAGGACATGAGGAGAAGGACATGAGAGGATGAAGACATGACAGTATGAGAATATTGACAGGAGGAAAGGATGAGGAGATGATGAGGAGGACATCAGGACAGGATAAAGACATGGATGTAGGACGAGTCTCACCCCCACCTCTGACAGCATCCTCTCCATCAGGAAACTCTGGTCAGGCACCACCTCATCTCCTGGCTGGAGAAAATGTACACGCTGTAACTTCTTTGTTATTTCCACGTCTGAAACGTTATTAAACAAATCCGTATACCTCGTGTCGCGTCGACATCTATCTCGAGCGTCCCGTATGATCGGCATACCGACCAGGAGAGGGGTGGCGGCTGAAGTGGAGATCTTTTAGCGTCGCGTCCGGACGGGATACATTCTCTGCGCTGCTCTCTGGGACATGCATCTCAGTGTCGTCTGCGAGGACTTTTCTCGCCGGCCGATACCGCGACTCCCCGTTTTGTGAGCCTCGTCCTACAGTGACAAATATGTTGACAAGAAGAAATCCACAAGATGATCATTTTCTGCACACACAAGAGAATCAGACCGCACCTGGCAGAACATACAGCGCAGCTTTTGGCTCAGGCTCTTGTCATTTCAGCTGATATTGCGGGGTGGGGAAGACAGACATAAAAAGAGCTTCTAGCGCCACATGTCAAGATTGACGTCCAACTGGACTCCAGAAGTCCACTGGTACCTTCCTGTGATGTCCTCTACTGCTCGGTTTAGTGCTTGTGTGGTTTTCCCTCTCATATGGAAGTGGCTTTGGCTAAAGGCTTCTGCTAAATAGAACAGAATAGAATCTCCTTGGAGCAGCCAGGACGGATCAGTGTGGCGCTGAAGCTGCTCTCCAGAGAAAGCAGGGCGTCCTGCGCGACTCGTGGTCCAGCACGGACGTTAGTTTTGCCAGGACCCTCTTGTCACATACGAACCTCCTGCAGAGAGTCCAGAGAACAGCCCAAGACTGAGCCGGTCTTCCCGAGGACTCTGTCCAGCTTGCTCCCTCTCTGAGATCTGTGCTGGCCGGGAAGGTGGCTCAGTCTAAGGAGATGTGGAGCGCTTTGATGGCAGAATGAGCCACAAGTCTGAAGGTTAGTCTAGGTGTTTGAATGCAGCTGCGTGGGGGGGGGCAGGAACGGGTGCTTGCTCAAACCTAATGAAATGCAGATTAGGGTCGTTGAGCCACTCCAGGTCCCCCTCAGCCTGTGAGTGGGGCATTTTCATACCTGAGACAGTTTTCAGGCTTCTCCAAACCCCACTGATGTTCTGCTGCTCCTCCATCTTCCTCTCGTAACTGGCCTTCCCCTCTCTGACCTTTCTCCTCAGCTCCTTCTGTACGGTCGTCAGCTTCCTCCTTGTTCCCTGATCTGAAAGCTCTCTTCTTCTTCTTCTTCAGGAGAGCTTTAACCTCAGGGCTCATCCACAGCTTGTTTGTTGTTGTTAGCAAAGTGCTGGGAGGGAACAGCGTTGTCAAGACCGAAGTTTATCTATGCTGTGACGGCATTAATGTCCTCCACACGTGTCTGGCAGAGCTCTGTCCACACGGTGGCGTGGAAGCAGTCCAAAAGAGCCTCCTCGCCGTATGGGGGACCGCAGCCTGCCTGTGTCCAACACACAGGCGGGACATGTATAATATCAGCTCTCTCTAGAGGAGCGAGGGGGGTCTGCAGAATAGGCCTCCTCGGTGTTGGCATAAAACAAGTCCAGTGATTTATCCTCCATGCTGGGACAGGTGAAGTACTGTGTGCACGTTGCCAGAGCAGATGATGGAGAGGCATGACAGAAGAGGAAGAGGGTCTGTGGCTGCTGTGTCTGCAGCCTGCTGGTGACGGCGAGCCAGTTGTCAGAGGATACGTCCGCTTCAGCAGACCGGCTCTTCCCTACTGAAAACAGTGCTCGCTCATCCTTAAATGGAATGTTTTAATTGAAAGAAATCCCAGTAAAAAAAAAACAAAAAAAAAACACGCAGATTTGTGTACAAATACGTATATAAGGCTCACATAGAAAACAGTGACAGGAGCAGCAGGCTGCAAAATAGTGCCAACACTCACCAATAAAGAAAGGAAACAGGTAAGAGCTGCTGCAGCCAGCAGACAGCCTGTATGTCCAGGTTTCTTTTCTACAGCGCTGTCCCATTTAAAAAGATTTCATTAAAACGTGTACAAAAATGTGAGGGGTGGACTCACTTCTGTGGGATGCTGTATCTTGGTCCAGTGATGCAAGGTGGCGGCCATGCCTTGGTCAGCGACCTCTTTAAAAACCTGGTGTCAGTTCCTTTCAACGTGTTCAGCTGATGGACGACTTGTTAATCAAGGTCATTATTTAGCCATTTATGAAGACTTTTAACAGAGTCCTCTTACCTTTGCCCCAGTCATGCCGCAGGAATCCAGATGGAACCGCTCCTTTCTGAAGCTCGCTTCGCCCACTGGCAGAAACACACGTGTCCTCTGATGGCAAAAGGGTTGAGTGCAGACATTCGTGCTGCCACGAAGGATTTTCAAATGTGGCCCCTCGTCGCTTCTAATTGTCCCAACCCAACAAGCACGGAGCTCAGCATCAAGCTGGGAAGTGGTGAAAAGTAAGATAGGGGAAGTTTTTCTTCTTGCTTGAACAGCACGGAGCGCCGCAGCAGCAGCAGCGTCTCAGTGATTGCGCAATAACGGACAGCGTGCTGCTGAGAGGTGGACACAAGGAGAAGACAGGGAAAATGATGAACAACAACCACCACATCAGACTTCTTATGAGTGGGCAGTCTGTACAATAAATTGTCTGAATATTAGGCGGTGTAATCCCCATCCGTGCGTGGCTGCATCTCATCACATTCAGTGTAAAAGCTGAAGTTGCTGCTAGTTAGCCTGCCGGTTAGCATGCATGTGTTTACTTATCGTTCCTCCGTCAAGTTAGCTCCGTAGCAACAAGGATACACAGGGAAATAAGGATAACTCATTCATTCATTCATAGATTCATTGTCTGTACCGCTCAGTCCAGTTCAGGGTGGTGGGGAAGCTGGAGTCTATCCCAGCAATTAGCAGGCGAGAGGCAGGACACATCCTGGACACGTCGCCGGTCCATCGCAGGCATTTTCTTGCCTACAGAAAAGCTGCTGAGCTTCAATTTCAAAGCAGAACACAGCTTTGCTTCAAAGCCGAACTGCTATGACGTCAGTGTTGAACGGGCCAATCGAAACGCTGCTCAGATCTCCGTCACTGACGAATGTAGTCACGTGACGAGAAATGGAACGTTAAAATCATGTAAATAGGCCTGCCAGACCACCTGTCAGCTGTCTGACTATTGTCAGACCCTGAGCGTGGCCTTGAGCTTGTCTGGAGGTTCTGGCAGGGATGGCAGCCCTGGTCCGCCGGTGGATGGTCGTCCCCCCCGGGGAGACATCATCCGCTGCCACCCAGCCAGATCTCCTGGAGGGACGGACGGTGGGGGGGAGGGGTCCCCCCTTTTATATATAAAATTTTTTTTTAAAAAAACTCCATCAGCTGACGGAGTCTGCTGCATGAACGTGCATGACCATGACAACAGTCGGGACTGCACTTTTTATAAGAAGGATGTCATCAGGTCACAGCCCGTCTCTGGTTGCAATGGTTCACTTTGTAAGCATGGCCACCAAAAGTCATTTTAATTTAGGAGCCATTTTATGACACATGTACTCTGGTTAGTATGTGTGCGTGTAAATGAGTGTGTAAACATGGTATATTTATTTATTCATTCATTTGAAAAGCCTGCTGAATATGTGGCACGTGTGCAGCGGACGATGTCCTCCACCTTCCTTTGCAACTGTGCTTGGATGGGGTGGGTTGATGTTCTGACCATTTCTAACCGCTTTCAGCACTACTTCAACACGAACTGATATTGGGTGAAACGTTGACCTCCAGATAAGCTTAAAGAAGATTTCTGTGTGCGCAACATTGAACTTTACAAAAAGTAACACCTGTGTCACTTCACCTGCATGCAGTGAGAGGAGTGGGATGACAAATTCACATCATCTATACCGTGGTCACTGATAGCTGGGCAAGTTCAGTTATTGTCTCATCGTTCCTTTACGGCCGTTACCATAGCGACACGTTAATCAGCTGCTTCAGATCAGGTGATTTTTGACAGGTGAATGAGAGAAACACGCTGCTTGACAACAGTTGTTTGGCATCAAAACTATCGAGGCCGACATAAAATAGCTCCTATAGCCTACTTTAGAAAGTTCGGTAATAATAAAAAAAGAAAAACAGAAATAAACATTTGTTATAAAATGTTTACTGTGTGGGACCAGGGTGATGACGACGCCTCGACGCCCGCGTCGTGACGTGAAATGCAGCGCCTCGTTTAGTCCTGCACATTGGACTGTAGCCTATATTTGGTTGAAGGGAAGTCACGTCGTCATAACAGTTTAACAGCACTAATAAAAAGGATCATTTATGGAATGATCACTTACTAGAGATTTCTTAAAAATAGACTTTAAAACATGAAGCTGTAAACATTTGAATGTAGGAAATGCATATAGAAATAAACGTTTCCCTTTAGCTAGGCTACATATATTTTTGAGTGTGTTTATCAACTTTTCATCCATTAAAAAGACGTTTTCAATGGGTATATATGGTATTTATATTGGCCCACACGGCATATAAATAAATGATCATGCTCTCCTGATGCCGTTAGATGTCGGACAGACCACCGCGCGCGACTAAACAGCCGCTGTCACGTTGTACAATTTGACTTCGAAACATCTTCACTGACGCCGCAGCCGCATCTCTTCACGTCTGTTTGACATGCGCTTTTTATTTTCAGCAGCTACAGTACCAGGTGGGCTACAGGAGACACTTTTAAAAGGCGCGGGTCTTCTGAGGAGCGTGCGTGAGTCATGTCTGTCTCTAGGCAACCGCGACTGTCCAGCATCCAGGCGCAGAGGGGAGGAGGCTGCACCTGCGCAGATTCTGCACGACAACAACATCTTTCTTGGTTGTTGGACTTTTATTTACTTCATTATGTTTAGATTGAGTGTTGATGTGTGTGACTGACACGTGTAGGCTGCTGGAAAGTGATGAAACTACGGAACAAAGTGCGTCCCGTGTTGGTTCACTCCGCCCCGCAACGTGTTTCTGTCAATTAAAGGAGGATTCTGAATTTTACGGGACGGGTGGCAACCCCGATGAGAGCTGGTCCTGCTGCATGTAAGAAAATGAAGTAAGCTGTTCTAATGTACAAGGTGTGTACATTTACTGCGTTTGTAGCAATGTTTGTAGACTGGTGTGAGCATAGAATTAAAGAAGCCACCATGCATTTGCTCTCTTTCTTTATACTTTATTTTAGTCATCCTCAACCCACCTTGAGAAGGTTGAAGCCAAACAGCATTTCATTTTCAAAACAATCTCTTAACTTTTAACATACAACCATCTACGACACACAGGGCCACAGCAGGAGCCTGGGTCTTCTGAGCACCTTCCTTGGTGAGCTGAGTGGATTTCTCTCGTGGATGTAGGCCGAGTCTCACCCCCACTTCTGACAGCATCCTCTCCATCAGGAAACTCTGGTCAGGCACCACCTCATCTCCTGGCTGGAGGACATGATAAGGATGACATGAGGACATGATGAGGACATGATGAGGACATGAGAAGGATGACATCAGGATAGGACGAGGACAGGATGAGGACATGAGGACATGATAAGGATGACATGAGGACAGGATAAGGACATGATGAGGAGGACATGAGGACAGGATGAGGACATGAGGACAGAAGAAGGATGAAATCAGGACAGGATGATGACATGATGAGGAGGACATGAGGACAGGACGAGGACATGATGAGCAGGACATGAGAAGGACGACATGAGGACATGATGAGGACGACATGAGGACAGGATGAGGAGGACATGAGGACAGGATGAGTACAGCATGAGGAGGACATGAGAGGATGAAGACATGACAGTATGAGAATATTGACAGAGGAAAGGATGAGGAGAAGATGAGGAGGACATCAGGACATGAGGACAGGATGACGACATGATGAGGACATGAGGACATGAGAAGGATGACAGGAGGGCAGGATGAGGACATGATGAGGAGGACATGAAGACAGGACGAGGACATGAGGAGGATGACGACATGATGAAGACATGAGGACAGGATGAGGACATGACGACAGAAGAAGGATGAAATCAGAACAGGATGACGACATGATGAGGAGGAGATGAGGAGGATGACATGAGGACAGGACGAGGACATGAGAAAGATGACATGAGGACATGAGGAGGACATGAGGACAGGATGAGGACATGATGAGAAGGACATGAGAGGATGAAGACATGACAGTATGAGAATATTGACAGAGGAAAGGATGAGGAGATGATGAGGAGGACATGAGGACAGGATGAGGACATGAGGACATGAGAATGATGACATGAGGACATGATGAGGACATGAGAAGGACGACATGAGGAGGATGACATGAGGACATGATGAGGACATGAGGAGGACAACATGAGGACATGAGAAAGATGACATGAGGACATGAGGAAGACATGAGGACAGGATGAGGACATGAGGAGGACATGAGGACAGGATGAGTACAGCATGAGGAGGACATGAGAGGATGAAGACATGACAGTATGAGAATATTGACAGAGGAAAGGATGAGGAGAAGATGAGGAGGACATCAGGACATGAGGACAGGATGACGACATGATGAGGACATGAGGACATGAGAAGGATGACAGGAGGGCAGGATGAGGACATGATGAGGAGGACATGAAGACAGGACGAGGACATGAGGAGGATGACGACATGATGAAGACATGAGGACAGGATGAGGACATGACGACAGAAGAAGGATGAAATCAGAACAGGATGACGACATGATGAGGAGGAGATGAGGAGGATGACATGAGGACAGGACGAGGACATGAGAAAGATGACATGAGGACATGAGGAGGACATGAGGACAGGATGAGGACATGATGAGAAGGACATGAGAGGATGAAGACATGACAGTATGAGAATATTGACAGAGGAAAGGATGAGGAGATGATGAGGAGGACATGAGGACAGGATGAGGACATGAGGACATGAGAATGATGACATGAGGACATGATGAGGACATGAGAAGGACGACATGAGGAGGATGACATGAGGACATGATGAGGACATGAGGAGGACAACATGAGGACATGAGAAAGATGACATGAGGACATGAGGAAGACATGAGGACAGGATGAGGACATGAGGAGGACATGAGGACAGGATGAGAAGGAGATGAGAGGATGAAGACATGACAGTATGAGAATATTGACAGAGGAAAGGATGAGGAGATGAGGAGGAGGACATGAGAAGGATGACATGAGGACGGGATGAGGACGGTATGAGGACATGATAAGAATGACATGAAGACAGGACGGGGACATGAGGAGGATGACATGAGGACATGATGAGGACATGAGAAGGATGACATGAGGAGGATGACATGAGGACATGAGGAGGACATGAGGACAGGATGACGACATGATGAGGAGGACATGAGGACATGATGAGGACATGACAGTATGAGGATATTGACAGGAGGAAAGGATGGACATGATGACAGGATGAGGACATGATGAGGAGGACATGAGGACAGAATGAGGACATGAAGAGGAGGACATGAGGACAGGATGAGGACATGATGAGGAGGACATGAGAGGATGAAGACATGACAGTATGAGAATATTAACAGAGGAAAGGATGAGGACAGGATGAGGAGGACATGAGGACAGGATGAGGACATGAGGACATGATAAAAATGACATGAGGACAGGATGAGGACATGAGGAGGAGGACATGAGAAGGATGACATGAGGACAGGATGAGGACGGGATGAGGACATGATAAGAATGACATGAAGACAGGACGAGGACATGAGGAGGATGACATGAGGACATGATGAGGGCATGAGAAGGATGACATGAGGACAGGATGAGGACATGAGAAAGATGACATGAGGACATGAGGAGGACATGAGGACAGGATGAGGACATGATGAGAAGGACATGAGAGGATGAAGACATGACAGTATGAGAATATTGACAGAGGAAAGGATGAGGAGATGATGAGGAGGACATGAGGACAGGATGAGGACATGAGGACATGAGAATGATGACATGAGGACATGATGAGGACATGAGAAGGACGACATGAGGAGGATGACATGAGGACATGATGAGGACATGAGGAGGACAACATGAGGACATGAGAAAGATGACATGAGGACATGAGGAAGACATGAGGACAGGATGAGGACATGAGGAGGACATGAGGACAGGATGAGAAGGAGATGAGAGGATGAAGACATGACAGTATGAGAATATTGACAGAGGAAAGGATGAGGAGATGAGGAGGAGGACATGAGAAGGATGACATGAGGACGGGATGAGGACGGTATGAGGACATGATAAGAATGACATGAAGACAGGACGGGGACATGAGGAGGATGACATGAGGACATGATGAGGACATGAGAAGGATGACATGAGGAGGATGACATGAGGACATGAGGAGGACATGAGGACAGGATGACGACATGATGAGGAGGACATGAGGACATGATGAGGACATGACAGTATGAGGATATTGACAGGAGGAAAGGATGGACATGATGACAGGATGAGGACATGATGAGGAGGACATGAGGACAGAATGAGGACATGAAGAGGAGGACATGAGGACAGGATGAGGACATGATGAGGAGGACAAGAGAGGATGAAGACATGACAGTATGAGAATATTAACAGAGGAAAGGATGAGGACAGGATGAGGAGGACATGAGGACAGGATGAGGACATGAGGACATGATAAAAATGACATGAGGACAGGATGAGGACATGAGGAGGAGGACATGAGAAGGATGACATGAGGACAGGATGAGGACGGGATGAGGACATGATAAGAATGACATGAAGACAGGACGAGGACATGAGGAGGATGACATGAGGACATGATGAGGGCATGAGAAGGATGACATGAGGACAGGATGAGGACATGAGAAGGATGACATGAGGACAGGATGAGGACATGATGAGGAGGACATGAGGACAGGATGAGGACATGAGGACATGAGAAGGATGAGGAGGACATGATGAGGACATGATAAAGATGACATGAGGACATGATGAGGACATGACAGTATGAGAATATTGACAGGAGGAAAGGATGAGGAGATGATGAGGAGGACATCAGGACAGGATAAAGACATGGATGTAGGACGAGTCTCACCCCCACCTCTGACAGCATCCTCTCCATCAGGAAACTCTGGTCAGGCACCACCTCATCTCCTGGCTGGAGAAAATGTACACGCTGTAACTTCTTTGTTATTTCCACGTCTGAAACGTTATTAAACAAATCCGTATACCTCGTGTCGCGTCGACATCTATCTCGAGCGTCCCGTATGATCGGCATACCGACCAGGAGAGGGGTGGCGGCTGAAGTGGAGATCTTTTAGCGTCGCGTCCGGACGGGATACATTCTCTGCGCTGCTCTCTGGGACATGCATCTCAGTGTCGTCTGCGAGGACTTTTCTCGCCGGCCGATACCGCGACTCCCCGTTTTGTGAGCCTCGTCCTACAGTGACAAATATGTTGACAAGAAGAAATCCACAAGATGATCATTTTCTGCACACACAAGAGAATCAGACCGCACCTGGCAGAACATACAGCGCAGCTTTTGGCTCAGGCTCTTGTCATTTCAGCTGATATTGCGGGGTGGGGAAGACAGACATAAAAAGAGCTTCTAGCGCCACATGTCAAGATTGACGTCCAACTGGACTCCAGAAGTCCACTGGTACCTTCCTGTGATGTCCTCTACTGCTCGGTTTAGTGCTTGTGTGGTTTTCACTCTCATATCTAAGTGGCTTTGGCTAAAGGCTTCTGCTAAATACAACAGAATAGAATCTCCTTGGAGCAGCCAGGACGGATCAGTGTGGCGCTGAAGCTGCTCTCCAGAGAAAGCAGGGCGTCCTGCGCGACTCGTGGTCCAGCACGGACGTTAGTTTTGCCAGGACCCTCTTGTCACATACGAACCTCCTGCAGAGAGTCCAGAGAACAGCCCAAGACTGAGCCGGTCTTCCCGAGGACTCTGTCCAGCTTGCTCCCTCTCTGAGATCTGTGCTGGCCGGGAAGGTGGCTCAGTCTAAGGAGATGTGGAGCGCTTTGATGGCAGAATGAGCCACAAGTCTGAAGGTTAGTCTAGGTGTTTGAATGCAGCTGCGTGGGGGGGGGCAGGAACGGGTGCTTGCTCAAACCTAATGAAATGCAGATTAGGGTCGTTGAGCCACTCCAGGTCCCCCTCAGCCTGTGAGTGGGGCATTTTCATACCTGAGACAGTTTTCAGGCTTCTCCAAACCCCACTGATGTTCTGCTGCTCCTCCATCTTCCTCTCGTAACTGGCCTTCCCCTCTCTGACCTTTCTCCTCAGCTCCTTCTGTACGGTCGTCAGCTTCCTCCTTGTTCCCTGATCTGAAAGCTCTCTTCTTCTTCTTCTTCAGGAGAGCTTTAACCTCAGGGCTCATCCACAGCTTGTTTGTTGTTGTTAGCAAAGTGCTGGGAGGGAACAGCGTTGTCAAGACCGAAGTTTATCTATGCTGTGACGGCATTAATGTCCTCCACACGTGTCTGGCAGAGCTCTGTCCACACGGTGGCGTGGAAGCAGTCCAAAAGAGCCTCCTCGCCGTATGGGGGACCGCAGCCTGCCTGTGTCCAACACACAGGCGGGACATGTATAATATCAGCTCTCTCTAGAGGAGCGAGGGGGGTCTGCAGAATAGGACTCCTCGGTGTTGGCATAAAACAAGTCCAGTGATTTATCCTCCATGCTGGGACAGGTGAAGTACTGTGTGCACGTTGCCAGAGCAGATGATGGAGAGGCATGACAGAAGAGGAAGAGGGTCTGTGGCTGCTGTGTCTGCAGCCTGCTGGTGACGGCGAGCCAGTTGTCAGAGGATACGTCCGCTTCAGCAGACCGGCTCTTCCCTACTGAAAACAGTGCTCGCTCATCCTTAAATGGAATGTTTTAATTGAAAGAAATCCCAGTAAAAAAAAAACAAAAAAAAAACACGCAGATTTGTGTACAAATACGTATATAAGGCTCACATAGAAAACAGTGACAGGAGCAGCAGGCTGCAAAATAGTGCCAACACTCACCAATAAAGAAAGGAAACAGGTAAGAGCTGCTGCAGCCAGCAGACAGCCTGTATGTCCAGGTTTCTTTTCTGCAGCGCTGTCCCATTAAAAAAGATTTCATTAAAACGTGTAGAAAAATGTGAGGGGTGGACTCACTTCTGTGGGATGCTGTATCTTGGTCCAGTGATGCAAGGTGGCGGCCATGCCTTGGTCAGCGACCTCTTTAAAAACCTGGTGTCAGTTCCTTTCAACGTGTTCAGCTGATGGACGACTTGTTAATCAAGGTCATTATTTAGCCATTTATGAAGACTTTTAACAGAGTCCTCTTACCTTTGCCCCAGTCATGCCGCAGGAATCCAGATGG
Source organism: Telmatherina bonti (assembly GCF_933228915.1). Taxonomy (NCBI): domain Eukaryota; kingdom Metazoa; phylum Chordata; class Actinopteri; order Atheriniformes; family Telmatherinidae; genus Telmatherina; species Telmatherina bonti. The sequence goes on along the minus strand of NC_136628.1, from coordinate 11,781,430 downwards.
AACCGCTCCTTTCTGAAGCTCGCTTCGCCCACTGGCAGAAACACACGTGTCCTCTGATGGCAAAAGGGTTGAGTGCAGACATTCGTGCTGCCACGAAGGATTTTCAAATGTGGCCCCTCGTCGCTTCTAATTGTCCCAACCCAACAAGCACGGAGCTCAGCATCAAGCTGGGAAGTGGTGAAAAGTAAGATAGGGGAAGTTTTTCTTCTTGCTTGAACAGCACGGAGCGCCGCAGCAGCAGCGTCTCAGTGATTGCGCAATAACGGACAGCGTGCTGCTGAGAGGTGGACACAAGGAGAAGACAGGGAAAATGATGAACAACAACCACCACATCAGACTTCTTATGAGTGGGCAGTCTGTACAATAAATTGTCTGAATATTAGGCGGTGTAATCCCCATCCGTGCATACGTCACTGCGTGGCTGCATCTCATCACATTCAGTGTAAAAGCTGAAGTTGCTGCTAGTTAGCCTGCCGGTTAGCATGCATGTGTTTACTTATCGTTCCTCCGTCAAGTTAGCTCCGTAGCAACAAGGATACACAGGGAAATAAGGATAACTCATTCATTCATTCATTCATTCATTCATTCATAGATTCATTGTCTGTACCGCTCAGTCCAGTTCAGGGTGGTGGGGAAGCTGGAGTCTATCCCAGCAATTAGCAGGCGAGAGGCAGGACACATCCTGGACACGTCGCCGGTCCATCGCAGGCATTTTCTTGCCTACAGAAAAGCTGCTGAGCTTCAATTTCAAAGCAGAACACAGCTTTGCTTCAAAGCCGAACTGCTATGACGTCAGTGTTAAACGGGCCAATCGAAACGCTGCTCAGATCTCCGTCACTGACGAATGTAGTCACGTGACGAGAAATGGAACGTTAAAATCATGTAAATAGGCCTGCCAGACCACCTGTCAGCTGTCTGACTATTGTCAGACCCTGAGCGTGGCCTTGAGCTTGTCTGGAGGTTCTGGCAGGGATGGCAGCCCTGGTCCGCCGGTGGATGGTCGTCCCCCCCGGGGAGACATCATCCGCTGCCACCCAGCCAGATCTCCTGGAGGGACGGACGGTGGGGGGGGGAGGGGTCCCCCCTTTTATATATTTAAAAAAAAAAAACTCCATCAGCTGACGGAGTCTGCTGCATGAACGTGCATGACCATGACAACAGTCGGGACTGCACTTTTTATAAGAAGGATGTCATCAGGTCACAGCCCGTCTCTGGTTGCAATGGTTCACTTTGTAAGCATGGCCACCAAAAGTCATTTTAATTTAGGAGCCATTTTATGACACATGTACTCTGGTTAGTATGTGTGCGTGTAAATGAGTGTGTAAACATGGTATATTTATTTATTCATTCATTTGAAAAGCCTGCTGAATATGTGGCACGTGTGCAGCGGACGATGTCCTCCACCTTCCTTTGCAACTGTGCTTGGATGGGGTGGGTTGATGTTCTGACCATTTCTAACCGCTTTCAGCACTACTTCAACACGAACTGATATTGGGTGAAACGTTGACCTCCAGATAAGCTTAAAGAAGATTTCTGTGTGCGCAACATTGAACTTTACAAAAAGTAACATCTGTGTCACTTCACCTGCATGCAGTGAGAGGAGAGGAGTGGGATGACAAATTCACATCATCTATACCGTGGTCACTGATAGCTGGGCAAGTTCAGTTATCGTCTCATCGTTCCTTTACGGCCGTTACCATAGCGACACGTTAATCAGCTGCTTCAGATCAGATGATTTTTGACAGGTGAATGAGAGAAACACGCTGCTTGACAACAGTTGTTTGGCATCAAAACTATCGAGGCCGACATAAAATAGCTCCTATAGCCTACTTTAGAAAGTTCGGTAATAATAAAAAAGAAAAACAGAAATAAACATTTGTTATAAAATGTTTACTGTGTGGGACCAGGGTGATGACGACGCCTCGACGCCCGCGTCGTGACGTGAAATGCAGCGCCTCGTTTAGTCCTGCACATTGGACTGTAGCCTATATTTGGTTGAAGGGAAGTCACGTCGTCATAACAGTTTAACAACACTAATAAAAAGGATCATTTATGGAATGATCACTTACTAGAGATTTCTTAAAAATAGACTTTAAAACATGAAGCTGTAAACATTTGAATGTAGGAAATGCATATAGAAATAAACGTTTCCCTTTAGCTAGGCTACATATATTTTTGAGTGTGTTTATCAACTTTTCATCCATTAAAAAGACGTTTTTATGGTATTTATATTGGCCCATACGGCATAAAAATAAATGATCATGCTCTCCTGATGCCGTTAGATGTCGGACAGACCACCGCGCGCGACTAAACAGCCGCTGTCACGTTGTACAATTTGACTTCGAAACATCTTCACTGACGCCGCAGCCGCATCTCTTCACGTCTGTTTCACATGCGCTTTTTATTTTCAGCAGCTACAGTACCAGGTGGGCTACAGGAGACACTTTTAAAAGGCGCGGGTCTTCTGAGGAGCGTGCGTGAGTCATGTCTGTCTCTAGGCAACCGCGACTGTCCAGCATCCAGGCGCAGAGGGGAGGAGGCTGCACCTGCGCAGATTCTGCACGACAACAACATCTTTCTTGGTTGTTGGACTTTTATTTACTTCATTATGTTTAGATTGAGTGTTGATGTGTGTGACTGACACGTGTAGGCTGCTGGAAAGTGATGAAACTACGGAACAAAGTGCGTCCCGTGTTGGTTCACTCCGCCCCGCAACGTGTTTCTGTCAATTAAAGGAGGATTCTGAATTTTACGGGACGGGTGGCAACCCCGATGAGAGCTGGTCCTGCTGCATGTAAGAAAATGAAGTAAGCTGTTCTAATGTACAAGGTGTGTGTACATTTACTGCGTTTGTAGCAATGTTTGTAGACTGGTGTGAGCATAGAATTAAAGAAGCCACCATGCATTTGCTCTCTTTCTTTATACTTTATTTTAGTCACCCTCAACCCACCTTGAGAAGGTTGAAGCCAAACAGCATTTCATTTTCAAAACAATCTCTTAACTGTTAACATACAACCATCTACGACACACAGGGCCACAGCAGGAGCCTGGGTCTTCTGAGCACCTTCCTTGGTGAGCTGAGTGGATTTCTCTCGTGGATGTAGGACAAGCCTTACCTCCATCTCTGACAGCATCCTCTCCATCAGGAAACTCTGGTCAGGCACCACCTCATCTCCTGGCTGGAGGACATGATAAGGATGACATGAGGACATGATGAGGAGGACATGAGGACAGGATGAGGACATCATGAGGACATGAGAAGGATGACATGACGACAGGATGAGGACATGATGAGGACATGAGAAGGATGACATCAGGATAGGACGAGGACAGGATGAGGACATGATAAGGATGACATGAGGACAGGATGATGACATGATGAGGAGGACATGAGAAGGACGACATGAGGACATGATGAGGACGACATGAGGAAAGGATGAGGAGGACATGAGGACAGGATGAGTACAGCATGAGGAGGACATGAGAGGATGAAGACATGACAGTATGAGAATATTGACAGAGGAAAGGATGAGGAGATGATGAGGAGGACATCAGGACATGAGGACAGGATGACGACATGAGGACATGAGAAGGATGACAGGAGGGCAGGATGAGGACATGATGAGGAGGACATGAAGACAGGACGAGGACATGAGGAGGATGACGACATGATGAAGACATGAGGACAGGATGAGGACATGACGACAGAAGAAGGATGAAATCAGAACAGGATGACGATATCATGAGGAGGAGATGAGGAGGATGACATGAGGACAGGACGAGGACATGAGAAAGATGACATGAGGACATGAGGAGGACATGAGGACAGGATGAGGACATGATGAGGAGGACATAAGGACATGATGAGGAGGACATGAGGACAGGACGAGGACAGGATGAGGACATGATAAGGATGACATCAGGATAGGATGAGGACATGATAAGGAAGACATGAGGACAGGATGACGACGTGATGAGGACATGAGAAGGATGACATGAGAAGGATGAGATGAGGAAAGGATGAGGAGGACATCAGGACAGGATAAAGACATTGATGACAGAAGTACAGGATGAGGACATGAGGACAAGATAAGGATGACAGGAGGACATGATGAGGACATGAGAAGGATGAAATCAGGACATGAGAAGGATGACATGAGGACATGAGAATGATGACATGAGGACATGATGAGGACATGAGAAGGACGACATGAGGAGGATGACATGAGGACATGATGAGGACAACATGAGGACATGAGAAAGATGACATGAGGACATGAGGAAGACATGAGGACAGGATGAGGACATGAGGAGGACATGAGGACAGGATGAGGACATGATGAGAAGGACATGAGAGGATGAAGACATGACAGTATGAGAATATTGACAGGAGGAAAGGATGAGGAGATGATGAGGAGGACATCAGGACAGGATAAAGACATGGATGTAGGACGAGTCTCACCCCCACCTCTGACAGCATCCTCTCCATCAGGAAACTCTGGTCAGGCACCACCTCATCTCCTGGCTGGAGAAAATGTACACGCTGTAACTTCTTTGTTATTTCCACGTCTGAAACGTTATTAAACAAATCCGTATACCTCGTGTCGCGTCGACATCTATCTCGAGCGTCCCGTATGATCGGCATACCGACCAGGAGAGGGGTGGCGGCTGAAGTGGAGATCTTTTAGCGTCGCGTCCGGACGGGATACATTCTCTGCGCTGCTCTCTGGGACATGCATCTCAGTGTCGTCTGCGAGGACTTTTCTTGCCGGCCGATACCGCGACGGACATGAGAGGATGAAGACATGACAGTATGAGAATATTGACAGAGGAAAGGATGAGGAGGACATCAGGACAGGATAAAGACATGGATGTAGGACGAGTCTCATCCCCACCTCTGACAGCATCCTCTCCATGACAGACATAAAAAGAGCTTCTAGCGCCACATGTCAAGATTGACGTCCAACTGGACTCCAGAAGTCCACTGGTACCTTCCTGTGATGTCCTCTACTGCTCGGTTTAGTGCTTGTGTGGTTTTCCCTCTCATATGGAAGTGGCTTTGGCTAAAGGCTTCTGCTAAATACAACAGAATAGAATCTCCTTGGAGCAGCCAGGACGGATCAGTGTGGCGCTGAAGCTGCTCTCCAGAGAAAGCAGGGCGTCCTGCGCGACTCGTGGTCCAGCACGGACGTTAGTTTTGCCAGGACCCTCTTGTCACATACGAACCTCCTGCAGAGAGTCCAGAGAACAGCCCAAGACTGAGCCGGTCTTCCCGAGGACTCTGTCCAGCTTGCTCCCTCTCTGAGATCTGTGCTGGCCGGGAAGGTGGCTCAGTCTAAGGAGATGTGGAGCGCTTTGATGGCAGAATGAGCCACAAGTCTGAAGGTTAGTCTAGGTGTTTGAATGCAGCTGCGTGGGGGGGGGCAGGAACGGGTGCTTGCTCAAACCTAATGAAATGCAGATTAGGGTCGTTGAGCCACTCCAGGTCCCCCTCAGCCTGTGAGTGGGGCATTTTCATACCTGAGACAGTTTTCAGGCTTCTCCAAACCCCACTGATGTTCTGCTGCTCCTCCATCTTCCTCTCGTAACTGGCCTTCCCCTCTCTGACCTTTCTCCTCAGCTCCTTCTGTACGGTCGTCAGCTTCCTCCTTGTTCCCTGATCTGAAAGCTCTCTTCTTCTTCTTCTTCAGGAGAGCTTTAACCTCAGGGCTCATCCACAGCTTGTTTGTTGTTGTTAGCAAAGTGCTGGGAGGGAACAGCGTTGTCAAGACCGAAGTTTATCTATGCTGTGACGGCATTAATGTCCTCCACACGTGTCTGGCAGAGCTCTGTCCACACGGTGGCGTGGAAGCAGTCCAAAAGAGCCTCCTCGCCGTATGGGGGACCGCAGCCTGCCTGTGTCCAACACACAGGCGGGACATGTATAATATCAGCTCTCTCTAGAGGAGCGAGGGGGGTCTGCAGAATAGGACTCCTCGGTGTTGGCATAAAACAAGTCCAGTGATTTATCCTCCATGCTGGGACAGGTGAAGTACTGTGTGCACGTTGCCAGAGCAGATGATGGAGAGGCATGACAGAAGAGGAAGAGGGTCTGTGGCTGCTGTGTCTGCAGCCTGCTGGTGACGGCGAGCCAGTTGTCAGAGGATACGTCCGCTTCAGCAGACCGGCTCTTCCCTACTGAAAACAGTGCTCGCTCATCCTTAAATGGAATGTTTTAATTGAAAGAAATCCCAGTAAAAAAAAAACAAAAAAAAAACACGCAGATTTGTGTACAAATACGTATATAAGGCTCACATAGAAAACAGTGACAGGAGCAGCAGGCTGCAAAATAGTGCCAACACTCACCAATAAAGAAAGGAAACAGGTAAGAGCTGCTGCAGCCAGCAGACAGCCTGTATGTCCAGGTTTCTTTTCTACAGCGCTGTCCCATTAAAAAAGATTTCATTAAAACGTGTAGAAAAATGTGAGGGGTGGACTCACTTCTGTGGGATGCTGTATCTTGGTCCAGTGATGCAAGGTGGCGGCCATGCCTTGGTCAGCGACCTCTTTAAAAACCTGGTGTCAGTTCCTTTCAACGTGTTCAGCTGATGGACGACTTGTTAATCAAGGTCATTATTTAGCCATTTATGAAGACTTTTAACAGAGTCCTCTTACCTTTGCCCCAGTCATGCCGCAGGAATCCAGATGGAACCGCTCCTTTCTGAAGCTCGCTTCGCCCACTGGCAGAAACACACGTGTCCTCTGATGGCAAAAGGGTTGAGTGCAGACATTCGTGCTGCCACGAAGGATTTTCAAATGTGGCCCCTCGTCGCTTCTAATTGTCCCAACCCAACAAGCACGGAGCTCAGCATCAAGCTGGGAAGTGGTGAAAAGTAAGATAGGGGAAGTTTTTCTTCTTGCTTGAACAGCACGGAGCGCCGCAGCAGCAGCGTCTCAGTGATTGCGCAATAACGGACAGCGTGCTGCTGAGAGGTGGACACAAGGAGAAGACAGGGAAAATGATGAACAACAACCACCACATCAGACTTCTTATGAGTGGGCAGTCTGTACAATAAATTGTCTGAATATTAGGCGGTGTAATCCCCATCCGTGCATACGTCACTGCGTGGCTGCATCTCATCACATTCAGTGTAAAAGCTGAAGTTGCTGCTAGTTAGCCTGCCGGTTAGCATGCATGTGTTTACTTATCGTTCCTCCGTCAAGTTAGCTCCGTAGCAACAAGGATACACAGGGAAATAAGGATAACTCATTCATTCATTCATTCATTCATAGATTCATTGTCTGTACCGCTCAGTCCAGTTCAGGGTGGTGGGGAAGCTGGAGTCTATCCCAGCAATTAGCAGGCGAGAGGCAGGACACATCCTGGACACGTCGCCGGTCCATCGCAGGCATTTTCTTGCCTACAGAAAAGCTGCTGAGCTTCAATTTCAAAGCAGAACACAGCTTTGCTTCAAAGCCGAACTGCTATGACGTCAGTGTTAAACGGGCCAATCGAAACGCTGCTCAGATCTCCGTCACTGACGAATGTAGTCACGTGACGAGAAATGGAACGTTAAAATCATGTAAATAGGCCTGCCAGACCACCTGTCAGCTGTCTGACTATTGTCAGACCCTGAGCGTGGCCTTGAGCTTGTCTGGAGGTTCTGGCAGGGATGGCAGCCCTGGTCCGCCGGTGGATGGTCGTCCCCCCCGGGGAGACATCATCCGCTGCCACCCAGCCAGATCTCCTGGAGGGACGGACGGTGGGGGGGAGGGGTCCCCCCTTTTATATATATAAAAATAAAAAAACTCCATCAGCTGACGGAGTCTGCTGCATGAACGTGCATGACCATGACAACAGTCGGGACTGCACTTTTTATAAGAAGGATGTCATCAGGTCACAGCCCGTCTCTGGTTGCAATGGTTCACTTTGTAAGCATGGCCACCAAAAGTCATTTTAATTTAGGAGCCATTTTATGACACATGTACTCTGGTTAGTATGTGTGCGTGTAAATGAGTGTGTAAACATGGTATATTTATTTATTCATTCATTTGAAAAGCCTGCTGAATATGTGGCACGTGTGCAGCGGACGATGTCCTCCACCTTCCTTTGCAACTGTGCTTGGATGGGGTGGGTTGATGTTCTGACCATTTCTAACCGCTCTCAGCACTACTTCAACACGAACTGATATTGGGTGAAACGTTGACCTCCAGATAAGCTTAAAGAAGATTTCTGTGTGCGCAACATTGAACTTTACAAAAAGTAACACCTGTGTCACTTCACCTGCATGCAGTGAGAGGAGAGGAGTGGGATGACAAATTCACATCATCTATACCGTGGTCACTGATAGCTGGGCAAGTTCAGTTATTGTCTCATCGTTCCTTTACGGCCGTTACCATAGCGACACGTTAATCAGCTGCTTCAGATCAGATGATTTTTGACAGGTGAATGAGAGAAACACGCTGCTTGACAACAGTTGTTTGGCATCAAAACTATCGAGGCCGACATAAAATAGTTCCTATAGCCTATTTTAGCAAGTTCGGTAATAATAAAAAAGAAAAACAGAAATAAACATTTGTTATAAAATGTTTACTGTGTGGGACCAGGGTGATGACGACGCCTCGACGCCCGCGTCGTGACGTGAAATGCAGCGCCTCGTTTAGTCCTGCACATTGGACTGTAGCCTATATTTGGTTGAAGGGAAGTCACGTCGTCATAACAGTTTAACAACACTAATAAAAAGGATCATTTATGGAATGATCACTTACTAGAGATTTCTTAAAAATACACTTTAAAACATGAAGCTGTAAACATTTGAATGTAGGAAATGCATATAGAAATAAACGTTTCCCTTTAGCTAGGCTACATATATTTTTGAGTGTGTTTATCAACTTTTCATCCATTAAAAAGACGTTTTTAATGGGTATATATGGTATTTATATTGGCCCATACGGCATAAAAATAAATGATCATGCTCTCCTGATGCCGTTAGATGTCGGACAGACCACCGCGCGCGACTAAACAGCCGCTGTCACGTTGTACAATTTGACTTCGAAACATCTTCACTGACGCCGCAGCCGCATCTCTTCACGTCTGTTTCACATGCGCTTTTTATTTTCAGCAGCTACAGTACCAGGTGGGCTACAGGAGACACTTTTAAAAGGCGCGGGTCTTCTGAGGAGCGTGCGTGAGTCATGTCTGTCTCTAGGCAACCGCGACTGTCCAGCATCCAGGCGCAGAGGGGATTAGGCTGCACCTGCGCAGATTCTGCACGACAACAACATCTTTCTTGGTTGTTGGACTTTTATTTACTTCATTATGTTTAGATTGAGTGTTGATGTGTGTGACTGACACGTGTAGGCTGCTGGAAAGTGATGAAACTACGGAACAAAGTGCGTCCCGTGTTGGTTCACTCCGCCCCGCAACGTGTTTCTGTCAATTAAAGGAGGATTCTGAATTTTACGGGACGGGTGGCAACCCCGATGAGAGCTGGTCCTGCTGCATGTAAGAAAATGAAGTAAGCTGTTCTAATGTACAAGGTGTGTGTACATTTACTGCGTTTGTAGCAATGTTTGTAGACTGGTGTGAGCATAGAATTAAAGAAGCCACCATGCATTTGCTCTCTTTCTTTATACTTTATTTTAGTCACCCTCAACCCACCTTGAGAAGGTTGAAGCCAAACAGCATTTCATTTTCAAAACAATCTCTTAACTGTTAACATACAACCATCTACGACACACAGGGCCACAGCAGGAGCCTGGGTCTTCTGAGCACCTTCCTTGGTGAGCTGAGTGGATTTCTCTCGTGGATGTAGGACAAGCCTTACCTCCATCTCTGACAGCATCCTCTCCATCAGGAAACTCTGGTCAGGCACCACCTCATCTCCTGGCTGGAGGACATGATAAGGATGACATGAGGACATGATGAGGAGGACATGAGGACAGGATGAGGACATGAGGACATGAGAAGGATGACAGGAGGAAAGGATGAGGATGACATGACGACAGGATGAGGACATGATGAGGACATGAGAAGGATGACATCAGGATGGGACGAGGAGGACATGAGAAGGATGACATGACGACAGGATGAGGACATGAGAAGGATGACATCAGGATAGGACGAGGACAGGATGAGGACATGAGGACATGATAAGGATGACATGAGGACAGGATAAGGACATGATGAGGAGGACATGAGGACAGGATGAGGACATGAGGACAGAAGAAGGATGAAATCAGGACAGGATGATGACATGATGAGGAGGACATGAGGACAGGACGAGGACATGATGAGCAGGACATGAGAAGGACGACATGAGGACATGATGAGGACGACATGAGGACAGGATGAGGAGGACATGAGGACAGGATGAGTACAGCATGAGGAGGACATGAGAGGATGAAGACATGACAGTATGAGAATATTGACAGAGGAAAGGATGAGGAGATGATGAGGAGGACATCAGGACATGAGGACAGGATGACGACATGATGAGGACATGAGAAGGATGACAGGAGGGCAGGATGAGGACATGATGAGGAGGACATGAAGACAGGACGAGGACATGAGGAGGATGACGACATGATGAAGACATGAGGACAGGATGAGGACATGACGACAGAAGAAGGATGAAATCAGAACAGGATGACGACATGATGAGGAGGAGATGAGGAGGATGACATGAGGACAGGACGAGGACATGAGAAAGATGACATGAGGAGGACATGAGGACAGGATGAGGACATGATGAGGAGGACATGAGGACAGGATGAGGACATGAGGACATGATAAGGATGACATCAGGATAGGATGAGGACATGATAAGGAAGACATGAGGACAGGATGACGACGTGATGAGGACATGAGAAGGATGACATGAGAAGGATGAGATGAGGAAAGGATGAGGAGGACATCAGGACAGGATAAAGACATTGATGACAGAAGTACAGGATGAGGACATGAGGACAAGATAAGGATGACAGGAGGACATGATGAGGACATGAGAAGGATGAAATCAGGACATGAGAAGGATGAAATCAGGACATGAGAATGATGACATGAGGACATGATGAGGAGATGAGAAGGACGACATGAGGACATGAGGAGGACAACATGAGGACATGAGAAAGATGACATGAGGACATGAGGAAGACATGAGGACAGGATGAGGACATGAGGAGAAGGACATGAGAGGATGAAGACATGACAGTATGAGAATATTGACAGGAGGAAAGGATGAGGAGATGATGAGGAGGACATCAGGACAGGATAAAGACATGGATGTAGGACGAGTCTCACCCCCACCTCTGACAGCATCCTCTCCATCAGGAAACTCTGGTCAGGCACCACCTCATCTCCTGGCTGGAGAAAATGTACACGCTGTAACTTCTTTGTTATTTCCACGTCTGAAACGTTATTAAACAAATCCGTATACCTCGTGTCGCGTCGACATCTATCTCGAGCGTCCCGTATGATCGGCATACCGACCAGGAGAGGGGTGGCGGCTGAAGTGGAGATCTTTTAGCGTCGCGTCCGGACGGGATACATTCTCTGCGCTGCTCTCTGGGACATGCATCTCAGTGTCGTCTGCGAGGACTTTTCTCGCCGGCCGATACCGCGACTCCCCGTTTTGTGAGCCTCGTCCTACAGTGACAAATATGTTGACAAGAAGAAATCCACAAGATGATCATTTTCTGCACACACAAGAGAATCAGACCGCACCTGGCAGAACATACAGCGCAGCTTTTGGCTCAGGCTCTTGTCATTTCAGCTGATATTGCGGGGTGGGGAAGACAGACATAAAAAGAGCTTCTAGCGCCACATGTCAAGATTGACGTCCAACTGGACTCCAGAAGTCCACTGGTACCTTCCTGTGATGTCCTCTACTGCTCGGTTTAGTGCTTGTGTGGTTTTCACTCTCATATCTAAGTGGCTTTGGCTAAAGGCTTCTGCTAAATACAACAGAATAGAATCTCCTTGGAGCAGCCAGGACGGATCAGTGTGGCGCTGAAGCTGCTCTCCAGAGAAAGCAGGGCGTCCTGCGCGACTCGTGGTCCAGCACGGACGTTAGTTTTGCCAGGACCCTCTTGTCACATACGAACCTCCTGCAGAGAGTCCAGAGAACAGCCCAAGACTGAGCCGGTCTTCCCGAGGACTCTGTCCAGCTTGCTCCCTCTCTGAGATCTGTGCTGGCCGGGAAGGTGGCTCAGTCTAAGGAGATGTGGAGCGCTTTGATGGCAGAATGAGCCACAAGTCTGAAGGTTAGTCTAGGTGTTTGAATGCAGCTGCGTGGGGGGGCAGGAACGGGTGCTTGCTCAAACCTAATGAAATGCAGATTAGGGTCGTTGAGCCACTCCAGGTCCCCCTCAGCCTGTGAGTGGGGCATTTTCATACCTGAGACAGTTTTCAGGCTTCTCCAAACCCCACTGATGTTCTGCTGCTCCTCCATCTTCCTCTCGTAACTGGCCTTCCCCTCTCTGACCTTTCTCCTCAGCTCCTTCTGTACGGTCGTCAGCTTCCTCCTTGTTCCCTGATCTGAAAGCTCTCTTCTTCTTCTTCTTCTTCTTCTTCAGGAGAGCTTTAACCTCAGGGCTCATCCACAGCTTGTTTGTTGTTGTTAGCAAAGTGCTGCGTCGCTGGGAGGGAACAGCGTTCTCAAGACCGAAGTTTATCTATGCTGTGACGGCATTAATGTCCTCCACACGTGTCTGGCAGAGCTCTGTCCACACGGTGGCGTGGAAGCAGTCCAAAAGAGCCTCCTCGCTCTCAGCGGCCCGCCTCCTCGCCGTATGGGGGACCGCAGCCTGCCTGTGTCCAACACACAGGCGGGACATGTATAATATGGGGATCAGCTCTCCCTAGAGGAGCGAGGGGGGTCTGCAGAATAGGCCTCCTCGGTGTTGGCATAAAACAAGTCCAGTGATTTATCCTCCATGCTGGGACAGGTGAAGTACTGTGTGCACGTTGCCAGAGCAGATGATGGAGAGGCATGACAGAAGAGGAAGAGGGTCTGTGGCTGCTGTGTCTGCAGCCTGCTGGTGACGGCGAGCCAGTTGTCAGAGGATACGTCCGCTTCAGCAGACCGGCTCTTCCCTACTGAAAACAGTGCTCGCTCATCCTTAAATGGAATGTTTTAATTGAAAGAAATCCCAGTAAAAAAAAACCAAAAAAAAAACCCGCAGATTTGTGTACAAATACGTATATAAGGCTCACATAGAAAACAGTGACAGGAGCAGCAGGCTGCAAAATAGTGCCAACACTCACCAATAAAGAAAGGAAACAGGTAAGAGCTGCTGCAGCCAGCAGACAGCCTGTATGTCCAGGTTTCTTTTCTACAGCGCTGTCCCATTTAAAAAGATTTCATTAAAACGTGTACAAAAATGTGAGGGGTGGACTCACTTCTGTGGGATGCTGTATCTTGGTCCAGTGATGCAAGGTGGCGGCCATGCCTTGGTCAGCGACCTCTTTAAAAACCTGGTGTCAGTTCCTTTCAACGTGTTCAGCTGATGGACGACTTGTTAATCAAGGTCATTATTTAGCCATTTATGAAGACTTTTAACAGAGTCCTCTTACCTTTGCCCCAGTCATGCCGCAGGAATCCAGATGGAACCGCTCCTTTCTGAAGCTCGCTTCGCCCACTGGCAGAAACACACGTGTCCTCTGATGGCAAAAGGGTTGAGTGCAGACATTCGTGCTGCCACGAAGGATTTTCAAATGTGGCCCCTCGTCGCTTCTAATTGTCCCAACCCAACAAGCACGGAGCTCAGCATCAAGCTGGGAAGTGGTGAAAAGTAAGATAGGGGAAGTTTTTCTTCTTGCTTGAACAGCACGGAGCGCCGCAGCAGCAGCGTCTCAGTGATTGCGCAATAACGGACAGCGTGCTGCTGAGAGGTGGACACAAGGAGAAGACAGGGAAAATGATGAACAACAACCACCACATCAGACTTCTTATGAGTGGGCAGTCTGTACAATAAATTGTCTGAATATTAGGCGGTGTAATCCCCATCCGTGCATACGTCACTGCGTGGCTGCATCTCATCACATTCAGTGTAAAAGCTGAAGTTGCTGCTAGTTAGCCTGCCGGTTAGCATGCATGTGTTTACTTATCGTTCCTCCGTCAAGTTAGCTCCGTAGCAACAAGGATACACAGGGAAATAAGGATAACTCATTCATTCATTCATAGATTCATTGTCTGTACCGCTCAGTCCAGTTCAGGGTGGTGGGGAAGCTGGAGTCTATCCAAGCAATTAGCAGGCGAGAGGCAGGACACATCCTGGACACGTCGCCGGTCCATCGCAGGCATTTTCTTGCCTACAGAAAAGCTGCTGAGCTTCAATTTCAAAGCAGAACACAGCTTTGCTTCAAAGCCGAACTGCTATGACGTCAGTGTTGAACGGGCCAATCGAAACGCTGCTCAGATCTCCGTCACTGACGAATGTAGTCACGTGACGAGAAATGGAACGTTAAAATCATGTAAATAGGCCTGCCAGACCACCTGTCAGCTGTCTGACTATTGTCAGACCCTGAGCGTGGCCTTGAGCTTGTCTGGAGGTTCTGGCAGGGATGGCAGCCCTGGTCCGCCGGTGGATGGTCGTCCCCCCCGGGGAGACATCATCCGCTGCCACCCAGCCAGATCTCCTGGAGGGACGGACGGTGGGGGGGAGGGGTCCCCCCTTTTATATAAAAAAAAAAAAAACTTGTCTGGAGGTTCTGGCAGGGATGGCAGCCCTGGTCCGCCGGTGGATGGTCCCCCCCCCCCCCGGGGAGACATCATCCGCTGCCACCCAGCCAGATCTCCTGGAGGGACGGACGGTGGGGGGGAGGGGTCCCCCCTTTTATATATTAAAAAAAAAAAAACTCCATCAGCTGACGGAGTCTGCTGCATGAACGTGCATGACATGACAACAGTCGGGACTGCACTTTTTATAAGAAGGATGTCATCAGGTCACAGCCCGTCTCTGGTTGCAATGGTTCACTTTGTAAGCATGGCCACCAAAAGTCATTTTAATTTAGGAGCCATTTTATGACACATGTACTCTGGTTAGTATGTGTGCGTGTAAATGAGTGTGTAAACATGGTATATTTATTTATTCATTCATTTGAAAAGCCTGCTGAATATGTGGCACGTGTGCAGCGGACGATGTCCTCCACCTTCCTTTGCAACTGTGCTTGGATGGGGTGGGTTGATGTTCTGACCATTTCTAACCGCTCTCAGCACTACTTCAACACGAACTGATATTGGGTGAAACGTTGACCTCCAGATAAGCTTAAAGAAGATTTCTGTGTGCGCAACATTGAACTTTACAAAAAGTAACACCTGTGTCACTTCACCTGCATGCAGTGAGAGGAGAGGAGTGGGATGACAAATTCACATCATCTATACCGTGGTCACTGATAGCTGGGCAAGTTCAGTTATCGTCTCATCGTTCCTTTACGGCCGTTACCATAGCGACACGTTAATCAGCTGCTTCAGATCAGATGATTTTTGACAGGTGAATGAGAGAAACACGCTGCTTGACAACAGTTGTTTGGCATCAAAACTATCGAGGCCGACATAAAATAGCTCCTATAGCCTACTTTAGAAAGTTCGGTAATAATAAAAAAGAAAAACAGAAATAAACATTTGTTATAAAATGTTTACTGTGTGGGACCAGGGTGATGACGACGCCTCGACGCCCGCGTCGTGACGTGAAATGCAGCGCCTCGTTTAGTCCTGCACATTGGACTGTAGCCTATATTTGGTTGAAGGGAAGTCACGTCGTCATAACAGTTTAACAACACTAATAAAAAGGATCATTTATGGAATGATCACTTACTAGAGATTTCTTAAAAATAGACTTTAAAACATGAAGCTGTAAACATTTGAATGTAGGAAATGCATATAGAAATAAACGTTTCCCTTTAGCTAGGCTACATATATTTTTGAGTGTGTTTATCAACTTTTCATCCATTAAAAAGACGTTTTTATGGTATTTATATTGGCCCATACGGCATAAAAATAAATGATCATGCTCTCCTGATGCCGTTAGATGTCGGACAGACCACCGCGCGCGACCAAACAGCCGCTGTCACGTTGTACAATTTGACTTCGAAACATCTTCACTGACGCCGCAGCCGCATCTCTTCACGTCTGTTTCACATGCGCTTTTTATTTTCAGCAGCTACAGTACCAGGTGGGCTACAGGAGACACTTTTAAAAGGCGCGGGTCTTCTGAGGAGCGTGCGTGAGTCATGTCTGTCTCTAGGCAACCGCGACTGTCCAGCATCCAGGCGCAGAGGGGAGGAGGCTGCACCTGCGCAGATTCTGCACGACAACAACATCTTTCTTGGTTGCTGGACTTTTATTTACTTCATTATGTTTAGATTGAGTGTTGATGTGTGTGACTGACACGTGTAGGCTGCTGGAAAGTGATGAAACTACGGAACAAAGTGCGCCCCGTGTTGGTTCACTCCGCCCCGCAACGTGTTTCTGTCAATTAAAGGAGGATTCTGAATTTTACGGGACGGGTGGCAACCCCGATGAGAGCTGGTCCTGCTGCATGTAAGAAAATGAAGTAAGCTGTTCTAATGTACAAGGTGTGTGTACATTTACTGCGTTTGTAGCAATGTTTGTAGACTGGTGTGAGCATAGAATTAAAGAAGCCACCATGCATTTGCTCTCTTTCTTTATACTTTATTTTAGTCATCCTCAACCCACCTTGAGAAGGTTGAAGCCAAACAGCATTTCATTTTCAAAACAATCTCTTAACTGTTAACATACAACCATCTACGACACACAGGGCCACAGCAGGAGCCTGGGTCTTCTGAGCACCTTCCTTGGTGAGCTGAGTGGATTTCTCTCGTGGATGTAGGACAAGCCTTACCTCCATCTCTGACAGCATCCTCTCCATCAGGAAACTCTGGTCAGGCACCACCTCATCTCCTGGCTGGAGGACATGATAAGGATGACATGAGGACATGATGAGGAGGACATGAGGACAGGATGAGGACATCATGAGGACATGAAAAGGATGACAGGAGGAAAGGATGAGGACATGATGAGGACATGAGAAGGATGACATCAGGATAGGACGAGGACAGGATGAGGACATGAGGACATGATAAGGATGACATGAGGACAGGATAAGGACATGATGAGGAGGACATGAGGACAGGATGAGGACATGAGGACAGAAGAAGGATGAAATCAGGACGGGATGATGACATGATGAGGAGGACATGAGGACAGGACGAGGACATGATGAGCAGGACATGAGAAGGACGACATGAAGACATGATGAGGACGACATGAGGAAAGGATGAGGAGGACATGAGGACAGGATGAGTACAGCATGAGGAGGACATGAGAGGATGAAGACATGACAGTATGAGAATATTGACAGAGGAAAGGATTAGGAGATGATGAGGAGGACATCAGGACATGAGGACAGGATGACGACATGATGAGGACATGAGGACATGAGAAGGATGACAGGAGGGCAGGATGAGGACATGATGAGGAGGACATGAGGAGGACATGAGGACATGATGAAGACATGAGGACATGACGACAGAAGAAGGATGAAATCAGAACAGGATGACGACATGATGAGGAGGATGACATGAGGACAGGACGAGGACATGAGAAAGATGACATGAGGACAGGATGAGGACATGATGAGAAGGACATGAGAGGATGAAGACATGACAGTATGAGAATATTGACAGAGGAAAGGATGAGGACATGAGGAGGACATCAGGACAGGATAAAGACATGGATGTAGGACGAGTCTCACCCCCACCTCTGACAGCATCCTCTCCATCAGGAAACTCTGGTCAGGCACCACCTCATCTCCTGGCTGGAGGACATGATAAGGATGACATGAGGACATGATGAGGAGGACATGAGGACATCATGAGGACATGAGAAGGATGACAGGAGGAAAGGATGAGGAGGACATGAGGACATGAGAAGTATGACATGAGGACAGGATGAGGACATGATGAGGAGGACATGAGAAGGATGACATCAGGATAGGACGAGGACAGGATGAGGACATGAGGACATGATAAGGATGACATGAGGACATGATGAGGAGGACATGAGGACAGGATGAGGAGGACATGAGAAGGATGACAGGAGGAAAGGATGAGGAGGACATGAGGACATGAGAAGGATGACATGACGACAGGATGAGGACATGATGAGGACATGAGAAGGATGACATCAGGATAGGACGAGGACAGGATGAGGACATGAGGACGTGATAAGGATGACATGAGGACAGGATAAGGACATGATGAGGAGGACATGAGGACAGAAGAAGTATGAAATCAGGACAGGATGATGACATGATGAGGAGGACATGAGGACAGGACGAGGACATGATGAGCAGGACATGAGAAGGACGACATGAGGACATGATGAGGACGACATGAGGACAGGATGAGGAGGACATGAGGACAGGATGAGTACAGCATGAGGAGGACATGAGAGGATGAAGACATGACAGTATGAGAATATTGACAGATGAAAGGATGAGGAGATGATGAGGAGGACATCAGGACATGAGGACAGGATGACGACATGATGAGGAGGAGATGAGGAGGATGACAGGAGGGCAGGATAAGGACATGATGAGGAGGACATGAGGACAGGATGAGGACATGAGAAGGATGAAATCAGGACAGGATGAGGACATAGAGGACAGAAGAAGGATGAAATCAGGACAGGATGATGACATGATGAGGAGGACATGAGGACAGGACGAGGACATGATGAGCAGGACATGAGAAGGACGACATGAGGACATGATGAGGACGACATGAGGACAGGATGAGGAGGACATGAGGACAGGATGAGAACAGCATGAGGAGGACATGAAGACAGGACGAGGACATGAGGAGGATGACGACATGATGAAGACATGAGGACAGGATGAGGACATGACGACAGTAGAAGGATGAAATCAGAACAGGATGACGACATGATGAGGAGGAGATGAGGAGGATGACATGAGGACAGGACGAGGACATGAGAAAGATGACATGAGGACATGAGGAGGACATGATGAAGAGGACATGAGAGGATGAAGACATGACAGTATGAGAATATTGACAGAGGAAAGGATGAGGAGATGATGAGGAGGACATGAGGACAGGATGAGGACATGAGAAGGATGACGACATGATGAAGACATGAGGACAGGATGAGGACATGACGACAGAAGAAGGATGAAATCAGAACAGGATGACGACATGATGAGGAGGAGATGAGGAGGATGACATGAGGACAGGACGAGGACATGAGAAAGATGACATGAGGAGGACATGAGGACAGGATGAGGACATGATGAGGAGGACATGAGGACAGGATGAGGACATGAGGACATGATAAGGATGACATCAGGATAGGATGAGGACATGATAAGGAAGACATGAGGACAGGATGACGACGGGATGAGGACATGAGAAGGATGACATGAGAAGGATGAGATGAGGAAAGGATGAGGAGGACATCAGGACAGGATAAAGACATTGATGACAGAAGTACAGGATGAGGACATGAGGACAAGATAAGGATGACAGGAGGACATGATGAGGACATGAGAAGGATGAAATCAGGACATGAGAATGATGACATGAGGACATGATGAGGAGATGAGAAGGACGACATGAGGAGGATGACATGAGGACATGAGGAGGACAACATGAGGACATGAGAAAGATGACATGAGGACATGAGGAAGACATGAGGACAGGATGAGGACATGAGGAGAAGGACATGAGAGGATGAAGACATGACAGTATGAGAATATTGACAGGAGGAAAGGATGAGGAGATGATGAGGAGGACATCAGGACAGGATAAAGACATGGATGTAGGACGAGTCTCACCCCCACCTCTGACAGCATCCTCTCCATCAGGAAACTCTGGTCAGGCACCACCTCATCTCCTGGCTGGAGAAAATGTACACGCTGTAACTTCTTTGTTATTTCCACGTCTGAAACGTTATTAAACAAATCCGTATACCTCGTGTCGCGTCGACATCTATCTCGAGCGTCCCGTATGATCGGCATACCGACCAGGAGAGGGGTGGCGGCTGAAGTGGAGATCTTTTAGCGTCGCGTCCGGACGGGATACATTCTCTGCGCTGCTCTCTGGGACATGCATCTCAGTGTCGTCTGCGAGGACTTTTCTCGCCGGCCGATACCGCGACTCCCCGTTTTGTGAGCCTCGTCCTACAGTGACAAATATGTTGACAAGAAGAAATCCACAAGATGATCATTTTCTGCACACACAAGAGAATCAGACCGCACCTGGCAGAACATACAGCGCAGCTTTTGGCTCAGGCTCTTGTCATTTCAGCTGATATTGCGGGGTGGGGAAGACAGACATAAAAAGAGCTTCTAGCGCCACATGTCAAGATTGACGTCCAACTGGACTCCAGAAGTCCACTGGTACCTTCCTGTGATGTCCTCTACTGCTCGGTTTAGTGCTTGTGTGGTTTTCCCTCTCATATGGAAGTGGCTTTGGCTAAAGGCTTCTGCTAAATAGAACAGAATAGAATCTCCTTGGAGCAGCCAGGACGGATCAGTGTGGCGCTGAAGCTGCTCTCCAGAGAAAGCAGGGCGTCCTGCGCGACTCGTGGTCCAGCACGGACGTTAGTTTTGCCAGGACCCTCTTGTCACATACGAACCTCCTGCAGAGAGTCCAGAGAACAGCCCAAGACTGAGCCGGTCTTCCCGAGGACTCTGTCCAGCTTGCTCCCTCTCTGAGATCTGTGCTGGCCGGGAAGGTGGCTCAGTCTAAGGAGATGTGGAGCGCTTTGATGGCAGAATGAGCCACAAGTCTGAAGGTTAGTCTAGGTGTTTGAATGCAGCTGCGTGGGGGGGGGCAGGAACGGGTGCTTGCTCAAACCTAATGAAATGCAGATTAGGGTCGTTGAGCCACTCCAGGTCCCCCTCAGCCTGTGAGTGGGGCATTTTCATACCTGAGACAGTTTTCAGGCTTCTCCAAACCCCACTGATGTTCTGCTGCTCCTCCATCTTCCTCTCGTAACTGGCCTTCCCCTCTCTGACCTTTCTCCTCAGCTCCTTCTGTACGGTCGTCAGCTTCCTCCTTGTTCCCTGATCTGAAAGCTCTCTTCTTCTTCTTCTTCAGGAGAGCTTTAACCTCAGGGCTCATCCACAGCTTGTTTGTTGTTGTTAGCAAAGTGCTGGGAGGGAACAGCGTTGTCAAGACCGAAGTTTATCTATGCTGTGACGGCATTAATGTCCTCCACACGTGTCTGGCAGAGCTCTGTCCACACGGTGGCGTGGAAGCAGTCCAAAAGAGCCTCCTCGCCGTATGGGGGACCGCAGCCTGCCTGTGTCCAACACACAGGCGGGACATGTATAATATCAGCTCTCTCTAGAGGAGCGAGGGGGGTCTGCAGAATAGGCCTCCTCGGTG
The DNA here is from genome assembly GCF_933228915.1 of Telmatherina bonti. Classification (NCBI taxonomy): domain Eukaryota; kingdom Metazoa; phylum Chordata; class Actinopteri; order Atheriniformes; family Telmatherinidae; genus Telmatherina; species Telmatherina bonti. The sequence goes on along the minus strand of NC_136628.1, from coordinate 11,760,015 downwards.
TTGGCATAAAACAAGTCCAGTGATTTATCCTCCATGCTGGGACAGGTGAAGTACTGTGTGCACGTTGCCAGAGCAGATGATGGAGAGGCATGACAGAAGAGGAAGAGGGTCTGTGGCTGCTGTGTCTGCAGCCTGCTGGTGACGGCGAGCCAGTTGTCAGAGGATACGTCCGCTTCAGCAGACCGGCTCTTCCCTACTGAAAACAGTGCTCGCTCATCCTTAAATGGAATGTTTTAATTGAAAGAAATCCCAGTAAAAAAAAAACAAAAAAAAAACACGCAGATTTGTGTACAAATACGTATATAAGGCTCACATAGAAAACAGTGACAGGAGCAGCAGGCTGCAAAATAGTGCCAACACTCACCAATAAAGAAAGGAAACAGGTAAGAGCTGCTGCAGCCAGCAGACAGCCTGTATGTCCAGGTTTCTTTTCTACAGCGCTGTCCCATTTAAAAAGATTTCATTAAAACGTGTACAAAAATGTGAGGGGTGGACTCACTTCTGTGGGATGCTGTATCTTGGTCCAGTGATGCAAGGTGGCGGCCATGCCTTGGTCAGCGACCTCTTTAAAAACCTGGTGTCAGTTCCTTTCAACGTGTTCAGCTGATGGACGACTTGTTAATCAAGGTCATTATTTAGCCATTTATGAAGACTTTTAACAGAGTCCTCTTACCTTTGCCCCAGTCATGCCGCAGGAATCCAGATGGAACCGCTCCTTTCTGAAGCTCGCTTCGCCCACTGGCAGAAACACACGTGTCCTCTGATGGCAAAAGGGTTGAGTGCAGACATTCGTGCTGCCACGAAGGATTTTCAAATGTGGCCCCTCGTCGCTTCTAATTGTCCCAACCCAACAAGCACGGAGCTCAGCATCAAGCTGGGAAGTGGTGAAAAGTAAGATAGGGGAAGTTTTTCTTCTTGCTTGAACAGCACGGAGCGCCGCAGCAGCAGCAGCGTCTCAGTGATTGCGCAATAACGGACAGCGTGCTGCTGAGAGGTGGACACAAGGAGAAGACAGGGAAAATGATGAACAACAACCACCACATCAGACTTCTTATGAGTGGGCAGTCTGTACAATAAATTGTCTGAATATTAGGCGGTGTAATCCCCATCCGTGCGTGGCTGCATCTCATCACATTCAGTGTAAAAGCTGAAGTTGCTGCTAGTTAGCCTGCCGGTTAGCATGCATGTGTTTACTTATCGTTCCTCCGTCAAGTTAGCTCCGTAGCAACAAGGATACACAGGGAAATAAGGATAACTCATTCATTCATTCATAGATTCATTGTCTGTACCGCTCAGTCCAGTTCAGGGTGGTGGGGAAGCTGGAGTCTATCCCAGCAATTAGCAGGCGAGAGGCAGGACACATCCTGGACACGTCGCCGGTCCATCGCAGGCATTTTCTTGCCTACAGAAAAGCTGCTGAGCTTCAATTTCAAAGCAGAACACAGCTTTGCTTCAAAGCCGAACTGCTATGACGTCAGTGTTGAACGGGCCAATCGAAACGCTGCTCAGATCTCCGTCACTGACGAATGTAGTCACGTGACGAGAAATGGAACGTTAAAATCATGTAAATAGGCCTGCCAGACCACCTGTCAGCTGTCTGACTATTGTCAGACCCTGAGCGTGGCCTTGAGCTTGTCTGGAGGTTCTGGCAGGGATGGCAGCCCTGGTCCGCCGGTGGATGGTCGTCCCCCCCGGGGAGACATCATCCGCTGCCACCCAGCCAGATCTCCTGGAGGGACGGACGGTGGGGGGGAGGGGTCCCCCCTTTTATATATAAAATTTTTTTTTAAAAAAACTCCATCAGCTGACGGAGTCTGCTGCATGAACGTGCATGACCATGACAACAGTCGGGACTGCACTTTTTATAAGAAGGATGTCATCAGGTCACAGCCCGTCTCTGGTTGCAATGGTTCACTTTGTAAGCATGGCCACCAAAAGTCATTTTAATTTAGGAGCCATTTTATGACACATGTACTCTGGTTAGTATGTGTGCGTGTAAATGAGTGTGTAAACATGGTATATTTATTTATTCATTCATTTGAAAAGCCTGCTGAATATGTGGCACGTGTGCAGCGGACGATGTCCTCCACCTTCCTTTGCAACTGTGCTTGGATGGGGTGGGTTGATGTTCTGACCATTTCTAACCGCTTTCAGCACTACTTCAACACGAACTGATATTGGGTGAAACGTTGACCTCCAGATAAGCTTAAAGAAGATTTCTGTGTGCGCAACATTGAACTTTACAAAAAGTAACACCTGTGTCACTTCACCTGCATGCAGTGAGAGGAGTGGGATGACAAATTCACATCATCTATACCGTGGTCACTGATAGCTGGGCAAGTTCAGTTATTGTCTCATCGTTCCTTTACGGCCGTTACCATAGCGACACGTTAATCAGCTGCTTCAGATCAGGTGATTTTTGACAGGTGAATGAGAGAAACACGCTGCTTGACAACAGTTGTTTGGCATCAAAACTATCGAGGCCGACATAAAATAGCTCCTATAGCCTACTTTAGAAAGTTCGGTAATAATAAAAAAAGAAAAACAGAAATAAACATTTGTTATAAAATGTTTACTGTGTGGGACCAGGGTGATGACGACGCCTCGACGCCCGCGTCGTGACGTGAAATGCAGCGCCTCGTTTAGTCCTGCACATTGGACTGTAGCCTATATTTGGTTGAAGGGAAGTCACGTCGTCATAACAGTTTAACAGCACTAATAAAAAGGATCATTTATGGAATGATCACTTACTAGAGATTTCTTAAAAATAGACTTTAAAACATGAAGCTGTAAACATTTGAATGTAGGAAATGCATATAGAAATAAACGTTTCCCTTTAGCTAGGCTACATATATTTTTGAGTGTGTTTATCAACTTTTCATCCATTAAAAAGACGTTTTCAATGGGTATATATGGTATTTATATTGGCCCACACGGCATATAAATAAATGATCATGCTCTCCTGATGCCGTTAGATGTCGGACAGACCACCGCGCGCGACTAAACAGCCGCTGTCACGTTGTACAATTTGACTTCGAAACATCTTCACTGACGCCGCAGCCGCATCTCTTCACGTCTGTTTGACATGCGCTTTTTATTTTCAGCAGCTACAGTACCAGGTGGGCTACAGGAGACACTTTTAAAAGGCGCGGGTCTTCTGAGGAGCGTGCGTGAGTCATGTCTGTCTCTAGGCAACCGCGACTGTCCAGCATCCAGGCGCAGAGGGGAGGAGGCTGCACCTGCGCAGATTCTGCACGACAACAACATCTTTCTTGGTTGTTGGACTTTTATTTACTTCATTATGTTTAGATTGAGTGTTGATGTGTGTGACTGACACGTGTAGGCTGCTGGAAAGTGATGAAACTACGGAACAAAGTGCGTCCCGTGTTGGTTCACTCCGCCCCGCAACGTGTTTCTGTCAATTAAAGGAGGATTCTGAATTTTACGGGACGGGTGGCAACCCCGATGAGAGCTGGTCCTGCTGCATGTAAGAAAATGAAGTAAGCTGTTCTAATGTACAAGGTGTGTACATTTACTGCGTTTGTAGCAATGTTTGTAGACTGGTGTGAGCATAGAATTAAAGAAGCCACCATGCATTTGCTCTCTTTCTTTATACTTTATTTTAGTCATCCTCAACCCACCTTGAGAAGGTTGAAGCCAAACAGCATTTCATTTTCAAAACAATCTCTTAACTTTTAACATACAACCATCTACGACACACAGGGCCACAGCAGGAGCCTGGGTCTTCTGAGCACCTTCCTTGGTGAGCTGAGTGGATTTCTCTCGTGGATGTAGGCCGAGTCTCACCCCCACTTCTGACAGCATCCTCTCCATCAGGAAACTCTGGTCAGGCACCACCTCATCTCCTGGCTGGAGGACATGATAAGGATGACATGAGGACATGATGAGGACATGATGAGGACATGAGAAGGATGACATCAGGATAGGACGAGGACAGGATGAGGACATGAGGACATGATAAGGATGACATGAGGACAGGATAAGGACATGATGAGGAGGACATGAGGACAGGATGAGGACATGAGGACAGAAGAAGGATGAAATCAGGACAGGATGATGACATGATGAGGAGGACATGAGGACAGGACGAGGACATGATGAGCAGGACATGAGAAGGACGACATGAGGACATGATGAGGACGACATGAGGACAGGATGAGGAGGACATGAGGACAGGATGAGTACAGCATGAGGAGGACATGAGAGGATGAAGACATGACAGTATGAGAATATTGACAGAGGAAAGGATGAGGAGAAGATGAGGAGGACATCAGGACATGAGGACAGGATGACGACATGATGAGGACATGAGGACATGAGAAGGATGACAGGAGGGCAGGATGAGGACATGATGAGGAGGACATGAAGACAGGACGAGGACATGAGGAGGATGACGACATGATGAAGACATGAGGACAGGATGAGGACATGACGACAGAAGAAGGATGAAATCAGAACAGGATGACGACATGATGAGGAGGAGATGAGGAGGATGACATGAGGACAGGACGAGGACATGAGAAAGATGACATGAGGACATGAGGAGGACATGAGGACAGGATGAGGACATGATGAGAAGGACATGAGAGGATGAAGACATGACAGTATGAGAATATTGACAGAGGAAAGGATGAGGAGATGATGAGGAGGACATGAGGACAGGATGAGGACATGAGGACATGAGAATGATGACATGAGGACATGATGAGGACATGAGAAGGACGACATGAGGAGGATGACATGAGGACATGATGAGGACATGAGGAGGACAACATGAGGACATGAGAAAGATGACATGAGGACATGAGGAAGACATGAGGACAGGATGAGGACATGAGGAGGACATGAGGACAGGATGAGTACAGCATGAGGAGGACATGAGAGGATGAAGACATGACAGTATGAGAATATTGACAGAGGAAAGGATGAGGAGAAGATGAGGAGGACATCAGGACATGAGGACAGGATGACGACATGATGAGGACATGAGGACATGAGAAGGATGACAGGAGGGCAGGATGAGGACATGATGAGGAGGACATGAAGACAGGACGAGGACATGAGGAGGATGACGACATGATGAAGACATGAGGACAGGATGAGGACATGACGACAGAAGAAGGATGAAATCAGAACAGGATGACGACATGATGAGGAGGAGATGAGGAGGATGACATGAGGACAGGACGAGGACATGAGAAAGATGACATGAGGACATGAGGAGGACATGAGGACAGGATGAGGACATGATGAGAAGGACATGAGAGGATGAAGACATGACAGTATGAGAATATTGACAGAGGAAAGGATGAGGAGATGATGAGGAGGACATGAGGACAGGATGAGGACATGAGGACATGAGAATGATGACATGAGGACATGATGAGGACATGAGAAGGACGACATGAGGAGGATGACATGAGGACATGATGAGGACATGAGGAGGACAACATGAGGACATGAGAAAGATGACATGAGGACATGAGGAAGACATGAGGACAGGATGAGGACATGAGGAGGACATGAGGACAGGATGAGAAGGAGATGAGAGGATGAAGACATGACAGTATGAGAATATTGACAGAGGAAAGGATGAGGAGATGAGGAGGAGGACATGAGAAGGATGACATGAGGACGGGATGAGGACGGTATGAGGACATGATAAGAATGACATGAAGACAGGACGGGGACATGAGGAGGATGACATGAGGACATGATGAGGACATGAGAAGGATGACATGAGGAGGATGACATGAGGACATGAGGAGGACATGAGGACAGGATGACGACATGATGAGGAGGACATGAGGACATGATGAGGACATGACAGTATGAGGATATTGACAGGAGGAAAGGATGGACATGATGACAGGATGAGGACATGATGAGGAGGACATGAGGACAGAATGAGGACATGAAGAGGAGGACATGAGGACAGGATGAGGACATGATGAGGAGGACAAGAGAGGATGAAGACATGACAGTATGAGAATATTAACAGAGGAAAGGATGAGGACAGGATGAGGAGGACATGAGGACAGGATGAGGACATGAGGACATGATAAAAATGACATGAGGACAGGATGAGGACATGAGGAGGAGGACATGAGAAGGATGACATGAGGACAGGATGAGGACGGGATGAGGACATGATAAGAATGACATGAAGACAGGACGAGGACATGAGGAGGATGACATGAGGACATGATGAGGGCATGAGAAGGATGACATGAGGACAGGATGAGGACATGAGAAGGATGACATGAGGACAGGATGAGGACATGATGAGGAGGACATGAGGACAGGATGAGGACATGAGGACATGAGAAGGATGAGGAGGACATGATGAGGACATGATAAAGATGACATGAGGACATGATGAGGACATGACAGTATGAGAATATTGACAGGAGGAAAGGATGAGGAGATGATGAGGAGGACATCAGGACAGGATAAAGACATGGATGTAGGACGAGTCTCACCCCCACCTCTGACAGCATCCTCTCCATCAGGAAACTCTGGTCAGGCACCACCTCATCTCCTGGCTGGAGAAAATGTACACGCTGTAACTTCTTTGTTATTTCCACGTCTGAAACGTTATTAAACAAATCCGTATACCTCGTGTCGCGTCGACATCTATCTCGAGCGTCCCGTATGATCGGCATACCGACCAGGAGAGGGGTGGCGGCTGAAGTGGAGATCTTTTAGCGTCGCGTCCGGACGGGATACATTCTCTGCGCTGCTCTCTGGGACATGCATCTCAGTGTCGTCTGCGAGGACTTTTCTCGCCGGCCGATACCGCGACTCCCCGTTTTGTGAGCCTCGTCCTACAGTGACAAATATGTTGACAAGAAGAAATCCACAAGATGATCATTTTCTGCACACACAAGAGAATCAGACCGCACCTGGCAGAACATACAGCGCAGCTTTTGGCTCAGGCTCTTGTCATTTCAGCTGATATTGCGGGGTGGGGAAGACAGACATAAAAAGAGCTTCTAGCGCCACATGTCAAGATTGACGTCCAACTGGACTCCAGAAGTCCACTGGTACCTTCCTGTGATGTCCTCTACTGCTCGGTTTAGTGCTTGTGTGGTTTTCACTCTCATATCTAAGTGGCTTTGGCTAAAGGCTTCTGCTAAATAGAACAGAATAGAATCTCCTTGGAGCAGCCAGGACGGATCAGTGTGGCGCTGAAGCTGCTCTCCAGAGAAAGCAGGGCGTCCTGCGCGACTCGTGGTCCAGCACGGACGTTAGTTTTGCCAGGACCCTCTTGTCACATACGAACCTCCTGCAGAGAGTCCAGAGAACAGCCCAAGACAGAGCCGGTCTTCCCGAGGACTCTGTCCAGCTTGCTCCCTCTCTGAGATCTGTGCTGGCCGGGAAGGTGGCTCAGTCTAAGGAGATGTGGAGCGCTTTGATGGCAGAATGAGCCACAAGTCTGAAGGTTAGTCTAGGTGTTTGAATGCAGCTGCGTGGGGGGGCAGGAACGGGTGCTTGCTCAAACCTAATGAAATGCAGATTAGGGTCGTTGAGCCACTCCAGGTCCCCCTCAGCCTGTGAGTGGGGCATTTTCATACCTGAGACAGTTTTCAGGCTTCTCCAAACCCCACTGATGTTCTGCTGCTCCTCCATCTTCCTCTCGTAACTGGCCTTCCCCTCTCTGACCTTTCTCCTCAGCTCCTTCTGTACGGTCGTCAGCTTCCTCCTTGTTCCCTGATCTGAAAGCTCTCTTCTTCTTCTTCTTCTTCTTCTTCAGGAGAGCTTTAACCTCAGGGCTCATCCACAGCTTGTTTGTTGTTGTTAGCAAAGTGCTGCGTCGCTGGGAGGGAACAGCGTTGTCAAGACCGAAGTTTATCTATGCTGTGACGGCATTAATGTCCTCCACACGTGTCTGGCAGAGCTCTGTCCACACGGTGGCGTGGAAGCAGTCCAAAAGAGCCTCCTCGCTCTCAGCGGCCCGCCTCCTCGCCGTATGGGGGACCGCAGCCTGCCTGTGTCCAACACACAGGCGGGACATGTATAATATGGGGATCAGCTCTCCCTAGAGGAGCGAGGGGGGTCTGCAGAATAGGCCTCCTCGGTGTTGGCATAAAACAAGTCCAGTGATTTATCCTCCATGCTGGGACAGGTGAAGTACTGTGTGCACGTTGCCAGAGCAGATGATGGAGAGGCATGACAGAAGAGGAAGAGGGTCTGTGGCTGCTGTGTCTGCAGCCTGCTGGTGACGGCGAGCCAGTTGTCAGAGGATACGTCCGCTTCAGCAGACCGGCTCTTCCCTACTGAAAACAGTGCTCGCTCATCCTTAAATGGAATGTTTTAATTGAAAGAAATCCCAGTAAAAAAAAACCACAAAAAAAACCCGCAGATTTGTGTACAAATACGTATATAAGGCTCACATAGAAAACAGTGACAGGAGCAGCAGGCTGCAAAATAGTGCCAACACTCACCAATAAAGAAAGGAAACAGGTAAGAGCTGCTGCAGCCAGCAGACAGCCTGTATGTCCAGGTTTCTTTTCTACAGCGCTGTCCCATTAAAAAAGATTTCATTAAAACGTGTACAAAAATGTGAGGGGTGGACTCACTTCTGTGGGATGCTGTATCTTGGTCCAGTGATGCAAGGTGGCGGCCATGCCTTGGTCAGCGACCTCTTTAAAAACCTGGTGTCAGTTCCTTTCAACGTGTTCAGCTGATGGACGACTTGTTAATCAAGGTCATTATTTAGCCATTTATGAAGACTTTTAACAGAGTCCTCTTACCTTTGCCCCAGTCATGCCGCAGGAATCCAGATGGAACCGCTCCTTTCTGAAGCTCGCTTCGCCCACTGGCAGAAACACACGTGTCCTCTGATGGCAAAAGGGTTGAGTGCAGACATTCGTGCTGCCACGAAGGATTTTCAAATGTGGCCCCTCGTCGCTTCTAATTGTCCCAACCCAACAAGCACGGAGCTCAGCATCAAGCTGGGAAGTGGTGAAAAGTAAGATAGGGGAAGTTTTTCTTCTTGCTTGAACAGCACGGAGCGCCGCAGCAGCAGCGTCTCAGTGATTGCGCAATAACGGACAGCGTGCTGCTGAGAGGTGGACACAAGGAGAAGACAGGGAAAATGATGAACAACAACCACCACATCAGACTTCTTATGAGTGGGCAGTCTGTACAATAAATTGTCTGAATATTAGGCGGTGTAATCCCCATCCTGCGTGGCTGCATCTCATCACATTCAGTGTAAAAGCTGAAGTTGCTGCTAGTTAGCCTGCCGGTTAGCATGCATGTGTTTACTTATCGTTCCTCCGTCAAGTTAGCTCCGTAGCAACAAGGATACACAGGGAAATAAGGATAACTCATTCATTCATTCATTCATTCATTCATAGATTCATTGTCTGTACCGCTCAGTCCAGTTCAGGGTGGTGGGGAAGCTGGAGTCTATCCAAGCAATTAGCAGGCGAGAGGCAGGACACATCCTGGACACGTCGCCGGTCCATCGCAGGCATTTTCTTGCCTACAGAAAAGCTGCTGAGCTTCAATTTCAAAGCAGAACACAGCTTTGCTTCAAAGCCGAACTGCTATGACGTCAGTGTTGAACGGGCCAATCGAAACGCTGCTCAGATCTCCGTCACTGACGAATGTAGTCACGTGACGAGAAATGGAACGTTAAAATCATGTAAATAGGCCTGCCAGACCACCTGTCAGCTGTCTGACTATTGTCAGACCCTGAGCGTGGCCTTGAGCTTGTCTGGAGGTTCTGGCAGGGATGGCAGCCCTGGTCCGCCGGTGGATGGTCGTCCCCCCCGGGGAGACATCATCCGCTGCCACCCAGCCAGATCTCCTGGAGGGACGGACGGTGGGGGGGAGGGGTCCCCCCTTTTATATTAAAAAAAAAAAAACTTGTCTGGAGGTTCTGGCAGGGATGGCAGCCCTGGTCCGCCGGTGGATGGTCGTCCCCCCCGGGGAGACATCATCCGCTGCCACCCAGCCAGATCTCCTGGAGGGACGGACGGTGGGGGGGGGAGGGGTCCCCCCTTTTATATATTAAAAAAAAAAAAACTCCATCAGCTGACGGAGTCTGCTGCATGAACGTGCATGACCATGACAACAGTCGGGACTGCACTTTTTATAAGAAGGATGTCATCAGGTCACAGCCCGTCTCTGGTTGCAATGGTTCACTTTGTAAGCATGGCCACCAAAAGTCATTTTAATTTAGGAGCCATTTTATGACACATGTACTCTGGTTAGTATGTGTGCGTGTAAATGAGTGTGTAAACATGGTATATTTATTTATTCATTCATTTGAAAAGCCTGCTGAATATGTGGCACGTGTGCAGCGGACGATGTCCTCCACCTTCCTTTGCAACTGTGCTTGGATGGGGTGGGTTGATGTTCTGACCATTTCTAACCGCTCTCAGCACTACTTCAACACGAACTGATATTGGGTGAAACGTTGACCTCCAGATAAGCTTAAAGAAGATTTCTGTGTGCGCAACATTGAACTTTACAAAAAGTAACACCTGTGTCACTTCACCTGCATGCAGTGAGAGGAGAGGAGTGGGATGACAAATTCACATCATCTATACCGTGGTCACTGATAGCTGGGCAAGTTCAGTTATCGTCTCATCGTTCCTTTACGGCCGTTACCATAGCGACACGTTAGTCAGCTGCTTCAGATCAGGTGATTTTTGACAGGTGAATGAGAGAAACACGCTGCTTGACAACAGTTGTTTGGCATCAAAACTATCGAGGCCGACATAAAATAGCTCCTATAGCCTACTTTAGAAAGTTTGGTAATAATAAAAAAGAAAAACAGAAATAAACATTTGTTATAAAATGTTTACTGTGTGGGACCAGGGTGATGACGACGCCTCGACGCCCGCGTCGTGACGTGAAATGCAGCGCCTCGTTTAGTCCTGCACATTGGACTGTAGCCTATATTTGGTTGAAGGGAAGTCACGTCGTCATAACAGTTTAACAACACTAATAAAAAGGATCATTTATGGAATGATCACTTACTAGAGATTTCTTAAAAATACACTTTAAAACATGAAGCTGTAAACATTTGAATGTAGGAAATGCATATAGAAATAAACGTTTCCCTTTAGCTAGGCTACATATATTTTTGAGTGTGTTTATCAACTTTTCATCCATTAAAAAGACGTTTTTAATGGGTATATATGGTATTTATATTGGCCCACACGGCATATAAATAAATGATCATGCTCTCCTGATGCCGTTAGATGTCGGACAGACCACCGCGCGCGACTGAACAGCCGCTGTCACGTTGTACAATTTGACTTCGAAACATCTTCACTGACGCCGCAGCCGCATCTCTTCACGTCTGTTTCACATGCGCTTTTTATTTTCAGCAGCTACAGTACCAGGTGGGCTACAGGAGACACTTTTAAAAGGCGCGGGTCTTCTGAGGAGCGTGCGTGAGTCATGTCTGTCTCTAGGCAACCGCGACTGTCCAGCATCCAGGCGCAGAGGGGAGGAGGCTGCACCTGCGCAGATTCTGCACGACAACAACATCTTTCTTGGTTGTTGGACTTTTATTTACTTCATTATGTTTAGATTGAGTGTTGATGTGTGTGACTGACACGTGTAGGCTGCTGGAAAGTGATGAAACTACGGAACAAAGTGCGTCCCGTGTTGGTTCACTCCGCCCCGCAACGTGTTTCTGTCAATTAAAGGAGGATTCTGAATTTTACGGGACGGGTGGCAACCCCGATGAGAGCTGGTCCTGCTGCATGTAAGAAAATGAAGTAAGCTGTTCTAATGTACAAGGTGTGTGTACATTTACTGCGTTTGTAGCAATGTTTGTAGACTGGTGTGAGCATAGAATTAAAGAAGCCACCATGCATTTGCTCTCTTTCTTTATACTTTATTTTAGTCATCCTCAACCCACCTTGAGAAGGTTGAAGCCAAACAGCATTTCATTTTCAAAACAATCTCTTAACTTTTAACATACAACCATCTACGACACACAGGGCCACAGCAGGAGCCTGGGTCTTCTGAGCACCTTCCTTGGTGAGCTGAGTGGATTTCTCTCGTGGATGTAGGACAAGCCTTACCTCCATCTCTGACAGCATCCTCTCCATCAGGAAACTCTGGTCAGGCACCACCTCATCTCCTGGCTGGAGGACATGATAAGGATGACATGAGGACATGATGAGGAGGACATGAGGACAGGATGAGGACATGAGGACATGAGAAGGATGACAGGAGGAAAGGATGAGGAGGACATGAGGACATGAGAAGGATGACATGAGGACATGATGAGGATGACATGACGACAGGATGAGGACATGATGAGGACATGAGAAGGATGACATCAGGATAGGACGAGGAGGACATGAGAAGGATGACATCAGGATAGGACGAGGACAGGATGAGGACATGAGGACATGATAAGGATGACATGAGGACAGGATAAGGACATGATGAGGAGGACATGAGGACAGGATGAGGACATGAGGACAGAAGAAGGATGAAATCAGGACAGGATGATGACATGATGAGGAGGACATGAGGACAGGATGAGGACATGATGAGCAGGACATGAGAAGGACGACATGAGGACGACATGAGGACAGGATGAGGAGGACATGAGGACAGGATGAGTACAGCATGAGGAGGACATGAGAGGATGAAGACATGACAGTATGAGAATATTGACAGAGGAAAGGATGAGGAGATGATGAGGAGGACATCAGGACATGAGGACAGGATGACGACATGATGAGGACATGAGAAGGATGACAGGAGGGCAGGATGAGGACATGATGAGGAGGACATGAAGACAGGACGAGGACATGAGGAGGATGACAACATGATGAAGACATGAGGACAGGATGAGGACATGACGACAGAAGAAGGATGAAATCAGAACAGGATGACGACATGATGAGGAGGAGATGAGGAGGATGACATGAGGACAGGACGAGGACATGAGAAAGATGACATGAGGAGGACATGAGGACAGGATGAGGACATGATGAGGAGGACATGAGGACAGGATGAGGACATGAGGACATGATAAGGATGACATCAGGATAGGATGAGGACATGATAAGGAAGACATGAGGACAGGATGACGACGTGATGAGGACATGAGAAGGATGACATGAGAAGGATGAGATGAGGAAAGGATGAGGAGGACATCAGGACAGGATAAAGACATTGATGACAGAAGTACAGGATGAGGACATGAGGACAAGATAAGGATGACAGGAGGACATGATGAGGACATGAGAAGGATGAAATCAGGACATGAGAAGGATGACATGAGGACATGAGAATGATGACATGAGGACATGATGAGGAGATGAGAAGGACGACATGAGGAGGATGACATGAGGACATGAGGAGGACAACATGAGGACATGAGAAAGATGACATGAGGACATGAGGAAGACATGAGGACAGGATGAGGACATGAGGAGAAGGACATGAGAGGATGAAGACATGACAGTATGAGAATATTGACAGGAGGAAAGGATGAGGAGATGATGAGGAGGACATCAGGACAGGATAAAGACATGGATGTAGGACGAGTCTCACCCCCACCTCTGACAGCATCCTCTCCATCAGGAAACTCTGGTCAGGCACCACCTCATCTCCTGGCTGGAGAAAATGTACACGCTGTAACTTCTTTGTTATTTCCACGTCTGAAACGTTATTAAACAAATCCGTATACCTCGTGTCGCGTCGACATCTATCTCGAGCGTCCCGTATGATCGGCATACCGACCAGGAGAGGGGTGGCGGCTGAAGTGGAGATCTTTTAGCGTCGCGTCCGGACGGGATACATTCTCTGCGCTGCTCTCTGGGACATGCATCTCAGTGTCGTCTGCGAGGACTTTTCTCGCCGGCCGATACCGCGACTCCCCGTTTTGTGAGCCTCGTCCTACAGTGACAAATATGTTGACAAGAAGAAATCCACAAGATGATCATTTTCTGCACACACAAGAGAATCAGACCGCACCTGGCAGAACATACAGCGCAGCTTTTGGCTCAGGCTCTTGTCATTTCAGCTGATATTGCGGGGTGGGGAAGACAGACATAAAAAGAGCTTCTAGCCCCACATGTCAAGATTGACGTCCAACTGGACTCCAGAAGTCCACTGGTACCTTCCTGTGATGTCCTCTACTGCTCGGTTTAGTGCTTGTGTGGTTTTCACTCTCATATGGAAGTGGCTTTGGCTAAAGGCTTCTGCTAAATAGAACAGAATAGAATCTCCTTGGAGCAGCCAGGACGGATCAGTGTGGCGCTGAAGCTGCTCTCCAGAGAAAGCAGGGCGTCCTGCGCGACTCGTGGTCCAGCACGGACGTTAGTTTTGCCAGGACCCTCTTGTCACATACGAACCTCCTGCAGAGAGTCCAGAGAACAGCCCAAGACTGAGCCGGTCTTCCCGAGGACTCTGTCCAGCTTGCTCCCTCTCTGAGATCTGTGCTGGCCGGGAAGGTGGCTCAGTCTAAGGAGATGTGGAGCGCTTTGATGGCAGAATGAGCCACAAGTCTGAAGGTTAGTCTAGGTGTTTGAATGCAGCTGCGTGGGGGGGCAGGAACGGGTGCTTGCTCAAACCTAATGAAATGCAGATTAGGGTCGTTGAGCCACTCCAGGTCCCCCTCAGCCTGTGAGTGGGGCATTTTCATACCTGAGACAGTTTTCAGGCTTCTCCAAACCCCACTGATGTTCTGCTGCTCCTCCATCTTCCTCTCGTAACTGGCCTTCCCCTCTCTGACCTTTCTCCTCAGCTCCTTCTGTACGGTCGTCAGCTTCCTCCTTGTTCCCTGATCTGAAAGCTCTCTTCTTCTTCTTCTTCAGGAGAGCTTTAACCTCAGGGCTCATCCACAGCTTGTTTGTTGTTGTTAGCAAAGTGCTGGGAGGGAACAGCGTTCTCAAGACCGAAGTTTATCTATGCTGTGACGGCATTAATGTCCTCCACACGTGTCTGGCAGAGCTCTGTCCACACGGTGGCGTGGAAGCAGTCCAAAAGAGCCTCCTCGCTCTCAGCGGCCCGCCTCCTCGCCGTATGGGGGACCGCAGCCTGCCTGTGTCCAACACACAGGCGGGACATGTATAATATGGGGATCAGCTCTCCCTAGAGGAGCGAGGGGGGTCTGCAGAATAGGCCTCCTCGGTGTTGGCATAAAACAAGTCCAGTGATTTATCCTCCATGCTGGGACAGGTGAAGTACTGTGTGCACGTTGCCAGAGCAGATGATGGAGAGGCATGACAGAAGAGGAAGAGGGTCTGTGGCTGCTGTGTCTGCAGCCTGCTGGTGACGGCGAGCCAGTTGTCAGAGGATACGTCCGCTTCAGCAGACCGGCTCTTCCCTACTGAAAACAGTGCTCGCTCATCCTTAAATGGAATGTTTTAATTGAAAGAAATCCCAGTAAAAAAAAAACAAAAAAAAAACACGCAGATTTGTGTACAAATACGTATATAAGGCTCACATAGAAAACAGTGACAGGAGCAGCAGGCTGCAAAATAGTGCCAACACTCACCAATAAAGAAAGGAAACAGGTAAGAGCTGCTGCAGCCAGCAGACAGCCTGTATGTCCAGGTTTCTTTTCTACAGCGCTGTCCCATTAAAAAAGATTTCATTAAAACGTGTACAAAAATGTGAGGGGTGGACTCACTTCTGTGGGATGCTGTATCTTGGTCCAGTGATGCAAGGTGGCGGCCATGCCTTGGTCAGCGACCTCTTTAAAAACCTGGTGTCAGTTCCTTTCAACGTGTTCAGCTGATGGACGACTTGTTAATCAAGGTCATTATTTAGCCATTTATGAAGACTTTTAACAGAGTCCTCTTACCTTTGCCCCAGTCATGCCGCAGGAATCCAGATGGAACCGCTCCTTTCTGAAGCTCGCTTCGCCCACTGGCAGAAACACACGTGTCCTCTGATGGCAAAAGGGTTGAGTGCAGACATTCGTGCTGCCACGAAGGATTTTCAAATGTGGCCCCTCGTCGCTTCTAATTGTCCCAACCCAACAAGCACGGAGCTCAGCATCAAGCTGGGAAGTGGTGAAAAGTAAGATAGGGGAAGTTTTTCTTCTTGCTTGAACAGCACGGAGCGCCGCAGCAGCAGCGTCTCAGTGATTGCGCAATAACGGACAGCGTGCTGCTGAGAGGTGGACACAAGGAGAAGACAGGGAAAATGATGAACAACAACCACCACATCAGACTTCTTATGAGTGGGCAGTCTGTACAATAAATTGTCTGAATATTAGGCGGTGTAATCCCCATCCGTGCATACGTCACTGCGTGGCTGCATCTCGTCACATTCAGTGTAAAAGCTGAAGTTGCTGCTAGTTAGCCTGCCGGTTAGCATGCATGTGTTTACTTATCGTTCCTCCGTCAAGTTAGCTCCGTAGCAACAAGGATACACAGGGAAATAAGGATAACTCATTCATTCATTCATTCATTCATTCATAGATTCATTGTCTGTACCGCTCAGTCCAGTTCAGGGTGGTGGGGAAGCTGGAGTCTATCCCAGCAATTAGCAGGCGAGAGGCAGGACACATCCTGGACACGTCGCCGGTCCATCGCAGGCATTTTCTTGCCTACAGAAAAGCTGCTGAGCTTCAATTTCAAAGCAGAACACAGCTTTGCTTCAAAGCCGAACTGCTATGACGTCAGTGTTAAACGGGCCAATCGAAACGCTGCTCAGATCTCCGTCACTGACGAATGTAGTCACGTGATGAGAAATGGAACGTTAAAATCATGTAAATAGGCCTGCCAGACCACCTGTCAGCTGTCTGACTATTGTCAGACCCTGAGCGTGGCCTTGAGCTTGTCTGGAGGTTCTGGCAGGGATGGCAGCCCTGGTCCGCCGGTGGATGGTCGTCCCCCCCGGGGAGACATCATCCGCTGCCACCCAGCCAGATCTCCTGGAGGGACGGACGGTGGGGGGGGAGGGGTCCCCCCTTTTATATATAAAAAAAAAAAAAAAACTCCATCAGCTGACGGAGTCTGCTGCATGAACGTGCATGACATGACAACAGTCGGGACTGCACTTTTTATAAGAAGGATGTCATCAGGTCACAGCCCGTCTCTGGTTGCAATGGTTCACTTTGTAAGCATGGCCACCAAAAGTCATTTTAATTTAGGAGCCATTTTATGACACATGTACTCTGGTTAGTATGTGTGCGTGTAAATGAGTGTGTAAACATGGTATATTTATTTATTCATTCATTTGAAAAGCCTGCTGAATATGTGGCACGTGTGCAGCGGACGATGTCCTCCACCTTCCTTTGCAACTGTGCTTGGATGGGGTGGGTTGATGTTCTGACCATTTCTAACCGCTCTCAGCACTACTTCAACACGAACTGATATTGGGTGAAACGTTGACCTCCAGATAAGCTTAAAGAAGATTTCTGTGTGCGCAACATTGAACTTTACAAAAAGTAACACCTGTGTCACTTCACCTGCATGCAGTGAGAGGAGAGGAGTGGGATGACAAATTCACATCATCTATACCGTGGTCACTGATAGCTGGGCAAGTTCAGTTATCGTCTCATCGTTCCTTTACGGCCGTTACCATAGCGACACGTTAATCAGCTGCTTCAGATCAGATGATTTTTGACAGGTGAATGAGAGAAACACGCTGCTTGACAACAGTTGTTTGGCATCAAAACTATCGAGGCCGACATAAAATAGTTCCTATAGCCTATTTTAGCAAGTTCGGTAATAATAAAAAAGAAAAACATAAATAAACATTTGTTATAAAATGTTTACTGTGTGGGACCAGGGTGATGAAGACGCCTCGACGCCCGCGTCGTGACGTGAAATGCAGCGCCTCGTTTAGTCCTGCACATTGGACTGTAGCCTATATTTGGTTGAAGGGAAGTCACGTCGTCATAACAGTTTAACAACACTAATAAAAAGGATCATTTATGGAATGATCACTTACTAGAGATTTCTTAAAAATACACTTTAAAACATGAAGCTGTAAACATTTGAATGTAGGAAATGCATATAGAAATAAACGTTTCCCTTTAGCTAGGCTACATATATTTTTGAGTGTGTTTATCAACTTTTCATCCATTAAAAAGACGTTTTTATGGTATTTATATTGGCCCATACGGCATAAAAATAAATGATCATGCTCTCCTGATGCCGTTAGATGTCGGACAGACCACCGCGCGCGACTAAACAGCCGCTGTCACGTTGTACAATTTGACTTCGAAACATCTTCACTGACGCCGCAGCCGCATCTCTTCACGTCTGTTTCACATGCGCTTTTTATTTTCAGCAGCTACAGTACCAGGTGGGCTACAGGAGACACTTTTAAAAGGCGCGGGTCTTCTGAGGAGCGTGCGTGAGTCATGTCTGTCTCTAGGCAACCGCGACTGTCCAGCATCCAGGCGCAGAGGGGAGGAGGCTGCACCTGCGCAGATTCTGCACGACAACAACATCTTTCTTGGTTGTTGGACTTTTATTTACTTCATTATGTTTAGATTGAGTGTTGATGTGTGTGACTGACACGTGTAGGCTGCTGGAAAGTGATGAAACTACGGAACAAAGTGCGTCCCGTGTTGGTTCACTCCGCCCCGCAACGTGTTTCTGTCAATTAAAGGAGGATTCTGAATTTTACGGGACGGGTGGCAACCCCGATGAGAGCTGGTCCTGCTGCATGTAAGAAAATGAAGTAAGCTGTTCTAATGTACAAGGTGTGTGTACATTTACTGCGTTTGTAGCAATGTTTGTAGACTGGTGTGAGCATAGAATTAAAGAAGCCACCATGCATTTGCTCTCTTTCTTTATACTTTATTTTAGTCACCCTCAACCCACCTTGAGAAGGTTGAAGCCAAACAGCATTTCATTTTCAAAACAATCTCTTAACTGTTAACATACAACCATCTACGACACACAGGGCCACAGCAGGAGCCTGGGTCTTCTGAGCACCTTCCTTGGTGAGCTGAGTGGATTTCTCTCGTGGATGTAGGACAAGCCTTACCTCCATCTCTGACAGCATCCTCTCCATCAGGAAACTCTGGTCAGGCACCACCTCATCTCCTGGCTGGAGGACATGATAAGGATGACATGAGGACATGATGAGGAGGACATGAGGACAGGATGAGGACATGAGGACATGAGAAGGATGACAGGAGGAAAGGATGAGGAGGACATGAGGACATGAGAAGGATGACATGAGGACATGATGAGGATGACATGACGACAGGATGAGGACATGATGAGGACATGAGAAGGATGACATCAGGATAGGACGAGGAGGACATGAGAAGGATGACATGACGACAGGATGAGGACATGAGAAGGATGACATCAGGATAGGACGAGGACAGGATGAGGACATGAGGACATGATAAGGATGACATGAGGACAGGATAAGGACATGATGAGGAGGACATGAGGACAGGATGAGGACATGAGGACAGAAGAAGGATGAAATCAGGACAGGATGATGACATGATAAGGAGGACATGAGGACAGGACGAGGACATGATGAGCAGGACATGAGAAGGACGACATGAGGACATGATGAGGACGACATGAGGACAGGATGAGGAGGACATGAGGAGGACATGAGAGGATGAAGACATGACAGTATGAGAATATTGACAGAGGAAAGGATGAGGAGATGATGAGGAGGACATCAGGACATGAGGACAGGATGACGACATGATGAGGACATGAGAAGGATGACAGGAGGGCAGGATGAGGACATGATGAGGAGGACATGAAGACAGGACGAGGACATGAGGAGGATGACGACATGATGAAGACATGAGGACAGGATGAGGACATGACGACAGAAGAAGGATGAAATCAGAACAGGATGACGACATGATGAGGAGGAGATGAGGAGGATGACATGAGGACAGGACGAGGACATGAGAAAGATGACATGAGGAGGACATGAGGACAGGATGAGGACATGATGAGGAGGACATGAGGACAGGATGAGGACATGAGGACATGATAAGGATGACATCAGGATAGGATGAGGACATGATAAGGAAGACATGAGGACAGGATGACGACGGGATGAGGACATGAGAAGGATGACATGAGAAGGATGAGATGAGGAAAGGATGAGGAGGACATCAGGACAGGATAAAGACATTGATGACAGAAGTACAGGATGAGGACATGAGGACAAGATAAGGATGACAGGAGGACATGATGAGGACATGAGAAGGATGAAATCAGGACATGAGAAGGATGACATGAGGACATGAGAATGATGACATGAGGACATGATGAGGAGATGAGAAGGACGACATGAGGAGGATGACATGAGGACATGAGGAGGACAACATGAGGACATGAGAAAGATGACATGAGGACATGAGGAAGACATGAGGACAGGATGAGGACATGAGGAGAAGGACATGAGAGGATGAAGACATGACAGTATGAGAATATTGACAGAGGAAAGGATGAGGAGATGATGAGGAGGACATCAGGACAGGATAAAGACATGGATGTAGGACGAGTCTCACCCCCACCTCTGACAGCATCCTCTCCATCAGGAAACTCTGGTCAGGCACCACCTCATCTCCTGGCTGGAGAAAATGTACACGCTGTAACTTCTTTGTTATTTCCACGTCTGAAACGTTATTAAACAAATCCGTATACCTCGTGTCGCGTCGACATCTATCTCGAGCGTCCCGTATGATCGGCATACCGACCAGGAGAGGGGTGGCGGCTGAAGTGGAGATCTTTTAGCGTCGCGTCCGGACGGGATACATTCTCTGCGCTGCTCTCTGGGACATGCATCTCAGTGTCGTCTGCGAGGACTTTTCTCGCCGGCCGATACCGCGACTCCCCGTTTTGTGAGCCTCGTCCTACAGTGACAAATATGTTGACAAGAAGAAATCCACAAGATGATCATTTTCTGCACACACAAGAGAATCAGACCGCACCTGGCAGAACATACAGCGCAGCTTTTGGCTCAGGCTCTTGTCATTTCAGCTGATATTGCGGGGTGGGGAAGACAGACATAAAAAGAGCTTCTAGCGCCACATGTCAAGATTGACGTCCAACTGGACTCCAGAAGTCCACTGGTACCTTCCTGTGATGTCCTCTACTGCTCGGTTTAGTGCTTGTGTGGTTTTCCCTCTCATATCTAAGTGGCTTTGGCTAAAGGCTTCTGCTAAATACAACAGAATAGAATCTCCTTGGAGCAGCCAGGACGGATCAGTGTGGCGCTGAAGCTGCTCTCCAGAGAAAGCAGGGCGTCCTGCGCGACTCGTGGTCCAGCACGGACGTTAGTTTTGCCAGGACCCTCTTGTCACATACGAACCTCCTGCAGAGAGTCCAGAGAACAGCCCAAGACAGAGCCGGTCTTCCCGAGGACTCTGTCCAGCTTGCTCCCTCTCTGAGATCTGTGCTGGCCGGGAAGGTGGCTCAGTCTAAGGAGATGTGGAGCGCTTTGATGGCAGAATGAGCCACAAGTCTGAAGGTTAGTCTAGGTGTTTGAATGCAGCTGCGTGGGGGGGCAGGAACGGGTGCTTGCTCAAACCTAATGAAATGCAGATTAGGGTCGTTGAGCCACTCCAGGTCCCCCTCAGCCTGTGAGTGGGGCATTTTCATACCTGAGACAGTTTTCAGGCTTCTCCAAACCCCACTGATGTTCTGCTGCTCCTCCATCTTCCTCTCGTAACTGGCCTTCCCCTCTCTGACCTTTCTCCTCAGCTCCTTCTGTACGGTCGTCAGCTTCCTCCTTGTTCCCTGATCTGAAAGCTCTCTTCTTCTTCTTCTTCAGGAGAGCTTTAACCTCAGGGCTCATCCACAGCTTGTTTGTTGTTGTTAGCAAAGTGCTGGGAGGGAACAGCGTTGTCAAGACCGAAGTTTATCTATGCTGTGACGGCATTAATGTCCTCCACACGTGTCTGGCAGAGCTCTGTCCACACGGTGGCGTGGAAGCAGTCCAAAAGAGCCTCCTCGCCGTATGGGGGACCGCAGCCTGCCTGTGTCCAACACACAGGCGGGACATGTATAATATCAGCTCTCTCTAGAGGAGCGAGGGGGGTCTGCAGAATAGGACTCCTCGGTGTTGGCATAAAACAAGTCCAGTGATTTATCCTCCATGCTGGGACAGGTGAAGTACTGTGTGCACGTTGCCAGAGCAGATGATGGAGAGGCATGACAGAAGAGGAAGAGGGTCTGTGGCTGCTGTGTCTGCAGCCTGCTGGTGACGGCGAGCCAGTTGTCAGAGGATACGTCCGCTTCAGCAGACCGGCTCTTCCCTACTGAAAACAGTGCTCGCTCATCCTTAAATGGAATGTTTTAATTGAAAGAAATCCCAGTAAAAAAAAAACAAAAAAAAAACACGCAGATTTGTGTACAAATACGTATATAAGGCTCACATAGAAAACAGTGACAGGAGCAGCAGGCTGCAAAATAGTGCCAACACTCACCAATAAAGAAAGGAAACAGGTAAGAGCTGCTGCAGCCAGCAGACAGCCTGTATGTCCAGGTTTCTTTTCTGCAGCGCTGTCCCATTAAAAAAGATTTCATTAAAACGTGTAGAAAAATGTGAGGGGTGGACTCACTTCTGTGGGATGCTGTATCTTGGTCCAGTGATGCAAGGTGGCGGCCATGCCTTGGTCAGCGACCTCTTTAAAAACCTGGTGTCAGTTCCTTTCAACGTGTTCAGCTGATGGACGACTTGTTAATCAAGGTCATTATTTAGCCATTTATGAAGACTTTTAACAGAGTCCTCTTACCTTTGCCCCAGTCATGCCGCAGGAATCCAGATGGAACCGCTCCTTTCTGAAGCTCGCTTCGCCCACTGGCAGAAACACACGTGTCCTCTGATGGCAAAAGGGTTGAGTGCAGACATTCGTGCTGCCACGAAGGATTTTCAAATGTGGCCCCTCGTCGCTTCTAATTGTCCCAACCCAACAAGCACGGAGCTCAGCATCAAGCTGGGAAGTGGTGAAAAGTAAGATAGGGGAAGTTTTTCTTCTTGCTTGAACAGCACGGAGCGCCGCAGCAGCAGCGTCTCAGTGATTGCGCAATAACGGACAGCGTGCTGCTGAGAGGTGGACACAAGGAGAAGACAGGGAAAATGATGAACAACAACCACCACATCAGACTTCTTATGAGTGGGCAGTCTGTACAATAAATTGTCTGAATATTAGGCGGTGTAATCCCCATCCGTGCATACGTCACTGCGTGGCTGCATCTCGTCACATTCAGTGTAAAAGCTGAAGTTGCTGCTAGTTAGCCTGCCGGTTAGCATGCATGTGTTTACTTATCGTTCCTCCGTCAAGTTAGCTCCGTAGCAACAAGGATACACAGGGAAATAAGGATAACTCATTCATTCATTCATTCATTCATTCATAGATTCATTGTCTGTACCGCTCAGTCCAGTTCAGGGTGGTGGGGAAGCTGGAGTCTATCCCAGCAATTAGCAGGCGAGAGGCAGGACACATCCTGGACACGTCGCCGGTCCATCGCAGGCATTTTCTTGCCTACAGAAAAGCTGCTGAGCTTCAATTTCAAAGCAGAACACAGCTTTGCTTCAAAGCCGAACTGCTATGACGTCAGTGTTAAACGGGCCAATCGAAACGCTGCTCAGATCTCCGTCACTGACGAATGTAGTCACGTGATGAGAAATGGAACGTTAAAATCATGTAAATAGGCCTGCCAGACCACCTGTCAGCTGTCTGACTATTGTCAGACCCTGAGCGTGGCCTTGAGCTTGTCTGGAGGTTCTGGCAGGGATGGCAGCCCTGGTCCGCCGGTGGATGGTCGTCCCCCCCGGGGAGACATCATCCGCTGCCACCCAGCCAGATCTCCTGGAGGGACGGACGGTGGGGGGGGAGGGGTCCCCCCTTTTATATATAAAAAAAAAAAAAAAACTCCATCAGCTGACGGAGTCTGCTGCATGAACGTGCATGACATGACAACAGTCGGGACTGCACTTTTTATAAGAAGGATGTCATCAGGTCACAGCCCGTCTCTGGTTGCAATGGTTCACTTTGTAAGCATGGCCACCAAAAGTCATTTTAATTTAGGAGCCATTTTATGACACATGTACTCTGGTTAGTATGTGTGCGTGTAAATGAGTGTGTAAACATGGTATATTTATTTATTCATTCATTTGAAAAGCCTGCTGAATATGTGGCACGTGTGCAGCGGACGATGTCCTCCACCTTCCTTTGCAACTGTGCTTGGATGGGGTGGGTTGATGTTCTGACCATTTCTAACCGCTCTCAGCACTACTTCAACACGAACTGATATTGGGTGAAACGTTGACCTCCAGATAAGCTTAAAGAAGATTTCTGTGTGCGCAACATTGAACTTTACAAAAAGTAACACCTGTGTCACTTCACCTGCATGCAGTGAGAGGAGAGGAGTGGGATGACAAATTCACATCATCTATACCGTGGTCACTGATAGCTGGGCAAGTTCAGTTATCGTCTCATCGTTCCTTTACGGCCGTTACCATAGCGACACGTTAATCAGCTGCTTCAGATCAGATGATTTTTGACAGGTGAATGAGAGAAACACGCTGCTTGACAACAGTTGTTTGGCATCAAAACTATCGAGGCCGACATAAAATAGTTCCTATAGCCTATTTTAGCAAGTTCGGTAATAATAAAAAAGAAAAACATAAATAAACATTTGTTATAAAATGTTTACTGTGTGGGACCAGGGTGATGAAGACGCCTCGACGCCCGCGTCGTGACGTGAAATGCAGCGCCTCGTTTAGTCCTGCACATTGGACTGTAGCCTATATTTGGTTGAAGGGAAGTCACGTCGTCATAACAGTTTAACAACACTAATAAAAAGGATCATTTATGGAATGATCACTTACTAGAGATTTCTTAAAAATAGACTTTAAAACATGAAGCTGTAAACATTTGAATGTAGGAAATGCATATAGAAATAAACGTTTCCCTTTAGCTAGGCTACATATATTTTTGAGTGTGTTTATCAACTTTTCATCCATTAAAAAGACGTTTTTATGGTATTTATATTGGCCCATACGGCATAAAAATAAATGATCATGCTCTCCTGATGCCGTTAGATGTCGGACAGACCACCGCGCGCGACTAAACAGCCGCTGTCACGTTGTACAATTTGACTTCGAAACATCTTCACTGACGCCGCAGCCGCATCTCTTCACGTCTGTTTCACATGCGCTTTTTATTTTCAGCAGCTACAGTACCAGGTGGGCTACAGGAGACACTTTTAAAAGGCGCGGGTCTTCTGAGGAGCGTGCGTGAGTCATGTCTGTCTCTAGGCAACCGCGACTGTCCAGCATCCAGGCGCAGAGGGGAGGAGGCTGCACCTGCGCAGATTCTGCACGACAACAACATCTTTCTTGGTTGTTGGACTTTTATTTACTTCATTATGTTTAGATTGAGTGTTGATGTGTGTGACTGACACGTGTAGGCTGCTGGAAAGTGATGAAACTACGGAACAAAGTGCGTCCCGTGTTGGTTCACTCCGCCCCGCAACGTGTTTCTGTCAATTAAAGGAGGATTCTGAATTTTACGGGACGGGTGGCAACCCCGATGAGAGCTGGTCCTGCTGCATGTAAGAAAATGAAGTAAGCTGTTCTAATGTACAAGGTGTGTGTACATTTACTGCGTTTGTAGCAATGTTTGTAGACTGGTGTGAGCATAGAATTAAAGAAGCCACCATGCATTTGCTCTCTTTCTTTATACTTTATTTTAGTCACCCTCAACCCACCTTGAGAAGGTTGAAGCCAAACAGCATTTCATTTTCAAAACAATCTCTTAACTGTTAACATACAACCATCTACGACACACAGGGCCACAGCAGGAGCCTGGGTCTTCTGAGCACCTTCCTTGGTGAGCTGAGTGGATTTCTCTCGTGGATGTAGGACAAGCCTTACCTCCATCTCTGACAGCATCCTCTCCATCAGGAAACTCTGGTCAGGCACCACCTCATCTCCTGGCTGGAGGACATGATAAGGATGACATGAGGACATGATGAGGAGGACATGAGGACAGGATGAGGACATGAGGACATGAGAAGGATGACAGGAGGAAAGGATGAGGAGGACATGAGGACATGAGAAGGATGACATGAGGACATGATGAGGATGACATGACGACAGGATGAGGACATGATGAGGACATGAGAAGGATGACATCAGGATAGGACGAGGAGGACATGAGAAGGATGACATGACGACAGGATGAGGACATGAGAAGGATGACATCAGGATAGGACGAGGACAGGATGAGGACATGAGGACATGATAAGGATGACATGAGGACAGGATAAGGACATGATGAGGAGGACATGAGGACAGGATGAGGACATGAGGACAGAAGAAGGATGAAATCAGGACAGGATGATGACATGATGAGGAGGACATGAGGACAGGACGAGGAGGACATGAGGACAGGATGAGTACAGCATGAGGAGGACATGAGAGGATGAAGACATGACAGTATGAGAATATTGACAGAGGAAAGGATGAGGAGATGATGAGGAGGACATCAGGACATGAGGACAGGATGACGACATGATGAGGACATGAGAAGGATGACAGGAGGGCAGGATGAGGACATGATGAGGAGGACATGAAGACAGGACGAGGACATGAGGAGGATGACGACATGATGAAGACATGAGGACAGGATGAGGACATGACGACAGAAGAAGGATGAAATCAGAACAGGATGACGACATGATGAGGAGGAGATGAGGAGGATGACATGAGGACAGGACGAGGACATGAGAAAGATGACATGAGGAGGACATGAGGACAGGATGAGGACATGATGAGGAGGACATGAGGACAGGATGAGGACATGAGGACATGATAAGGATGACATCAGGATAGGATGAGGACATGATAAGGAAGACATGAGGACAGGATGACGACGGGATGAGGACATGAGAAGGATGACATGAGAAGGATGAGATGAGGAAAGGATGAGGAGGACATCAGGACAGGATAAAGACATTGATGACAGAAGTACAGGATGAGGACATGAGGACAAGATAAGGATGACAGGAGGACATGATGAGGACATGAGAAGGATGAAATCAGGACATGAGAAGGATGACATGAGGACATGAGAATGATGACATGAGGACATGATGAGGAGATGAGAAGGACGACATGAGGAGGATGACATGAGGACATGAGGAGGACAACATGAGGACATGAGAAAGATGACATGAGGACATGAGGAAGACATGAGGACAGGATGAGGACATGAGGAGAAGGACATGAGAGGATGAAGACATGACAGTATGAGAATATTGACAGAGGAAAGGATGAGGAGATGATGAGGAGGACATCAGGACAGGATAAAGACATGGATGTAGGACGAGTCTCACCCCCACCTCTGACAGCATCCTCTCCATCAGGAAACTCTGGTCAGGCACCACCTCATCTCCTGGCTGGAGAAAATGTACACGCTGTAACTTCTTTGTTATTTCCACGTCTGAAACGTTATTAAACAAATCCGTATACCTCGTGTCGCGTCGACATCTATCTCGAGCGTCCCGTATGATCGGCATACCGACCAGGAGAGGGGTGGCGGCTGAAGTGGAGATCTTTTAGCGTCGCGTCCGGACGGGATACATTCTCTGCGCTGCTCTCTGGGACATGCATCTCAGTGTCGTCTGCGAGGACTTTTCTCGCCGGCCGATACCGCGACTCCCCGTTTTGTGAGCCTCGTCCTACAATGACAAATATGTTGACAAGAAGAAATCCACAAGATGATCATTTTCTGCACACACAAGAGAATCAGACCGCACCTGGCAGAACATACAGCGCAGCTTTTGGCTCAGGCTCTTGTCATTTCAGCTGATATTGCGGGGTGGGGAAGACAGACATAAAAAGAGCTTCTAGCGCCACATGTCAAGATTGACGTCCAACTGGACTCCAGAAGTCCACTGGTACCTTCCTGTGATGTCCTCTACTGCTCGGTTTAGTGCTTGTGTGGTTTTCCCTCTCATATCTAAGTGGCTTTGGCTAAAGGCTTCTGCTAAATACAACAGAATAGAATCTCCTTGGAGCAGCCAGGACGGATCAGTGTGGCGCTGAAGCTGCTCTCCAGAGAAAGCAGGGCGTCCTGCGCGACTCGTGGTCCAGCACGGACGTTAGTTTTGCCAGGACCCTCTTGTCACATACGAACCTCCTGCAGAGAGTCCAGAGAACAGCCCAAGACAGAGCCGGTCTTCCCGAGGACTCTGTCCAGCTTGCTCCCTCTCTGAGATCTGTGCTGGCCGGGAAGGTGGCTCAGTCTAAGGAGATGTGGAGCGCTTTGATGGCAGAATGAGCCACAAGTCTGAAGGTTAGTCTAGGTGTTTGAATGCAGCTGCGTGGGGGGGCAGGAACGGGTGCTTGCTCAAACCTAATGAAATGCAGATTAGGGTCGTTGAGCCACTCCAGGTCCCCCTCAGCCTGTGAGTGGGGCATTTTCATACCTGAGACAGTTTTCAGGCTTCTCCAAACCCCACTGATGTTCTGCTGCTCCTCCATCTTCCTCTCGTAACTGGCCTTCCCCTCTCTGACCTTTCTCCTCAGCTCCTTCTGTACGGTCGTCAGCTTCCTCCTTGTTCCCTGATCTGAAAGCTCTCTTCTTCTTCTTCTTCAGGAGAGCTTTAACCTCAGGGCTCATCCACAGCTTGTTTGTTGTTGTTAGCAAAGTGCTGGGAGGGAACAGCGTTGTCAAGACCGAAGTTTATCTATGCTGTGACGGCATTAATGTCCTCCACACGTGTCTGGCAGAGCTCTGTCCACACGGTGGCGTGGAAGCAGTCCAAAAGAGCCTCCTCGCCGTATGGGGGACCGCAGCCTGCCTGTGTCCAACACACAGGCGGGACATGTATAATATCAGCTCTCTCTAGAGGAGCGAGGGGGGTCTGCAGAATAGGCCTCCTCGGTGTTGGCATAAAACAAGTCCAGTGATTTATCCTCCATGCTGGGACAGGTGAAGTACTGTGTGCACGTTGCCAGAGCAGATGATGGAGAGGCATGACAGAAGAGGAAGAGGGTCTGTGGCTGCTGTGTCTGCAGCCTGCTGGTGACGGCGAGCCAGTTGTCAGAGGATACGTCCGCTTCAGCAGACCGGCTCTTCCCTACTGAAAACAGTGCTCGCTCATCCTTAAATGGAATGTTTTAATTGAAAGAAATCCCAGTAAAAAAAAAACAAAAAAAAAACACGCAGATTTGTGTACAAATACGTATATAAGGCTCACATAGAAAACAGTGACAGGAGCAGCAGGCTGCAAAATAGTGCCAACACTCACCAATAAAGAAAGGAAACAGGTAAGAGCTGCTGCAGCCAGCAGACAGCCTGTATGTCCAGGTTTCTTTTCTGCAGCGCTGTCCCATTAAAAAAGATTTCATTAAAACGTGTAGAAAAATGTGAGGGGTGGACTCACTTCTGTGGGATGCTGTATCTTGGTCCAGTGATGCAAGGTGGCGGCCATGCCTTGGTCAGCGACCTCTTTAAAAACCTGGTGTCAGTTCCTTTCAACGTGTTCAGCTGATGGACGACTTGTTAATCAAGGTCATTATTTAGCCATTTATGAAGACTTTTAACAGAGTCCTCTTACCTTTGCCCCAGTCATGCCGCAGGAATCCAGATGGAACCGCTCCTTTCTGAAGCTCGCTTCGCCCACTGGCAGAAACACACGTGTCCTCTGATGGCAAAAGGGTTGAGTGCAGACATTCGTGCTGCCACGAAGGATTTTCAAATGTGGCCCCTCGTCGCTTCTAATTGTCCCAACCCAACAAGCACGGAGCTCAGCATCAAGCTGGGAAGTGGTGAAAAGTAAGATAGGGGAAGTTTTTCTTCTTGCTTGAACAGCACGGAGCGCCGCAGCAGCAGCGTCTCAGTGATTGCGCAATAACGGACAGCGTGCTGCTGAGAGGTGGACACAAGGAGAAGACAGGGAAAATGATGAACAACAACCACCACATCAGACTTCTTATGAGTGGGCAGTCTGTACAATAAATTGTCTGAATATTAGGCGGTGTAATCCCCATCCGTGCATACGTCACTGCGTGGCTGCATCTCGTCACATTCAGTGTAAAAGCTGAAGTTGCTGCTAGTTAGCCTGCCGGTTAGCATGCATGTGTTTACTTATCGTTCCTCCGTCAAGTTAGCTCCGTAGCAACAAGGATACACAGGGAAATAAGGATAACTCATTCATTCATTCATTCATTCATTCATAGATTCATTGTCTGTACCGCTCAGTCCAGTTCAGGGTGGTGGGGAAGCTGGAGTCTATCCCAGCAATTAGCAGGCGAGAGGCAGGACACATCCTGGACACGTCGCCGGTCCATCGCAGGCATTTTCTTGCCTACAGAAAAGCTGCTGAGCTTCAATTTCAAAGCAGAACACAGCTTTGCTTCAAAGCCGAACTGCTATGACGTCAGTGTTAAACGGGCCAATCGAAACGCTGCTCAGATCTCCGTCACTGACGAATGTAGTCACGTGATGAGAAATGGAACGTTAAAATCATGTAAATAGGCCTGCCAGACCACCTGTCAGCTGTCTGACTATTGTCAGACCCTGAGCGTGGCCTTGAGCTTGTCTGGAGGTTCTGGCAGGGATGGCAGCCCTGGTCCGCCGGTGGATGGTCGTCCCCCCCGGGGAGACATCATCCGCTGCCACCCAGCCAGATCTCCTGGAGGGACGGACGGTGGGGGGGGAGGGGTCCCCCCTTTTATATATAAAAAAAAAAAAAAAACTCCATCAGCTGACGGAGTCTGCTGCATGAACGTGCATGACATGACAACAGTCGGGACTGCACTTTTTATAAGAAGGATGTCATCAGGTCACAGCCCGTCTCTGGTTGCAATGGTTCACTTTGTAAGCATGGCCACCAAAAGTCATTTTAATTTAGGAGCCATTTTATGACACATGTACTCTGGTTAGTATGTGTGCGTGTAAATGAGTGTGTAAACATGGTATATTTATTTATTCATTCATTTGAAAAGCCTGCTGAATATGTGGCACGTGTGCAGCGGACGATGTCCTCCACCTTCCTTTGCAACTGTGCTTGGATGGGGTGGGTTGATGTTCTGACCATTTCTAACCGCTCTCAGCACTACTTCAACACGAACTGATATTGGGTGAAACGTTGACCTCCAGATAAGCTTAAAGAAGATTTCTGTGTGCGCAACATTGAACTTTACAAAAAGTAACACCTGTGTCACTTCACCTGCATGCAGTGAGAGGAGAGGAGTGGGATGACAAATTCACATCATCTATACCGTGGTCACTGATAGCTGGGCAAGTTCAGTTATCGTCTCATCGTTCCTTTACGGCCGTTACCATAGCGACACGTTAATCAGCTGCTTCAGATCAGATGATTTTTGACAGGTGAATGAGAGAAACACGCTGCTTGACAACAGTTGTTTGGCATCAAAACTATCGAGGCCGACATAAAATAGTTCCTATAGCCTATTTTAGCAAGTTCGGTAATAATAAAAAAGAAAAACATAAATAAACATTTGTTATAAAATGTTTACTGTGTGGGACCAGGGTGATGAAGACGCCTCGACGCCCGCGTCGTGACGTGAAATGCAGCGCCTCGTTTAGTCCTGCACATTGGACTGTAGCCTATATTTGGTTGAAGGGAAGTCACGTCGTCATAACAGTTTAACAACACTAATAAAAAGGATCATTTATGGAATGATCACTTACTAGAGATTTCTTAAAAATAGACTTTAAAACATGAAGCTGTAAACATTTGAATGTAGGAAATGCATATAGAAATAAACGTTTCCCTTTAGCTAGGCTACATATATTTTTGAGTGTGTTTATCAACTTTTCATCCATTAAAAAGACGTTTTTATGGTATTTATATTGGCCCATACGGCATAAAAATAAATGATCATGCTCTCCTGATGCCGTTAGATGTCGGACAGACCACCGCGCGCGACTAAACAGCCGCTGTCACGTTGTACAATTTGACTTCGAAACATCTTCACTGACGCCGCAGCCGCATCTCTTCACGTCTGTTTCACATGCGCTTTTTATTTTCAGCAGCTACAGTACCAGGTGGGCTACAGGAGACACTTTTAAAAGGCGCGGGTCTTCTGAGGAGCGTGCGTGAGTCATGTCTGTCTCTAGGCAACCGCGACTGTCCAGCATCCAGGCGCAGAGGGGAGGAGGCTGCACCTGCGCAGATTCTGCACGACAACAACATCTTTCTTGGTTGTTGGACTTTTATTTACTTCATTATGTTTAGATTGAGTGTTGATGTGTGTGACTGACACGTGTAGGCTGCTGGAAAGTGATGAAACTACGGAACAAAGTGCGTCCCGTGTTGGTTCACTCCGCCCCGCAACGTGTTTCTGTCAATTAAAGGAGGATTCTGAATTTTACGGGACGGGTGGCAACCCCGATGAGAGCTGGTCCTGCTGCATGTAAGAAAATGAAGTAAGCTGTTCTAATGTACAAGGTGTGTGTACATTTACTGCGTTTGTAGCAATGTTTGTAGACTGGTGTGAGCATAGAATTAAAGAAGCCACCATGCATTTGCTCTCTTTCTTTATACTTTATTTTAGTCACCCTCAACCCACCTTGAGAAGGTTGAAGCCAAACAGCATTTCATTTTCAAAACAATCTCTTAACTGTTAACATACAACCATCTACGACACACAGGGCCACAGCAGGAGCCTGGGTCTTCTGAGCACCTTCCTTGGTGAGCTGAGTGGATTTCTCTCGTGGATGTAGGACAAGCCTTACCTCCATCTCTGACAGCATCCTCTCCATCAGGAAACTCTGGTCAGGCACCACCTCATCTCCTGGCTGGAGGACATGATAAGGATGACATGAGGACATGATGAGGAGGACATGAGGACAGGATGAGGACATGAGGACATGAGAAGGATGACAGGAGGAAAGGATGAGGAGGACATGAGGACATGAGAAGGATGACATGAGGACATGATGAGGATGACATGACGACAGGATGAGGACATGATGAGGACATGAGAAGGATGACATCAGGATAGGACGAGGAGGACATGAGAAGGATGACATGACGACAGGATGAGGACATGAGAAGGATGACATCAGGATAGGACGAGGACAGGATGAGGACATGAGGACATGATAAGGATGACATGAGGACAGGATAAGGACATGATGAGGAGGACATGAGGACAGGATGAGGACATGAGGACAGAAGAAGGATGAAATCAGGACAGGATGATGACATGATAAGGAGGACATGAGGACAGGACGAGGACATGATGAGCAGGACATGAGAAGGACGACATGAGGACATGATGAGGACGACATGAGGACAGGATGAGGAGGACATGAGGAGGACATGAGAGGATGAAGACATGACAGTATGAGAATATTGACAGAGGAAAGGATGAGGAGATGATGAGGAGGACATCAGGACATGAGGACAGGATGACGACATGATGAGGACATGAGAAGGATGACAGGAGGGCAGGATGAGGACATGATGAGGAGGACATGAAGACAGGACGAGGACATGAGGAGGATGACGACATGATGAAGACATGAGGACAGGATGAGGACATGACGACAGAAGAAGGATGAAATCAGAACAGGATGACGACATGATGAGGAGGAGATGAGGAGGATGACATGAGGACAGGACGAGGACATGAGAAAGATGACATGAGGAGGACATGAGGACAGGATGAGGACATGATGAGGAGGACATGAGGACAGGATGAGGACATGAGGACATGATAAGGATGACATCAGGATAGGATGAGGACATGATAAGGAAGACATGAGGACAGGATGACGACGGGATGAGGACATGAGAAGGATGACATGAGAAGGATGAGATGAGGAAAGGATGAGGAGGACATCAGGACAGGATAAAGACATTGATGACAGAAGTACAGGATGAGGACATGAGGACAAGATAAGGATGACAGGAGGACATGATGAGGACATGAGAAGGATGAAATCAGGACATGAGAAGGATGACATGAGGACATGAGAATGATGACATGAGGACATGATGAGGAGATGAGAAGGACGACATGAGGAGGATGACATGAGGACATGAGGAGGACAACATGAGGACATGAGAAAGATGACATGAGGACATGAGGAAGACATGAGGACAGGATGAGGACATGAGGAGAAGGACATGAGAGGATGAAGACATGACAGTATGAGAATATTGACAGAGGAAAGGATGAGGAGATGATGAGGAGGACATCAGGACAGGATAAAGACATGGATGTAGGACGAGTCTCACCCCCACCTCTGACAGCATCCTCTCCATCAGGAAACTCTGGTCAGGCACCACCTCATCTCCTGGCTGGAGAAAATGTACACGCTGTAACTTCTTTGTTATTTCCACGTCTGAAACGTTATTAAACAAATCCGTATACCTCGTGTCGCGTCGACATCTATCTCGAGCGTCCCGTATGATCGGCATACCGACCAGGAGAGGGGTGGCGGCTGAAGTGGAGATCTTTTAGCGTCGCGTCCGGACGGGATACATTCTCTGCGCTGCTCTCTGGGACATGCATCTCAGTGTCGTCTGCGAGGACTTTTCTCGCCGGCCGATACCGCGACTCCCCGTTTTGTGAGCCTCGTCCTACAGTGACAAATATGTTGACAAGAAGAAATCCACAAGATGATCATTTTCTGCACACACAAGAGAATCAGACCGCACCTGGCAGAACATACAGCGCAGCTTTTGGCTCAGGCTCTTGTCATTTCAGCTGATATTGCGGGGTGGGGAAGACAGACATAAAAAGAGCTTCTAGCGCCACATGTCAAGATTGACGTCCAACTGGACTCCAGAAGTCCACTGGTACCTTCCTGTGATGTCCTCTACTGCTCGGTTTAGTGCTTGTGTGGTTTTCCCTCTCATATCTAAGTGGCTTTGGCTAAAGGCTTCTGCTAAATACAACAGAATAGAATCTCCTTGGAGCAGCCAGGACGGATCAGTGTGGCGCTGAAGCTGCTCTCCAGAGAAAGCAGGGCGTCCTGCGCGACTCGTGGTCCAGCACGGACGTTAGTTTTGCCAGGACCCTCTTGTCACATACGAACCTCCTGCAGAGAGTCCAGAGAACAGCCCAAGACAGAGCCGGTCTTCCCGAGGACTCTGTCCAGCTTGCTCCCTCTCTGAGATCTGTGCTGGCCGGGAAGGTGGCTCAGTCTAAGGAGATGTGGAGCGCTTTGATGGCAGAATGAGCCACAAGTCTGAAGGTTAGTCTAGGTGTTTGAATGCAGCTGCGTGGGGGGGCAGGAACGGGTGCTTGCTCAAACCTAATGAAATGCAGATTAGGGTCGTTGAGCCACTCCAGGTCCCCCTCAGCCTGTGAGTGGGGCATTTTCATACCTGAGACAGTTTTCAGGCTTCTCCAAACCCCACTGATGTTCTGCTGCTCCTCCATCTTCCTCTCGTAACTGGCCTTCCCCTCTCTGACCTTTCTCCTCAGCTCCTTCTGTACGGTCGTCAGCTTCCTCCTTGTTCCCTGATCTGAAAGCTCTCTTCTTCTTCTTCTTCAGGAGAGCTTTAACCTCAGGGCTCATCCACAGCTTGTTTGTTGTTGTTAGCAAAGTGCTGGGAGGGAACAGCGTTGTCAAGACCGAAGTTTATCTATGCTGTGACGGCATTAATGTCCTCCACACGTGTCTGGCAGAGCTCTGTCCACACGGTGGCGTGGAAGCAGTCCAAAAGAGCCTCCTCGCCGTATGGGGGACCGCAGCCTGCCTGTGTCCAACACACAGGCGGGACATGTATAATATCAGCTCTCTCTAGAGGAGCGAGGGGGGTCTGCAGAATAGGACTCCTCGGTGTTGGCATAAAACAAGTCCAGTGATTTATCCTCCATGCTGGGACAGGTGAAGTACTGTGTGCACGTTGCCAGAGCAGATGATGGAGAGGCATGACAGAAGAGGAAGAGGGTCTGTGGCTGCTGTGTCTGCAGCCTGCTGGTGACGGCGAGCCAGTTGTCAGAGGATACGTCCGCTTCAGCAGACCGGCTCTTCCCTACTGAAAACAGTGCTCGCTCATCCTTAAATGGAATGTTTTAATTGAAAGAAATCCCAGTAAAAAAAAAACAAAAAAAAAACACGCAGATTTGTGTACAAATACGTATATAAGGCTCACATAGAAAACAGTGACAGGAGCAGCAGGCTGCAAAATAGTGCCAACACTCACCAATAAAGAAAGGAAACAGGTAAGAGCTGCTGCAGCCAGCAGACAGCCTGTATGTCCAGGTTTCTTTTCTGCAGCGCTGTCCCATTAAAAAAGATTTCATTAAAACGTGTAGAAAAATGTGAGGGGTGGACTCACTTCTGTGGGATGCTGTATCTTGGTCCAGTGATGCAAGGTGGCGGCCATGCCTTGGTCAGCGACCTCTTTAAAAACCTGGTGTCAGTTCCTTTCAACGTGTTCAGCTGATGGACGACTTGTTAATCAAGGTCATTATTTAGCCATTTATGAAGACTTTTAACAGAGTCCTCTTACCTTTGCCCCAGTCATGCCGCAGGAATCCAGATGGAACCGCTCCTTTCTGAAGCTCGCTTCGCCCACTGGCAGAAACACACGTGTCCTCTGATGGCAAAAGGGTTGAGTGCAGACATTCGTGCTGCCACGAAGGATTTTCAAATGTGGCCCCTCGTCGCTTCTAATTGTCCCAACCCAACAAGCACGGAGCTCAGCATCAAGCTGGGAAGTGGTGAAAAGTAAGATAGGGGAAGTGTTTCTTCTTGCTTGAACAGCACGGAGCGCCGCAGCAGCAGCGTCTCAGTGATTGCGCAATAACGGACAGCGTGCTGCTGAGAGGTGGACACAAGGAGAAGACAGGGAAAATGATGAACAACAACCACCACATCAGACTTCTTATGAGTGGGCAGTCTGTACAATAAATTGTCTGAATATTAGGCGGTGTAATCCCCATCCGTGCATACGTCACTGCGTGGCTGCATCTCGTCACATTCAGTGTAAAAGCTGAAGTTGCTGCTAGTTAGCCTGCCGGTTAGCATGCATGTGTTTACTTATCGTTCCTCCGTCAAGTTAGCTCCGTAGCAACAAGGATACACAGGGAAATAAGGATAACTCATTCATTCATTCATTCATAGATTCATTGTCTGTACCGCTCAGTCCAGTTCAGGGTGGTGGGGAAGCTGGAGTCTATCCCAGCAATTAGCAGGCGAGAGGCAGGACACATCCTGGACACGTCGCCGGTCCATCGCAGGCATTTTCTTGCCTACAGAAAAGCTGCTGAGCTTCAATTTCAAAGCAGAACACAGCTTTGCTTCAAAGCCGAACTGCTATGACGTCAGTGTTAAACGGGCCAATCGAAACGCTGCTCAGATCTCCGTCACTGACGAATGTAGTCACGTGATGAGAAATGGAACGTTAAAATCATGTAAATAGGCCTGCCAGACCACCTGTCAGCTGTCTGACTATTGTCAGACCCTGAGCGTGGCCTTGAGCTTGTCTGGAGGTTCTGGCAGGGATGGCAGCCCTGGTCCGCCGGTGGATGGTCGTCCCCCCCGGGGAGACATCATCCGCTGCCACCCAGCCAGATCTCCTGGAGGGACGGACGGTGGGGGGGGAGGGGTCCCCCCTTTTATATATAAAAAAAAAAAAAAAACTCCATCAGCTGACGGAGTCTGCTGCATGAACGTGCATGACATGACAACAGTCGGGACTGCACTTTTTATAAGAAGGATGTCATCAGGTCACAGCCCGTCTCTGGTTGCAATGGTTCACTTTGTAAGCATGGCCACCAAAAGTCATTTTAATTTAGGAGCCATTTTATGACACATGTACTCTGGTTAGTATGTGTGCGTGTAAATGAGTGTGTAAACATGGTATATTTATTTATTCATTCATTTGAAAAGCCTGCTGAATATGTGGCACGTGTGCAGCGGACGATGTCCTCCACCTTCCTTTGCAACTGTGCTTGGATGGGGTGGGTTGATGTTCTGACCATTTCTAACCGCTCTCAGCACTACTTCAACACGAACTGATATTGGGTGAAACGTTGACCTCCAGATAAGCTTAAAGAAGATTTCTGTGTGCGCAACATTGAACTTTACAAAAAGTAACACCTGTGTCACTTCACCTGCATGCAGTGAGAGGAGAGGAGTGGGATGACAAATTCACATCATCTATACCGTGGTCACTGATAGCTGGGCAAGTTCAGTTATCGTCTCATCGTTCCTTTACGGCCGTTACCATAGCGACACGTTAATCAGCTGCTTCAGATCAGATGATTTTTGACAGGTGAATGAGAGAAACACGCTGCTTGACAACAGTTGTTTGGCATCAAAACTATCGAGGCCGACATAAAATAGTTCCTATAGCCTATTTTAGCAAGTTCGGTAATAATAAAAAAGAAAAACATAAATAAACATTTGTTATAAAATGTTTACTGTGTGGGACCAGGGTGATGAAGACGCCTCGACGCCCGCGTCGTGACGTGAAATGCAGCGCCTCGTTTAGTCCTGCACATTGGACTGTAGCCTATATTTGGTTGAAGGGAAGTCACGTCGTCATAACAGTTTAACAACACTAATAAAAAGGATCATTTATGGAATGATCACTTACTAGAGATTTCTTAAAAATACACTTTAAAACATGAAGCTGTAAACATTTGAATGTAGGAAATGCATATAGAAATAAACGTTTCCCTTTAGCTAGGCTACATATATTTTTGAGTGTGTTTATCAACTTTTCATCCATTAAAAAGACGTTTTTATGGTATTTATATTGGCCCATACGGCATAAAAATAAATGATCATGCTCTCCTGATGCCGTTACATGTCGGACAGACCACCGCGCGCGACTAAACAGCCGCTGTCACGTTGTACAATTTGACTTCGAAACATCTTCACTGACGCCGCAGCCGCATCTCTTCACGTCTGTTTCACATGCGCTTTTTATTTTCAGCAGCTACAGTACCAGGTGGGCTACAGGAGACACTTTTAAAAGGCGCGGGTCTTCTGAGGAGCGTGCGTGAGTCATGTCTGTCTCTAGGCAACCGCGACTGTCCAGCATCCAGGCGCAGAGGGGAGGAGGCTGCACCTGCGCAGATTCTGCACGACAACAACATCTTTCTTGGTTGTTGGACTTTTATTTACTTCATTATGTTTAGATTGAGTGTTGATGTGTGTGACTGACACGTGTAGGCTGCTGGAAAGTGATGAAACTACGGAACAAAGTGCGTCCCGTGTTGGTTCACTCCGCCCCGCAACGTGTTTCTGTCAATTAAAGGAGGATTCTGAATTTTACGGGACGGGTGGCAACCCCGATGAGAGCTGGTCCTGCTGCATGTAAGAAAATGAAGTAAGCTGTTCTAATGTACAAGGTGTGTGTACATTTACTGCGTTTGTAGCAATGTTTGTAGACTGGTGTGAGCATAGAATTAAAGAAGCCACCATGCATTTGCTCTCTTTCTTTATACTTTATTTTAGTCACCCTCAACCCACCTTGAGAAGGTTGAAGCCAAACAGCATTTCATTTTCAAAACAATCTCTTAACTGTTAACATACAACCATCTACGACACACAGGGCCACAGCAGGAGCCTGGGTCTTCTGAGCACCTTCCTTGGTGAGCTGAGTGGATTTCTCTCGTGGATGTAGGACAAGCCTTACCTCCATCTCTGACAGCATCCTCTCCATCAGGAAACTCTGGTCAGGCACCACCTCATCTCCTGGCTGGAGGACATGATAAGGATGACATGAGGACATGATGAGGAGGACATGAGGACAGGATGAGGACATGAGGACATGAGAAGGATGACAGGAGGAAAGGATGAGGAGGACATGAGGACATGAGAAGGATGACATGAGGACATGATGAGGATGACATGACGACAGGATGAGGACATGATGAGGACATGAGAAGGATGACATCAGGATAGGACGAGGAGGACATGAGAAGGATGACATGACGACAGGATGAGGACATGAGAAGGATGACATCAGGATAGGACGAGGACAGGATGAGGACATGAGGACATGATAAGGATGACATGAGGACAGGATAAGGACATGATGAGGAGGACATGAGGACAGGATGAGGACATGAGGACAGAAGAAGGATGAAATCAGGACAGGATGATGACATGATAAGGAGGACATGAGGACAGGACGAGGACATGATGAGCAGGACATGAGAAGGACGACATGAGGACATGATGAGGACGACATGAGGACAGGATGAGGAGGACATGAGGAGGACATGAGAGGATGAAGACATGACAGTATGAGAATATTGACAGAGGAAAGGATGAGGAGATGATGAGGAGGACATCAGGACATGAGGACAGGATGACGACATGATGAGGACATGAGAAGGATGACAGGAGGGCAGGATGAGGACATGATGAGGAGGACATGAAGACAGGACGAGGACATGAGGAGGATGACGACATGATGAAGACATGAGGACAGGATGAGGACATGACGACAGAAGAAGGATGAAATCAGAACAGGATGACGACATGATGAGGAGGAGATGAGGAGGATGACATGAGGACAGGACGAGGACATGAGAAAGATGACATGAGGAGGACATGAGGACAGGATGAGGACATGATGAGGAGGACATGAGGACAGGATGAGGACATGAGGACATGATAAGGATGACATCAGGATAGGATGAGGACATGATAAGGAAGACATGAGGACAGGATGACGACGGGATGAGGACATGAGAAGGATGACATGAGAAGGATGAGATGAGGAAAGGATGAGGAGGACATCAGGACAGGATAAAGACATTGATGACAGAAGTACAGGATGAGGACATGAGGACAAGATAAGGATGACAGGAGGACATGATGAGGACATGAGAAGGATGAAATCAGGACATGAGAAGGATGACATGAGGACATGAGAATGATGACATGAGGACATGATGAGGAGATGAGAAGGACGACATGAGGAGGATGACATGAGGACATGAGGAGGACAACATGAGGACATGAGAAAGATGACATGAGGACATGAGGAAGACATGAGGACAGGATGAGGACATGAGGAGAAGGACATGAGAGGATGAAGACATGACAGTATGAGAATATTGACAGAGGAAAGGATGAGGAGATGATGAGGAGGACATCAGGACAGGATAAAGACATGGATGTAGGACGAGTCTCACCCCCACCTCTGACAGCATCCTCTCCATCAGGAAACTCTGGTCAGGCACCACCTCATCTCCTGGCTGGAGAAAATGTACACGCTGTAACTTCTTTGTTATTTCCACGTCTGAAACGTTATTAAACAAATCCGTATACCTCGTGTCGCGTCGACATCTATCTCGAGCGTCCCGTATGATCGGCATACCGACCAGGAGAGGGGTGGCGGCTGAAGTGGAGATCTTTTAGCGTCGCGTCCGGACGGGATACATTCTCTGCGCTGCTCTCTGGGACATGCATCTCAGTGTCGTCTGCGAGGACTTTTCTCGCCGGCCGATACCGCGACTCCCCGTTTTGTGAGCCTCGTCCTACAGTGACAAATATGTTGACAAGAAGAAATCCACAAGATGATCATTTTCTGCACACACAAGAGAATCAGACCGCACCTGGCAGAACATACAGCGCAGCTTTTGGCTCAGGCTCTTGTCATTTCAGCTGATATTGCGGGGTGGGGAAGACAGACATAAAAAGAGCTTCTAGCCCCACATGTCAAGATTGACGTCCAACTGGACTCCAGAAGTCCACTGGTACCTTCCTGTGATGTCCTCTACTGCTCGGTTTAGTGCTTGTGTGGTTTTCCCTCTCATATGGAAGTGGCTTTGGCTAAAGGCTTCTGCTAAATAGAACAGAATAGAATCTCCTTGGAGCAGCCAGGACGGATCAGTGTGGCGCTGAAGCTGCTCTCCAGAGAAAGCAGGGCGTCCTGCGCGACTCGTGGTCCAGCACGGACGTTAGTTTTGCCAGGACCCTCTTGTCACATACGAACCTCCTGCAGAGAGTCCAGAGAACAGCCCAAGACTGAGCCGGTCTTCCCGAGGACTCTGTCCAGCTTGCTCCCTCTCTGAGATCTGTGCTGGCCGGGAAGGTGGCTCAGTCTAAGGAGATGTGGAGCGCTTTGATGGCAGAATGAGCCACAAGTCTGAAGGTTAGTCTAGGTGTTTGAATGCAGCTGCGTGGGGGGGCAGGAACGGGTGCTTGCTCAAACCTAATGAAATGCAGATTAGGGTCGTTGAGCCACTCCAGGTCCCCCTCAGCCTGTGAGTGGGGCATTTTCATACCTGAGACAGTTTTCAGGCTTCTCCAAACCCCACTGATGTTCTGCTGCTCCTCCATCTTCCTCTCGTAACTGGCCTTCCCCTCTCTGACCTTTCTCCTCAGCTCCTTCTGTACGGTCGTCAGCTTCCTCCTTGTTCCCTGATCTGAAAGCTCTCTTCTTCTTCTTCTTCTTCTTCTTCTTCAGGAGAGCTTTAACCTCAGGGCTCATCCACAGCTTGTTTGTTGTTGTTAGCAAAGTGCTGGGAGGGAACAGCGTTCTCAAGACCGAAGTTTATCTATGCTGTGACGGCATTAATGTCCTCCACACGTGTCTGGCAGAGCTCTGTCCACACGGTGGCGTGGAAGCAGTCCAAAAGAGCCTCCTCGCTCTCAGCGGCCCGCCTCCTCGCCGTATGGGGGACCGCAGCCTGCCTGTGTCCAACACACAGGCGGGACATGTATAATATGGGGATCAGCTCTCCCTAGAGGAGCGAGGGGGGTCTGCAGAATAGGCCTCCTCGGTGTTGGCATAAAACAAGTCCAGTGATTTATCCTCCATGCTGGGACAGGTGAAGTACTGTGTGCACGTTGCCAGAGCAGATGATGGAGAGGCATGACAGAAGAGGAAGAGGGTCTGTGGCTGCTGTGTCTGCAGCCTGCTGGTGACGGCGAGCCAGTTGTCAGAGGATACGTCCGCTTCAGCAGACCGGCTCTTCCCTACTGAAAACAGTGCTCGCTCATCCTTAAATGGAATGTTTTAATTGAAAGAAATCCCAGTAAAAAAAAACCAAAAAAAAAAAACCACGCAGATTTGTGTACAAATACGTATATAAGGCTCACATAGAAAACAGTGACAGGAGCAGCAGGCTGCAAAATAGTGCCAACACTCACCAATAAAGAAAGGAAACAGGTAAGAGCTGCTGCAGCCAGCAGACAGCCTGTATGTCCAGGTTTCTTTTCTACAGCGCTGTCCCATTAAAAAAGATTTCATTAAAACGTGTACAAAAATGTGAGGGGTGGACTCACTTCTGTGGGATGCTGTATCTTGGTCCAGTGATGCAAGGTGGCGGCCATGCCTTGGTCAGCGAC
This sequence comes from Telmatherina bonti, assembly GCF_933228915.1. Lineage (NCBI taxonomy): Eukaryota > Metazoa > Chordata > Actinopteri > Atheriniformes > Telmatherinidae > Telmatherina > Telmatherina bonti. Next base: position 11,716,775 of record NC_136628.1, on the reverse strand, counting down.
CTCTTTAAAAACCTGGTGTCAGTTCCTTTCAACGTGTTCAGCTGATGGACGACTTGTTAATCAAGGTCATTATTTAGCCATTTATGAAGACTTTTAACAGAGTCCTCTTACCTTTGCCCCAGTCATGCCGCAGGAATCCAGATGGAACCGCTCCTTTCTGAAGCTCGCTTCGCCCACTGGCAGAAACACACGTGTCCTCTGATGGCAAAAGGGTTGAGTGCAGACATTCGTGCTGCCACGAAGGATTTTCAAATGTGGCCCCTCGTCGCTTCTAATTGTCCCAACCCAACAAGCACGGAGCTCAGCATCAAGCTGGGAAGTGGTGAAAAGTAAGATAGGGGAAGTTTTTCTTCTTGCTTGAACAGCACGGAGCGCCGCAGCAGCAGCGTCTCAGTGATTGCGCAATAACGGACAGCGTGCTGCTGAGAGGTGGACACAAGGAGAAGACAGGGAAAATGATGAACAACAACCACCACATCAGACTTCTTATGAGTGGGCAGTCTGTACAATAAATTGTCTGAATATTAGGCGGTGTAATCCCCATCCTGCGTGGCTGCATCTCGTCACATTCAGTGTAAAAGCTGAAGTTGCTGCTAGTTAGCCTGCCGGTTAGCATGCATGTGTTTACTTATCGTTCCTCCGTCAAGTTAGCTCCGTAGCAACAAGGATACACAGGGAAATAAGGATAACTCATTCATTCATTCATTCATAGATTCATTGTCTGTACCGCTCAGTCCAGTTCAGGGTGGTGGGGAAGCTGGAGTCTATCCCAGCAATTAGCAGGCGAGAGGCAGGACACATCCTGGACACGTCGCCGGTCCATCGCAGGCATTTTCTTGCCTACAGAAAAGCTGCTGAGCTTCAATTTCAAAGCAGAACACAGCTTTGCTTCAAAGCCGAACTGCTATGACGTCAGTGTTGAACGGGCCAATCGAAACGCTGCTCAGATCTCCGTCACTGACGAATGTAGTCACGTGACGAGAAATGGAACGTTAAAATCATGTAAATAGGCCTGCCAGACCACCTGTCAGCTGTCTGACTATTGTCAGACCCTGAGCGTGGCCTTGAGCTTGTCTGGAGGTTCTGGCAGGGATGGCAGCCCTGGTCCGCCGGTGGATGGTCGTCCCCCCCGGGGAGACATCATCCGCTGCCACCCAGCCAGATCTCCTGGAGGGACGGACGGTGGGGGGGAGGGGTCCCCCCTTTTATATAAAAAAAAAAAAAAAACCAAAAAAAAAAAACTCCATCAGCTGACGGAGTCTGCTGCATGAACGTGCATGACCATGACAACAGTCGGGACTGCACTTTTTATAAGAAGGATGTCATCAGGTCACAGCCCGTCTCTGGTTGCAATGGTTCACTTTGTAAGCATGGCCACCAAAAGTCATTTTAATTTAGGAGCCATTTTATGACACATGTACTCTGGTTAGTATGTGTGCGTGTAAATGAGTGTGTAAACATGGTATATTTATTTATTCATTCATTTGAAAAGCCTGCTGAATATGTGGCACGTGTGCAGCGGACGATGTCCTCCACCTTCCTTTGCAACTGTGCTTGGATGGGGTGGGTTGATGTTCTGACCATTTCTAACCGCTCTCAGCACTACTTCAACACGAACTGATATTGGGTGAAACGTTGACCTCCAGATAAGCTTAAAGAAGATTTCTGTGTGCGCAACATTGAACTTTACAAAAAGTAACACCTGTGTCACTTCACCTGCATGCAGTGAGAGGAGTGGGATGACAAATTCACATCATCTATACCGTGGTCACTGATAGCTGGGCAAGTTCAGTTATCGTCTCATCGTTCCTTTACGGCCGTTACCATAGCGACACGTTAATCAGCTGCTTCAGATCAGATGATTTTTGACAGGTGAATGAGAGAAACACGCTGCTTGACAACAGTTGTTTGGCATCAAAACTATCGAGGCCGACATAAAATAGCTCCTATAGCCTACTTTAGAAAGTTCAGTAATAATAAAAAAGAAAAACATAAATAAACATTTGTTATAAAATGTTTACTGTGTGGGACCAGGGTGATGACGACGCCTCGACGCCCGCGTCGTGACGTGAAATGCAGCGCCTCGTTTAGTCCTGCACATTGGACTGTAGCCTATATTTGGTTGAAGGGAAGTCACGTCGTCATAACAGTTTAACAACACTAATAAAAAGGATCATTTATGGAATGATCACTTACTAGAGATTTCTTAAAAATAGACTTTAAAACATGAAGCTGTAAACATTTGAATGTAGGAAATGCATATAGAAATAAACGTTTCCCTTTAGCTAGGCTACATATATATTTTGAGTGTGTTTATCAACTTTTCATCCATTAAAAAGACGTTTTTATGGTATTTATATTGGCCCATACGGCATAAAAATAAATGATCATGCTCTCCTGATGCCGTTAGATGTCGGACAGACCACCGCGCGCGACTAAACAGCCGCTGTCACGTTGTACAATTTGACTTCGAAACATCTTCACTGACGCCGCAGCCGCATCTCTTCACGTCTGTTTCACATGCGCTTTTTATTTTCAGCAGCTACAGTACCAGGTGGGCTACAGGAGACACTTTTAAAAGGCGCGGGTCTTCTGAGGAGCGTGCGTGAGTCATGTCTGTCTCTAGGCAACCGCGACTGTCCAGCATCCAGGCGCAGAGGGGAGGAGGCTGCACCTGCGCAGATTCTGCACGACAACAACATCTTTCTTGGTTGTTGGACTTTTATTTACTTCATTATGTTTAGATTGAGTGTTGATGTGTGTGACTGACACGTGTAGGCTGCTGGAAAGTGATGAAACTACGGAACAAAGTGCGTCCCGTGTTGGTTCACTCCGCCCCGCAACGTGTTTCTGTCAATTAAAGGAGGATTCTGAATTTTACGGGACGGGTGGCAACCCCGATGAGAGCTGGTCCTGCTGCATGTAAGAAAATGAAGTAAGCTGTTCTAATGTACAAGGTGTGTGTACATTTACTGCGTTTGTAGCAATGTTTGTAGACTGGTGTGAGCATAGAATTAAAGAAGCCACCATGCATTTGCTCTCTTTCTTTATACTTTATTTTAGTCACCCTCAACCCACCTTGAGAAGGTTGAAGCCAAACAGCATTTCATTTTCAAAACAATCTCTTAACTGTTAACATACAACCATCTACGACACACAGGGCCACAGCAGGAGCCTGGGTCTTCTGAGCACCTTCCTTGGTGAGCTGAGTGGATTTCTCTCGTGGATGTAGGACAAGCCTTACCTCCATCTCTGACAGCATCCTCTCCATCAGGAAACTCTGGTCAGGCACCACCTCATCTCCTGGCTGGAGGACATGATAAGGATGACATGAGGACATGATGAGGAGGACATGAGGACAGGATGAGGACATGAGGACATGAGAAGGATGACAGGAGGAAAGGATGAGGAGGACATGAGGACATGAGAAGGATGACATGAGGACATGATGAGGATGACATGACGACAGGATGAGGACATGATGAGGACATGAGAAGGATGACATCAGGATGGGACGAGGAGGACATGAGAAGGATGACATGACGACAGGATGAGGACATGAGAAGGATGACATCAGGATAGGACGAGGACAGGATGAGGACATGAGGACATGATAAGGATGACATGAGGACAGGATAAGGACATGATGAGGAGGACATGAGGACAGGATGAGGACATGAGGACAGAAGAAGGATGAAATCAGGACAGGATGATGACATGATGAGGAGGACATGAGGACAGGACGAGGACATGATGAGCAGGACATGAGAAGGACGACATGAGGACATGATGAGGACGACATGAGGACAGGATGAGGAGGACATGAGGACAGGATGAGTACAGCATGAGGAGGACATGAGAGGATGAAGACATGACAGTATGAGAATATTGACAGAGGAAAGGATGAGGAGATGATGAGGAGGACATCAGGACATGAGGACAGGATGACGACATGATGAGGACATGAGAAGGATGACAGGAGGGCAGGATGAGGACATGATGAGGAGGACATGAAGACAGGACGAGGACATGAGGAGGATGACGACATGATGAAGACATGAGGACAGGATGAGGACATGACGACAGAAGAAGGATGAAATCAGAACAGGATGACGACATGATGAGGAGGAGATGAGGAGGATGACATGAGGACAGGACGAGGACATGAGAAAGATGACATGAGGACATGATGAGGAGGACATGAGGACAGGATGAGGACATGAGGACATGATAAGGATGACATCAGGATAGGATGAGGACATGATAAGGAAGACATGAGGACAGGATGACGACGTGATGAGGACATGAGAAGGATGACATGAGAAGGATGAGATGAGGAAAGGATGAGGAGGACATCAGGACAGGATAAAGACATTGATGACAGAAGTACAGGATGAGGACATGAGGACAAGATAAGGATGACAGGAGGACATGATGAGGACATGAGAAGGATGAAATCAGGACATGAGAAGGATGACATGAGGACATGAGAATGATGACATGAGGACATGATGAGGAGATGAGAAGGACGACATGAGGAGGATGACATGAGGACATGAGGAAGACATGAGGACATGAGAAAGATGACATGAGGACATGAGGAAGACATGAGGACAGGATGAGGACATGAGGAGAAGGACATGAGAGGATGAAGACATGACAGTATGAGAATATTGACAGGAGGAAAGGATGAGGAGATGATGAGGAGGACATCAGGACAGGATAAAGACATGGATGTAGGACGAGTCTCACCCCCACCTCTGACAGCATCCTCTCCATCAGGAAACTCTGGTCAGGCACCACCTCATCTCCTGGCTGGAGAAAATGTACACGCTGTAACTTCTTTGTTATTTCCACGTCTGAAACGTTATTAAACAAATCCGTATACCTCGTGTCGCGTCGACATCTATCTCGAGCGTCCCGTATGATCGGCATACCGACCAGGAGAGGGGTGGCGGCTGAAGTGGAGATCTTTTAGCGTCGCGTCCGGACGGGATACATTCTCTGCGCTGCTCTCTGGGACATGCATCTCAGTGTCGTCTGCGAGGACTTTTCTCGCCGGCCGATACCGCGACTCCCCGTTTTGTGAGCCTCGTCCTACAGTGACAAATATGTTGACAAGAAGAAATCCACAAGATGATCATTTTCTGCACACACAAGAGAATCAGACCGCACCTGGCAGAACATACAGCGCAGCTTTTGGCTCAGGCTCTTGTCATTTCAGCTGATATTGCGGGGTGGGGAAGACAGACATAAAAAGAGCTTCTAGCCCCACATGTCAAGATTGACGTCCAACTGGACTCCAGAAGTCCACTGGTACCTTCCTGTGATGTCCTCTACTGCTCGGTTTAGTGCTTGTGTGGTTTTCCCTCTCATATCTAAGTGGCTTTGGCTAAAGGCTTCTGCTAAATACAACAGAATAGAATCTCCTTGGAGCAGCCAGGACGGATCAGTGTGGCGCTGAAGCTGCTCTCCAGAGAAAGCAGGGCGTCCTGCGCGACTCGTGGTCCAGCACGGACGTTAGTTTTGCCAGGACCCTCTTGTCACATACGAACCTCCTGCAGAGAGTCCAGAGAACAGCCCAAGACTGAGCCGGTCTTCCCGAGGACTCTGTCCAGCTTGCTCCCTCTCTGAGATCTGTGCTGGCCGGGAAGGTGGCTCAGTCTAAGGAGATGTGGAGCGCTTTGATGGCAGAATGAGCCACAAGTCTGAAGGTTAGTCTAGGTGTTTGAATGCAGCTGCGTGGGGGGGGGGGGGCAGGAACGGGTGCTTGCTCAAACCTAATGAAATGCAGATTAGGGTCGTTGAGCCACTCCAGGTCCCCCTCAGCCTGTGAGTGGGGCATTTTCATACCTGAGACAGTTTTCAGGCTTCTCCAAACCCCACTGATGTTCTGCTGCTCCTCCATCTTCCTCTCGTAACTGGCCTTCCCCTCTCTGACCTTTCTCCTCAGCTCCTTCTGTACGGTCGTCAGCTTCCTCCTTGTTCCCTGATCTGAAAGCTCTCTTCTTCTTCTTCTTCTTCTTCTTCAGGAGAGCTTTAACCTCAGGGCTCATCCACAGCTTGTTTGTTGTTGTTAGCAAAGTGCTGCGTCGCTGGGAGGGAACAGCGTTGTCAAGACCGAAGTTTATCTATGCTGTGACGGCATTAATGTCCTCCACACGTGTCTGGCAGAGCTCTGTCCACACGGTGGCGTGGAAGCAGTCCAAAAGAGCCTCCTCGCTCTCAGCGGCCCGCCTCCTCGCCGTATGGGGGACCGCAGCCTGCCTGTGTCCAACACACAGGCGGGACATGTATAATATGGGGATCAGCTCTCCCTAGAGGAGCGAGGGGGGTCTGCAGAATAGGCCTCCTCGGTGTTGGCATAAAACAAGTCCAGTGATTTATCCTCCATGCTGGGACAGGTGAAGTACTGTGTGCACGTTGCCAGAGCAGATGATGGAGAGGCATGACAGAAGAGGAAGAGGGTCTGTGGCTGCTGTGTCTGCAGCCTGCTGGTGACGGCGAGCCAGTTGTCAGAGGATACGTCCGCTTCAGCAGACCGGCTCTTCCCTACTGAAAACAGTGCTCGCTCATCCTTAAATGGAATGTTTTAATTGAAAGAAATCCCAGTAAAAAACAAAAAAAAACAAAAAAACGCAGATTTGTGTACAAATACGTATATAAGGCTCACATAGAAAACAGTGACAGGAGCAGCAGGCTGCAAAATAGTGCCAACACTCACCAATAAAGAAAGGAAACAGGTAAGAGCTGCTGCAGCCAGCAGACAGCCTGTATGTCCAGGTTTCTTTTCTACAGCGCTGTCCCATTAAAAAAGATTTCATTAAAACGTGTAGAAAAATGTGAGGGGTGGACTCACTTCTGTGGGATGCTGTATCTTGGTCCAGTGATGCAAGGTGGCGGCCATGCCTTGGTCAGCGACCTCTTTAAAAACCTGGTGTCAGTTCCTTTCAACGTGTTCAGCTGATGGACGACTTGTTAATCAAGGTCATTATTTAGCCATTTATGAAGACTTTTAACAGAGTCCTCTTACCTTTGCCCCAGTCATGCCGCAGGAATCCAGATGGAACCGCTCCTTTCTGAAGCTCGCTTCGCCCACTGGCAGAAACACACGTGTCCTCTGATGGCAAAAGGGTTGAGTGCAGACATTCGTGCTGCCACGAAGGATTTTCAAATGTGGCCCCTCGTCGCTTCTAATTGTCCCAACCCAACAAGCACGGAGCTCAGCATCAAGCTGGGAAGTGGTGAAAAGTAAGATAGGGGAAGTGTTTCTTCTTGCTTGAACAGCACGGAGCGCCGCAGCAGCAGCGTCTCAGTGATTGCGCAATAACGGACAGCGTGCTGCTGAGAGGTGGACACAAGGAGAAGACAGGGAAAATGATGAACAACAACCACCACATCAGACTTCTTATGAGTGGGCAGTCTGTACAATAAATTGTCTGAATATTAGGCGGTGTAATCCCCATCCTGCGTGGCTGCATCTCATCACATTCAGTGTAAAAGCTGAAGTTGCTGCTAGTTAGCCTGCCGGTTAGCATGCATGTGTTTACTTATCGTTCCTCCGTCAAGTTAGCTCCGTAGCAACAAGGATACACAGGGAAATAAGGATAACTCATTCATTCATTCATTCATAGATTCATTGTCTGTACCGCTCAGTCCAGTTCAGGGTGGTGGGGAAGCTGGAGTCTATCCCAGCAATTAGCAGGCGAGAGGCAGGACACATCCTGGACACGTCGCCGGTCCATCGCAGGCATTTTCTTGCCTACAGAAAAGCTGCTGAGCTTCAATTTCAAAGCAGAACACAGCTTTGCTTCAAAGCCGAACTGCTATGACGTCAGTGTTGAACGGGCCAATCGAAACGCTGCTCAGATCTCCGTCACTGACGAATGTAGTCACGTGACGAGAAATGGAACGTTAAAATCATGTAAATAGGCCTGCCAGACCACCTGTCAGCTGTCTGACTATTGTCAGACCCTGAGCGTGGCCTTGAGCTTGTCTGGAGGTTCTGGCAGGGATGGCAGCCCTGGTCCGCCGGTGGATGGTCGTCCCCCCCGGGGAGACATCATCCGCTGCCACCCAGCCAGATCTCCTGGAGGGACGGACGGTGGGGGGGAGGGGTCCCCCCTTTTATATAAAAAAAAAAAAAAAACCAAAAAAAAAAAACTCCATCAGCTGACGGAGTCTGCTGCATGAACGTGCATGACCATGACAACAGTCGGGACTGCACTTTTTATAAGAAGGATGTCATCAGGTCACAGCCCGTCTCTGGTTGCAATGGTTCACTTTGTAAGCATGGCCACCAAAAGTCATTTTAATTTAGGAGCCATTTTATGACACATGTACTCTGGTTAGTATGTGTGCGTGTAAATGAGTGTGTAAACATGGTATATTTATTTATTCATTCATTTGAAAAGCCTGCTGAATATGTGGCACGTGTGCAGCGGACGATGTCCTCCACCTTCCTTTGCAACTGTGCTTGGATGGGGTGGGTTGATGTTCTGACCATTTCTAACCGCTCTCAGCACTACTTCAACACGAACTGATATTGGGTGAAACGTTGACCTCCAGATAAGCTTAAAGAAGATTTCTGTGTGCGCAACATTGAACTTTACAAAAAGTAACACCTGTGTCACTTCACCTGCATGCAGTGAGAGGAGTGGGATGACAAATTCACATCATCTATACCGTGGTCACTGATAGCTGGGCAAGTTCAGTTATCGTCTCATCGTTCCTTTACGGCCGTTACCATAGCGACACGTTAATCAGCTGCTTCAGATCAGATGATTTTTGACAGGTGAATGAGAGAAACACGCTGCTTGACAACAGTTGTTTGGCATCAAAACTATCGAGGCCGACATAAAATAGCTCCTATAGCCTACTTTAGAAAGTTCAGTAATAATAAAAAAGAAAAACATAAATAAACATTTGTTATAAAATGTTTACTGTGTGGGACCAGGGTGATGACGACGCCTCGACGCCCGCGTCGTGACGTGAAATGCAGCGCCTCGTTTAGTCCTGCACATTGGACTGTAGCCTATATTTGGTTGAAGGGAAGTCACGTCGTCATAACAGTTTAACAACACTAATAAAAAGGATCATTTATGGAATGATCACTTACTAGAGATTTCTTAAAAATAGACTTTAAAACATGAAGCTGTAAACATTTGAATGTAGGAAATGCATATAGAAATAAACGTTTCCCTTTAGCTAGGCTACATATATATTTTGAGTGTGTTTATCAACTTTTCATCCATTAAAAAGACGTTTTTATGGTATTTATATTGGCCCATACGGCATAAAAATAAATGATCATGCTCTCCTGATGCCGTTAGATGTCGGACAGACCACCGCGCGCGACTAAACAGCCGCTGTCACGTTGTACAATTTGACTTCGAAACATCTTCACTGACGCCGCAGCCGCATCTCTTCACGTCTGTTTCACATGCGCTTTTTATTTTCAGCAGCTACAGTACCAGGTGGGCTACAGGAGACACTTTTAAAAGGCGCGGGTCTTCTGAGGAGCGTGCGTGAGTCATGTCTGTCTCTAGGCAACCGCGACTGTCCAGCATCCAGGCGCAGAGGGGAGGAGGCTGCACCTGCGCAGATTCTGCACGACAACAACATCTTTCTTGGTTGTTGGACTTTTATTTACTTCATTATGTTTAGATTGAGTGTTGATGTGTGTGACTGACACGTGTAGGCTGCTGGAAAGTGATGAAACTACGGAACAAAGTGCGTCCCGTGTTGGTTCACTCCGCCCCGCAACGTGTTTCTGTCAATTAAAGGAGGATTCTGAATTTTACGGGACGGGTGGCAACCCCGATGAGAGCTGGTCCTGCTGCATGTAAGAAAATGAAGTAAGCTGTTCTAATGTACAAGGTGTGTGTACATTTACTGCGTTTGTAGCAATGTTTGTAGACTGGTGTGAGCATAGAATTAAAGAAGCCACCATGCATTTGCTCTCTTTCTTTATACTTTATTTTAGTCACCCTCAACCCACCTTGAGAAGGTTGAAGCCAAACAGCATTTCATTTTCAAAACAATCTCTTAACTGTTAACATACAACCATCTACGACACACAGGGCCACAGCAGGAGCCTGGGTCTTCTGAGCACCTTCCTTGGTGAGCTGAGTGGATTTCTCTCGTGGATGTAGGACAAGCCTTACCTCCATCTCTGACAGCATCCTCTCCATCAGGAAACTCTGGTCAGGCACCACCTCATCTCCTGGCTGGAGGACATGATAAGGATGACATGAGGACATGATGAGGAGGACATGAGGACAGGATGAGGACATGAGGACATGAGAAGGATGACAGGAGGAAAGGATGAGGAGGACATGAGGACATGAGAAGGATGACATGAGGACATGATGAGGATGACATGACGACAGGATGAGGACATGATGAGGACATGAGAAGGATGACATCAGGATGGGACGAGGAGGACATGAGAAGGATGACATGACGACAGGATGAGGACATGAGAAGGATGACATCAGGATAGGACGAGGACAGGATGAGGACATGAGGACATGATAAGGATGACATGAGGACAGGATAAGGACATGATGAGGAGGACATGAGGACAGGATGAGGACATGAGGACAGAAGAAGGATGAAATCAGGACAGGATGATGACATGATGAGGAGGACATGAGGACAGGACGAGGACATGATGAGCAGGACATGAGAAGGACGACATGAGGACATGATGAGGACGACATGAGGACAGGATGAGGAGGACATGAGGACAGGATGAGTACAGCATGAGGAGGACATGAGAGGATGAAGACATGACAGTATGAGAATATTGACAGAGGAAAGGATGAGGAGATGATGAGGAGGACATCAGGACATGAGGACAGGATGACGACATGATGAGGACATGAGAAGGATGACAGGAGGGCAGGATGAGGACATGATGAGGAGGACATGAAGACAGGACGAGGACATGAGGAGGATGACGACATGATGAAGACATGAGGACAGGATGAGGACATGACGACAGAAGAAGGATGAAATCAGAACAGGATGACGACATGATGAGGAGGAGATGAGGAGGATGACATGAGGACAGGACGAGGACATGAGAAAGATGACATGAGGACATGATGAGGAGGACATGAGGACAGGATGAGGACATGAGGACATGATAAGGATGACATCAGGATAGGATGAGGACATGATAAGGAAGACATGAGGACAGGATGACGACGTGATGAGGACATGAGAAGGATGACATGAGAAGGATGAGATGAGGAAAGGATGAGGAGGACATCAGGACAGGATAAAGACATTGATGACAGAAGTACAGGATGAGGACATGAGGACAAGATAAGGATGACAGGAGGACATGATGAGGACATGAGAAGGATGAAATCAGGACATGAGAAGGATGACATGAGGACATGAGAATGATGACATGAGGACATGATGAGGAGATGAGAAGGACGACATGAGGAGGATGACATGAGGACATGAGGAAGACATGAGGACATGAGAAAGATGACATGAGGACATGAGGAAGACATGAGGACAGGATGAGGACATGAGGAGAAGGACATGAGAGGATGAAGACATGACAGTATGAGAATATTGACAGGAGGAAAGGATGAGGAGATGATGAGGAGGACATCAGGACAGGATAAAGACATGGATGTAGGACGAGTCTCACCCCCACCTCTGACAGCATCCTCTCCATCAGGAAACTCTGGTCAGGCACCACCTCATCTCCTGGCTGGAGAAAATGTACACGCTGTAACTTCTTTGTTATTTCCACGTCTGAAACGTTATTAAACAAATCCGTATACCTCGTGTCGCGTCGACATCTATCTCGAGCGTCCCGTATGATCGGCATACCGACCAGGAGAGGGGTGGCGGCTGAAGTGGAGATCTTTTAGCGTCGCGTCCGGACGGGATACATTCTCTGCGCTGCTCTCTGGGACATGCATCTCAGTGTCGTCTGCGAGGACTTTTCTCGCCGGCCGATACCGCGACTCCCCGTTTTGTGAGCCTCGTCCTACAGTGACAAATATGTTGACAAGAAGAAATCCACAAGATGATCATTTTCTGCACACACAAGAGAATCAGACCGCACCTGGCAGAACATACAGCGCAGCTTTTGGCTCAGGCTCTTGTCATTTCAGCTGATATTGCGGGGTGGGGAAGACAGACATAAAAAGAGCTTCTAGCCCCACATGTCAAGATTGACGTCCAACTGGACTCCAGAAGTCCACTGGTACCTTCCTGTGATGTCCTCTACTGCTCGGTTTAGTGCTTGTGTGGTTTTCCCTCTCATATCTAAGTGGCTTTGGCTAAAGGCTTCTGCTAAATACAACAGAATAGAATCTCCTTGGAGCAGCCAGGACGGATCAGTGTGGCGCTGAAGCTGCTCTCCAGAGAAAGCAGGGCGTCCTGCGCGACTCGTGGTCCAGCACGGACGTTAGTTTTGCCAGGACCCTCTTGTCACATACGAACCTCCTGCAGAGAGTCCAGAGAACAGCCCAAGACTGAGCCGGTCTTCCCGAGGACTCTGTCCAGCTTGCTCCCTCTCTGAGATCTGTGCTGGCCGGGAAGGTGGCTCAGTCTAAGGAGATGTGGAGCGCTTTGATGGCAGAATGAGCCACAAGTCTGAAGGTTAGTCTAGGTGTTTGAATGCAGCTGCGTGGGGGGGGGGGGGCAGGAACGGGTGCTTGCTCAAACCTAATGAAATGCAGATTAGGGTCGTTGAGCCACTCCAGGTCCCCCTCAGCCTGTGAGTGGGGCATTTTCATACCTGAGACAGTTTTCAGGCTTCTCCAAACCCCACTGATGTTCTGCTGCTCCTCCATCTTCCTCTCGTAACTGGCCTTCCCCTCTCTGACCTTTCTCCTCAGCTCCTTCTGTACGGTCGTCAGCTTCCTCCTTGTTCCCTGATCTGAAAGCTCTCTTCTTCTTCTTCTTCTTCTTCTTCAGGAGAGCTTTAACCTCAGGGCTCATCCACAGCTTGTTTGTTGTTGTTAGCAAAGTGCTGCGTCGCTGGGAGGGAACAGCGTTGTCAAGACCGAAGTTTATCTATGCTGTGACGGCATTAATGTCCTCCACACGTGTCTGGCAGAGCTCTGTCCACACGGTGGCGTGGAAGCAGTCCAAAAGAGCCTCCTCGCTCTCAGCGGCCCGCCTCCTCGCCGTATGGGGGACCGCAGCCTGCCTGTGTCCAACACACAGGCGGGACATGTATAATATGGGGATCAGCTCTCCCTAGAGGAGCGAGGGGGGTCTGCAGAATAGGCCTCCTCGGTGTTGGCATAAAACAAGTCCAGTGATTTATCCTCCATGCTGGGACAGGTGAAGTACTGTGTGCACGTTGCCAGAGCAGATGATGGAGAGGCATGACAGAAGAGGAAGAGGGTCTGTGGCTGCTGTGTCTGCAGCCTGCTGGTGACGGCGAGCCAGTTGTCAGAGGATACGTCCGCTTCAGCAGACCGGCTCTTCCCTACTGAAAACAGTGCTCGCTCATCCTTAAATGGAATGTTTTAATTGAAAGAAATCCCAGTAAAAAACAAAAAAAAACAAAAAAACGCAGATTTGTGTACAAATACGTATATAAGGCTCACATAGAAAACAGTGACAGGAGCAGCAGGCTGCAAAATAGTGCCAACACTCACCAATAAAGAAAGGAAACAGGTAAGAGCTGCTGCAGCCAGCAGACAGCCTGTATGTCCAGGTTTCTTTTCTACAGCGCTGTCCCATTAAAAAAGATTTCATTAAAACGTGTAGAAAAATGTGAGGGGTGGACTCACTTCTGTGGGATGCTGTATCTTGGTCCAGTGATGCAAGGTGGCGGCCATGCCTTGGTCAGCGACCTCTTTAAAAACCTGGTGTCAGTTCCTTTCAACGTGTTCAGCTGATGGACGACTTGTTAATCAAGGTCATTATTTAGCCATTTATGAAGACTTTTAACAGAGTCCTCTTACCTTTGCCCCAGTCATGCCGCAGGAATCCAGATGGAACCGCTCCTTTCTGAAGCTCGCTTCGCCCACTGGCAGAAACACACGTGTCCTCTGATGGCAAAAGGGTTGAGTGCAGACATTCGTGCTGCCACGAAGGATTTTCAAATGTGGCCCCTCGTCGCTTCTAATTGTCCCAACCCAACAAGCACGGAGCTCAGCATCAAGCTGGGAAGTGGTGAAAAGTAAGATAGGGGAAGTGTTTCTTCTTGCTTGAACAGCACGGAGCGCCGCAGCAGCAGCGTCTCAGTGATTGCGCAATAACGGACAGCGTGCTGCTGAGAGGTGGACACAAGGAGAAGACAGGGAAAATGATGAACAACAACCACCACATCAGACTTCTTATGAGTGGGCAGTCTGTACAATAAATTGTCTGAATATTAGGCGGTGTAATCCCCATCCTGCGTGGCTGCATCTCATCACATTCAGTGTAAAAGCTGAAGTTGCTGCTAGTTAGCCTGCCGGTTAGCATGCATGTGTTTACTTATCGTTCCTCCGTCAAGTTAGCTCCGTAGCAACAAGGATACACAGGGAAATAAGGATAACTCATTCATTCATTCATTCATAGATTCATTGTCTGTACCGCTCAGTCCAGTTCAGGGTGGTGGGGAAGCTGGAGTCTATCCCAGCAATTAGCAGGCGAGAGGCAGGACACATCCTGGACACGTCGCCGGTCCATCGCAGGCATTTTCTTGCCTACAGAAAAGCTGCTGAGCTTCAATTTCAAAGCAGAACACAGCTTTGCTTCAAAGCCGAACTGCTATGACGTCAGTGTTGAACGGGCCAATCGAAACGCTGCTCAGATCTCCGTCACTGACGAATGTAGTCACGTGACGAGAAATGGAACGTTAAAATCATGTAAATAGGCCTGCCAGACCACCTGTCAGCTGTCTGACTATTGTCAGACCCTGAGCGTGGCCTTGAGCTTGTCTGGAGGTTCTGGCAGGGATGGCAGCCCTGGTCCGCCGGTGGATGGTCGTCCCCCCCGGGGAGACATCATCCGCTGCCACCCAGCCAGATCTCCTGGAGGGACGGACGGTGGGGGGGAGGGGTCCCCCCTTTTATATATTAAAAAAAAAAAAACTCCATCAGCTGACGGAGTCTGCTGCATGAACGTGCATGACCATGACAACAGTCGGGACTGCACTTTTTATAAGAAGGATGTCATCAGGTCACAGCCCGTCTCTGGTTGCAATGGTTCACTTTGTAAGCATGGCCACCAAAAGTCATTTTAATTTAGGAGCCATTTTATGACACATGTACTCTGGTTAGTATGTGTGCGTGTAAATGAGTGTGTAAACATGGTATATTTATTTATTCATTCATTTGAAAAGCCTGCTGAATATGTGGCACGTGTGCAGCGGACGATGTCCTCCACCTTCCTTTGCAACTGTGCTTGGATGGGGTGGGTTGATGTTCTGACCATTTCTAACCGCTTTCAGCACTACTTCAACACGAACTGATATTGGGTGAAACGTTGACCTCCAGATAAGCTTAAAGAAGATTTCTGTGTGCGCAACATTGAACTTTACAAAAAGTAACACCTGTGTCACTTCACCTGCATGCAGTGAGAGGAGAGGAGTGGGATGACAAATTCACATCATCTATACCGTGGTCACTGATAGCTGGGCAAGTTCAGTTATCGTCTCATCGTTCCTTTACGGCCGTTACCATAGCGACACGTTAATCAGCTGCTTCAGATCAGATGATTTTTGACAGGTGAATGAGAGAAACACGCTGCTTGACAACAGTTGTTTGGCATCAAAACTATCGAGGCCGACATAAAATAGCTCCTATAGCCTACTTTAGAAAGTTCGGTAATAATAAAAAAGAAAAACAGAAATAAACATTTGTTATAAAATGTTTACTGTGTGGGACCAGGGTGATGACGACGCCTCGACGCCCGCGTCGTGACGTGAAATGCAGCGCCTCGTTTAGTCCTGCACATTGGACTGTAGCCTATATTTGGTTGAAGGGAAGTCACGTCGTCATAACAGTTTAACAACACTAATAAAAAGGATCATTTATGGAATGATCACTTACTAGAGATTTCTTAAAAATAGACTTTAAAACATGAAGCTGTAAACATTTGAATGTAGGAAATGCATATAGAAATAAACGTTTCCCTTTAGCTAAGCTACATATATTTTTGAGTGTGTTTATCAACTTTTCATCCATTAAAAAGACGTTTTTATGGTATTTATATTGGCCCATACGGCATAAAAATAAATGATCATGCTCTCCTGATGCCGTTAGATGTCGGACAGACCACCGCGCGCGACTAAACAGCCGCTGTCACGTTGTACAATTTGACTTCGAAACATCTTCACTGACGCCGCAGCCGCATCTCTTCACGTCTGTTTCACATGCGCTTTTTATTTTCAGCAGCTACAGTACCAGGTGGGCTACAGGAGACACTTTTAAAAGGCGCGGGTCTTCTGAGGAGCGTGCGTGAGTCATGTCTGTCTCTAGGCAACCGCGACTGTCCAGCATCCAGGCGCAGAGGGGAGGAGGCTGCACCTGCGCAGATTCTGCACGACAACAACATCTTTCTTGGTTGTTGGACTTTTATTTACTTCATTATGTTTAGATTGAGTGTTGATGTGTGTGACTGACACGTGTAGGCTGCTGGAAAGTGATGAAACTACGGAACAAAGTGCGTCCCGTGTTGGTTCACTCCGCCCCGCAACGTGTTTCTGTCAATTAAAGGAGGATTCTGAATTTTACGGGACGGGTGGCAACCCCGATGAGAGCTGGTCCTGCTGCATGTAAGAAAATGAAGTAAGCTGTTCTAATGTACAAGGTGTGTGTACATTTACTGCGTTTGTAGCAATGTTTGTAGACTGGTGTGAGCATAGAATTAAAGAAGCCACCATGCATTTGCTCTCTTTCTTTATACTTTATTTTAGTCACCCTCAACCCACCTTGAGAAGGTTGAAGCCAAACAGCATTTCATTTTCAAAACAATCTCTTAACTGTTAACATACAACCATCTACGACACACAGGGCCACAGCAGGAGCCTGGGTCTTCTGAGCACCTTCCTTGGTGAGCTGAGTGGATTTCTCTCGTGGATGTAGGACAAGCCTTACCTCCATCTCTGACAGCATCCTCTCCATCAGGAAACTCTGGTCAGGCACCACCTCATCTCCTGGCTGGAGGACATGATAAGGATGACATGAGGACATGATGAGGAGGACATGAGGGCAGGATGAGGACATGAGGACATGAGAAGGATGACAGGAGGAAAGGATGAGGAGGACATGAGGACATGAGAAGGATGACATGAGGACATGATGAGGATGACATGACGACAGGATGAGGACATGATGAGGACATGAGAAGGATGACATCAGGATAGGACGAGGAGGACATGAGAAGGATGACATGACGACAGGATGAGGACATGATGAGGACATGAGAAGGATGACATCAGGATAGGACGAGGACAGGATGAGGACATGAGGACATGATAAGGATGACATGAGGACAGGATAAGGACATGATGAGGAGGACATGAGGACAGGATGAGGACATGAGGACAGAAGAAGGATGAAATCAGGACAGGATGATGACATGATGAGGAGGACATGAGGACAGGACGAGGACATGATGAGCAGGACATGAGAAGGACGACATGAGGACATGATGAGGACGACATGAGGACAGGATGAGGAGGACATGAGGACAGGATGAGTACAGCATGAGGAGGACATGAGAGGATGAAGACATGACAGTATGAGAATATTGACAGAGGAAAGGATGAGGAGATGATGAGGAGGACATCAGGACATGAGGACAGGATGACGACATGATGAGGACATGAGAAGGATGACAGGAGGGCAGGATGAGGACATGATGAGGAGGACATGAAGACAGGACGAGGACATGAGGAGGATGACGACATGATGAAGACATGAGGACAGGATGAGGACATGACGACAGAAGAAGGATGAAATCAGAACAGGATGACGACATGATGAGGAGGAGATGAGGAGGATGACATGAGGACAGGACGAGGACATGAGAAAGATGACATGAGGAGGACATGAGGACAGGATGAGGACATGATGAGGAGGACATGAGGACAGGATGAGGACATGAGGACATGATAAGGATGACATCAGGATAGGATGAGGACATGATAAGGAAGACATGAGGACAGGATGACGACGTGATGAGGACATGAGAAGGATGACATGAGAAGGATGAGATGAGGAAAGGATGAGGAGGACATCAGGACAGGATAAAGACATTGATGACAGAAGTACAGGATGAGGACATGAGGACAAGATAAGGATGACAGGAGGACATGATGAGGACATGAGAAGGATGAAATCAGGACATGAGAAGGATGACATGAGGACATGATGAGGAGATGAGAAGGACGACATGAGGAGGATGACATGAGGACATGAGGAGGACAACATGAGGACATGAGAAAGATGACATGAGGACATGAGGAAGACATGAGGACAGGATGAGGACATGAGGAGAAGGACATGAGAGGATGAAGACATGACAGTATGAGAATATTGACAGGAGGAAAGGATGAGGAGATGATGAGGAGGACATCAGGACAGGATAAAGACATGGATGTAGGACGAGTCTCACCCCCACCTCTGACAGCATCCTCTCCATCAGGAAACTCTGGTCAGGCACCACCTCATCTCCTGGCTGGAGAAAATGTACACGCTGTAACTTCTTTGTTATTTCCACGTCTGAAACGTTATTAAACAAATCCGTATACCTCGTGTCGCGTCGACATCTATCTCGAGCGTCCCGTATGATCGGCATACCGACCAGGAGAGGGGTGGCGGCTGAAGTGGAGATCTTTTAGCGTCGCGTCCGGACGGGATACATTCTCTGCGCTGCTCTCTGGGACATGCATCTCAGTGTCGTCTGCGAGGACTTTTCTCGCCGGCCGATACCGCGACTCCCCGTTTTGTGAGCCTCGTCCTACAGTGACAAATATGTTGACAAGAAGAAATCCACAAGATGATCATTTTCTGCACACACAAGAGAATCAGACCGCACCTGGCAGAACATACAGCGCAGCTTTTGGCTCAGGCTCTTGTCATTTCAGCTGATATTGCGGGGTGGGGAAGACAGACATAAAAAGAGCTTCTAGCCCCACATGTCAAGATTGACGTCCAACTGGACTCCAGAAGTCCACTGGTACCTTCCTGTGATGTCCTCTACTGCTCGGTTTAGTGCTTGTGTGGTTTTCCCTCTCATATGGAAGTGGCTTTGGCTAAAGGCTTCTGCTAAATACAACAGAATAGAATCTCCTTGGAGCAGCCAGGACGGATCAGTGTGGCGCTGAAGCTGCTCTCCAGAGAAAGCAGGGCGTCCTGCGCGACTCGTGGTCCAGCACGGACGTTAGTTTTGCCAGGACCCTCTTGTCACATACGAACCTCCTGCAGAGAGTCCAGAGAACAGCCCAAGACTGAGCCGGTCTTCCCGAGGACTCTGTCCAGCTTGCTCCCTCTCTGAGATCTGTGCTGGCCGGGAAGGTGGCTCAGTCTAAGGAGATGTGGAGCGCTTTGATGGCAGAATGAGCCACAAGTCTGAAGGTTAGTCTAGGTGTTTGAATGCAGCTGCGTGGGGGGGGGGGGGCAGGAACGGGTGCTTGCTCAAACCTAATGAAATGCAGATTAGGGTCGTTGAGCCACTCCAGGTCCCCCTCAGCCTGTGAGTGGGGCATTTTCATACCTGAGACAGTTTTCAGGCTTCTCCAAACCCCACTGATGTTCTGCTGCTCCTCCATCTTCCTCTCGTAACTGGCCTTCCCCTCTCTGACCTTTCTCCTCAGCTCCTTCTGTACGGTCGTCAGCTTCCTCCTTGTTCCCTGATCTGAAAGCTCTCTTCTTCTTCTTCTTCTTCTTCAGGAGAGCTTTAACCTCAGGGCTCATCCACAGCTTGTTTGTTGTTGTTAGCAAAGTGCTGCGTCGCTGGGAGGGAACAGCGTTCTCAAGACCGAAGTTTATCTATGCTGTGACGGCATTAATGTCCTCCACACGTGTCTGGCAGAGCTCTGTCCACACGGTGGCGTGGAAGCAGTCCAAAAGAGCCTCCTCGCTCTCAGCGGCCCGCCTCCTCGCCGTATGGGGGACCGCAGCCTGCCTGTGTCCAACACACAGGCGGGACATGTATAATATGGGGATCAGCTCTCCCTAGAGGAGCGAGGGGGGTCTGCAGAATAGGCCTCCTCGGTGTTGGCATAAAACAAGTCCAGTGATTTATCCTCCATGCTGGGACAGGTGAAGTACTGTGTGCACGTTGCCAGAGCAGATGATGGAGAGGCATGACAGAAGAGGAAGAGGGTCTGTGGCTGCTGTGTCTGCAGCCTGCTGGTGACGGCGAGCCAGTTGTCAGAGGATACGTCCGCTTCAGCAGACCGGCTCTTCCCTACTGAAAACAGTGCTCGCTCATCCTTAAATGGAATGTTTTAATTGAAAGAAATCCCAGTAAAAAAAAAAAAAAAAAAAAAACACGCAGATTTGTGTACAAATACGTATATAAGGCTCACATAGAAAACAGTGACAGGAGCAGCAGGCTGCAAAATAGTGCCAACACTCACCAATAAAGAAAGGAAACAGGTAAGAGCTGCTGCAGCCAGCAGACAGCCTGTATGTCCAGGTTTCTTTTCTACAGCGCTGTCCCATTAAAAAAGATTTCATTAAAACGTGTACAAAAATGTGAGGGGTGGACTCACTTCTGTGGGATGCTGTATCTTGGTCCAGTGATGCAAGGTGGCGGCCATGCCTTGGTCAGCGACCTCTTTAAAAACCTGGTGTCAGTTCCTTTCAACGTGTTCAGCTGATGGACGACTTGTTAATCAAGGTCATTATTTAGCCATTTATGAAGACTTTTAACAGAGTCCTCTTACCTTTGCCCCAGTCATGCCGCAGGAATCCAGATGGAACCGCTCCTTTCTGAAGCTCGCTTCGCCCACTGGCAGAAACACACGTGTCCTCTGATGGCAAAAGGGTTGAGTGCAGACATTCGTGCTGCCACGAAGGATTTTCAAATGTGGCCCCTCGTCGCTTCTAATTGTCCCAACCCAACAAGCACGGAGCTCAGCATCAAGCTGGGAAGTGGTGAAAAGTAAGATAGGGGAAGTTTTTCTTCTTGCTTGAACAGCACGGAGCGCCGCAGCAGCAGCGTCTCAGTGATTGCGCAATAACGGACAGCGTGCTGCTGAGAGGTGGAACCAAGGAGAAGACAGGGAAAATGATGAACAACAACCACCACATCAGACTTCTTATGAGTGGGCAGTCTGTACAATAAATTGTCTGAATATTAGGCGGTGTAATCCCCATCCTGCGTGGCTGCATCTCATCACATTCAGTGTAAAAGCTGAAGTTGCTGCTAGTTAGCCTGCCGGTTAGCATGCATGTGTTTACTTATCGTTCCTCCGTCAAGTTAGCTCCGTAGCAACAAGGATACACAGGGAAATAAGGATAACTCATTCATTCATTCATTCATAGATTCATTGTCTGTACCGCTCAGTCCAGTTCAGGGTGGTGGGGAAGCTGGAGTCTATCCAAGCAATTAGCAGGCGAGAGGCAGGACACATCCTGGACACGTCGCCGGTCCATCGCAGGCATTTTCTTGCCTACAGAAAAGCTGCTGAGCTTCAATTTCAAAGCAGAACACAGCTTTGCTTCAAAGCCGAACTGCTATGACGTCAGTGTTGAACGGGCCAATCGAAACGCTGCTCAGATCTCCGTCACTGACGAATGTAGTCACGTGACGAGAAATGGAACGTTAAAATCATGTAAATAGGCCTGCCAGACCACCTGTCAGCTGTCTGACTATTGTCAGACCCTGAGCGTGGCCTTGAGCTTGTCTGGAGGTTCTGGCAGGGATGGCAGCCCTGGTCCGCCGGTGGATGGTCGTCCCCCCCGGGGAGACATCATCCGCTGCCACCCAGCCAGATCTCCTGGAGGGACGGACGGTGGGGGGGAGGGGTCCCCCCTTTTATATAAAAAAAAAAAAAACTTGTCTGGAGGTTCTGGCAGGGATGGCAGCCCTGGTCCGCCGGTGGATGGTCGTCCCCCCCGGGGAGACATCATCCGCTGCCACCCAGCCAGATCTCCTGGAGGGACGGACGGTGGGGGGGGGGGAGGGGTCCCCCCTTTTATATATTTAAAAAAAAAAAACTCCATCAGCTGACGGAGTCTGCTGCATGAACGTGCATGACCATGACAACAGTCGGGACTGCACTTTTTATAAGAAGGATGTCATCAGGTCACAGCCCGTCTCTGGTTGCAATGGTTCACTTTGTAAGCATGGCCACCAAAAGTCATTTTAATTTAGGAGCCATTTTATGACACATGTACTCTGGTTAGTATGTGTGCGTGTAAATGAGTGTGTAAACATGGTATATTTATTTATTCATTCATTTGAAAAGCCTGCTGAATATGTGGCACGTGTGCAGCGGACGATGTCCTCCACCTTCCTTTGCAACTGTGCTTGGATGGGGTGGGTTGATGTTCTGACCATTTCTAACCGCTTTCAGCACTACTTCAACACGAACTGATATTGGGTGAAACGTTGACCTCCAGATAAGCTTAAAGAAGATTTCTGTGTGCGCAACATTGAACTTTACAAAAAGTAACACCTGTGTCACTTCACCTGCATGCAGTGAGAGGAGAGGAGTGGGATGACAAATTCACATCATCTATACCGTGGTCACTGATAGCTGGGCAAGTTCAGTTATCGTCTCATCGTTCCTTTACGGCCGTTACCATAGCGACACGTTAATCAGCTGCTTCAGATCAGATGATTTTTGACAGGTGAATGAGAGAAACACGCTGCTTGACAACAGTTGTTTGGCATCAAAACTATCGAGGCCGACATAAAATAGCTCCTATAGCCTACTTTAGAAAGTTCGGTAATAATAAAAAAGAAAAACAGAAATAAACATTTGTTATAAAATGTTTACTGTGTGGGACCAGGGTGATGACGACGCCTCGACGCCCGCGTCGTGACGTGAAATGCAGCGCCTCGTTTAGTCCTGCACATTGGACTGTAGCCTATATTTGGTTGAAGGGAAGTCACGTCGTCATAACAGTTTAACAACACTAATAAAAAGGATCATTTATGGAATGATCACTTACTAGAGATTTCTTAAAAATAGACTTTAAAACATGAAGCTGTAAACATTTGAATGTAGGAAATGCATATAGAAATAAACGTTTCCCTTTAGCTAGGCTACATATATTTTTGAGTGTGTTTATCAACTTTTCATCCATTAAAAAGACGTTTTTAATGGGTATATATGGTATTTATATTGGCCCACACGGCATATAAATAAATGATCATGCTCTCCTGATGCCGTTAGATGTCGGACAGACCACCGCGCGCGACTAAACAGCCGCTGTCACGTTGTACAATTTGACTTCGAAACATCTTCACTGACGCCGCAGCCGCATCTCTTCACGTCTGTTTCACATGCGCTTTTTATTTTCAGCAGCTACAGTACCAGGTGGGCTACAGGAGACACTTTTAAAAGGCGCGGGTCTTCTGAGGAGCGTGCGTGAGTCATGTCTGTCTCTAGGCAACCGCGACTGTCCAGCATCCAGGCGCAGAGGGGAGGAGGCTGCACCTGCGCAGATTCTGCACGACAACAACATCTTTCTTGGTTGCTGGACTTTTATTTACTTCATTATGTTTAGATTGAGTGTTGATGTGTGTGACTGACACGTGTAGGCTGCTGGAAAGTGATGAAACTACGGAACAAAGTGCGTCCCGTGTTGGTTCACTCCGCCCCGCAACGTGTTTCTGTCAATTAAAGGAGGATTCTGAATTTTACGGGACGGGTGGCAACCCCGATGAGAGCTGGTCCTGCTGCATGTAAGAAAATGAAGTAAGCTGTTCTAATGTACAAGGTGTGTGTACATTTACTGCGTTTGTAGCAATGTTTGTAGACTGGTGTGAGCATAGAATTAAAGAAGCCACCATGCATTTGCTCTCTTTCTTTATACTTTATTTTAGTCATCCTCAACCCACCTTGAGAAGGTTGAAGCCAAACAGCATTTCATTTTCAAAACAATCTCTTAACTGTTAACATACAACCATCTACGACACACAAGGCCACAGCAGGAGCCTGGGTCTTCTGAGCACCTTCCTTGGTGAGCTGAGTGGATTTCTCTCGTGGATGTAGGACAAGCCTTACCTCCATCTCTGACAGCATCCTCTCCATCAGGAAACTCTGGTCAGGCACCACCTCATCTCCTGGCTGGAGGACATGATAAGGATGACATGAGGACATGATGAGGAGGACATGAGGACAGGATGAGGACATCATGAGGACATGAGAAGGATGACAGGAGGAAAGGATGAGGAGGACATGAGGACATGAGAAGGATGACATGAGGACATGATGAGGATGACATGACGACAGGATGAGGACATGATGAGGACATGAGAAGGATGACATCAGGATAGGACGAGGAGGACATGAGAAGGATGACATGACGACAGGATGAGGACATGATGAGGACATGAGAAGGATGACATCAGGATAGGACGAGGACAGGATGAGGACATGAGGACATGATAAGGATGACATGAGGACAGGATAAGGACATGATGAGGAGGACATGAGGACAGGATGAGGACATGAGGACAGAAGAAGTATGAAATCAGGACAGGATGATGACATGATGAGGAGGACATGAGGACAGGACGAGGACATGAGCAGGACATGAGAAGGACGACATGAGGACATGATGAGGACGACATGAGGACAGGATGAGGAGGACATGAGGACAGGATGAGTACAGCATGAGGAGGACATGAGAGGATGAAGACATGACAGTATGAGAATATTGACAGAGGAAAGGATGAGGAGATGATGAGGAGGACATCAGGACATGAGGACAGGATGACGACATGATGAGGACATGAGAAGGATGACAGGAGGGCAGGATGAGGACATGATGAGGAGGACATGAAGACAGGACGAGGACATGAGGAGGATGACGACATGATGAAGACATGAGGACAGGATGAGGACATGACGACAGAAGAAGGATGAAATCAGAACAGGATGACGACATGATGAGGAGGAGATGAGGAGGATGACATGAGGACAGGACGAGGACATGAGAAAGATGACATGAGGAGGACATGAGGACAGGATGAGGACATGATGAGGAGGACATGAGGACAGGATGAGGACATGAGGACATGATAAGGATGACATCAGGATAGGATGAGGACATGATAAGGAAGACATGAGGACAGGATGACGACGTGATGAGGACATGAGAAGGATGACATGAGAAGGATGAGATGAGGAAAGGATGAGGAGGACATCAGGACAGGATAAAGACATTGATGACAGAAGTACAGGATGAGGACATGAGGACAAGATAAGGATGACAGGAGGACATGATGAGGACATGAGAAGGATGAAATCAGGACATGAGAAGGATGACATGAGGACATGAGAATGATGACATGAGGACATGATGAGGAGATGAGAAGGACGACATGAGGACATGAGGAAGACATGAGGACAGGATGAGGACATGAGGAGAAGGACATGAGAGGATGAAGACATGACAGTATGAGAATATTGACAGGAGGAAAGGATGAGGAGATGATGAGGAGGACATCAGGACAGGATAAAGACATGGATGTAGGACGAGTCTCATCCCCACCTCTGACAGCATCCTCTCCATCAGGAAACTCTGGTCAGGCACCACCTCATCTCCTGGCTGGAGAAAATGTACACGCTGTAACTTTTTTGTTATTTCCACGTCTGAAACGTTATTAAACAAATCCGTATACCTCGTGTCGCGTCGACATCTATCTCGAGCGTCCCGTATGATCGGCATACCGACCAGGAGAGGGGTGGCGGCTGAAGTGGAGATCTTTTAGCGTCGCGTCCGGACGGGATACATTCTCTGCGCTGCTGTCTGAGACATGCATCTCAGTGTCGTCTGCGAGGACTTTTCTTGCCGGCCGATACCGCGACTCCCCGTTTTGTGAGCCTCGTCCTACAGTGACAAATATGTTGACAAGAAGAAATCCACAAGATGATCATTTTCTGCACACACAAGAGAATCAGACCGCACCTGGCAGAACATACAGCGCAGCTTTTGGCTCAGGCTCTTGTCATTTCAGCTGATATTGCGGGGTGGGGAAGACAGACATAAAAAGAGCTTCTAGCGCCACATGTCAAGATTGACGTCCAACTGGACTCCAGAAGTCCACTGGTACCTTCCTGTGATGTCCTCTACTGCTCGGTTTAGTGCTTGTGTGGTTTTCACTCTCATATCTAAGTGGCTTTGGCTAAAGGCTTCTGCTAAATAGAACAGAATAGAATCTCCTTGGAGCAGCCAGGACGGATCAGTGTGGCGCTGAAGCTGCTCTCCAGAGAAAGCAGGGCGTCCTGCGCGACTCGTGGTCCAGCACGGACGTTAGTTTTGCCAGGACCCTCTTGTCACATACGAACCTCCTGCAGAGAGTCCAGAGAACAGCCCAAGACTGAGCCGGTCTTCCCGAGGACTCTGTCCAGCTTGCTCCCTCTCTGAGATCTGTGCTGGCCGGGAAGGTGGCTCAGTCTAAGGAGATGTGGAGCGCTTTGATGGCAGAATGAGCCACAAGTCTGAAGGTTAGTCTAGGTGTTTGAATGCAGCTGCGTGGGGGGGGGGGGGGGGGGGGGCAGGAACGGGTGCTTGCTCAAACCTAATGAAATGCAGATTAGGGTCGTTGAGCCACTCCAGGTCCCCCTCAGCCTGTGAGTGGGGCATTTTCATACCTGAGACAGTTTTCAGGCTTCTCCAAACCCCACTGATGTTCTGCTGCTCCTCCATCTTCCTCTCGTAACTGGCCTTCCCCTCTCTGACCTTTCTCCTCAGCTCCTTCTGTACGGTCGTCAGCTTCCTCCTTGTTCCCTGATCTGAAAGCTCTCTTCTTCTTCTTCTTCTTCTTCAGGAGAGCTTTAACCTCAGGGCTCATCCACAGCTTGTTTGTTGTTGTTAGCAAAGTGCTGCGTCGCTGGGAGGGAACAGCGTTCTCAAGACCGAAGTTTATCTATGCTGTGACGGCATTAATGTCCTCCACACGTGTCTGGCAGAGCTCTGTCCACACGGTGGCGTGGAAGCAGTCCAAAAGAGCCTCCTCGCCGTATGGGGGACCGCAGCCTGCCTGTGTCCAACACACAGGCGGGACATGTATAATATGGGGATCAGCTCTCCCTAGAGGAGCGAGGGGGGTCTGCAGAATAGGCCTCCTCGGTGTTGGCATAAAACAAGTCCAGTGATTTATCCTCCATGCTGGGACAGGTGAAGTACTGTGTGCACGTTGCCAGAGCAGATGATGGAGAGGCATGACAGAAGAGGAAGAGGGTCTGTGGCTGCTGTGTCTGCAGCCTGCTGGTGACGGCGAGCCAGTTGTCAGAGGATACGTCCGCTTCAGCAGACCGGCTCTTCCCTACTGAAAACAGTGCTCGCTCATCCTTAAATGGAATGTTTTAATTGAAAGAAATCCCAGTAAAAAAAAAACAAAAAAAAAAACACGCAGATTTGTGTACAAATACGTATATAAGGCTCACATAGAAAACAGTGACAGGAGCAGCAGGCTGCAAAATAGTGCCAACACTCACCAATAAAGAAAGGAAACAGGTAAGAGCTGCTGCAGCCAGCAGACAGCCTGTATGTCCAGGTTTCTTTTCTACAGCGCTGTCCCATTAAAAAAGATTTCATTAAAACGTGTAGAAAAATGTGAGGGGTGGACTCACTTCTGTGGGATGCTGTATCTTGGTCCAGTGATGCAAGGTGGCGGCCATGCCTTGGTCAGCGACCTCTTTAAAAACCTGGTGTCAGTTCCTTTCAACGTGTTCAGCTGATGGACGACTTGTTAATCAAGGTCATTATTTAGCCATTTATGAAGACTTTTAACAGAGTCCTCTTACCTTTGCCCCAGTCATGCCGCAGGAATCCAGATGGAACCGCTCCTTTCTGAAGCTCGCTTCGCCCACTGGCAGAAACACACGTGTCCTCTGATGGCAAAAGGGTAGAGTGCAGACATTCGTGCTGCCACGAAGGATTTTCAAATGTGGCCCCTCGTCGCTTCTAATTGTCCCAACCCAACAAGCACGGAGCTCAGCATCAAGCTGGGAAGTGGTGAAAAGTAAGATAGGGGAAGTGTTTCTTCTTGCTTGAACAGCACGGAGCGCCGCAGCAGCAGCAGCAGCGTCTCAGTGATTGCGCAATAACGGACAGCGTGCTGCTGAGAGGTGGACACAAGGAGAAGACAGGGAAAATGATGAACAACAACCACCACATCAGACTTCTTATGAGTGGGCAGTCTGTACAATAAATTGTCTGAATATTAGGCGGTGTAATCCCCATCCTGCGTGGCTGCATCTCATCACATTCAGTGTAAAAGCTGAAGTTGCTGCTAGTTAGCCTGCCGGTTAGCATGCATGTGTTTACTTATCGTTCCTCCGTCAAGTTAGCTCCGTAGCAACAAGGATACACAGGGAAATAAGGATAACTCATTCATTCATTCATTCATTCATAGATTCATTGTCTGTACCGCTCAGTCCAGTTCAGGGTGGTGGGGAAGCTGGAGTCTATCCAAGCAATTAGCAGGCGAGAGGCAGGACACATCCTGGACACGTCGCCGGTCCATCGCAGGCATTTTCTTGCCTACAGAAAAGCTGCTGAGCTTCAATTTCAAAGCAGAACACAGCTTTGCTTCAAAGCCGAACTGCTATGACGTCAGTGTTGAACGGGCCAATCGAAACGCTGCTCAGATCTCCGTCACTGACGAATGTAGTCACGTGACGAGAAATGGAACGTTAAAATCATGTAAATAGGCCTGCCAGACCACCTGTCAGCTGTCTGACTATTGTCAGACCCTGAGCGTGGCCTTGAGCTTGTCTGGAGGTTCTGGCAGGGATGGCAGCCCTGGTCCGCCGGTGGATGGTCGTCCCCCCCGGGGAGACATCATCCGCTGCCACCCAGCCAGATCTCCTGGAGGGACGGACGGTGGGGGGGAGGGGTCCCCCCTTTTATATATTAAAAAAAAACCAACTCCATCAGCTGACGGAGTCTGCTGCATGAACGTGCATGACCATGACAACAGTCGGGACTGCACTTTTTATAAGAAGGATGTCATCAGGTCACAGCCCGTCTCTGGTTGCAATGGTTCACTTTGTAAGCATGGCCACCAAAAGTCATTTTAATTTAGGAGCCATTTTATGACACATGTACTCTGGTTAGTATGTGTGCGTGTAAATGAGTGTGTAAACATGGTATATTTATTTATTCATTCATTTGAAAAGCCTGCTGAATATGTGGCACGTGTGCAGCGGACGATGTCCTCCACCTTCCTTTGCAACTGTGCTTGGATGGGGTGGGTTGATGTTCTGACCATTTCTAACCGCTTTCAGCACTACTTCAACACGAACTGATATTGGGTGAAACGTTGACCTCCAGATAAGCTTAAAGAAGATTTCTGTGTGCGCAACATTGAACTTTACAAAAAGTAACACCTGTGTCACTTCACCTGCATGCAGTGAGAGGAGAGGAGTGGGATGACAAATTCACATCATCTATACCGTGGTCACTGATAGCTGGGCAAGTTCAGTTATCGTCTCATCGTTCCTTTACGGCCGTTACCATAGCGACACGTTAATCAGCTGCTTCAGATCA
Source organism: Telmatherina bonti (assembly GCF_933228915.1). Classification (NCBI taxonomy): domain Eukaryota; kingdom Metazoa; phylum Chordata; class Actinopteri; order Atheriniformes; family Telmatherinidae; genus Telmatherina; species Telmatherina bonti. The sequence continues at coordinate 11,687,106 of NC_136628.1, read as the reverse complement.
GATGATTTTTGACAGGTGAATGAGAGAAACACGCTGCTTGACAACAGTTGTTTGGCATCAAAACTATCGAGGCCGACATAAAATAGCTCCTATAGCCTACTTTAGAAAGTTCGGTAATAATAAAAAAGAAAAACAGAAATAAACATTTGTTATAAAATGTTTACTGTGTGGGACCAGGGTGATGACGACGCCTCGACGCCCGCGTCGTGACGTGAAATGCAGCGCCTCGTTTAGTCCTGCACATTGGACTGTAGCCTATATTTGGTTGAAGGGAAGTCACGTCGTCATAACAGTTTAACAACACTAATAAAAAGGATCATTTATGGAATGATCACTTACTAGAGATTTCTTAAAAATAGACTTTAAAACATGAAGCTGTAAACATTTGAATGTAGGAAATGCATATAGAAATAAACGTTTCCCTTTAGCTAGGCTACATATATTTTTGAGTGTGTTTATCAACTTTTCATCCATTAAAAAGACGTTTTTATGGTATTTATATTGGCCCATACGACATAAAAATAAATGATCATGCTCTCCTGATGCCGTTAGATGTCGGACAGACCACCGCGCGCGACTAAACAGCCGCTGTCACGTTGTACAATTTGACTTCGAAACATCTTCACTGACGCCGCAGCCGCATCTCTTCACGTCTGTTTCACATGCGCTTTTTATTTTCAGCAGCTACAGTACCAGGTGGGCTACAGGAGACACTTTTAAAAGGCGCGGGTCTTCTGAGGAGCGTGCGTGAGTCATGTCTGTCTCTAGGCAACCGCGACTGTCCAGCATCCAGGCGCAGAGGGGAGGAGGCTGCACCTGCGCAGATTCTGCACGACAACAACATCTTTCTTGGTTGTTGGACTTTTATTTACTTCATTATGTTTAGATTGAGTGTTGATGTGTGTGACTGACACGTGTAGGCTGCTGGAAAGTGATGAAACTACGGAACAAAGTGCGTCCCGTGTTGGTTCACTCCGCCCCGCAACGTGTTTCTGTCAATTAAAGGAGGATTCTGAATTTTACGGGACGGGTGGCAACCCCGATGAGAGCTGGTCCTGCTGCATGTAAGAAAATGAAGTAAGCTGTTCTAATGTACAAGGTGTGTGTACATTTACTGCGTTTGTAGCAATGTTTGTAGACTGGTGTGAGCATAGAATTAAAGAAGCCACCATGCATTTGCTCTCTTTCTTTATACTTTATTTTAGTCACCCTCAACCCACCTTGAGAAGGTTGAAGCCAAACAGCATTTCATTTTCAAAACAATCTCTTAACTGTTAACATACAACCATCTACGACACACAGGGCCACAGCAGGAGCCTGGGTCTTCTGAGCACCTTCCTTGGTGAGCTGAGTGGATTTCTCTCGTGGATGTAGGACAAGCCTTACCTCCATCTCTGACAGCATCCTCTCCATCAGGAAACTCTGGTCAGGCACCACCTCATCTCCTGGCTGGAGGACATGATAAGGATGACATGAGGACATGATGAGGAGGACATGAGGACAGGATGAGGACATGAGAAGGATGACAGGAGGAAAGGATGAGGAGGACATGAGGACATGAGAAGGATGACATGAGGACATGATGAGGATGACATGACGACAGGATGAGGACATGATGAGGACATGAGAAGGATGACATCAGGATAGGACGAGGAGGACATGAGAAGGATGACATGACGACAGGATGAGGACATGATGAGGACATGAGAAGGATGACATCAGGATAGGACGAGGACAGGATGAGGACATGAGGACATGATAAGGATGACATGAGGACAGGATAAGGACATGATGAGGAGGACATGAGGACAGGATGAGGACATGAGGACAGAAGAAGGATGAAATCAGGACAGGATGATGACATGATGAGGAGGACATGAGGACAGGACGAGGACATGATGAGCAGGACATGAGAAGGACGACATGAGGACATGATGAGGACGACATGAGGACAGGATGAGTACAGCATGAGGAGGACATGAGAGGATGAAGACATGACAGTATGAGAATATTGACAGAGGAAAGGATGAGGAGATGATGAGGAGGACATCAGGACATGAGGACAGGATGACGACATGATGAGGACATGAGAAGGATGACAGGAGGGCAGGATGAGGACATGATGAGGAGGACATGAAGACAGGACGAGGACATGAGGAGGATGACGACATGATGAAGACATGAGGACAGGATGAGGACATGACGACAGAAGAAGGATGAAATCAGAACAGGATGACGACATGATGAGGAGGAGATGAGGAGGATGACATGAGGACAGGACGAGGACATGAGGAGAAGGACATGAGAGGATGAAGACATGACAGTATGAGAATATTGACAGAGGAAAGGATGAGGAGATGATGAGGAGGACATCAGGACAGGATAAAGACATGGATGTAGGACGAGTCTCACCCCCACCTCTGACAGCATCCTCTCCATCAGGAAACTCTGGTCAGGCACCACCTCATCTCCTGGCTGGAGAAAATGTACACGCTGTAACTTCTTTGTTATTTCCACGTCTGAAACGTTATTAAACAAATCCGTATACCTCGTGTCGCGTCGACATCTATCTCGAGCGTCCCGTATGATCGGCATACCGACCAGGAGAGGGGTGGCGGCTGAAGTGGAGATCTTTTAGCGTCGCGTCCGGACGGGATACATTCTCTGCGCTGCTCTCTGGGACATGCATCTCAGTGTCGTCTGCGAGGACTTTTCTCGCCGGCCGATACCGCGACTCCCCGTTTTGTGAGCCTCGTCCTACAGTGACAAATATGTTGACAAGAAGAAATCCACAAGATGATCATTTTCTGCACACACAAGAGAATCAGACCGCACCTGGCAGAACATACAGCGCAGCTTTTGGCTCAGGCTCTTGTCATTTCAGCTGATATTGCGGGGTGGGGAAGACAGACATAAAAAGAGCTTCTAGCGCCACATGTCAAGATTGACGTCCAACTGGACTCCAGAAGTCCACTGGTACCTTCCTGTGATGTCCTCTACTGCTCGGTTTAGTGCTTGTGTGGTTTTCACTCTCATATCTAAGTGGCTTTGGCTAAAGGCTTCTGCTAAATACAACAGAATAGAATCTCCTTGGAGCAGCCAGGACGGATCAGTGTGGCGCTGAAGCTGCTCTCCAGAGAAAGCAGGGCGTCCTGCGCGACTCGTGGTCCAGCACGGACGTTAGTTTTGCCAGGACCCTCTTGTCACATACGAACCTCCTGCAGAGAGTCCAGAGAACAGCCCAAGACTGAGCCGGTCTTCCCGAGGACTCTGTCCAGCTTGCTCCCTCTCTGAGATCTGTGCTGGCCGGGAAGGTGGCTCAGTCTAAGGAGATGTGGAGCGCTTTGATGGCAGAATGAGCCACAAGTCTGAAGGTTAGTCTAGGTGTTTGAATGCAGCTGCGTGGGGGGGCAGGAACGGGTGCTTGCTCAAACCTAATGAAATGCAGATTAGGGTCGTTGAGCCACTCCAGGTCCCCCTCAGCCTGTGAGTGGGGCATTTTCATACCTGAGACAGTTTTCAGGCTTCTCCAAACCCCACTGATGTTCTGCTGCTCCTCCATCTTCCTCTCGTAACTGGCCTTCCCCTCTCTGACCTTTCTCCTCAGCTCCTTCTGTACGGTCGTCAGCTTCCTCCTTGTTCCCTGATCTGAAAGCTCTCTTCTTCTTCTTCTTCTTCTTCTTCAGGAGAGCTTTAACCTCAGGGCTCATCCACAGCTTGTTTGTTGTTGTTAGCAAAGTGCTGCGTCGCTGGGAGGGAACAGCGTTCTCAAGACCGAAGTTTATCTATGCTGTGACGGCATTAATGTCCTCCACACGTGTCTGGCAGAGCTCTGTCCACACGGTGGCGTGGAAGCAGTCCAAAAGAGCCTCCTCGCCGTATGGGGGACCGCAGCCTGCCTGTGTCCAACACACAGGCGGGACATGTATAATATGGGGATCAGCTCTCCCTAGAGGAGCGAGGGGGGTCTGTAGAATAGGCCTCCTCGGTGTTGGCATAAAACAAGTCCAGTGATTTATCCTCCATGCTGGGACAGGTGAAGTACTGTGTGCACGTTGCCAGAGCAGATGATGGAGAGGCATGACAGAAGAGGAAGAGGGTCTGTGGCTGCTGTGTCTGCAGCCTGCTGGTGACGGCGAGCCAGTTGTCAGAGGATACGTCCGCTTCAGCAGACCGGCTCTTCCCTACTGAAAACAGTGCTCGCTCATCCTTAAATGGAATGTTTTAATTGAAAGAAATCCCAGTAAAAAAAAAACAAAAAAAAAACACGCAGATTTGTGTACAAATACGTATATAAGGCTCACATAGAAAACAGTGACAGGAGCAGCAGGCTGCAAAATAGTGCCAACACTCACCAATAAAGAAAGGAAACAGGTAAGAGCTGCTGCAGCCAGCAGACAGCCTGTATGTCCAGGTTTCTTTTCTACAGCGCTGTCCCATTAAAAAAGATTTCATTAAAACGTGTACAAAAATGTGAGGGGTGGACTCACTTCTGTGGGATGCTGTATCTTGGTCCAGTGATGCAAGGTGGCGGCCATGCCTTGGTCAGCGACCTCTTTAAAAACCTGGTGTCAGTTCCTTTCAACGTGTTCAGCTGATGGACGACTTGTTAATCAAGGTCATTATTTAGCCATTTATGAAGACTTTTAACAGAGTCCTCTTACCTTTGCCCCAGTCATGCCGCAGGAATCCAGATGGAACCGCTCCTTTCTGAAGCTCGCTTCGCCCACTGGCAGAAACACACGTGTCCTCTGATGGCAAAAGGGTTGAGTGCAGACATTCGTGCTGCCACGAAGGATTTTCAAATGTGGCCCCTCGTCGCTTCTAATTGTCCCAACCCAACAAGCACGGAGCTCAGCATCAAGCTGGGAAGTGGTGAAAAGTAAGATAGGGGAAGTTTTTCTTCTTGCTTGAACAGCACGGAGCGCCGCAGCAGCAGCGTCTCAGTGATTGCGCAATAACGGACAGCGTGCTGCTGAGAGGTGGAACCAAGGAGAAGACAGGGAAAATGATGAACAACAACCACCACATCAGACTTCTTATGAGTGGGCAGTCTGTACAATAAATTGTCTGAATATTAGGCGGTGTAATCCCCATCCTGCGTGGCTGCATCTCATCACATTCAGTGTAAAAGCTGAAGTTGCTGCTAGTTAGCCTGCCGGTTAGCATGCATGTGTTTACTTATCGTTCCTCCGTCAAGTTAGCTCCGTAGCAACAAGGATACACAGGGAAATAAGGATAACTCATTCATTCATTCATTCATTCATTCATTCATAGATTCATTGTCTGTACCGCTCAGTCCAGTTCAGGGTGGTGGGGAAGCTGGAGTCTATCCAAGCAATTAGCAGGCGAGAGGCAGGACACATCCTGGACACGTCGCCGGTCCATCGCAGGCATTTTCTTGCCTACAGAAAAGCTGCTGAGCTTCAATTTCAAAGCAGAACACAGCTTTGCTTCAAAGCCGAACTGCTATGACGTCAGTGTTGAACGGGCCAATCGAAACGCTGCTCAGATCTCCGTCACTGACGAATGTAGTCACGTGACGAGAAATGGAACGTTAAAATCATGTAAATAGGCCTGCCAGACCACCTGTCAGCTGTCTGACTATTGTCAGACCCTGAGCGTGGCCTTGAGCTTGTCTGGAGGTTCTGGCAGGGATGGCAGCCCTGGTCCGCCGGTGGATGGTCGTCCCCCCCGGGGAGACATCATCCGCTGCCACCCAGCCAGATCTCCTGGAGGGACGGACGGTGGGGGGGAGGGGTCCCCCCTTTTATATAAAAAAAAAAAAAACTTGTCTGGAGGTTCTGGCAGGGATGGCAGCCCTGGTCCGCCGGTGGATGGTCGTCCCCCCCGGGGAGACATCATCCGCTGCCACCCAGCCAGATCTCCTGGAGGGACGGACGGTGGGGGGGGGGAGGGGTCCCCCCTTTTATATATTTAAAAAAAAAAAACTCCATCAGCTGACGGAGTCTGCTGCATGAACGTGCATGACCATGACAACAGTCGGGACTGCACTTTTTATAAGAAGGATGTCATCAGGTCACAGCCCGTCTCTGGTTGCAATGGTTCACTTTGTAAGCATGGCCACCAAAAGTCATTTTAATTTAGGAGCCATTTTATGACACATGTACTCTGGTTAGTATGTGTGCGTGTAAATGAGTGTGTAAACATGGTATATTTATTTATTCATTCATTTGAAAAGCCTGCTGAATATGTGGCACGTGTGCAGCGGACGATGTCCTCCACCTTCCTTTGCAACTGTGCTTGGATGGGGTGGGTTGATGTTCTGACCATTTCTAACCGCTTTCAGCACTACTTCAACACGAACTGATATTGGGTGAAACGTTGACCTCCAGATAAGCTTAAAGAAGATTTCTGTGTGCGCAACATTGAACTTTACAAAAAGTAACACCTGTGTCACTTCACCTGCATGCAGTGAGAGGAGAGGAGTGGGATGACAAATTCACATCATCTATACCGTGGTCACTGATAGCTGGGCAAGTTCAGTTATCGTCTCATCGTTCCTTTACGGCCGTTACCATAGCGACACGTTAATCAGCTGCTTCAGATCAGATGATTTTTGACAGGTGAATGAGAGAAACACGCTGCTTGACAACAGTTGTTTGGCATCAAAACTATCGAGGCCGACATAAAATAGCTCCTATAGCCTACTTTAGAAAGTTCGGTAATAATAAAAAAGAAAAACAGAAATAAACATTTGTTATAAAATGTTTACTGTGTGGGACCAGGGTGATGACGACGCCTCGACGCCCGCGTCGTGACGTGAAATGCAGCGCCTCGTTTAGTCCTGCACATTGGACTGTAGCCTATATTTGGTTGAAGGGAAGTCACGTCGTCATAACAGTTTAACAACACTAATAAAAAGGATCATTTATGGAATGATCACTTACTAGAGATTTCTTAAAAATAGACTTTAAAACATGAAGCTGTAAACATTTGAATGTAGGAAATGCATATAGAAATAAACGTTTCCCTTTAGCTAGGCTACATATATTTTTGAGTGTGTTTATCAACTTTTCATCCATTAAAAAGACGTTTTTAATGGGTATATATGGTATTTATATTGGCCCACACGGCATATAAATAAATGATCATGCTCTCCTGATGCCGTTAGATGTCGGACAGACCACCGCGCGCGACTAAACAGCCGCTGTCACGTTGTACAATTTGACTTCGAAACATCTTCACTGACGCCGCAGCCGCATCTCTTCACGTCTGTTTCACATGCGCTTTTTATTTTCAGCAGCTACAGTACCAGGTGGGCTACAGGAGACACTTTTAAAAGGCGCGGGTCTTCTGAGGAGCGTGCGTGAGTCATGTCTGTCTCTAGGCAACCGCGACTGTCCAGCATCCAGGCGCAGAGGGGAGGAGGCTGCACCTGCGCAGATTCTGCACGACAACAACATCTTTCTTGGTTGCTGGACTTTTATTTACTTCATTATGTTTAGATTGAGTGTTGATGTGTGTGACTGACACGTGTAGGCTGCTGGAAAGTGATGAAACTACGGAACAAAGTGCGTCCCGTGTTGGTTCACTCCGCCCCGCAACGTGTTTCTGTCAATTAAAGGAGGATTCTGAATTTTACGGGACGGGTGGCAACCCCGATGAGAGCTGGTCCTGCTGCATGTAAGAAAATGAAGTAAGCTGTTCTAATGTACAAGGTGTGTGTACATTTACTGCGTTTGTAGCAATGTTTGTAGACTGGTGTGAGCATAGAATTAAAGAAGCCACCATGCATTTGCTCTCTTTCTTTATACTTTATTTTAGTCATCCTCAACCCACCTTGAGAAGGTTGAAGCCAAACAGCATTTCATTTTCAAAACAATCTCTTAACTGTTAACATACAACCATCTACGACACACAAGGCCACAGCAGGAGCCTGGGTCTTCTGAGCACCTTCCTTGGTGAGCTGAGTGGATTTCTCTCGTGGATGTAGGACAAGCCTTACCTCCATCTCTGACAGCATCCTCTCCATCAGGAAACTCTGGTCAGGCACCACCTCATCTCCTGGCTGGAGGACATGATAAGGATGACATGAGGACATGATGAGGAGGACATGAGGACAGGATGAAGACATGAGAAGGATGACAGGAGGAAAGGATGAGGAGGACATGAGGACATGAGAAGGATGACATGAGGACATGATGAGGATGACATGACGACAGGATGAGGACATGATGAGGACATGAGAAGGATGACATCAGGATAGGACGAGGAGGACATGAGAAGGATGACATGACGACAGGATGAGGACATGATGAGGACATGAGAAGGATGACATCAGGATAGGACGAGGACAGGATGAGGACATGAGGACATGATAAGGATGACATGAGGACAGGATAAGGACATGATGAGGAGGACATGAGGACAGGACGAGGAGGACATGAGGACAGGATGAGTACAGCATGAGGAGGACATGAGAGGATGAAGACATGACAGTATGAGAATATTGACAGAGGAAAGGATGAGGAGATGATGAGGAGGACATCAGGACATGAGGACAGGATGACGACATGATGAGGACATGAGAAGGATGACAGGAGGGCAGGATGAGGAGGACATGAAGACAGGACGAGGACATGAGGAGGATGACGACATGATGAAGACATGAGGACAGGATGAGGACATGACGGCAGAAGAAGGATGAAATCAGAACAGGATGACGACATGATGAGGAGGAGATGAGGAGGATGACATGAGGACAGGACGAGGACATGAGAAAGATGACATGAGGAGGACATGAGGACAGGATGAGGACATGATGAGGAGGACATGAGGACAGGATGAGGACATGATAAGGATGACATCAGGATAGGATGAGGACATGATAAGGAAGACATGAGGACAGGATGACGACGTGATGAGGACATGAGAAGGATGACATGAGAAGGATGAGATGAGGAAAGGATGAGGAGGACATCAGGACAGGATAAAGACATTGATGACAGAAGTACAGGATGAGGACATGAGGACAAGATAAGGATGACAGGAGGACATGATGAGGACATGAGAAGGATGAAATCAGGACATGAGAAGGATGACATGAGGACATGATGAGGAGATGAGAAGGACGACATGAGGAGGATGACATGAGGACATGAGGAGGACAACATGAGGACATGAGAAAGATGACATGAGGACATGAGGAAGACATGAGGACAGGATGAGGACATGAGGAGAAGGACATGAGAGGATGAAGACATGACAGTATGAGAATATTGACAGGAGGAAAGGATGAGGAGATGATGAGGAGGACATCAGGACAGGATAAAGACATGGATGTAGGACGAGTCTCACCCCCACCTCTGACAGCATCCTCTCCATCAGGAAACTCTGGTCAGGCACCACCTCATCTCCTGGCTGGAGAAAATGTACACGCTGTAACTTCTTTGTTATTTCCACGTCTGAAACGTTATTAAACAAATCCGTATACCTCGTGTCGCGTCGACATCTATCTCGAGCGTCCCGTATGATCGGCATACCGACCAGGAGAGGGGTGGCGGCTGAAGTGGAGATCTTTTAGCGTCGCGTCCGGACGGGATACATTCTCTGCGCTGCTCTCTGGGACATGCATCTCAGTGTCGTCTGCGAGGACTTTTCTCGCCGGCCGATACCGCGACTCCCCGTTTTGTGAGCCTCGTCCTACAGTGACAAATATGTTGACAAGAAGAAATCCACAAGATGATCATTTTCTGCACACACAAGAGAATCAGACCGCACCTGGCAGAACATACAGCGCAGCTTTTGGCTCAGGCTCTTGTCATTTCAGCTGATATTGCGGGGTGGGGAAGACAGACATAAAAAGAGCTTCTAGCCCCACATGTCAAGATTGACGTCCAACTGGACTCCAGAAGTCCACTGGTACCTTCCTGTGATGTCCTCTACTGCTCGGTTTAGTGCTTGTGTGGTTTTCCCTCTCATATGGAAGTGGCTTTGGCTAAAGGCTTCTGCTAAATAGAACAGAATAGAATCTCCTTGGAGCAGCCAGGACGGATCAGTGTGGCGCTGAAGCTGCTCTCCAGAGAAAGCAGGGCGTCCTGCGCGACTCGTGGTCCAGCACGGACGTTAGTTTTGCCAGGACCCTCTTGTCACATATGAACCTCCTGCAGAGAGTCCAGAGAACAGCCCAAGACTGAGCCGGTCTTCCCGAGGACTCTGTCCAGCTTGCTCCCTCTCTGAGATCTGTGCTGGCCGGGAAGGTGGCTCAGTCTAAGGAGATGTGGAGCGCTTTGATGGCAGAATGAGCCACAAGTCTGAAGGTTAGTCTAGGTGTTTGAATGCAGCTGCGTGGGGGGGCAGGAACGGGTGCTTGCTCAAACCTAATGAAATGCAGATTAGGGTCGTTGAGCCACTCCAGGTCCCCCTCAGCCTGTGAGTGGGGCATTTTCATACCTGAGACAGTTTTCAGGCTTCTCCAAACCCCACTGATGTTCTGCTGCTCCTCCATCTTCCTCTCGTAACTGGCCTTCCCCTCTCTGACCTTTCTCCTCAGCTCCTTCTGTACGGTCGTCAGCTTCCTCCTTGTTCCCTGATCTGAAAGCTCTCTTCTTCTTCTTCTTCTTCTTCTTCTTCAGGAGAGCTTTAACCTCAGGGCTCATCCACAGCTTGTTTGTTGTTGTTAGCAAAGTGCTGGGAGGGAACAGCGTTCTCAAGACCGAAGTTTATCTATGCTGTGACGGCATTAATGTCCTCCACACGTGTCTGGCAGAGCTCTGTCCACACGGTGGCGTGGAAGCAGTCCAAAAGAGCCTCCTCGCTCTCAGCGGCCCGCCTCCTCGCCGTATGGGGGACCGCAGCCTGCCTGTGTCCAACACACAGGCGGGACATGTATAATATGGGGATCAGCTCTCCCTAGAGGAGCGAGGGGGGTCTGCAGAATAGGCCTCCTCGGTGTTGGCATAAAACAAGTCCAGTGATTTATCCTCCATGCTGGGACAGGTGAAGTACTGTGTGCACGTTGCCAGAGCAGATGATGGAGAGGCATGACAGAAGAGGAAGAGGGTCTGTGGCTGCTGTGTCTGCAGCCTGCTGGTGACGGCGAGCCAGTTGTCAGAGGATACGTCCGCTTCAGCAGACCGGCTCTTCCCTACTGAAAACAGTGCTCGCTCATCCTTAAATGGAATGTTTTAATTGAAAGAAATCCCAGTAAAAAAAAACCAAAAAAAAAAAACCACGCAGATTTGTGTACAAATACGTATATAAGGCTCACATAGAAAACAGTGACAGGAGCAGCAGGCTGCAAAATAGTGCCAACACTCACCAATAAAGAAAGGAAACAGGTAAGAGCTGCTGCAGCCAGCAGACAGCCTGTATGTCCAGGTTTCTTTTCTACAGCGCTGTCCCATTAAAAAAGATTTCATTAAAACGTGTACAAAAATGTGAGGGGTGGACTCACTTCTGTGGGATGCTGTATCTTGGTCCAGTGATGCAAGGTGGCGGCCATGCCTTGGTCAGCGACCTCTTTAAAAACCTGGTGTCAGTTCCTTTCAACGTGTTCAGCTGATGGACGACTTGTTAATCAAGGTCATTATTTAGCCATTTATGAAGACTTTTAACAGAGTCCTCTTACCTTTGCCCCAGTCATGCCGCAGGAATCCAGATGGAACCGCTCCTTTCTGAAGCTCGCTTCGCCCACTGGCAGAAACACACGTGTCCTCTGATGGCAAAAGGGTTGAGTGCAGACATTCGTGCTGCCACGAAGGATTTTCAAATGTGGCCCCTCGTCGCTTCTAATTGTCCCAACCCAACAAGCACGGAGCTCAGCATCAAGCTGGGAAGTGGTGAAAAGTAAGATAGGGGAAGTTTTTCTTCTTGCTTGAACAGCACGGAGCGCCGCAGCAGCAGCGTCTCAGTGATTGCGCAATAACGGACAGCGTGCTGCTGAGAGGTGGACACAAGGAGAAGACAGGGAAAATGATGAACAACAACCACCACATCAGACTTCTTATGAGTGGGCAGTCTGTACAATAAATTGTCTGAATATTAGGCGGTGTAATCCCCATCCTGCGTGGCTGCATCTCGTCACATTCAGTGTAAAAGCTGAAGTTGCTGCTAGTTAGCCTGCCGGTTAGCATGCATGTGTTTACTTATCGTTCCTCCGTCAAGTTAGCTCCGTAGCAACAAGGATACACAGGGAAATAAGGATAACTCATTCATTCATTCATTCATAGATTCATTGTCTGTACCGCTCAGTCCAGTTCAGGGTGGTGGGGAAGCTGGAGTCTATCCCAGCAATTAGCAGGCGAGAGGCAGGACACATCCTGGACACGTCGCCGGTCCATCGCAGGCATTTTCTTGCCTACAGAAAAGCTGCTGAGCTTCAATTTCAAAGCAGAACACAGCTTTGCTTCAAAGCCGAACTGCTATGACGTCAGTGTTGAACGGGCCAATCGAAACGCTGCTCAGATCTCCGTCACTGACGAATGTAGTCACGTGACGAGAAATGGAACGTTAAAATCATGTAAATAGGCCTGCCAGACCACCTGTCAGCTGTCTGACTATTGTCAGACCCTGAGCGTGGCCTTGAGCTTGTCTGGAGGTTCTGGCAGGGATGGCAGCCCTGGTCCGCCGGTGGATGGTCGTCCCCCCCGGGGAGACATCATCCGCTGCCACCCAGCCAGATCTCCTGGAGGGACGGACGGTGGGGGGGAGGGGTCCCCCCTTTTATATAAAAAAAAAAAAAAAACCAAAAAAAAAAAACTCCATCAGCTGACGGAGTCTGCTGCATGAACGTGCATGACCATGACAACAGTCGGGACTGCACTTTTTATAAGAAGGATGTCATCAGGTCACAGCCCGTCTCTGGTTGCAATGGTTCACTTTGTAAGCATGGCCACCAAAAGTCATTTTAATTTAGGAGCCATTTTATGACACATGTACTCTGGTTAGTATGTGTGCGTGTAAATGAGTGTGTAAACATGGTATATTTATTTATTCATTCATTTGAAAAGCCTGCTGAATATGTGGCACGTGTGCAGCGGACGATGTCCTCCACCTTCCTTTGCAACTGTGCTTGGATGGGGTGGGTTGATGTTCTGACCATTTCTAACCGCTCTCAGCACTACTTCAACACGAACTGATATTGGGTGAAACGTTGACCTCCAGATAAGCTTAAAGAAGATTTCTGTGTGCGCAACATTGAACTTTACAAAAAGTAACACCTGTGTCACTTCACCTGCATGCAGTGAGAGGAGTGGGATGACAAATTCACATCATCTATACCGTGGTCACTGATAGCTGGGCAAGTTCAGTTATCGTCTCATCGTTCCTTTACGGCCGTTACCATAGCGACACGTTAATCAGCTGCTTCAGATCAGATGATTTTTGACAGGTGAATGAGAGAAACACGCTGCTTGACAACAGTTGTTTGGCATCAAAACTATCGAGGCCGACATAAAATAGCTCCTATAGCCTACTTTAGAAAGTTCAGTAATAATAAAAAAGAAAAACATAAATAAACATTTGTTATAAAATGTTTACTGTGTGGGACCAGGGTGATGACGACGCCTCGACGCCCGCGTCGTGACGTGAAATGCAGCGCCTCGTTTAGTCCTGCACATTGGACTGTAGCCTATATTTGGTTGAAGGGAAGTCACGTCGTCATAACAGTTTAACAACACTAATAAAAAGGATCATTTATGGAATGATCACTTACTAGAGATTTCTTAAAAATAGACTTTAAAACATGAAGCTGTAAACATTTGAATGTAGGAAATGCATATAGAAATAAACGTTTCCCTTTAGCTAGGCTACATATATATTTTGAGTGTGTTTATCAACTTTTCATCCATTAAAAAGACGTTTTTATGGTATTTATATTGGCCCATACGGCATAAAAATAAATGATCATGCTCTCCTGATGCCGTTAGATGTCGGACAGACCACCGCGCGCGACTAAACAGCCGCTGTCACGTTGTACAATTTGACTTCGAAACATCTTCACTGACGCCGCAGCCGCATCTCTTCACGTCTGTTTCACATGCGCTTTTTATTTTCAGCAGCTACAGTACCAGGTGGGCTACAGGAGACACTTTTAAAAGGCGCGGGTCTTCTGAGGAGCGTGCGTGAGTCATGTCTGTCTCTAGGCAACCGCGACTGTCCAGCATCCAGGCGCAGAGGGGAGGAGGCTGCACCTGCGCAGATTCTGCACGACAACAACATCTTTCTTGGTTGTTGGACTTTTATTTACTTCATTATGTTTAGATTGAGTGTTGATGTGTGTGACTGACACGTGTAGGCTGCTGGAAAGTGATGAAACTACGGAACAAAGTGCGTCCCGTGTTGGTTCACTCCGCCCCGCAACGTGTTTCTGTCAATTAAAGGAGGATTCTGAATTTTACGGGACGGGTGGCAACCCCGATGAGAGCTGGTCCTGCTGCATGTAAGAAAATGAAGTAAGCTGTTCTAATGTACAAGGTGTGTGTACATTTACTGCGTTTGTAGCAATGTTTGTAGACTGGTGTGAGCATAGAATTAAAGAAGCCACCATGCATTTGCTCTCTTTCTTTATACTTTATTTTAGTCACCCTCAACCCACCTTGAGAAGGTTGAAGCCAAACAGCATTTCATTTTCAAAACAATCTCTTAACTGTTAACATACAACCATCTACGACACACAGGGCCACAGCAGGAGCCTGGGTCTTCTGAGCACCTTCCTTGGTGAGCTGAGTGGATTTCTCTCGTGGATGTAGGACAAGCCTTACCTCCATCTCTGACAGCATCCTCTCCATCAGGAAACTCTGGTCAGGCACCACCTCATCTCCTGGCTGGAGGACATGATAAGGATGACATGAGGACATGATGAGGAGGACATGAGGACAGGATGAGGACATGAGGACATGAGAAGGATGACAGGAGGAAAGGATGAGGAGGACATGAGGACATGAGGATTTCTCTCGTGGATGTAGGACAAGCCTTACCTCCATCTCTGACAGCATCCTCTCCATCAGGAAACTCTGGTCAGGCACCACCTCATCTCCTGGCTGGAGGACATGATAAGGATGACATGAGGACATGATGAGGAGGACATGAGGACAGGATGAAGACATGAGAAGGATGACAGGAGGAAAGGATGAGGAGGACATGAGGACATGAGAAGGATGACATGAGGACATGATGAGGATGACATGACGACAGGATGAGGACATGATGAGGACATGAGAAGGATGACATCAGGATAGGACGAGGAGGACATGAGAAGGATGACATGACGACAGGATGAGGACATGATGAGGACATGAGAAGGATGACATCAGGATAGGACGAGGACAGGATGAGGACATGAGGACATGATAAGGATGACATGAGGACAGGATAAGGACATGATGAGGAGGACATGAGGACAGGACGAGGAGGACATGAGGACAGGATGAGTACAGCATGAGGAGGACATGAGAGGATGAAGACATGACAGTATGAGAATATTGACAGAGGAAAGGATGAGGAGATGATGAGGAGGACATCAGGACATGAGGACAGGATGACGACATGATGAGGACATGAGAAGGATGACAGGAGGGCAGGATGAGGAGGACATGAAGACAGGACGAGGACATGAGGAGGATGACGACATGATGAAGACATGAGGACAGGATGAGGACATGACGGCAGAAGAAGGATGAAATCAGAACAGGATGACGACATGATGAGGAGGAGATGAGGAGGATGACATGAGGACAGGACGAGGACATGAGAAAGATGACATGAGGAGGACATGAGGACAGGATGAGGACATGATGAGGAGGACATGAGGACAGGATGAGGACATGATAAGGATGACATCAGGATAGGATGAGGACATGATAAGGAAGACATGAGGACAGGATGACGACGTGATGAGGACATGAGAAGGATGACATGAGAAGGATGAGATGAGGAAAGGATGAGGAGGACATCAGGACAGGATAAAGACATTGATGACAGAAGTACAGGATGAGGACATGAGGACAAGATAAGGATGACAGGAGGACATGATGAGGACATGAGAAGGATGAAATCAGGACATGAGAAGGATGACATGAGGACATGATGAGGAGATGAGAAGGACGACATGAGGAGGATGACATGAGGACATGAGGAGGACAACATGAGGACATGAGAAAGATGACATGAGGACATGAGGAAGACATGAGGACAGGATGAGGACATGAGGAGAAGGACATGAGAGGATGAAGACATGACAGTATGAGAATATTGACAGGAGGAAAGGATGAGGAGATGATGAGGAGGACATCAGGACAGGATAAAGACATGGATGTAGGACGAGTCTCACCCCCACCTCTGACAGCATCCTCTCCATCAGGAAACTCTGGTCAGGCACCACCTCATCTCCTGGCTGGAGAAAATGTACACGCTGTAACTTCTTTGTTATTTCCACGTCTGAAACGTTATTAAACAAATCCGTATACCTCGTGTCGCGTCGACATCTATCTCGAGCGTCCCGTATGATCGGCATACCGACCAGGAGAGGGGTGGCGGCTGAAGTGGAGATCTTTTAGCGTCGCGTCCGGACGGGATACATTCTCTGCGCTGCTCTCTGGGACATGCATCTCAGTGTCGTCTGCGAGGACTTTTCTCGCCGGCCGATACCGCGACTCCCCGTTTTGTGAGCCTCGTCCTACAGTGACAAATATGTTGACAAGAAGAAATCCACAAGATGATCATTTTCTGCACACACAAGAGAATCAGACCGCACCTGGCAGAACATACAGCGCAGCTTTTGGCTCAGGCTCTTGTCATTTCAGCTGATATTGCGGGGTGGGGAAGACAGACATAAAAAGAGCTTCTAGCCCCACATGTCAAGATTGACGTCCAACTGGACTCCAGAAGTCCACTGGTACCTTCCTGTGATGTCCTCTACTGCTCGGTTTAGTGCTTGTGTGGTTTTCCCTCTCATATGGAAGTGGCTTTGGCTAAAGGCTTCTGCTAAATAGAACAGAATAGAATCTCCTTGGAGCAGCCAGGACGGATCAGTGTGGCGCTGAAGCTGCTCTCCAGAGAAAGCAGGGCGTCCTGCGCGACTCGTGGTCCAGCACGGACGTTAGTTTTGCCAGGACCCTCTTGTCACATACGAACCTCCTGCAGAGAGTCCAGAGAACAGCCCAAGACTGAGCCGGTCTTCCCGAGGACTCTGTCCAGCTTGCTCCCTCTCTGAGATCTGTGCTGGCCGGGAAGGTGGCTCAGTCTAAGGAGATGTGGAGCGCTTTGATGGCAGAATGAGCCACAAGTCTGAAGGTTAGTCTAGGTGTTTGAATGCAGCTGCGTGGGGGGGCAGGAACGGGTGCTTGCTCAAACCTAATGAAATGCAGATTAGGGTCGTTGAGCCACTCCAGGTCCCCCTCAGCCTGTGAGTGGGGCATTTTCATACCTGAGACAGTTTTCAGGCTTCTCCAAACCCCACTGATGTTCTGCTGCTCCTCCATCTTCCTCTCGTAACTGGCCTTCCCCTCTCTGACCTTTCTCCTCAGCTCCTTCTGTACGGTCGTCAGCTTCCTCCTTGTTCCCTGATCTGAAAGCTCTCTTCTTCTTCTTCTTCTTCTTCTTCTTCAGGAGAGCTTTAACCTCAGGGCTCATCCACAGCTTGTTTGTTGTTGTTAGCAAAGTGCTGGGAGGGAACAGCGTTCTCAAGACCGAAGTTTATCTATGCTGTGACGGCATTAATGTCCTCCACACGTGTCTGGCAGAGCTCTGTCCACACGGTGGCGTGGAAGCAGTCCAAAAGAGCCTCCTCGCTCTCAGCGGCCCGCCTCCTCGCCGTATGGGGGACCGCAGCCTGCCTGTGTCCAACACACAGGCGGGACATGTATAATATGGGGATCAGCTCTCCCTAGAGGAGCGAGGGGGGTCTGCAGAATAGGCCTCCTCGGTGTTGGCATAAAACAAGTCCAGTGATTTATCCTCCATGCTGGGACAGGTGAAGTACTGTGTGCACGTTGCCAGAGCAGATGATGGAGAGGCATGACAGAAGAGGAAGAGGGTCTGTGGCTGCTGTGTCTGCAGCCTGCTGGTGACGGCGAGCCAGTTGTCAGAGGATACGTCCGCTTCAGCAGACCGGCTCTTCCCTACTGAAAACAGTGCTCGCTCATCCTTAAATGGAATGTTTTAATTGAAAGAAATCCCAGTAAAAAAAAACCAAAAAAAAAAAACCACGCAGATTTGTGTACAAATACGTATATAAGGCTCACATAGAAAACAGTGACAGGAGCAGCAGGCTGCAAAATAGTGCCAACACTCACCAATAAAGAAAGGAAACAGGTAAGAGCTGCTGCAGCCAGCAGACAGCCTGTATGTCCAGGTTTCTTTTCTACAGCGCTGTCCCATTAAAAAAGATTTCATTAAAACGTGTACAAAAATGTGAGGGGTGGACTCACTTCTGTGGGATGCTGTATCTTGGTCCAGTGATGCAAGGTGGCGGCCATGCCTTGGTCAGCGACCTCTTTAAAAACCTGGTGTCAGTTCCTTTCAACGTGTTCAGCTGATGGACGACTTGTTAATCAAGGTCATTATTTAGCCATTTATGAAGACTTTTAACAGAGTCCTCTTACCTTTGCCCCAGTCATGCCGCAGGAATCCAGATGGAACCGCTCCTTTCTGAAGCTCGCTTCGCCCACTGGCAGAAACACACGTGTCCTCTGATGGCAAAAGGGTTGAGTGCAGACATTCGTGCTGCCACGAAGGATTTTCAAATGTGGCCCCTCGTCGCTTCTAATTGTCCCAACCCAACAAGCACGGAGCTCAGCATCAAGCTGGGAAGTGGTGAAAAGTAAGATAGGGGAAGTTTTTCTTCTTGCTTGAACAGCACGGAGCGCCGCAGCAGCAGCGTCTCAGTGATTGCGCAATAACGGACAGCGTGCTGCTGAGAGGTGGACACAAGGAGAAGACAGGGAAAATGATGAACAACAACCACCACATCAGACTTCTTATGAGTGGGCAGTCTGTACAATAAATTGTCTGAATATTAGGCGGTGTAATCCCCATCCTGCGTGGCTGCATCTCGTCACATTCAGTGTAAAAGCTGAAGTTGCTGCTAGTTAGCCTGCCGGTTAGCATGCATGTGTTTACTTATCGTTCCTCCGTCAAGTTAGCTCCGTAGCAACAAGGATACACAGGGAAATAAGGATAACTCATTCATTCATTCATTCATTCATTCATTCATAGATTCATTGTCTGTACCGCTCAGTCCAGTTCAGGGTGGTGGGGAAGCTGGAGTCTATCCAAGCAATTAGCAGGCGAGAGGCAGGACACATCCTGGACACGTCGCCGGTCCATCGCAGGCATTTTCTTGCCTACAGAAAAGCTGCTGAGCTTCAATTTCAAAGCAGAACACAGCTTTGCTTCAAAGCCGAACTGCTATGACGTCAGTGTTGAACGGGCCAATCGAAACGCTGCTCAGATCTCCGTCACTGACGAATGTAGTCACGTGACGAGAAATGGAACGTTAAAATCATGTAAATAGGCCTGCCAGACCACCTGTCAGCTGTCTGACTATTGTCAGACCCTGAGCGTGGCCTTGAGCTTGTCTGGAGGTTCTGGCAGGGATGGCAGCCCTGGTCCGCCGGTGGATGGTCGTCCCCCCCGGGGAGACATCATCCGCTGCCACCCAGCCAGATCTCCTGGAGGGACGGACGGTGGGGGGGAGGGGTCCCCCCTTTTATATAAAAAAAAAAAAAAAACCAAAAAAAAAAAACTCCATCAGCTGACGGAGTCTGCTGCATGAACGTGCATGACCATGACAACAGTCGGGACTGCACTTTTTATAAGAAGGATGTCATCAGGTCACAGCCCGTCTCTGGTTGCAATGGTTCACTTTGTAAGCATGGCCACCAAAAGTCATTTTAATTTAGGAGCCATTTTATGACACATGTACTCTGGTTAGTATGTGTGCGTGTAAATGAGTGTGTAAACATGGTATATTTATTTATTCATTCATTTGAAAAGCCTGCTGAATATGTGGCACGTGTGCAGCGGACGATGTCCTCCACCTTCCTTTGCAACTGTGCTTGGATGGGGTGGGTTGATGTTCTGACCATTTCTAACCGCTCTCAGCACTACTTCAACACGAACTGATATTGGGTGAAACGTTGACCTCCAGATAAGCTTAAAGAAGATTTCTGTGTGCGCAACATTGAACTTTACAAAAAGTAACACCTGTGTCACTTCACCTGCATGCAGTGAGAGGAGTGGGATGACAAATTCACATCATCTATACCGTGGTCACTGATAGCTGGGCAAGTTCAGTTATCGTCTCATCGTTCCTTTACGGCCGTTACCATAGCGACACGTTAATCAGCTGCTTCAGATCAGATGATTTTTGACAGGTGAATGAGAGAAACACGCTGCTTGACAACAGTTGTTTGGCATCAAAACTATCGAGGCCGACATAAAATAGCTCCTATAGCCTACTTTAGAAAGTTCAGTAATAATAAAAAAGAAAAACATAAATAAACATTTGTTATAAAATGTTTACTGTGTGGGACCAGGGTGATGACGACGCCTCGACGCCCGCGTCGTGACGTGAAATGCAGCGCCTCGTTTAGTCCTGCACATTGGACTGTAGCCTATATTTGGTTGAAGGGAAGTCACGTCGTCATAACAGTTTAACAACACTAATAAAAAGGATCATTTATGGAATGATCACTTACTAGAGATTTCTTAAAAATAGACTTTAAAACATGAAGCTGTAAACATTTGAATGTAGGAAATGCATATAGAAATAAACGTTTCCCTTTAGCTAGGCTACATATATATTTTGAGTGTGTTTATCAACTTTTCATCCATTAAAAAGACGTTTTTATGGTATTTATATTGGCCCATACGGCATAAAAATAAATGATCATGCTCTCCTGATGCCGTTAGATGTCGGACAGACCACCGCGCGCGACTAAACAGCCGCTGTCACGTTGTACAATTTGACTTCGAAACATCTTCACTGACGCCGCAGCCGCATCTCTTCACGTCTGTTTCACATGCGCTTTTTATTTTCAGCAGCTACAGTACCAGGTGGGCTACAGGAGACACTTTTAAAAGGCGCGGGTCTTCTGAGGAGCGTGCGTGAGTCATGTCTGTCTCTAGGCAACCGCGACTGTCCAGCATCCAGGCGCAGAGGGGAGGAGGCTGCACCTGCGCAGATTCTGCACGACAACAACATCTTTCTTGGTTGTTGGACTTTTATTTACTTCATTATGTTTAGATTGAGTGTTGATGTGTGTGACTGACACGTGTAGGCTGCTGGAAAGTGATGAAACTACGGAACAAAGTGCGTCCCGTGTTGGTTCACTCCGCCCCGCAACGTGTTTCTGTCAATTAAAGGAGGATTCTGAATTTTACGGGACGGGTGGCAACCCCGATGAGAGCTGGTCCTGCTGCATGTAAGAAAATGAAGTAAGCTGTTCTAATGTACAAGGTGTGTGTACATTTACTGCGTTTGTAGCAATGTTTGTAGACTGGTGTGAGCATAGAATTAAAGAAGCCACCATGCATTTGCTCTCTTTCTTTATACTTTATTTTAGTCACCCTCAACCCACCTTGAGAAGGTTGAAGCCAAACAGCATTTCATTTTCAAAACAATCTCTTAACTGTTAACATACAACCATCTACGACACACAGGGCCACAGCAGGAGCCTGGGTCTTCTGAGCACCTTCCTTGGTGAGCTGAGTGGATTTCTCTCGTGGATGTAGGACAAGCCTTACCTCCATCTCTGACAGCATCCTCTCCATCAGGAAACTCTGGTCAGGCACCACCTCATCTCCTGGCTGGAGGACATGATAAGGATGACATGAGGACATGATGAGGAGGACATGAGGACAGGATGAGGACATGAGGACATGAGAAGGATGACAGGAGGAAAGGATGAGGAGGACATGAGGACATGAGAAGGATGACATGAGGACATGATGAGGATGACATGACGACAGGATGAGGACATGATGAGGACATGAGAAGGATGACATCAGGATGGGACGAGGAGGACATGAGAAGGATGACATGACGACAGGATGAGGACATGAGAAGGATGACATCAGGATAGGACGAGGACAGGATGAGGACATGAGGACATGATAAGGATGACATGAGGACAGGATAAGGACATGATGAGGAGGACATGAGGACAGGATGAGGACATGAGGACAGAAGAAGGATGAAATCAGGACAGGATGATGACATGATGAGGAGGACATGAGGACAGGACGAGGACATGATGAGCAGGACATGAGAAGGACGACATGAGGACATGATGAGGACGACATGAGGACAGGATGAGGAGGACATGAGGACAGGATGAGTACAGCATGAGGAGGACATGAGAGGATGAAGACATGACAGTATGAGAATATTGACAGAGGAAAGGATGAGGAGATGATGAGGAGGACATCAGGACATGAGGACAGGATGACGACATGATGAGGACATGAGAAGGATGACAGGAGGGCAGGATGAGGACATGATGAGGAGGACATGAAGACAGGACGAGGACATGAGGAGGATGACGACATGATGAAGACATGAGGACAGGATGAGGACATGACGACAGAAGAAGGATGAAATCAGAACAGGATGACGACATGATGAGGAGGAGATGAGGAGGATGACATGAGGACAGGACGAGGACATGAGAAAGATGACATGAGGACATGATGAGGAGGACATGAGGACAGGATGAGGACATGAGGACATGATAAGGATGACATCAGGATAGGATGAGGACATGATAAGGAAGACATGAGGACAGGATGACGACGTGATGAGGACATGAGAAGGATGACATGAGAAGGATGAGATGAGGAAAGGATGAGGAGGACATCAGACATTGATGACAGAAGTACAGGATGAGGACATGAGGACAAGATAAGGATGACAGGAGGACATGATGAGGACATGAGAAGGATGAAATCAGGACATGAGAAGGATGACATGAGGACATGAGAAGGATGACATGAGGACATGAGAATGATGACATGAGGACATGATGAGGACATGAGAAGGACGACATGAGGAGGATGACATGAGGACATGAGGAGGACAACATGAGGACATGAGGAAGACATGAGGACAGGATGAGGACATGAGGAGGACATGAGGACAGGATGAGGACATGATGAGAAGGACATGAGAGGATGAAGACATGACAGTATGAGAATATTGACAGAGGAAAGGATGAGGAGATGATGAGGAGGACATCAGGACAGGATAAAGACATGGATGTAGGACGAGTCTCACCCCCACCTCTGACAGCATCCTCTCCATCAGGAAACTCTGGTCAGGCACCACCTCATCTCCTGGCTGGAGAAAATGTACACGCTGTAACTTCTTTGTTATTTCCACGTCTGAAACGTTATTAAACAAATCCGTATACCTCGTGTCGCGTCGACATCTATCTCGAGCGTCCCGTATGATCGGCATACCGACCAGGAGAGGGGTGGCGGCTGAAGTGGAGATCTTTTAGCGTCGCGTCCGGACGGGATACATTCTCTGCGCTGCTCTCTGGGACATGCATCTCAGTGTCGTCTGCGAGGACTTTTCTCGCCGGCCGATACCGCGACTCCCCGTTTTGTGAGCCTCGTCCTACAGTGACAAATATGTTGACAAGAAGAAATCCACAAGATGATCATTTTCTGCACACACAAGAGAATCAGACCGCACCTGGCAGAACATACAGCGCAGCTTTTGGCTCAGGCTCTTGTCATTTCAGCTGATATTGCGGGGTGGGGAAGACAGACATAAAAAGAGCTTCTAGCGCCACATGTCAAGATTGACGTCCAACTGGACTCCAGAAGTCCACTGGTACCTTCCTGTGATGTCCTCTACTGCTCGGTTTAGTGCTTGTGTGGTTTTCCCTCTCATATGGAAGTGGCTTTGGCTAAAGGCTTCTGCTAAATAGAACAGAATAGAATCTCCTTGGAGCAGCCAGGACGGATCAGTGTGGCGCTGAAGCTGCTCTCCAGAGAAAGCAGGGCGTCCTGCGCGACTCGTGGTCCAGCACGGACGTTAGTTTTGCCAGGACCCTCTTGTCACATACGAACCTCCTGCAGAGAGTCCAGAGAACAGCCCAAGACAGAGCCGGTCTTCCCGAGGACTCTGTCCAGCTTGCTCCCTCTCTGAGATCTGTGCTGGCCGGGAAGGTGGCTCAGTCTAAGGAGATGTGGAGCGCTTTGATGGCAGAATGAGCCACAAGTCTGAAGGTTAGTCTAGGTGTTTGAATGCAGCTGCGTGGGGGGGGGCAGGAACGGGTGCTTGCTCAAACCTAATGAAATGCAGATTAGGGTCGTTGAGCCACTCCAGGTCCCCCTCAGCCTGTGAGTGGGGCATTTTCATACCTGAGACAGTTTTCAGGCTTCTCCAAACCCCACTGATGTTCTGCTGCTCCTCCATCTTCCTCTCGTAACTGGCCTTCCCCTCTCTGACCTTTCTCCTCAGCTCCTTCTGTACGGTCGTCAGCTTCCTCCTTGTTCCCTGATCTGAAAGCTCTCTTCTTCTTCTTCTTCTTCTTCAGGAGAGCTTTAACCTCAGGGCTCATCCACAGCTTGTTTGTTGTTGTTAGCAAAGTGCTGCGTCGTTGGGAGGGAACAGCGTTGTCAAGACCGAAGTTTATCTATGCTGTGACGGCATTAATGTCCTCCACACGTGTCTGGCAGAGCTCTGTCCACACGGTGGCGTGGAAGCAGTCCAAAAGAGCCTCCTCGCCGTATGGGGGACCGCAGCCTGCCTGTGTCCAACACACAGGCGGGACATGTATAATATGGGGATCAGCTCTCCCTAGAGGAGCGAGGGGGGTCTGCAGAATAGGCCTCCTCGGTGTTGGCATAAAACAAGTCCAGTGATTTATCCTCCATGCTGGGACAGGTGAAGTACTGTGTGCACGTTGCCAGAGCAGATGATGGAGAGGCATGACAGAAGAGGAAGAGGGTCTGTGGCTGCTGTGTCTGCAGCCTGCTGGTGACGGCGAGCCAGTTGTCAGAGGATACGTCCGCTTCAGCAGACCGGCTCTTCCCTACTGAAAACAGTGCTCGCTCATCCTTAAATGGAATGTTTTAATTGAAAGAAATCCCAGTAAAAAAAAAACAAAAAAAAAACACGCAGATTTGTGTACAAATACGTATATAAGGCTCACATAGAAAACAGTGACAGGAGCAGCAGGCTGCAAAATAGTGCCAACACTCACCAATAAAGAAAGGAAACAGGTAAGAGCTGCTGCAGCCAGCAGACAGCCTGTATGTCCAGGTTTCTTTTCTACAGCGCTGTCCCATTAAAAAAGATTTCATTAAAACGTGTACAAAAATGTGAGGGGTGGACTCACTTCTGTGGGATGCTGTATCTTGGTCCAGTGATGCAAGGTGGCGGCCATGCCTTGGTCAGCGACCTCTTTAAAAACCTGGTGTCAGTTCCTTTCAACGTGTTCAGCTGATGGACGACTTGTTAATCAAGGTCATTATTTAGCCATTTATGAAGACTTTTAACAGAGTCCTCTTACCTTTGCCCCAGTCATGCCGCAGGAATCCAGATGGAACCGCTCCTTTCTGAAGCTCGCTTCGCCCACTGGCAGAAACACACGTGTCCTCTGATGGCAAAAGGGTTGAGTGCAGACATTCGTGCTGCCACGAAGGATTTTCAAATGTGGCCCCTCGTCGCTTCTAATTGTCCCAACCCAACAAGCACGGAGCTCAGCATCAAGCTGGGAAGTGGTGAAAAGTAAGATAGGGGAAGTTTTTCTTCTTGCTTGAACAGCACGGAGCGCCGCAGCAGCAGCGTCTCAGTGATTGCGCAATAACGGACAGCGTGCTGCTGAGAGGTGGACACAAGGAGAAGACAGGGAAAATGATGAACAACAACCACCACATCAGACTTCTTATGAGTGGGCAGTCTGTACAATAAATTGTCTGAATATTAGGCGGTGTAATCCCCATCCTGCGTGGCTGCATCTCATCACATTCAGTGTAAAAGCTGAAGTTGCTGCTAGTTAGCCTGCCGGTTAGCATGCATGTGTTTACTTATCGTTCCTCCGTCAAGTTAGCTCCGTAGCAACAAGGATACACAGGGAAATAAGGATAACTCATTCATTCATTCATTCATTCATTCATAGATTCATTGTCTGTACCGCTCAGTCCAGTTCAGGGTGGTGGGGAAGCTGGAGTCTATCCAAGCAATTAGCAGGCGAGAGGCAGGACACATCCTGGACACGTCGCCGGTCCATCGCAGGCATTTTCTTGCCTACAGAAAAGCTGCTGAGCTTCAATTTCAAAGCAGAACACAGCTTTGCTTCAAAGCCGAACTGCTATGACGTCAGTGTTGAACGGGCCAATCGAAACGCTGCTCAGATCTCCGTCACTGACGAATGTAGTCACGTGACGAGAAATGGAACGTTAAAATCATGTAAATAGGCCTGCCAGACCACCTGTCAGCTGTCTGACTATTGTCAGACCCTGAGCGTGGCCTTGAGCTTGTCTGGAGGTTCTGGCAGGGATGGCAGCCCTGGTCCGCCGGTGGATGGTCGTCCCCCCCGGGGAGACATCATCCGCTGCCACCCAGCCAGATCTCCTGGAGGGACGGACGGTGGGGGGGAGGGGTCCCCCCTTTTATATAAAAAAAAAAAAAACTTGTCTGGAGGTTCTGGCAGGGATGGCAGCCCTGGTCCGCCGGTGGATGGTCGTCCCCCCCGGGGAGACATCATCCGCTGCCACCCAGCCAGATCTCCTGGAGGGACGGACGGTGGGGGGGGGAGGGGTCCCCCCTTTTATATATTAAAAAAAAAAAAACTCCATCAGCTGACGGAGTCTGCTGCATGAACGTGCATGACCATGACAACAGTCGGGACTGCACTTTTTATAAGAAGGATGTCATCAGGTCACAGCCCGTCTCTGGTTGCAATGGTTCACTTTGTAAGCATGGCCACCAAAAGTCATTTTAATTTAGGAGCCATTTTATGACACATGTACTCTGGTTAGTATGTGTGCGTGTAAATGAGTGTGTAAACATGGTATATTTATTTATTCATTCATTTGAAAAGCCTGCTGAATATGTGGCACGTGTGCAGCGGACGATGTC
The DNA here is from genome assembly GCF_933228915.1 of Telmatherina bonti. Lineage (NCBI taxonomy): Eukaryota > Metazoa > Chordata > Actinopteri > Atheriniformes > Telmatherinidae > Telmatherina > Telmatherina bonti. The sequence goes on along the minus strand of NC_136628.1, from coordinate 11,660,045 downwards.
CTCCACCTTCCTTTGCAACTGTGCTTGGATGGGGTGGGTTGATGTTCTGACCATTTCTAACCGCTCTCAGCACTACTTCAACACGAACTGATATTGGGTGAAACGTTGACCTCCAGATAAGCTTAAAGAAGATTTCTGTGTGCGCAACATTGAACTTTACAAAAAGTAACACCTGTGTCACTTCACCTGCATGCAGTGAGAGGAGAGGAGTGGGATGACAAATTCACATCATCTATACCGTGGTCACTGATAGCTGGGCAAGTTCAGTTATCGTCTCATCGTTCCTTTACGGCCGTTACCATAGCGACACGTTAGTCAGCTGCTTCAGATCAGGTGATTTTTGACAGGTGAATGAGAGAAACACGCTGCTTGACAACAGTTGTTTGGCATCAAAACTATCGAGGCCGACATAAAATAGCTCCTATAGCCTACTTTAGAAAGTTTGGTAATAATAAAAAAGAAAAACAGAAATAAACATTTGTTATAAAATGTTTACTGTGTGGGACCAGGGTGATGACGACGCCTCGACGCCCGCGTCGTGACGTGAAATGCAGCGCCTCGTTTAGTCCTGCACATTGGACTGTAGCCTATATTTGGTTGAAGGGAAGTCACGTCGTCATAACAGTTTAACAACACTAATAAAAAGGATCATTTATGGAATGATCACTTACTAGAGATTTCTTAAAAATACACTTTAAAACATGAAGCTGTAAACATTTGAATGTAGGAAATGCATATAGAAATAAACGTTTCCCTTTAGCTAGGCTACATATATTTTTGAGTGTGTTTATCAACTTTTCATCCATTAAAAAGACGTTTTTAATGGGTATATATGGTATTTATATTGGCCCATACGGCATAAAAATAAATGATCATGCTCTCCTGATGCCGTTAGATGTCGGACAGACCACCGCGCGCGACTGAACAGCCGCTGTCACGTTGTACAATTTGACTTCGAAACATCTTCACTGACGCCGCAGCCGCATCTCTTCACGTCTGTTTCACATGCGCTTTTTATTTTCAGCAGCTACAGTACCAGGTGGGCTACAGGAGACACTTTTAAAAGGCGCGGGTCTTCTGAGGAGCGTGCGTGAGTCATGTCTGTCTCTAGGCAACCGCGACTGTCCAGCATCCAGGCGCAGAGGGGAGGAGGCTGCACCTGCGCAGATTCTGCACGACAACAACATCTTTCTTGGTTGTTGGACTTTTATTTACTTCATTATGTTTAGATTGAGTGTTGATGTGTGTGACTGACACGTGTAGGCTGCTGGAAAGTGATGAAACTACGGAACAAAGTGCGTCCCGTGTTGGTTCACTCCGCCCCGCAACGTGTTTCTGTCAATTAAAGGAGGATTCTGAATTTTACGGGACAGGTGGCAACCCCGATGAGAGCTGGTCCTGCTGCATGTAAGAAAATGAAGTAAGCTGTTCTAATGTACAAGGTGTGTGTACATTTACTGCGTTTGTAGCAATGTTTGTAGACTGGTGTGAGCATAGAATTAAAGAAGCCACCATGCATTTGCTCTCTTTTTTATACTTTATTTTAGTCACCCTCAACCCACCTTGAGAAGGTTGAAGCCAAACAGCATTTCATTTTCAAAACAATCTCTTAACTGTTAACATACAACCATCTACGACACACAGGGCCACAGCAGGAGCCTGGGTCTTCTGAGCACCTTCCTTGGTGAGCTGAGTGGATTTCTCTCGTGGATGTAGGACAAGCCTTACCTCCATCTCTGACAGCATCCTCTCCATCAGGAAACTCTGGTCAGGCACCACCTCATCTCCTGGCTGGAGGACATGATAAGGATGACATGAGGACATGATGAGGAGGACATGAGGACAGGATGAGGACATGAGGACATGAGAAGGATGACAGGAGGAAAGGATGAGGAGGACATGAGGACATGAGAAGGATGACATGAGGACATGATGAGGATGACATGACGACAGGATGAGGACATGATGAGGACATGAGAAGGATGACATCAGGATAGGACGAGGAGGACATGAGAAGGATGACATCAGGATAGGACGAGGACAGGATGAGGACATGAGGACATGATAAGGATGACATGAGGACAGGATAAGGACATGATGAGGAGGACATGAGGACAGGATGAGGACATGAGGACAGAAGAAGGATGAAATCAGGACAGGATGATGACATGATGAGGAGGACATGAGGACAGGATGAGGACATGATGAGCAGGACATGAGAAGGACGACATGAGGACGACATGAGGACAGGATGAGGAGGACATGAGGACAGGATGAGTACAGCATGAGGAGGACATGAGAGGATGAAGACATGACAGTATGAGAATATTGACAGAGGAAAGGATGAGGAGATGATGAGGAGGACATCAGGACATGAGGACAGGATGACGACATGATGAGGACATGAGAAGGATGACAGGAGGGCAGGATGAGGACATGATGAGGAGGACATGAAGACAGGACGAGGACATGAGGAGGATGACAACATGATGAAGACATGAGGACAGGATGAGGACATGACGACAGAAGAAGGATGAAATCAGAACAGGATGACGACATGATGAGGAGGAGATGAGGAGGATGACATGAGGACAGGACGAGGACATGAGAAAGATGACATGAGGAGGACATGAGGACAGGATGAGGACATGATGAGGAGGACATGAGGACAGGATGAGGACATGAGGACATGATAAGGATGACATCAGGATAGGATGAGGACATGATAAGGAAGACATGAGGACAGGATGACGACGTGATGAGGACATGAGAAGGATGACATGAGAAGGATGAGATGAGGAAAGGATGAGGAGGACATCAGGACAGGATAAAGACATTGATGACAGAAGTACAGGATGAGGACATGAGGACAAGATAAGGATGACAGGAGGACATGATGAGGACATGAGAAGGATGAAATCAGGACATGAGAAGGATGACATGAGGACATGAGAATGATGACATGAGGACATGATGAGGAGATGAGAAGGACGACATGAGGAGGATGACATGAGGACATGAGGAGGACAACATGAGGACATGAGAAAGATGACATGAGGACATGAGGAAGACATGAGGACAGGATGAGGACATGAGGAGAAGGACATGAGAGGATGAAGACATGACAGTATGAGAATATTGACAGGAGGAAAGGATGAGGAGATGATGAGGAGGACATCAGGACAGGATAAAGACATGGATGTAGGACGAGTCTCACCCCCACCTCTGACAGCATCCTCTCCATCAGGAAACTCTGGTCAGGCACCACCTCATCTCCTGGCTGGAGAAAATGTACACGCTGTAACTTCTTTGTTATTTCCACGTCTGAAACGTTATTAAACAAATCCGTATACCTCGTGTCGCGTCGACATCTATCTCGAGCGTCCCGTATGATCGGCATACCGACCAGGAGAGGGGTGGCGGCTGAAGTGGAGATCTTTTAGCGTCGCGTCCGGACGGGATACATTCTCTGCGCTGCTCTCTGGGACATGCATCTCAGTGTCGTCTGCGAGGACTTTTCTCGCCGGCCGATACCGCGACTCCCCGTTTTGTGAGCCTCGTCCTACAGTGACAAATATGTTGACAAGAAGAAATCCACAAGATGATCATTTTCTGCACACACAAGAGAATCAGACCGCACCTGGCAGAACATACAGCGCAGCTTTTGGCTCAGGCTCTTGTCATTTCAGCTGATATTGCGGGGTGGGGAAGACAGACATAAAAAGAGCTTCTAGCGCCACATGTCAAGATTGACGTCCAACTGGACTCCAGAAGTCCACTGGTACCTTCCTGTGATGTCCTCTACTGCTCGGTTTAGTGCTTGTGTGGTTTTCCCTCTCATATGGAAGTGGCTTTGGCTAAAGGCTTCTGCTAAATAGAACAGAATAGAATCTCCTTGGAGCAGCCAGGACGGATCAGTGTGGCGCTGAAGCTGCTCTCCAGAGAAAGCAGGGCGTCCTGCGCGACTCGTGGTCCAGCACGGACGTTAGTTTTGCCAGGACCCTCTTGTCACATACGAACCTCCTGCAGAGAGTCCAGAGAACAGCCCAAGACTGAGCCGGTCTTCCCGAGGACTCTGTCCAGCTTGCTCCCTCTCTGAGATCTGTGCTGGCCGGGAAGGTGGCTCAGTCTAAGGAGATGTGGAGCGCTTTGATGGCAGAATGAGCCACAAGTCTGAAGGTTAGTCTAGGTGTTTGAATGCAGCTGCGTGGGGGGGGGCAGGAACGGGTGCTTGCTCAAACCTAATGAAATGCAGATTAGGGTCGTTGAGCCACTCCAGGTCCCCCTCAGCCTGTGAGTGGGGCATTTTCATACCTGAGACAGTTTTCAGGCTTCTCCAAACCCCACTGATGTTCTGCTGCTCCTCCATCTTCCTCTCGTAACTGGCCTTCCCCTCTCTGACCTTTCTCCTCAGCTCCTTCTGTACGGTCGTCAGCTTCCTCCTTGTTCCCTGATCTGAAAGCTCTCTTCTTCTTCTTCTTCTTCTTCAGGAGAGCTTTAACCTCAGGGCTCATCCACAGCTTGTTTGTTGTTGTTAGCAAAGTGCTGCGTCGTTGGGAGGGAACAGCGTTGTCAAGACCGAAGTTTATCTATGCTGTGACGGCATTAATGTCCTCCACACGTGTCTGGCAGAGCTCTGTCCACACGGTGGCGTGGAAGCAGTCCAAAAGAGCCTCCTCGCCGTATGGGGGACCGCAGCCTGCCTGTGTCCAACACACAGGCGGGACATGTATAATATGGGGATCAGCTCTCCCTAGAGGAGCGAGGGGGGTCTGCAGAATAGGCCTCCTCGGTGTTGGCATAAAACAAGTCCAGTGATTTATCCTCCATGCTGGGACAGGTGAAGTACTGTGTGCACGTTGCCAGAGCAGATGATGGAGAGGCATGACAGAAGAGGAAGAGGGTCTGTGGCTGCTGTGTCTGCAGCCTGCTGGTGACGGCGAGCCAGTTGTCAGAGGATACGTCCGCTTCAGCAGACCGGCTCTTCCCTACTGAAAACAGTGCTCGCTCATCCTTAAATGGAATGTTTTAATTGAAAGAAATCCCAGTAAAAAAAAAACAAAAAAAAAACACGCAGATTTGTGTACAAATACGTATATAAGGCTCACATAGAAAACAGTGACAGGAGCAGCAGGCTGCAAAATAGTGCCAACACTCACCAATAAAGAAAGGAAACAGGTAAGAGCTGCTGCAGCCAGCAGACAGCCTGTATGTCCAGGTTTCTTTTCTACAGCGCTGTCCCATTAAAAAAGATTTCATTAAAACGTGTACAAAAATGTGAGGGGTGGACTCACTTCTGTGGGATGCTGTATCTTGGTCCAGTGATGCAAGGTGGCGGCCATGCCTTGGTCAGCGACCTCTTTAAAAACCTGGTGTCAGTTCCTTTCAACGTGTTCAGCTGATGGACGACTTGTTAATCAAGGTCATTATTTAGCCATTTATGAAGACTTTTAACAGAGTCCTCTTACCTTTGCCCCAGTCATGCCGCAGGAATCCAGATGGAACCGCTCCTTTCTGAAGCTCGCTTCGCCCACTGGCAGAAACACACGTGTCCTCTGATGGCAAAAGGGTTGAGTGCAGACATTCGTGCTGCCACGAAGGATTTTCAAATGTGGCCCCTCGTCGCGTCTAATTGTCCCAACCCAACAAGCACGGAGCTCAGCATCAAGCTGGGAAGTGGTGAAAAGTAAGATAGGGGAAGTTTTTCTTCTTGCTTGAACAGCACGGAGCGCCGCAGCAGCAGCGTCTCAGTGATTGCGCAATAACGGACAGCGTGCTGCTGAGAGGTGGACACAAGGAGAAGACAGGGAAAATGATGAACAACAACCACCACATCAGACTTCTTATGAGTGGGCAGTCTGTACAATAAATTGTCTGAATATTAGGCGGTGTAATCCCCATCCTGCGTGGCTGCATCTCATCACATTCAGTGTAAAAGCTGAAGTTGCTGCTAGTTAGCCTGCCGGTTAGCATGCATGTGTTTACTTATCGTTCCTCCGTCAAGTTAGCTCCGTAGCAACAAGGATACACAGGGAAATAAGGATAACTCATTCATTCATTCATTCATTCATTCATAGATTCATTGTCTGTACCGCTCAGTCCAGTTCAGGGTGGTGGGGAAGCTGGAGTCTATCCAAGCAATTAGCAGGCGAGAGGCAGGACACATCCTGGACACGTCGCCGGTCCATCGCAGGCATTTTCTTGCCTACAGAAAAGCTGCTGAGCTTCAATTTCAAAGCAGAACACAGCTTTGCTTCAAAGCCGAACTGCTATGACGTCAGTGTTGAACGGGCCAATCGAAACGCTGCTCAGATCTCCGTCACTGACGAATGTAGTCACGTGACGAGAAATGGAACGTTAAAATCATGTAAATAGGCCTGCCAGACCACCTGTCAGCTGTCTGACTATTGTCAGACCCTGAGCGTGGCCTTGAGCTTGTCTGGAGGTTCTGGCAGGGATGGCAGCCCTGGTCCGCCGGTGGATGGTCGTCCCCCCCGGGGAGACATCATCCGCTGCCACCCAGCCAGATCTCCTGGAGGGACGGACGGTGGGGGGGAGGGGTCCCCCCTTTTATATAAAAAAAAAAAAAACTTGTCTGGAGGTTCTGGCAGGGATGGCAGCCCTGGTCCGCCGGTGGATGGTCGTCCCCCCCGGGGAGACATCATCCGCTGCCACCCAGCCAGATCTCCTGGAGGGACGGACGGTGGGGGGGGGAGGGGTCCCCCCTTTTATATATTAAAAAAAAAAAAACTCCATCAGCTGACGGAGTCTGCTGCATGAACGTGCATGACCATGACAACAGTCGGGACTGCACTTTTTATAAGAAGGATGTCATCAGGTCACAGCCCGTCTCTGGTTGCAATGGTTCACTTTGTAAGCATGGCCACCAAAAGTCATTTTAATTTAGGAGCCATTTTATGACACATGTACTCTGGTTAGTATGTGTGCGTGTAAATGAGTGTGTAAACATGGTATATTTATTTATTCATTCATTTGAAAAGCCTGCTGAATATGTGGCACGTGTGCAGCGGACGATGTCCTCCACCTTCCTTTGCAACTGTGCTTGGATGGGGTGGGTTGATGTTCTGACCATTTCTAACCGCTCTCAGCACTACTTCAACACGAACTGATATTGGGTGAAACGTTGACCTCCAGATAAGCTTAAAGAAGATTTCTGTGTGCGCAACATTGAACTTTACAAAAAGTAACACCTGTGTCACTTCACCTGCATGCAGTGAGAGGAGAGGAGTGGGATGACAAATTCACATCATCTATACCGTGGTCACTGATAGCTGGGCAAGTTCAGTTATCGTCTCATCGTTCCTTTACGGCCGTTACCATAGCGACACGTTAGTCAGCTGCTTCAGATCAGGTGATTTTTGACAGGTGAATGAGAGAAACACGCTGCTTGACAACAGTTGTTTGGCATCAAAACTATCGAGGCCGACATAAAATAGCTCCTATAGCCTACTTTAGAAAGTTTGGTAATAATAAAAAAGAAAAACAGAAATAAACATTTGTTATAAAATGTTTACTGTGTGGGACCAGGGTGATGACGACGCCTCGACGCCCGCGTCGTGACGTGAAATGCAGCGCCTCGTTTAGTCCTGCACATTGGACTGTAGCCTATATTTGGTTGAAGGGAAGTCACGTCGTCATAACAGTTTAACAACACTAATAAAAAGGATCATTTATGGAATGATCACTTACTAGAGATTTCTTAAAAATACACTTTAAAACATGAAGCTGTAAACATTTGAATGTAGGAAATGCATATAGAAATAAACGTTTCCCTTTAGCTAGGCTACATATATTTTTGAGTGTGTTTATCAACTTTTCATCCATTAAAAAGACGTTTTTAATGGGTATATATGGTATTTATATTGGCCCATACGGCATAAAAATAAATGATCATGCTCTCCTGATGCCGTTAGATGTCGGACAGACCACCGCGCGCGACTGAACAGCCGCTGTCACGTTGTACAATTTGACTTCGAAACATCTTCACTGACGCCGCAGCCGCATCTCTTCACGTCTGTTTCACATGCGCTTTTTATTTTCAGCAGCTACAGTACCAGGTGGGCTACAGGAGACACTTTTAAAAGGCGCGGGTCTTCTGAGGAGCGTGCGTGAGTCATGTCTGTCTCTAGGCAACCGCGACTGTCCAGCATCCAGGCGCAGAGGGGAGGAGGCTGCACCTGCGCAGATTCTGCACGACAACAACATCTTTCTTGGTTGTTGGACTTTTATTTACTTCATTATGTTTAGATTGAGTGTTGATGTGTGTGACTGACACGTGTAGGCTGCTGGAAAGTGATGAAACTACGGAACAAAGTGCGTCCCGTGTTGGTTCACTCCGCCCCGCAACGTGTTTCTGTCAATTAAAGGAGGATTCTGAATTTTACGGGACAGGTGGCAACCCCGATGAGAGCTGGTCCTGCTGCATGTAAGAAAATGAAGTAAGCTGTTCTAATGTACAAGGTGTGTGTACATTTACTGCGTTTGTAGCAATGTTTGTAGACTGGTGTGAGCATAGAATTAAAGAAGCCACCATGCATTTGCTCTCTTTTTTATACTTTATTTTAGTCACCCTCAACCCACCTTGAGAAGGTTGAAGCCAAACAGCATTTCATTTTCAAAACAATCTCTTAACTGTTAACATACAACCATCTACGACACACAGGGCCACAGCAGGAGCCTGGGTCTTCTGAGCACCTTCCTTGGTGAGCTGAGTGGATTTCTCTCGTGGATGTAGGACAAGCCTTACCTCCATCTCTGACAGCATCCTCTCCATCAGGAAACTCTGGTCAGGCACCACCTCATCTCCTGGCTGGAGGACATGATAAGGATGACATGAGGACATGATGAGGAGGACATGAGGACAGGATGAGGACATGAGGACATGAGAAGGATGACAGGAGGAAAGGATGAGGAGGACATGAGGACATGAGAAGGATGACATGAGGACATGATGAGGATGACATGACGACAGGATGAGGACATGATGAGGACATGAGAAGGATGACATCAGGATAGGACGAGGAGGACATGAGAAGGATGACATCAGGATAGGACGAGGACAGGATGAGGACATGAGGACATGATAAGGATGACATGAGGACAGGATAAGGACATGATGAGGAGGACATGAGGACAGGATGAGGACATGAGGACAGAAGAAGGATGAAATCAGGACAGGATGATGACATGATGAGGAGGACATGAGGACAGGATGAGGACATGATGAGCAGGACATGAGAAGGACGACATGAGGACGACATGAGGACAGGATGAGGAGGACATGAGGACAGGATGAGTACAGCATGAGGAGGACATGAGAGGATGAAGACATGACAGTATGAGAATATTGACAGAGGAAAGGATGAGGAGATGATGAGGAGGACATCAGGACATGAGGACAGGATGACGACATGATGAGGACATGAGAAGGATGACAGGAGGGCAGGATGAGGACATGATGAGGAGGACATGAAGACAGGACGAGGACATGAGGAGGATGACAACATGATGAAGACATGAGGACAGGATGAGGACATGACGACAGAAGAAGGATGAAATCAGAACAGGATGACGACATGATGAGGAGGAGATGAGGAGGATGACATGAGGACAGGACGAGGACATGAGAAAGATGACATGAGGAGGACATGAGGACAGGATGAGGACATGATGAGGAGGACATGAGGACAGGATGAGGACATGAGGACATGATAAGGATGACATCAGGATAGGATGAGGACATGATAAGGAAGACATGAGGACAGGATGACGACGTGATGAGGACATGAGAAGGATGACATGAGAAGGATGAGATGAGGAAAGGATGAGGAGGACATCAGGACAGGATAAAGACATTGATGACAGAAGTACAGGATGAGGACATGAGGACAAGATAAGGATGACAGGAGGACATGATGAGGACATGAGAAGGATGAAATCAGGACATGAGAAGGATGACATGAGGACATGAGAATGATGACATGAGGACATGATGAGGAGATGAGAAGGACGACATGAGGAGGATGACATGAGGACATGAGGAGGACAACATGAGGACATGAGAAAGATGACATGAGGACATGAGGAAGACATGAGGACAGGATGAGGACATGAGGAGAAGGACATGAGAGGATGAAGACATGACAGTATGAGAATATTGACAGGAGGAAAGGATGAGGAGATGATGAGGAGGACATCAGGACAGGATAAAGACATGGATGTAGGACGAGTCTCACCCCCACCTCTGACAGCATCCTCTCCATCAGGAAACTCTGGTCAGGCACCACCTCATCTCCTGGCTGGAGAAAATGTACACGCTGTAACTTCTTTGTTATTTCCACGTCTGAAACGTTATTAAACAAATCCGTATACCTCGTGTCGCGTCGACATCTATCTCGAGCGTCCCGTATGATCGGCATACCGACCAGGAGAGGGGTGGCGGCTGAAGTGGAGATCTTTTAGCGTCGCGTCCGGACGGGATACATTCTCTGCGCTGCTCTCTGGGACATGCATCTCAGTGTCGTCTGCGAGGACTTTTCTCGCCGGCCGATACCGCGACTCCCCGTTTTGTGAGCCTCGTCCTACAGTGACAAATATGTTGACAAGAAGAAATCCACAAGATGATCATTTTCTGCACACACAAGAGAATCAGACCGCACCTGGCAGAACATACAGCGCAGCTTTTGGCTCAGGCTCTTGTCATTTCAGCTGATATTGCGGGGTGGGGAAGACAGACATAAAAAGAGCTTCTAGCGCCACATGTCAAGATTGACGTCCAACTGGACTCCAGAAGTCCACTGGTACCTTCCTGTGATGTCCTCTACTGCTCGGTTTAGTGCTTGTGTGGTTTTCCCTCTCATATGGAAGTGGCTTTGGCTAAAGGCTTCTGCTAAATAGAACAGAATAGAATCTCCTTGGAGCAGCCAGGACGGATCAGTGTGGCGCTGAAGCTGCTCTCCAGAGAAAGCAGGGCGTCCTGCGCGACTCGTGGTCCAGCACGGACGTTAGTTTTGCCAGGACCCTCTTGTCACATACGAACCTCCTGCAGAGAGTCCAGAGAACAGCCCAAGACTGAGCCGGTCTTCCCGAGGACTCTGTCCAGCTTGCTCCCTCTCTGAGATCTGTGCTGGCCGGGAAGGTGGCTCAGTCTAAGGAGATGTGGAGCGCTTTGATGGCAGAATGAGCCACAAGTCTGAAGGTTAGTCTAGGTGTTTGAATGCAGCTGCGTGGGGGGGCAGGAACGGGTGCTTGCTCAAACCTAATGAAATGCAGATTAGGGTCGTTGAGCCACTCCAGGTCCCCCTCAGCCTGTGAGTGGGGCATTTTCATACCTGAGACAGTTTTCAGGCTTCTCCAAACCCCACTGATGTTCTGCTGCTCCTCCATCTTCCTCTCGTAACTGGCCTTCCCCTCTCTGACCTTTCTCCTCAGCTCCTTCTGTACGGTCGTCAGCTTCCTCCTTGTTCCCTGATCTGAAAGCTCTCTTCTTCTTCTTCTTCTTCTTCAGGAGAGCTTTAACCTCAGGGCTCATCCACAGCTTGTTTGTTGTTGTTAGCAAAGTGCTGGGAGGGAACAGCGTTGTCAAGACCGAAGTTTATCTATGCTGTGACGGCATTAATGTCCTCCACACGTGTCTGGCAGAGCTCTGTCCACACGGTGGCGTGGAAGCAGTCCAAAAGAGCCTCCTCGCCGTATGGGGGACCGCAGCCTGCCTGTGTCCAACACACAGGCGGGACATGTATAATATCAGCTCTCTCTAGAGGAGCGAGGGGGGTCTGCAGAATAGGCCTCCTCGGTGTTGGCATAAAACAAGTCCAGTGATTTATCCTCCATGCTGGGACAGGTGAAGTACTGTGTGCACGTTGCCAGAGCAGATGATGGAGAGGCATGACAGAAGAGGAAGAGGGTCTGTGGCTGCTGTGTCTGCAGCCTGCTGGTGACGGCGAGCCAGTTGTCAGAGGATACGTCCGCTTCAGCAGACCGGCTCTTCCCTACTGAAAACAGTGCTCGCTCATCCTTAAATGGAATGTTTTAATTGAAAGAAATCCCAGTAAAAAAAAAACAAAAAAAAAACACGCAGATTTGTGTACAAATACGTATATAAGGCTCACATAGAAAACAGTGACAGGAGCAGCAGGCTGCAAAATAGTGCCAACACTCACCAATAAAGAAAGGAAACAGGTAAGAGCTGCTGCAGCCAGCAGACAGCCTGTATGTCCAGGTTTCTTTTCTACAGCGCTGTCCCATTAAAAAAGATTTCATTAAAACGTGTACAAAAATGTGAGGGGTGGACTCACTTCTGTGGGATGCTGTATCTTGGTCCAGTGATGCAAGGTGGCGGCCATGCCTTGGTCAGCGACCTCTTTAAAAACCTGGTGTCAGTTCCTTTCAACGTGTTCAGCTGATGGACGACTTGTTAATCAAGGTCATTATTTAGCCATTTATGAAGACTTTTAACAGAGTCCTCTTACCTTTGCCCCAGTCATGCCGCAGGAATCCAGATGGAACCGCTCCTTTCTGAAGCTCGCTTCGCCCACTGGCAGAAACACACGTGTCCTCTGATGGCAAAAGGGTTGAGTGCAGACATTCGTGCTGCCACGAAGGATTTTCAAATGTGGCCCCTCGTCGCTTCTAATTGTCCCAACCCAACAAGCACGGAGCTCAGCATCAAGCTGGGAAGTGGTGAAAAGGAAGATAGGGGAAGTTTTTCTTCTTGCTTGAACAGCACGGAGCGCCGCAGCAGCAGCGTCTCAGTGATTGCGCAATAACGGACAGCGTGCTGCTGAGAGGTGGACACAAGGAGAAGACAGGGAAAATGATTAACAACCACCACCACATCAGACTTCTTATGAGTGGGCAGTCTGTACAATAAATTGTCTGAATATTAGGCGGTGTAATCCCCATCCGTGCATACGTCACTGCGTGGCTGCATCTCGTCACATTCAGTGTAAAAGCTGAAGTTGCTGCTAGTTAGCCTGCCGGTTAGCATGCATGTGTTTACTTATCGTTCCTCCGTCAAGTTAGCTCCGTAGCAACAAGGATACACAGGGAAATAAGGATAACTCATTCATTCATTCATTCATTCTTTCATAGATTCATTGTCTGTACCGCTCAGTCCAGTTCAGGGTGGTGGGGAAGCTGGAGTCTATCCCAGCAATTAGCAGGCGAGAGGCAGGACACATCCTGGACACGTCGCCGGTCCATCGCAGGCATTTTCTTGCCTACAGAAAAGCTGCTGAGCTTCAATTTCAAAGCAGAACACAGCTTTGCTTCAAAGCCGAACTGCTATGACGTCAGTGTTGAACGGGCCAATCGAAACGCTGCTCAGATCTCCGTCACTGACGAATGTAGTCACGTGATGAGAAATGGAACGTTAAAATCATGTAAATAGGCCTGCCAGACCACCTGTCAGCTGTCTGACTATTGTCAGACCCTGAGCGTGGCCTTGAGCTTGTCTGGAGGTTCTGGCAGGGATGGCAGCCCTGGTCCGCCGGTGGATGGTCGTCCCCCCCGGGGAGACATCATCCGCTGCCACCCAGCCAGATCTCCTGGAGGGACGGACGGTGGGGGGGAGGGGTCCCCCCTTTTATATAAAAAAAAAAAAAAACTTGTCTGGAGGTTCTGGCAGGGATGGCAGCCCTGGTCCGCCGGTGGATGGTCGTCCCCCCCCGGGGAGACATCATCCGCTGCCACCCAGCCAGATCTCCTGGAGGGACGGACGGTGGGGGGGAGGGGTCCCCCCTTTTATATATATAAAAAAAAAAAAAAACCTCCATCAGCTGACGGAGTCTGCTGCATGAACGTGCATGACATGACAACAGTCGGGACTGCACTTTTTATAAGAAGGATGTCATCAGGTCACAGCCCGTCTCTGGTTGCAATGGTTCACTTTGTAAGCATGGCCACCAAAAGTCATTTTAATTTAGGAGCCATTTTATGACACATGTACTCTGGTTAGTATGTGTGCGTGTAAATGAGTGTGTAAACATGGTATATTTATTTATTCATTCATTTGAAAAGCCTGCTGAATATGTGGCACGTGTGCAGCGGACGATGTCCTCCACCTTCCTTTGCAACTGTGCTTGGATGGGGTGGGTTGATGTTCTGACCATTTCTAACCGCTCTCAGCACTACTTCAACACGAACTGATATTGGGTGAAACGTTGACCTCCAGATAAGCTTAAAGAAGATTTCTGTGTGCGCAACATTGAACTTTACAAAAAGTAACACCTGTGTCACTTCACCTGCATGCAGTGAGAGGAGAGGAGTGGGATGACAAATTCACATCATCTATACCGTGGTCACTGATAGCTGGGCAAGTTCAGTTATTGTCTCATCGTTCCTTTACGGCCGTTACCATAGCGACACGTTAATCAGCTGCTTCAGATCAGATGATTTTTGACAGGTGAATGAGAGAAACACGCTGCTTGACAACAGTTGTTTGGCATCAAAACTATCGAGGCCGACATAAAATAGTTCCTATAGCCTATTTTAGCAAGTTCGGTAATAATAAAAAAGAAAAACAGAAATAAACATTTGTTATAAAATGTTTACTGTGTGGGACCAGGGTGATGACGACGCCCGCGTCGTGACGTGAAATGCAGCGCCTCGTTTAGTCCTGCACATTGGACTGTAGCCTATATTTGGTTGAAGGGAAGTCACGTCGTCATAACAGTTTAACAACACTAATAAAAAGGATCATTTATGGAATGATCACTTACTAGAGATTTCTTAAAAATAGACTTTAAAACATGAAGCTGTAAACATTTGAATGTAGGAAATGCATATAGAAATAAACGTTTCCCTTTAGCTAGGCTACATATATTTTTGAGTGTGTTTATCAACTTTTCATCCATTAAAAAGACGTTTTTATGGTATTTATATTGGCCCATACGGCATAAAAATAAATGATCATGCTCTCCTGATGCCGTTAGATGTCGGACAGACCACCGCGCGCGACCAAACAGCCGCTGTCACGTTGTACAATTTGACTTCGAAACATCTTCACTGACGCCGCAGCCGCATCTCTTCACGTCTGTTTCACATGCGCTTTTTATTTTCAGCAGCTACAGTACCAGGTGGGCTACAGGAGACACTTTTAAAAGGCGCGGGTCTTCTGAGGAGCGTGCGTGAGTCATGTCTGTCTCTAGGCAACCGCGACTGTCCAGCATCCAGGCGCAGAGGGGAGGAGGCTGCACCTGCGCAGATTCTGCACGACAACAACATCTTTCTTGGTTGTTGGACTTTTATTTACTTCATTATGTTTAGATTGAGTGTTGATGTGTGTGACTGACACGTGTAGGCTGCTGGAAAGTGATGAAACTACGGAACAAAGTGCGTCCCGTGTTGGTTCACTCCGCCCCGCAACGTGTTTCTGTCAATTAAAGGAGGATTCTGAATTTTACGGGACGGGTGGCAACCCCGATGAGAGCTGGTCCTGCTGCATGTAAGAAAATGAAGTAAGCTGTTCTAATGTACAAGGTGTGTGTACATTTACTGCGTTTGTAGCAATGTTTGTAGACTGGTGTGAGCATAGAATTAAAGAAGCCACCATGCATTTGCTCTCTTTCTTTATACTTTATTTTAGTCATCCTCAACCCACCTTGAGAAGGTTGAAGCCAAACAGCATTTCATTTTCAAAACAATCTCTTAACTTTTAACATACAACCATCTACGACACACAGGGCCACAGCAGGAGCCTGGGTCTTCTGAGCACCTTCCTTGGTGAGCTGAGTGGATTTCTCTCGTGGATGTAGGACAAGCCTTACCTCCATCTCTGACAGCATCCTCTCCATCAGGAAACTCTGGTCAGGCACCACCTCATCTCCTGGCTGGAGGACATGATAAGGATGACATGAGGACATGATGAGGAGGACATGAGGACAGGATGAGGACATGAGGACATGAGAAGGATGACAGGAGGAAAGGATGAGGAGGACATGAGGACATGAGAAGGATGACATGAGGACATGATGAGGATGACATGACGACAGGATGAGGACATGATGAGGACATGAGAAGGATGACATGAGGACATGAGGAGGACAACATGAGGACATGAGAAAGATGACATGAGGACATGAGGAAGACATGAGGACAGGATGAGGACATGAGGAGAAGGACATGAGAGGATGAAGACATGACAGTATGAGAATATTGACAGGAGGAAAGGATGAGGAGATGATGAGGAGGACATCAGGACAGGATAAAGACATGGATGTAGGACGAGTCTCACCCCCACCTCTGACAGCATCCTCTCCATCAGGAAACTCTGGTCAGGCACCACCTCATCTCCTGGCTGGAGAAAATGTACACGCTGTAACTTCTTTGTTATTTCCACGTCTGAAACGTTATTAAACAAATCCGTATACCTCGTGTCGCGTCGACATCTATCTCGAGCGTCCCGTATGATCGGCATACCGACCAGGAGAGGGGTGGCGGCTGAAGTGGAGATCTTTTAGCGTCGCGTCCGGACGGGATACATTCTCTGCGCTGCTCTCTGGGACATGCATCTCAGTGTCGTCTGCGAGGACTTTTCTCGCCGGCCGATACCGCGACTCCCCGTTTTGTGAGCCTCGTCCTACAGTGACAAATATGTTGACAAGAAGAAATCCACAAGATGATCATTTTCTGCACACACAAGAGAATCAGACCGCACCTGGCAGAACATACAGCGCAGCTTTTGGCTCAGGCTCTTGTCATTTCAGCTGATATTGCGGGGTGGGGAAGACAGACATAAAAAGAGCTTCTAGCCCCACATGTCAAGATTGACGTCCAACTGGACTCCAGAAGTCCACTGGTACCTTCCTGTGATGTCCTCTACTGCTCGGTTTAGTGCTTGTGTGGTTTTCACTCTCATATGGAAGTGGCTTTGGCTAAAGGCTTCTGCTAAATAGAACAGAATAGAATCTCCTTGGAGCAGCCAGGACGGATCAGTGTGGCGCTGAAGCTGCTCTCCAGAGAAAGCAGGGCGTCCTGCGCGACTCGTGGTCCAGCACGGACGTTAGTTTTGCCAGGACCCTCTTGTCACATACGAACCTCCTGCAGAGAGTCCAGAGAACAGCCCAAGACTGAGCCGGTCTTCCCGAGGACTCTGTCCAGCTTGCTCCCTCTCTGAGATCTGTGCTGGCCGGGAAGGTGGCTCAGTCTAAGGAGATGTGGAGCGCTTTGATGGCAGAATGAGCCACAAGTCTGAAGGTTAGTCTAGGTGTTTGAATGCAGCTGCGTGGGGGGGCAGGAACGGGTGCTTGCTCAAACCTAATGAAATGCAGATTAGGGTCGTTGAGCCACTCCAGGTCCCCCTCAGCCTGTGAGTGGGGCATTTTCATACCTGAGACAGTTTTCAGGCTTCTCCAAACCCCACTGATGTTCTGCTGCTCCTCCATCTTCCTCTCGTAACTGGCCTTCCCCTCTCTGACCTTTCTCCTCAGCTCCTTCTGTACGGTCGTCAGCTTCCTCCTTGTTCCCTGATCTGAAAGCTCTCTTCTTCTTCTTCTTCAGGAGAGCTTTAACCTCAGGGCTCATCCACAGCTTGTTTGTTGTTGTTAGCAAAGTGCTGGGAGGGAACAGCGTTCTCAAGACCGAAGTTTATCTATGCTGTGACGGCATTAATGTCCTCCACACGTGTCTGGCAGAGCTCTGTCCACACGGTGGCGTGGAAGCAGTCCAAAAGAGCCTCCTCGCTCTCAGCGGCCCGCCTCCTCGCCGTATGGGGGACCGCAGCCTGCCTGTGTCCAACACACAGGCGGGACATGTATAATATGGGGATCAGCTCTCCCTAGAGGAGCGAGGGGGGTCTGCAGAATAGGCCTCCTCGGTGTTGGCATAAAACAAGTCCAGTGATTTATCCTCCATGCTGGGACAGGTGAAGTACTGTGTGCACGTTGCCAGAGCAGATGATGGAGAGGCATGACAGAAGAGGAAGAGGGTCTGTGGCTGCTGTGTCTGCAGCCTGCTGGTGACGGCGAGCCAGTTGTCAGAGGATACGTCCGCTTCAGCAGACCGGCTCTTCCCTACTGAAAACAGTGCTCGCTCATCCTTAAATGGAATGTTTTAATTGAAAGAAATCCCAGTAAAAAAAAACCAAAAAAAAAAAACCACGCAGATTTGTGTACAAATTCGTATATAAGGCTCACATAGAAAACAGTGACAGGAGCAGCAGGCTGCAAAATAGTGCCAACACTCACCAATAAAGAAAGGAAACAGGTAAGAGCTGCTGCAGCCAGCAGACAGCCTGTATGTCCAGGTTTCTTTTCTACAGCGCTGTCCCATTAAAAAAGATTTCATTAAAACGTGTACAAAAATGTGAGGGGTGGACTCACTTCTGTGGGATGCTGTATCTTGGTCCAGTGATGCAAGGTGGCGGCCATGCCTTGGTCAGCGACCTCTTTAAAAACCTGGTGTCAGTTCCTTTCAACGTGTTCAGCTGATGGACGACTTGTTAATCAAGGTCATTATTTAGCCATTTATGAAGACTTTTAACAGAGTCCTCTTACCTTTGCCCCAGTCATGCCGCAGGAATCCAGATGGAACCGCTCCTTTCTGAAGCTCGCTTCGCCCACTGGCAGAAACACACGTGTCCTCTGATGGCAAAAGGGTTGAGTGCAGACATTCGTGCTGCCACGAAGGATTTTCAAATGTGGCCCCTCGTCGCGTCTAATTGTCCCAACCCAACAAGCACGGAGCTCAGCATCAAGCTGGGAAGTGGTGAAAAGTAAGATAGGGGAAGTTTTTCTTCTTGCTTGAACAGCACGGAGCGCCGCAGCAGCGTCTCAGTGATTGCGCAATAACGGACAGCGTGCTGCTGAGAGGTGGACACAAGGAGAAGACAGGGAAAATGATTAACAACCACCACCACATCAGACTTCTTATGAGTGGGCAGTCTGTACAATAAATTGTCTGAATATTAGGCGGTGTAATCCCCATCCTGCGTGGCTGCATCTCATCACATTCAGTGTAAAAGCTGAAGTTGCTGCTAGTTAGCCTGCCGGTTAGCATGCATGTGTTTACTTATCGTTCCTCCGTCAAGTTAGCTCCGTAGCAACAAGGATACACAGGGAAATAAGGATAACTCATTCATTCATTCATTCATTCATAGATTCATTGTCTGTACCGCTCAGTCCAGTTCAGGGTGGTGGGGAAGCTGGAGTCTATCCCAGCAATTAGCAGGCGAGAGGCAGGACACATCCTGGACACGTCGCCGGTCCATCGCAGGCATTTTCTTGCCTACAGAAAAGCTGCTGAGCTTCAATTTCAAAGCAGAACACAGCTTTGCTTCAAAGCCGAACTGCTATGACGTCAGTGTTGAACGGGCCAATCGAAACGCTGCTCAGATCTCCGTCACTGACGAATGTAGTCACGTGACGAGAAATGGAACGTTAAAATCATGTAAATAGGCCTGCCAGACCACCTGTCAGCTGTCTGACTATTGTCAGACCCTGAGCTTGGCCTTGAGCTTGTCTGGAGGTTCTGGCAGGGATGGCAGCCCTGGTCCGCCGGTGGATGGTCGTCCCCCCCGGGGAGACATCATCCGCTGCCACCCAGCCAGATCTCCTGGAGGGACGGACGGTGGGGGGGAGGGGTCCCCCCTTTTATATATAAAAAAAAAAAAAACTCCATCAGCTGACGGAGTCTGCTGCATGAACGTGCATGACCATGACAACAGTCGGGACTGCACTTTTTATAAGAAGGATGTCATCAGGTCACAGCCCGTCTCTGGTTGCAATGGTTCACTTTGTAAGCATGGCCACCAAAAGTCATTTTAATTTAGGAGCCATTTTATGACACATGTACTCTGGTTAGTATGTGTGCGTGTAAATGAGTGTGTAAACATGGTATATTTATTTATTCATTCATTTGAAAAGCCTGCTGAATATGTGGCACGTGTGCAGCGGACGATGTCCTCCACCTTCCTTTGCAACTGTGCTTGGATGGGGTGGGTTGATGTTCTGACCATTTCTAACCGCTTTCAGCACTACTTCAACACGAACTGATATTGGGTGAAACGTTGACCTCCAGATAAGCTTAAAGAAGATTTCTGTGTGCGCAACATTGAACTTTACAAAAAGTAACACCTGTGTCACTTCACCTGCATGCAGTGAGAGGAGTGGGATGACAAATTCACATCATCTATACCGTGGTCACTGATAGCTGGGCAAGTTCAGTTATTGTCTCATCGTTCCTTTACGGCCGTTACCATGGCGACACGTTAATCAGCTGCTTCAGATCAGATGATTTTTGACAGGTGAATGAGAGAAACACGCTGCTTGACAACAGTTGTTTGGCATCAAAACTATCGAGGCCGACATCAAATAGCTCCTATAGCCTACTTTAGAAAGTTCGGTAATAATAAAAAAGAAAAACAGAAATAAACATTTGTTATAAAATGTTTACTGTGTGGGACCAGGGTGATGACGACGCCTCGACGCCCGCGTCGTGACGTGAAATGCAGCGCCTCGTTTAGTCCTGCACATTGGACTGTAGCCTATATTTGGTTGAAGGGAAGTCACGTCGTCATAACAGTTTAACAACACTAATAAAAAGGATCATTTATGGAATGATCACTTACTAGAGATTTCTTAAAAATAGACTTTAAAACATGAAGCTGTAAACATTTGAATGTAGGAAATGCATATAGAAATAAACGTTTCCCTTTAGCTAGGCTACATATATTTTTGAGTGTGTTTATCAACTTTTCATCCATTAAAAAGACGTTTTTAATGGGTATATATGGTATTTATATTGGCCCATACGGCATAAAAATAAATGATCATGCTCTCCTGATGCCGTTAGATGTCGGACAGACCACCGCGCGCGACTAAACAGCCGCTGTCACGTTGTCCAATTTGACTTCGAAACATCTTCACTGACGCCGCAGCCGCATCTCTTCACGTCTGTTTCACATGCGCTTTTTATTTTCAGCAGCTACAGTACCAGGTGGGCTACAGGAGACACTTTTAAAAGGCGCGGGTCTTCTGAGGAGCGTGCGTGAGTCATGTCTGTCTCTAGGCAACCGCGACTGTCCAGCATCCAGGCGCAGAGGGGAGGAGGCTGCACCTGCGCAGATTCTGCACGACAACAACATCTTTCTTGGTTGTTGGACTTTTATTTACTTCATTATGTTTAGATTGAGTGTTGATGTGTGTGACTGACACGTGTAGGCTGCTGGAAAGTGATGAAACTACGGAACAAAGTGCGTCCCGTGTTGGTTCACTCCGCCCCGCAACGTGTTTCTGTCAATTAAAGGAGGATTCTGAATTTTACGGGACGGGTGGCAACCCCGATGAGAGCTGGTCCTGCTGCATGTAAGAAAATGAAGTAAGCTGTTCTAATGTACAAGGTGTGTGTACATTTACTGCGTTTGTAGCAATGTTTGTAGACTGGTGTGAGCATAGAATTAAAGAAGCCACCATGCATTTGCTCTCTTTCTTTATACTTTATTTTAGTCACCCTCAACCCACCTTGAGAAGGTTGAAGCCAAACAGCATTTCATTTTCAAAACAATCTCTTAACTGTTAACATACAACCATCTACGACACACAGGGCCACAGCAGGAGCCTGGGTCTTCTGAGCACCTTCCTTGGTGAGCTGAGTGGATTTCTCTCGTGGATGTAGGACAAGCCTTACCTCCATCTCTGACAGCATCCTCTCCATCAGGAAACTCTGGTCAGGCACCACCTCATCTCCTGGCTGGAGGACATGATAAGGATGACATGAGGACATGATGAGGAGGACATGAGGACAGGATGAGGACATGAGGACATGAGAAGGATGACAGGAGGAAAGGATGAGGAGGACATGAGGACATGAGAAGGATGACATGAGGACATGATGAGGATGACATGACGACAGGATGAGGACATGATGAGGACATGAGAAGGATGACATGAGGACATGAGGAGGACAACATGAGGACATGAGAAAGATGACATGAGGACATGAGGAAGACATGAGGACAGGATGAGGACATGAGGAGAAGGACATGAGAGGATGAAGACATGACAGTATGAGAATATTGACAGGAGGAAAGGATGAGGAGATGATGAGGAGGACATCAGGACAGGATAAAGACATGGATGTAGGACGAGTCTCACCCCCACCTCTGACAGCATCCTCTCCATCAGGAAACTCTGGTCAGGCACCACCTCATCTCCTGGCTGGAGAAAATGTACACGCTGTAACTTCTTTGTTATTTCCACGTCTGAAACGTTATTAAACAAATCCGTATACCTCGTGTCGCGTCGACATCTATCTCGAGCGTCCCGTATGATCGGCATACCGACCAGGAGAGGGGTGGCGGCTGAAGTGGAGATCTTTTAGCGTCGCGTCCGGACGGGATACATTCTCTGCGCTGCTCTCTGGGACATGCATCTCAGTGTCGTCTGCGAGGACTTTTCTCGCCGGCCGATACCGCGACTCCCCGTTTTGTGAGCCTCGTCCTACAGTGACAAATATGTTGACAAGAAGAAATCCACAAGATGATCATTTTCTGCACACACAAGAGAATCAGACCGCACCTGGCAGAACATACAGCGCAGCTTTTGGCTCAGGCTCTTGTCATTTCAGCTGATATTGCGGGGTGGGGAAGACAGACATAAAAAGAGCTTCTAGCCCCACATGTCAAGATTGACGTCCAACTGGACTCCAGAAGTCCACTGGTACCTTCCTGTGATGTCCTCTACTGCTCGGTTTAGTGCTTGTGTGGTTTTCACTCTCATATGGAAGTGGCTTTGGCTAAAGGCTTCTGCTAAATAGAACAGAATAGAATCTCCTTGGAGCAGCCAGGACGGATCAGTGTGGCGCTGAAGCTGCTCTCCAGAGAAAGCAGGGCGTCCTGCGCGACTCGTGGTCCAGCACGGACGTTAGTTTTGCCAGGACCCTCTTGTCACATACGAACCTCCTGCAGAGAGTCCAGAGAACAGCCCAAGACTGAGCCGGTCTTCCCGAGGACTCTGTCCAGCTTGCTCCCTCTCTGAGATCTGTGCTGGCCGGGAAGGTGGCTCAGTCTAAGGAGATGTGGAGCGCTTTGATGGCAGAATGAGCCACAAGTCTGAAGGTTAGTCTAGGTGTTTGAATGCAGCTGCGTGGGGGGGCAGGAACGGGTGCTTGCTCAAACCTAATGAAATGCAGATTAGGGTCGTTGAGCCACTCCAGGTCCCCCTCAGCCTGTGAGTGGGGCATTTTCATACCTGAGACAGTTTTCAGGCTTCTCCAAACCCCACTGATGTTCTGCTGCTCCTCCATCTTCCTCTCGTAACTGGCCTTCCCCTCTCTGACCTTTCTCCTCAGCTCCTTCTGTACGGTCGTCAGCTTCCTCCTTGTTCCCTGATCTGAAAGCTCTCTTCTTCTTCTTCTTCAGGAGAGCTTTAACCTCAGGGCTCATCCACAGCTTGTTTGTTGTTGTTAGCAAAGTGCTGGGAGGGAACAGCGTTCTCAAGACCGAAGTTTATCTATGCTGTGACGGCATTAATGTCCTCCACACGTGTCTGGCAGAGCTCTGTCCACACGGTGGCGTGGAAGCAGTCCAAAAGAGCCTCCTCGCTCTCAGCGGCCCGCCTCCTCGCCGTATGGGGGACCGCAGCCTGCCTGTGTCCAACACACAGGCGGGACATGTATAATATGGGGATCAGCTCTCCCTAGAGGAGCGAGGGGGGTCTGCAGAATAGGCCTCCTCGGTGTTGGCATAAAACAAGTCCAGTGATTTATCCTCCATGCTGGGACAGGTGAAGTACTGTGTGCACGTTGCCAGAGCAGATGATGGAGAGGCATGACAGAAGAGGAAGAGGGTCTGTGGCTGCTGTGTCTGCAGCCTGCTGGTGACGGCGAGCCAGTTGTCAGAGGATACGTCCGCTTCAGCAGACCGGCTCTTCCCTACTGAAAACAGTGCTCGCTCATCCTTAAATGGAATGTTTTAATTGAAAGAAATCCCAGTAAAAAAAAACCAAAAAAAAAAAACCACGCAGATTTGTGTACAAATTCGTATATAAGGCTCACATAGAAAACAGTGACAGGAGCAGCAGGCTGCAAAATAGTGCCAACACTCACCAATAAAGAAAGGAAACAGGTAAGAGCTGCTGCAGCCAGCAGACAGCCTGTATGTCCAGGTTTCTTTTCTACAGCGCTGTCCCATTAAAAAAGATTTCATTAAAACGTGTACAAAAATGTGAGGGGTGGACTCACTTCTGTGGGATGCTGTATCTTGGTCCAGTGATGCAAGGTGGCGGCCATGCCTTGGTCAGCGACCTCTTTAAAAACCTGGTGTCAGTTCCTTTCAACGTGTTCAGCTGATGGACGACTTGTTAATCAAGGTCATTATTTAGCCATTTATGAAGACTTTTAACAGAGTCCTCTTACCTTTGCCCCAGTCATGCCGCAGGAATCCAGATGGAACCGCTCCTTTCTGAAGCTCGCTTCGCCCACTGGCAGAAACACACGTGTCCTCTGATGGCAAAAGGGTTGAGTGCAGACATTCGTGCTGCCACGAAGGATTTTCAAATGTGGCCCCTCGTCGCGTCTAATTGTCCCAACCCAACAAGCACGGAGCTCAGCATCAAGCTGGGAAGTGGTGAAAAGTAAGATAGGGGAAGTTTTTCTTCTTGCTTGAACAGCACGGAGCGCCGCAGCAGCGTCTCAGTGATTGCGCAATAACGGACAGCGTGCTGCTGAGAGGTGGACACAAGGAGAAGACAGGGAAAATGATTAACAACCACCACCACATCAGACTTCTTATGAGTGGGCAGTCTGTACAATAAATTGTCTGAATATTAGGCGGTGTAATCCCCATCCTGCGTGGCTGCATCTCATCACATTCAGTGTAAAAGCTGAAGTTGCTGCTAGTTAGCCTGCCGGTTAGCATGCATGTGTTTACTTATCGTTCCTCCGTCAAGTTAGCTCCGTAGCAACAAGGATACACAGGGAAATAAGGATAACTCATTCATTCATTCATTCATTCATAGATTCATTGTCTGTACCGCTCAGTCCAGTTCAGGGTGGTGGGGAAGCTGGAGTCTATCCCAGCAATTAGCAGGCGAGAGGCAGGACACATCCTGGACACGTCGTCGGTCCATCGCAGGCATTTTCTTGCCTACAGAAAAGCTGCTGAGCTTCAATTTCAAAGCAGAACACAGCTTTGCTTCAAAGCCGAACTGCTATGACGTCAGTGTTGAACGGGCCAATCGAAACGCTGCTCAGATCTCCGTCACTGACGAATGTAGTCACGTGACGAGAAATGGAACGTTAAAATCATGTAAATAGGCCTGCCAGACCACCTGTCAGCTGTCTGACTATTGTCAGACCCTGAGCTTGGCCTTGAGCTTGTCTGGAGGTTCTGGCAGGGATGGCAGCCCTGGTCCGCCGGTGGATGGTCGTCCCCCCCGGGGAGACATCATCCGCTGCCACCCAGCCAGATCTCCTGGAGGGACGGACGGTGGGGGGGAGGGGTCCCCCCTTTTATATAAAAAAAAAAAAAACTTGTCTGGAGGTTCTGGCAGGGATGGCAGCCCTGGTCCGCCGCTGGATGGTCGTCCCCCCCGGGGAGACATCATCCGCTGCCACCCAGCCAGATCTCCTGGAGGGACGGACGGTGGGGGGGGGAGGGGTCCCCCCTTTTATATATTAAAAAAAAAAAAACTCCATCAGCTGACGGAGTCTGCTGCATGAACGTGCATGACCATGACAACAGTCGGGACTGCACTTTTTATAAGAAGGATGTCATCAGGTCACAGCCCGTCTCTGGTTGCAATGGTTCACTTTGTAAGCATGGCCACCAAAAGTCATTTTAATTTAGGAGCCATTTTATGACACATGTACTCTGGTTAGTATGTGTGCGTGTAAATGAGTGTGTAAACATGGTATATTTATTTATTCATTCATTTGAAAAGCCTGCTGAATATGTGGCACGTGTGCAGCGGACGATGTCCTCCACCTTCCTTTGCAACTGTGCTTGGATGGGGTGGGTTGATGTTCTGACCATTTCTAACCGCTCTCAGCACTACTTCAACACGAACTGATATTGGGTGAAACGTTGACCTCCAGATAAGCTTAAAGAAGATTTCTGTGTGCGCAACATTGAACTTTACAAAAAGTAACACCTGTGTCACTTCACCTGCATGCAGTGAGAGGAGAGGAGTGGGATGACAAATTCACATCATCTATACCGTGGTCACTGATAGCTGGGCAAGTTCAGTTATCGTCTCATCGTTCCTTTACGGCCGTTACCATAGCGACACGTTAGTCAGCTGCTTCAGATCAGGTGATTTTTGACAGGTGAATGAGAGAAACACGCTGCTTGACAACAGTTGTTTGGCATCAAAACTATCGAGGCCGACATAAAATAGCTCCTATAGCCTACTTTAGAAAGTTTGGTAATAATAAAAAAGAAAAACAGAAATAAACATTTGTTATAAAATGTTTACTGTGTGGGACCAGGGTGATGACGACGCCTCGACGCCCGCGTCGTGACGTGAAATGCAGCGCCTCGTTTAGTCCTGCACATTGGACTGTAGCCTATATTTGGTTGAAGGGAAGTCACGTCGTCATAACAGTTTAACAACACTAATAAAAAGGATCATTTATGGAATGATCACTTACTAGAGATTTCTTAAAAATACACTTTAAAACATGAAGCTGTAAACATTTGAATGTAGGAAATGCATATAGAAATAAACGTTTCCCTTTAGCTAGGCTACATATATTTTTGAGTGTGTTTATCAACTTTTCATCCATTAAAAAGACGTTTTTAATGGGTATATATGGTATTTATATTGGCCCATACGGCATAAAAATAAATGATCATGCTCTCCTGATGCCGTTAGATGTCGGACAGACCACCGCGCGCGACTGAACAGCCGCTGTCACGTTGTACAATTTGACTTCGAAACATCTTCACTGACGCCGCAGCCGCATCTCTTCACGTCTGTTTCACATGCGCTTTTTATTTTCAGCAGCTACAGTACCAGGTGGGCTACAGGAGACACTTTTAAAAGGCGCGGGTCTTCTGAGGAGCGTGCGTGAGTCATGTCTGTCTCTAGGCAACCGCGACTGTCCAGCATCCAGGCGCAGAGGGGAGGAGGCTGCACCTGCGCAGATTCTGCACGACAACAACATCTTTCTTGGTTGTTGGACTTTTATTTACTTCATTATGTTTAGATTGAGTGTTGATGTGTGTGACTGACACGTGTAGGCTGCTGGAAAGTGATGAAACTACGGAACAAAGTGCGTCCCGTGTTGGTTCACTCCGCCCCGCAACGTGTTTCTGTCAATTAAAGGAGGATTCTGAATTTTACGGGACAGGTGGCAACCCCGATGAGAGCTGGTCCTGCTGCATGTAAGAAAATGAAGTAAGCTGTTCTAATGTACAAGGTGTGTGTACATTTACTGCGTTTGTAGCAATGTTTGTAGACTGGTGTGAGCATAGAATTAAAGAAGCCACCATGCATTTGCTCTCTTTTTTATACTTTATTTTAGTCACCCTCAACCCACCTTGAGAAGGTTGAAGCCAAACAGCATTTCATTTTCAAAACAATCTCTTAACTGTTAACATACAACCATCTACGACACACAGGGCCACAGCAGGAGCCTGGGTCTTCTGAGCACCTTCCTTGGTGAGCTGAGTGGATTTCTCTCGTGGATGTAGGACAAGCCTTACCTCCATCTCTGACAGCATCCTCTCCATCAGGAAACTCTGGTCAGGCACCACCTCATCTCCTGGCTGGAGGACATGATAAGGATGACATGAGGACATGATGAGGAGGACATGAGGACAGGATGAGGACATCATGAGGACATGAGAAGGATGACATGACGACAGGATGAGGACATGATGAGGACATGAGAAGGATGACATCAGGATAGGACGAGGACAGGATGAGGACATGAGGACATGATAAGGATGACATGAGGACAGGATGATGACATGATGAGGAGGACATGAGAAGGACGACATGAGGACATGATGAGGACGACATGAGGAAAGGATGAGGAGGACATGAGAGGATGAAGACATGACAGTATGAGAATATTGACAGAGGAAAGGATGAGGAGATGATGAGGAGGACATCAGGACATGAGGACAGGATGACGACATGATGAGGACATGAGAAGGATGACAGGAGGGCAGGATGAGGACATGATGAGGAGGACATGAAGACAGGACGAGGACATGAGGAGGATGACGACATGATGAAGACATGAGGACAGGATGAGGACATGACGACAGAAGAAGGATGAAATCAGAACAGGATGACGACATGATGAGGAGGAGATGAGGAGGATGACATGAGGACAGGACGAGGACATGAGAAAGATGACATGAGGACATGAGGAGGACATGAGGACAGGATGAGGACATGATGAGGAGGACATAAGGACATGATGAGGAGGACATGAGGACAGGACGAGGACAGGATGAGGACATGATAAGGATGACATCAGGATAGGATGAGGACATGATAAGGAAGACATGAGGACAGGATGACGACGTGATGAGGACATGAGAAGGATGACATGAGAAGGATGAGATGAGGAAAGGATGAGGAGGACATCAGGACAGGATAAAGACATTGATGACAGAAGTACAGGATGAGGACATGAGGACAAGATAAGGATGACAGGAGGACATGATGAGGACATGAGAAGGATGAAATCAGGACATGAGAAGGATGACATGAGGACATGAGAAGGACGACATGAGGAGGATGACATGAGGACATGAGGAGGACAACATGAGGACATGAGGAAGACATGAGGACAGGATGAGGACATGAGGAGGACATGAGGACAGGATGAGGACATGATGAGAAGGACATGAGAGGATGAAGACATGACAGTATGAGAATATTGACAGAGGAAAGGATGAGGAGATGATGAGGAGGACATCAGGACAGGATAAAGACATGGATGTAGGACGAGTCTCACCCCCACCTCTGACAGCATCCTCTCCATCAGGAAACTCTGGTCAGGCACCACCTCATCTCCTGGCTGGAGAAAATGTACACGCTGTAACTTCTTTGTTATTTCCACGTCTGAAACGTTATTAAACAAATCCGTATACCTCGTGTCGCGTCGACATCTATCTCGAGCGTCCCGTATGATCGGCATACCGACCAGGAGAGGGGTGGCGGCTGAAGTGGAGATCTTTTAGCGTCGCGTCCGGACGGGATACATTCTCTGCGCTGCTCTCTGGGACATGCATCTCAGTGTCGTCTGCGAGGACTTTTCTCGCCGGCCGATACCGCGACTCCCCGTTTTGTGAGCCTCGTCCTACAGTGACAAATATGTTGACAAGAAGAAATCCACAAGATGATCATTTTCTGCACACACAAGAGAATCAGACCGCACCTGGCAGAACATACAGCGCAGCTTTTGGCTCAGGCTCTTGTCATTTCAGCTGATATTGCGGGGTGGGGAAGACAGACATAAAAAGAGCTTCTAGCGCCACATGTCAAGATTGACGTCCAACTGGACTCCAGAAGTCCACTGGTACCTTCCTGTGATGTCCTCTACTGCTCGGTTTAGTGCTTGTGTGGTTTTCCCTCTCATATGGAAGTGGCTTTGGCTAAAGGCTTCTGCTAAATAGAACAGAATAGAATCTCCTTGGAGCAGCCAGGACGGATCAGTGTGGCGCTGAAGCTGCTCTCCAGAGAAAGCAGGGCGTCCTGCGCGACTCGTGGTCCAGCACGGACGTTAGTTTTGCCAGGACCCTCTTGTCACATACGAACCTCCTGCAGAGAGTCCAGAGAACAGCCCAAGACAGAGCCGGTCTTCCCGAGGACTCTGTCCAGCTTGCTCCCTCTCTGAGATCTGTGCTGGCCGGGAAGGTGGCTCAGTCTAAGGAGATGTGGAGCGCTTTGATGGCAGAATGAGCCACAAGTCTGAAGGTTAGTCTAGGTGTTTGAATGCAGCTGCGTGGGGGGGGGCAGGAACGGGTGCTTGCTCAAACCTAATGAAATGCAGATTAGGGTCGTTGAGCCACTCCAGGTCCCCCTCAGCCTGTGAGTGGGGCATTTTCATACCTGAGACAGTTTTCAGGCTTCTCCAAACCCCACTGATGTTCTGCTGCTCCTCCATCTTCCTCTCGTAACTGGCCTTCCCCTCTCTGACCTTTCTCCTCAGCTCCTTCTGTACGGTCGTCAGCTTCCTCCTTGTTCCCTGATCTGAAAGCTCTCTTCTTCTTCTTCTTCTTCTTCAGGAGAGCTTTAACCTCAGGGCTCATCCACAGCTTGTTTGTTGTTGTTAGCAAAGTGCTGCGTCGTTGGGAGGGAACAGCGTTGTCAAGACCGAAGTTTATCTATGCTGTGACGGCATTAATGTCCTCCACACGTGTCTGGCAGAGCTCTGTCCACACGGTGGCGTGGAAGCAGTCCAAAAGAGCCTCCTCGCCGTATGGGGGACCGCAGCCTGCCTGTGTCCAACACACAGGCGGGACATGTATAATATGGGGATCAGCTCTCCCTAGAGGAGCGAGGGGGGTCTGCAGAATAGGCCTCCTCGGTGTTGGCATAAAACAAGTCCAGTGATTTATCCTCCATGCTGGGACAGGTGAAGTACTGTGTGCACGTTGCCAGAGCAGATGATGGAGAGGCATGACAGAAGAGGAAGAGGGTCTGTGGCTGCTGTGTCTGCAGCCTGCTGGTGACGGCGAGCCAGTTGTCAGAGGATACGTCCGCTTCAGCAGACCGGCTCTTCCCTACTGAAAACAGTGCTCGCTCATCCTTAAATGGAATGTTTTAATTGAAAGAAATCCCAGTAAAAAAAAAACAAAAAAAAAACACGCAGATTTGTGTACAAATACGTATATAAGGCTCACATAGAAAACAGTGACAGGAGCAGCAGGCTGCAAAATAGTGCCAACACTCACCAATAAAGAAAGGAAACAGGTAAGAGCTGCTGCAGCCAGCAGACAGCCTGTATGTCCAGGTTTCTTTTCTACAGCGCTGTCCCATTAAAAAAGATTTCATTAAAACGTGTACAAAAATGTGAGGGGTGGACTCACTTCTGTGGGATGCTGTATCTTGGTCCAGTGATGCAAGGTGGCGGCCATGCCTTGGTCAGCGACCTCTTTAAAAACCTGGTGTCAGTTCCTTTCAACGTGTTCAGCTGATGGACGACTTGTTAATCAAGGTCATTATTTAGCCATTTATGAAGACTTTTAACAGAGTCCTCTTACCTTTGCCCCAGTCATGCCGCAGGAATCCAGATGGAACCGCTCCTTTCTGAAGCTCGCTTCGCCCACTGGCAGAAACACACGTGTCCTCTGATGGCAAAAGGGTTGAGTGCAGACATTCGTGCTGCCACGAAGGATTTTCAAATGTGGCCCCTCGTCGCTTCTAATTGTCCCAACCCAACAAGCACGGAGCTCAGCATCAAGCTGGGAAGTGGTGAAAAGTAAGATAGGGGAAGTTTTTCTTCTTGCTTGAACAGCACGGAGCGCCGCAGCAGCAGCGTCTCAGTGATTGCGCAATAACGGACAGCGTGCTGCTGAGAGGTGGACACAAGGAGAAGACAGGGAAAATGATGAACAACAACCACCACATCAGACTTCTTATGAGTGGGCAGTCTGTACAATAAATTGTCTGAATATTAGGCGGTGTAATCCCCATCCTGCGTGGCTGCATCTCATCACATTCAGTGTAAAAGCTGAAGTTGCTGCTAGTTAGCCTGCCGGTTAGCATGCATGTGTTTACTTATCGTTCCTCCGTCAAGTTAGCTCCGTAGCAACAAGGATACACAGGGAAATAAGGATAACTCATTCATTCATTCATTCATTCATTCATAGATTCATTGTCTGTACCGCTCAGTCCAGTTCAGGGTGGTGGGGAAGCTGGAGTCTATCCAAGCAATTAGCAGGCGAGAGGCAGGACACATCCTGGACACGTCGCCGGTCCATCGCAGGCATTTTCTTGCCTACAGAAAAGCTGCTGAGCTTCAATTTCAAAGCAGAACACAGCTTTGCTTCAAAGCCGAACTGCTATGACGTCAGTGTTGAACGGGCCAATCGAAACGCTGCTCAGATCTCCGTCACTGACGAATGTAGTCACGTGACGAGAAATGGAACGTTAAAATCATGTAAATAGGCCTGCCAGACCACCTGTCAGCTGTCTGACTATTGTCAGACCCTGAGCGTGGCCTTGAGCTTGTCTGGAGGTTCTGGCAGGGATGGCAGCCCTGGTCCGCCGGTGGATGGTCGTCCCCCCCGGGGAGACATCATCCGCTGCCACCCAGCCAGATCTCCTGGAGGGACGGACGGTGGGGGGGAGGGGTCCCCCCTTTTATATAAAAAAAAAAAAAAACTTGTCTGGAGGTTCTGGCAGGGATGGCAGCCCTGGTCCGCCGGTGGATGGTCGTCCCCCCCGGGGAGACATCATCCGCTGCCACCCAGCCAGATCTCCTGGAGGGACGGACGGTGGGGGGGGGAGGGGTCCCCCCTTTTATATATTAAAAAAAAAAAAACTCCATCAGCTGACGGAGTCTGCTGCATGAACGTGCATGACCATGACAACAGTCGGGACTGCACTTTTTATAAGAAGGATGTCATCAGGTCACAGCCCGTCTCTGGTTGCAATGGTTCACTTTGTAAGCATGGCCACCAAAAGTCATTTTAATTTAGGAGCCATTTTATGACACATGTACTCTGGTTAGTATGTGTGCGTGTAAATGAGTGTGTAAACATGGTATATTTATTTATTCATTCATTTGAAAAGCCTGCTGAATATGTGGCACGTGTGCAGCGGACGATGTCCTCCACCTTCCTTTGCAACTGTGCTTGGATGGGGTGGGTTGATGTTCTGACCATTTCTAACCGCTCTCAGCACTACTTCAACACGAACTGATATTGGGTGAAACGTTGACCTCCAGATAAGCTTAAAGAAGATTTCTGTGTGCGCAACATTGAACTTTACAAAAAGTAACACCTGTGTCACTTCACCTGCATGCAGTGAGAGGAGAGGAGTGGGATGACAAATTCACATCATCTATACCGTGGTCACTGATAGCTGGGCAAGTTCAGTTATCGTCTCATCGTTCCTTTACGGCCGTTACCATAGCGACACGTTAGTCAGCTGCTTCAGATCAGGTGATTTTTGACAGGTGAATGAGAGAAACACGCTGCTTGACAACAGTTGTTTGGCATCAAAACTATCGAGGCCGACATAAAATAGCTCCTATAGCCTACTTTAGAAAGTTTGGTAATAATAAAAAAGAAAAACAGAAATAAACATTTGTTATAAAATGTTTACTGTGTGGGACCAGGGTGATGACGACGCCTCGACGCCCGCGTCGTGACGTGAAATGCAGCGCCTCGTTTAGTCCTGCACATTGGACTGTAGCCTATATTTGGTTGAAGGGAAGTCACGTCGTCATAACAGTTTAACAACACTAATAAAAAGGATCATTTATGGAATGATCACTTACTAGAGATTTCTTAAAAATACACTTTAAAACATGAAGCTGTAAACATTTGAATGTAGGAAATGCATATAGAAATAAACGTTTCCCTTTAGCTAGGCTACATATATTTTTGAGTGTGTTTATCAACTTTTCATCCATTAAAAAGACGTTTTTAATGGGTATATATGGTATTTATATTGGCCCATACGGCATAAAAATAAATGATCATGCTCTCCTGATGCCGTTAGATGTCGGACAGACCACCGCGCGCGACTGAACAGCCGCTGTCACGTTGTACAATTTGACTTCGAAACATCTTCACTGACGCCGCAGCCGCATCTCTTCACGTCTGTTTCACATGCGCTTTTTATTTTCAGCAGCTACAGTACCAGGTGGGCTACAGGAGACACTTTTAAAAGGCGCGGGTCTTCTGAGGAGCGTGCGTGAGTCATGTCTGTCTCTAGGCAACCGCGACTGTCCAGCATCCAGGCGCAGAGGGGAGGAGGCTGCACCTGCGCAGATTCTGCACGACAACATCTTTCTTGGTTGTTGGACTTTTATTTACTTCATTATGTTTAGATTGAGTGTTGATGTGTGTGACTGACACGTGTAGGCTGCTGGAAAGTGATGAAACTACGGAACAAAGTGCGTCCCGTGTTGGTTCACTCCGCCCCGCAACGTGTTTCTGTCAATTAAAGGAGGATTCTGAATTTTACGGGACAGGTGGCAACCCCGATGAGAGCTGGTCCTGCTGCATGTAAGAAAATGAAGTAAGCTGTTCTAATGTACAAGGTGTGTGTACATTTACTGCGTTTGTAGCAATGTTTGTAGACTGGTGTGAGCATAGAATTAAAGAAGCCACCATGCATTTGCTCTCTTTTTTATACTTTATTTTAGTCACCCTCAACCCACCTTGAGAAGGTTGAAGCCAAACAGCATTTCATTTTCAAAACAATCTCTTAACTGTTAACATACAACCATCTACGACACACAGGGCCACAGCAGGAGCCTGGGTCTTCTGAGCACCTTCCTTGGTGAGCTGAGTGGATTTCTCTCGTGGATGTAGGACAAGCCTTACCTCCATCTCTGACAGCATCCTCTCCATCAGGAAACTCTGGTCAGGCACCACCTCATCTCCTGGCTGGAGGACATGATAAGGATGACATGAGGACATGATGAGGAGGACATGAGGACAGGATGAGGACATGAGGACATGAGAAGGATGACAGGAGGAAAGGATGAGGAGGACATGAGGACATGAGAAGGATGACATGAGGACATGATGAGGATGACATGACGACAGGATGAGGACATGATGAGGACATGAGAAGGATGACATCAGGATAGGACGAGGAGGACATGAGAAGGATGACATCAGGATAGGACGAGGACAGGATGAGGACATGAGGACATGATAAGGATGACATGAGGACAGGATAAGGACATGATGAGGAGGACATGAGGACAGGATGAGGACATGAGGACAGAAGAAGGATGAAATCAGGACAGGATGATGACATGATGAGGAGGACATGAGGACAGGATGAGGACATGATGAGCAGGACATGAGAAGGACGACATGAGGACGACATGAGGACAGGATGAGGAGGACATGAGGACAGGATGAGTACAGCATGAGGAGGACATGAGAGGATGAAGACATGACAGTATGAGAATATTGACAGAGGAAAGGATGAGGAGATGATGAGGAGGACATCAGGACATGAGGACAGGATGACGACATGATGAGGACATGAGAAGGATGACAGGAGGGCAGGATGAGGACATGATGAGGAGGACATGAAGACAGGACGAGGACATGAGGAGGATGACAACATGATGAAGACATGAGGACAGGATGAGGACATGACGACAGAAGAAGGATGAAATCAGAACAGGATGACGACATGATGAGGAGGAGATGAGGAGGATGACATGAGGACAGGACGAGGACATGAGAAAGATGACATGAGGAGGACATGAGGACAGGATGAGGACATGATGAGGAGGACATGAGGACAGGATGAGGACATGAGGACATGATAAGGATGACATCAGGATAGGATGAGGACATGATAAGGAAGACATGAGGACAGGATGACGACGTGATGAGGACATGAGAAGGATGACATGAGAAGGATGAGATGAGGAAAGGATGAGGAGGACATCAGGACAGGATAAAGACATTGATGACAGAAGTACAGGATGAGGACATGAGGACAAGATAAGGATGACAGGAGGACATGATGAGGACATGAGAAGGATGAAATCAGGACATGAGAAGGATGACATGAGGACATGAGAATGATGACATGAGGACATGATGAGGAGATGAGAAGGACGACATGAGGAGGATGACATGAGGACATGAGGAGGACAACATGAGGACATGAGAAAGATGACATGAGGACATGAGGAAGACATGAGGACAGGATGAGGACATGAGGAGAAGGACATGAGAGGATGAAGACATGACAGTATGAGAATATTGACAGGAGGAAAGGATGAGGAAAGGATGAGGAGGACATCAGGACAGGATAAAGACATGGATGTAGGACGAGTCTCACCCCCACCTCTGACAGCATCCTCTCCATCAGGAAACTCTGGTCAGGCACCACCTCATCTCCTGGCTGGAGAAAATGTACACGCTGTAACTTCTTTGTTATTTCCACGTCTGAAACGTTATTAAACAAATCCGTATACCTCGTGTCGCGTCGACATCTATCTCGAGCGTCCCGTATGATCGGCATACCGACCAGGAGAGGGGTGGCGGCTGAAGTGGAGATCTTTTAGCGTCGCGTCCGGACGGGATACATTCTCTGCGCTGCTCTCTGGGACATGCATCTCAGTGTCGTCTGCGAGGACTTTTCTCGCCGGCCGATACCGCGACTCCCCGTTTTGTGAGCCTCGTCCTACAGTGACAAATATGTTGACAAGAAGAAATCCACAAGATGATCATTTTCTGCACACACAAGAGAATCAGACCGCACCTGGCAGAACATACAGCGCAGCTTTTGGCTCAGGCTCTTGTCATTTCAGCTGATATTGCGGGGTGGGGAAGACAGACATAAAAAGAGCTTCTAGCCCCACATGTCAAGATTGACGTCCAACTGGACTCCAGAAGTCCACTGGTACCTTCCTGTGATGTCCTCTACTGCTCGGTTTAGTGCTTGTGTGGTTTTCACTCTCATATGGAAGTGGCTTTGGCTAAAGGCTTCTGCTAAATAGAACAGAATAGAATCTCCTTGGAGCAGCCAGGACGGATCAGTGTGGCGCTGAAGCTGCTCTCCAGAGAAAGCAGGGCGTCCTGCGCGACTCGTGGTCCAGCACGGACGTTAGTTTTGCCAGGACCCTCTTGTCACATACGAACCTCCTGCAGAGAGTCCAGAGAACAGCCCAAGACTGAGCCGGTCTTCCCGAGGACTCTGTCCAGCTTGCTCCCTCTCTGAGATCTGTGCTGGCCGGGAAGGTGGCTCAGTCTAAGGAGATGTGGAGCGCTTTGATGGCAGAATGAGCCACAAGTCTGAAGGTTAGTCTAGGTGTTTGAATGCAGCTGCGTGGGGGGGCAGGAACGGGTGCTTGCTCAAACCTAATGAAATGCAGATTAGGGTCGTTGAGCCACTCCAGGTCCCCCTCAGCCTGTGAGTGGGGCATTTTCATACCTGAGACAGTTTTCAGGCTTCTCCAAACCCCACTGATGTTCTGCTGCTCCTCCATCTTCCTCTCGTAACTGGCCTTCCCCTCTCTGACCTTTCTCCTCAGCTCCTTCTGTACGGTCGTCAGCTTCCTCCTTGTTCCCTGATCTGAAAGCTCTCTTCTTCTTCTTCTTCTTCTTCTTCAGGAGAGCTTTAACCTCAGGGCTCATCCACAGCTTGTTTGTTGTTGTTAGCAAAGTGCTGGGAGGGAACAGCGTTGTCAAGACCGAAGTTTATCTATGCTGTGACGGCATTAATGTCCTCCACACGTGTCTGGCAGAGCTCTGTCCACACGGTGGCGTGGAAGCAGTCCAAAAGAGCCTCCTCGCCGTATGGGGGACCGCAGCCTGCCTGTGTCCAACACACAGGCGGGACATGTATAATATCAGCTCTCTCTAGAGGAGCGAGGGGGGTCTGCAGAATAGGCCTCCTCGGTGTTGGCATAAAACAAGTCCAGTGATTTATCCTCCATGCTGGGACAGGTGAAGTACTGTGTGCACGTTGCCAGAGCAGATGATGGAGAGGCATGACAGAAGAGGAAGAGGGTCTGTGGCTGCTGTGTCTGCAGCCTGCTGGTGACGGCGAGCCAGTTGTCAGAGGATACGTCCGCTTCAGCAGACCGGCTCTTCCCTACTGAAAACAGTGCTCGCTCATCCTTAAATGGAATGTTTTAATTGAAAGAAATCCCAGTAAAAAAAAAACAAAAAAAAAACACGCAGATTTGTGTACAAATACGTATATAAGGCTCACATAGAAAACAGTGACAGGAGCAGCAGGCTGCAAAATAGTGCCAACACTCACCAATAAAGAAAGGAAACAGGTAAGAGCTGCTGCAGCCAGCAGACAGCCTGTATGTCCAGGTTTCTTTTCTACAGCGCTGTCCCATTAAAAAAGATTTCATTAAAACGTGTACAAAAATGTGAGGGGTGGACTCACTTCTGTGGGATGCTGTATCTTGGTCCAGTGATGCAAGGTGGCGGCCATGCCTTGGTCAGCGACCTCTTTAAAAACCTGGTGTCAGTTCCTTTCAACGTGTTCAGCTGATGGACGACTTGTTAATCAAGGTCATTATTTAGCCATTTATGAAGACTTTTAACAGAGTCCTCTTACCTTTGCCCCAGTCATGCCGCAGGAATCCAGATGGAACCGCTCCTTTCTGAAGCTCGCTTCGCCCACTGGCAGAAACACACGTGTCCTCTGATGGCAAAAGGGTTGAGTGCAGACATTCGTGCTGCCACGAAGGATTTTCAAATGTGGCCCCTCGTCGCTTCTAATTGTCCCAACCCAACAAGCACGGAGCTCAGCATCAAGCTGGGAAGTGGTGAAAAGGAAGATAGGGGAAGTTTTTCTTCTTGCTTGAACAGCACGGAGCGCCGCAGCAGCAGCGTCTCAGTGATTGCGCAATAACGGACAGCGTGCTGCTGAGAGGTGGACACAAGGAGAAGACAGGGAAAATGATGAACAACAACCACCACATCAGACTTCTTATGAGTGGGCAGTCTGTACAATAAATTGTCTGAATATTAGGCGGTGTAATCCCCATCCTGCGTGGCTGCATCTCATCACATTCAGTGTAAAAGCTGAAGTTGCTGCTAGTTAGCCTGCCGGTTAGCATGCATGTGTTTACTTATCGTTCCTCCGTCAAGTTAGCTCCGTAGCAACAAGGATACACAGGGAAATAAGGATAACTCATTCATTCATTCATTCATTCATTCATAGATTCATTGTCTGTACCGCTCAGTCCAGTTCAGGGTGGTGGGGAAGCTGGAGTCTATCCAAGCAATTAGCAGGCGAGAGGCAGGACACATCCTGGACACGTCGCCGGTCCATCGCAGGCATTTTCTTGCCTACAGAAAAGCTGCTGAGCTTCAATTTCAAAGCAGAACACAGCTTTGCTTCAAAGCCGAACTGCTATGACGTCAGTGTTGAACGGGCCAATCGAAACGCTGCTCAGATCTCCGTCACTGACGAATGTAGTCACGTGACGAGAAATGGAACGTTAAAATCATGTAAATAGGCCTGCCAGACCACCTGTCAGCTGTCTGACTATTGTCAGACCCTGAGCGTGGCCTTGAGCTTGTCTGGAGGTTCTGGCAGGGATGGCAGCCCTGGTCCGCCGGTGGATGGTCGTCCCCCCCGGGGAGACATCATCCGCTGCCACCCAGCCAGATCTCCTGGAGGGACGGACGGTGGGGGGGAGGGGTCCCCCCTTTTATATATAAAAAAAAAAACTTGTCTGGAGGTTCTGGCAGGGATGGCAGCCCTGGTCCGCCGGTGGATGGTCGTCCCCCCCAGGGAGACATCATCCGCTGCCACCCAGCCAGATCTCCTGGAGGGACGGACGGTGGGGGGGAGGGGTCCCCCCTTTTATATATTTAAAAAAAAAAAACTCCATCAGCTGACGGAGTCTGCTGCATGAACGTGCATGACATGACAACAGTCGGGACTGCACTTTTTATAAGAAGGATGTCATCAGGTCACAGCCCGTCTCTGGTTGCAATGGTTCACTTTGTAAGCATGGCCACCAAAAGTCATTTTAATTTAGGAGCCATTTTATGACACATGTACTCTGGTTAGTATGTGTGCGTGTAAATGAGTGTGTAAACATGGTATATTTATTTATTCATTCATTTGAAAAGCCTGCTGAATATGTGGCACGTGTGCAGCGGACGATGTCCTCCACCTTCCTTTGCAACTGTGCTTGGATGGGGTGGGTTGATGTTCTGACCATTTCTAACCGCTTTCAGCACTACTTCAACACGAACTGATATTGGGTGAAACGTTGACCTCCAGATAAGCTTAAAGAAGATTTCTGTGTGCGCAACATTGAACTTTACAAAAAGTAACACCTGTGTCACTTCACCTGCATGCAGTGAGAGGAGAGGAGTGGGATGACAAATTCACATCATCTATACCGTGGTCACTGATAGCTGGGCAAGTTCAGTTATCGTCTCATCGTTCCTTTACGGCCGTTACCATAGCGACACGTTAATCAGCTGCTTCAGATCAGATGATTTTTGACAGGTGAATGAGAGAAACACGCTGCTTGACAACAGTTGTTTGGCATCAAAACTATCGAGGCCGACATAAAATAGCTCCTATAGCCTACTTTAGAAAGTTTGGTAATAATAAAAAAGAAAAACAGAAATAAACATTTGTTATAAAATGTTTACTGTGTGGGACCAGGGTGATGACGACGCCTCGACGCCCGCGTCGTGACGTGAAATGCAGCGCCTCGTTTAGTCCTGCACATTGGACTGTAGCCTGTATTTGGTTGAAGGGAAGTCACGTCGTCATAACAGTTTAACAACACTAATAAAAAGGATCATTTATGGAATGATCACTTACTAGCGATTTCTTAAAAATAGACTTTAAAACATGAAGCTGTAAACATTTGAATGTAGGAAATGCATATAGAAATAAACGTTTCCCTTTAGCTAGGCTACATATATTTTTGTGTGTGTTTATCAACTTTTCATCCATTAAAAAGACGTTTTTATGGTATTTATATTGGCCCATACGGCATAAAAATAAATGATCATGCTCTCCTGATGCCGTTAGATGTCGGACAGACCACCGCGCGCGACTAAACAGCCGCTGTCACGTTGTACAATTTGACTTCGAAACATCTTCACTGACGCCGCAGCCGCATCTCTTCACGTCTGTTTCACACGCGCTTTTTATTTTCAGCAGCTACAGTACCAGGTGGGCTACAGGAGACACTTTTAAAAGGCGCGGGTCTTCTGAGGAGCGTGCGTGAGTCATGTCTGTCTCTAGGCAACCGCGACTGTCCAGCATCCAGGCGCAGAGGGGAGGAGGCTGCACCTGCGCAGATTCTGCACGACAACAACATCTTTCTTGGTTGTTGGACTTTTATTTACTTCATTATGTTTAGATTGAGTGTTGATGTGTGTGACTGACACGTGTAGGCTGCTGGAAAGTGATGAAACTACGGAACAAAGTGCGTCCCGTGTTGGTTCACTCCGCCCCGCAACGTGTTTCTGTCAATTAAAGGAGGATTCTGAATTTTACGGGACGGGTGGCAACCCCGATGAGAGCTGGTCCTGCTGCATGTAAGAAAATGAAGTAAGCTGTTCTAATGTACAAGGTGTGTGTACATTTACTGCGTTTGTAGCAATGTTTGTAGACTGGTGTGAGCATAGAATTAAAGAAGCCACCATGCATTTGCTCTCTTTCTTTATACTTTATTTTAGTCACCCTCAACCCACCTTGAGAAGGTTGAAGCCAAACAGCATTTCATTTTCAAAACAATCTCTTAACTGTTAACATACAACCATCTACGACACACAGGGCCACAGCAGGAGCCTGGGTCTTCTGAGCACCTTCCTTGGTGAGCTGAGTGGATTTCTCTCGTGGATGTAGGACAAGCCGTACCTCCATCTCTGACAGCATCCTCTCCATCAGGAAACTCTGGTCAGGCACCACCTCATCTCCTGGCTGGAGGACATGATAAGGATGACATGAGGACATGATGAGGAGGACATGAGGACAGGATGAGGACATGAGAAGGATGACAGGAGGAAAGGATGAGGAGGACATGAGGACATGAGAAGGATGACATGAGGACATGATGAGGATGACATGACGACAGGATGAGGACATGATGAGGACATGAGAAGGATGACATCAGGATAGGACGAGGAGGACATGAGAAGGATGACATGACGACAGGATGAGGACATGAGAAGGATGACATCAGGATAGGACGAGGACAGGATGAGGACATGAGGACATGATAAGGATGACATGAGGACAGGATAAGGACATGATGAGGAGGACATGAGGACAGGATGAGGACATGAGGACAGAAGAAGGATGAAATCAGGACAGGATGATGACATGATGAGGAGGACATGAGGACAGGACGAGGACATGATGAGCAGGACATGAGAAGGACGACATGAGGACATGATGAGGACGACATGAGGACAGGATGAGGAGGACATGAGGACAGGATGAGTACAGCATGAGGAGGACATGAGAGGATGAAGACATGACAGTATGAGAATATTGACAGAGGAAAGGATGAGGAGATGATGAGGAGGACATCAGGACATGAGGACAGGATGAGGACATGATGAGGACATGAGAAGGATGACAGGAGGGCAGGATGAGGACATGATGAGGAGGACATGAAGACAGGACGAGGACATGAGGAGGATGACGACATGATGAAGACATGAGGACAGGATGAGGACATGACGACAGAAGAAGGATGAAATCAGAACAGGATGACGACATGATGAGGAGGAGATGAGGAGGATGACATGAGGACAGGACGAGGACATGAGAAAGATGACATGAGGAGGACATGAGGACAGGATGAGGACATGATGAGGAGGACATGAGGACAGGATGAGGACATGATAAGGATGACATCAGGATAGGATGAGGACATGATAAGGAAGACATGAGGACAGGATGACGACGGGATGAGGACATGAGAAGGATGACATGAGAAGGATGAGATGAGGAAAGGATGAGGAGGACATCAGGACAGGATAAAGACATTGATGACAGAAGTACAGGATGAGGACATGAGGACAAGATAAGGATGACAGGAGGACATGATGAGGACATGAGAAGGATGAAATCAGGACATGAGAAGGATGACATGAGGACATGAGAATGATGACATGAGGACATGATGAGGAGATGAGAAGGACGACATGAGGAGGATGACATGAGGACATGAGGAGGACGACATGAGGACATGAGAAAGATGACATGAGGACATGAGGAAGACATGAGGACAGGATGAGGACATGAGGAGAAGGACATGAGAGGATGAAGACATGACAGTATGAGAATATTGACAGGAGGAAAGGATGAGGAGATGATGAGGAGGACATCAGGACAGGATAAAGACATGGATGTAGGACGAGTCTCACCCCCACCTCTGACAGCATCCTCTCCATCAGGAAACTCTGGTCAGGCACCACCTCATCTCCTGGCTGGAGAAAATGTACACGCTGTAACTTCTTTGTTATTTCCACGTCTGAAACGTTATTAAACAAATCCGTATACCTCGTGTCGCGTCGACATCTATCTCGAGCGTCCCGTATGATCGGCATACCGACCAGGAGAGGGGTGGCGGCTGAAGTGGAGATCTTTTAGCGTCGCGTCCGGACGGGATACATTCTCTGCGCTGCTCTCTGGGACATGCATCTCAGTGTCGTCTGCGAGGACTTTTCTCGCCGGCCGATACCGCGACTCCCCGTTTTGTGAGCCTCGTCCTACACTGACAAATATGTTGACAAGAAGAAATCCACAAGATGATCATTTTCTGCACACACAAGAGAATCAGACCGCACCTGGCAGAACATACAGCGCAGCTTTTGGCTCAGGCTCTTGTCATTTCAGCTGATATTGCGGGGTGGGGAAGACAGACATAAAAAGAGCTTCTAGCCCCACATGTCAAGATTGACGTCCAACTGGACTCCAGAAGTCCACTGGTACCTTCCTGTGATGTCCTCTACTGCTCGGTTTAGTGCTTGTGTGGTTTTCCCTCTCATATGGAAGTGGCTTTGGCTAAAGGCTTCTGCTAAATAGAACAGAATAGAATCTCCTTGGAGCAGCCAGGACGGATCAGTGTGGCGCTGAAGCTGCTCTCCAGAGAAAGCAGGGCGTCCTGCGCGACTCGTGGTCCAGCACGGACGTTAGTTTTGCCAGGACCCTCTTGTCACATACGAACCTCCTGCAGAGAGTCCAGAGAACAGCCCAAGACTGAGCCGGTCTTCCCGAGGACTCTGTCCAGCTTGCTCCCTCTCTGAGATCTGTGCTGGCCGGGAAGGTGGCTCAGTCTAAGGAGATGTGGAGCGCTTTGATGGCAGAATGAGCCACAAGTCTGAAGGTTAGTCTAGGTGTTTGAATGCAGCTGCGTGGGGGGGCAGGAACGGGTGCTTGCTCAAACCTAATGAAATGCAGATTAGGGTCGTTGAGCCACTCCAGGTC
The DNA here is from genome assembly GCF_933228915.1 of Telmatherina bonti. Lineage (NCBI taxonomy): Eukaryota > Metazoa > Chordata > Actinopteri > Atheriniformes > Telmatherinidae > Telmatherina > Telmatherina bonti. Next base: position 11,615,973 of record NC_136628.1, on the reverse strand, counting down.
CCCCTCAGCCTGTGAGTGGGGCATTTTCATACCTGAGACAGTTTTCAGGCTTCTCCAAACCCCACTGATGTTCTGCTGCTCCTCCATCTTCCTCTCGTAACTGGCCTTCCCCTCTCTGACCTTTCTCCTCAGCTCCTTCTGTACGGTCGTCAGCTTCCTCCTTGTTGCCTGATCTGAAAGCTCTCTTCTTCTTCTTCTTCAGGAGAGCTTTAACCTCAGGGCTCATCCACAGCTTGTTTGTTGTTGTTAGCAAAGTGCTGGGAGGGAACAGCGTTGTCAAGACCGAAGTTTATCTATGCTGTGACGGCATTAATGTCCTCCACACGTGTCTGGCAGAGCTCTGTCCACACGGTGGCGTGGAAGCAGTCCAAAAGAGCCTCCTCGCTCTCAGCGGCCCGCCTCCTCGCCGTATGGGGGACCGCAGCCTGCCTGTGTCCAACACACAGGCGGGACATGTATAATATGGGGATCAGCTCTCCCTAGAGGAGCGAGGGGGGTCTGCAGAATAGGCCTCCTCGGTGTTGGCATAAAACAAGTCCAGTGATTTATCCTCCATGCTGGGACAGGTGAAGTACTGTGTGCACGTTGCCAGAGCAGATGATGGAGAGGCATGACAGAAGAGGAAGAGGGTCTGTGGCTGCTGTGTCTGCAGCCTGCTGGTGACGGCGAGCCAGTTGTCAGAGGATACGTCCGCTTCAGCAGACCGGCTCTTCCCTACTGAAAACAGTGCTCGCTCATCCTTAAATGGAATGTTTTAATTGAAAGAAATCCCAGTAAAAAAAAACCAAAAAAAAAAACCCACGCAGATTTGTGTACAAATACGTATATAAGGCTCACATAGAAAACAGTGACAGGAGCAGCAGGCTGCAAAATAGTGCCAACACTCACCAATAAAGAAAGGAAACAGGTAAGAGCAGCTGCAGCCAGCAGACAGCCTGTATGTCCAGGTTTCTTTTCTACAGCGCTGTCCCATTAAAAAAGATTTCATTAAAACGTGTACAAAAATGTGAGGGGTGGACTCACTTCTGTGGGATGCTGTATCTTGGTCCAGTGATGCAAGGTGGCGGCCATGCCTTGGTCAGCGACCTCTTTAAAAACCTGGTGTCAGTTCCTTTCAACGTGTTCAGCTGATGGACGACTTGTTAATCAAGGTCATTATTTAGCCATTTATGAAGACTTTTAACAGAGTCCTCTTACCTTTGCCCCAGTCATGCCGCAGGAATCCAGATGGAACCGCTCCTTTCTGAAGCTCGCTTCGCCCACTGGCAGATACACACGTGTCCTCTGATGGCAAAAGGGTTGAGTGCAGACATTCGTGCTGCCACGAAGGATTTTCAAATGTGGCCCCTCGTCGCTTCTAATTGTCCCAACCCAACAAGCACGGAGCTCAGCATCAAGCTGGGAAGTGGTGAAAAGTAAGATAGGGGAAGTTTTTCTTCTTGCTTGAACAGCACGGAGCGCCGCAGCAGCAGCGTCTCAGTGATTGCGCAATAACGGACAGCGTGCTGCTGAGAGGTGGACACAAGGAGAAGACAGGGAAAATGATGAACAACAACCACCACATCAGACTTCTTATGAGTGGGCAGTCTGTACAATAAATTGTCTGAATATTAGGCGGTGTAATCCCCATCCTGCGTGGCTGCATCTCATCACATTCAGTGTAAAAGCTGAAGTTGCTGCTAGTTAGCCTGCCGGTTAGCATGCATGTGTTTACTTATCGTTCCTCCGTCAAGTTAGCTCCGTAGCAACAAGGATACACAGGGAAATAAGGATAAGTCATTCATTCATTCATTCATTCATAGATTCATTGTCTGTACCGCTCAGTCCAGTTCAGGGTGGTGGGGAAGCTGGAGTCTATCCCAGCAATTAGCAGGCGAGAGGCAGGACACATCCTGGACACGTCGCCGGTCCATCGCAGGCATTTTCTTGCCTACAGAAAAGCTGCTGAGCTTCAATTTCAAAGCAGAACACAGCTTTGCTTCAAAGCCGAACTGCTATGACGTCAGTGTTGAACGGGCCAATCGAAACGCTGCTCAGATCTCCGTCACTGACGAATGTAGTCACGTGACGAGAAATGGAACGTTAAAATCATGTAAATAGGCCTGCCAGACCACCTGTCAGCTGTCTGACTATTGTCAGACCCTGAGCGTGGCCTTGAGCTTGTCTGGAGGTTCTGGCAGGGGTGGCAGCCCTGGTCCGCCGGTGGATGGTCGTCCCCCCCGGGGAGACATCATCCGCTGCCACCCAGCCAGATCTCCTGGAGGGACGGACGGTGGGGGGGAGGGGTCCCCCCTTTTATTTAAAAAAAAAAAAAAAACCAAAAAAAAAAAACTCCATCAGCTGACGGAGTCTGCTGCATGAACGTGCATGACCATGACAACAGTCGGGACTGCACTTTTTATAAGAAGGATGTCATCAGGTCACAGCCCGTCTCTGGTTGCAATGGTTCACTTTGTAAGCATGGCCACCAAAAGTCATTTTAATTTAGGAGCCATTTTATGACACATGTACTCTGGTTAGTATGTGTGCGTGTAAATGAGTGTGTAAACATGGTATATTTATTTATTCATTCATTTGAAAAGCCTGCTGAATATGTGGCACGTGTGCAGCGGACGATGTCCTCCACCTTCCTTTGCAACTGTGCTTGGATGGGGTGGGTTGATGTTCTGACCATTTCTAACCGCTCTCAGCACTACTTCAACACGAACTGATATTGGGTGAAACGTTGACCTCCAGATAAGCTTAAAGAAGATTTCTGTGTGCGCAACATTGAACTTTACAAAAAGTAACACCTGTGTCACTTCACCTGCATGCAGTGAGAGGAGTGGGATGACAAATTCACATCATCTATACCGTGGTCACTGATAGCTGGGCAAGTTCAGTTATCGTCTCATCGTTCCTTTACGGCCGTTACCATAGCGACACGTTAATCAGCTGCTTCAGATCAGATGATTTTTGACAGGTGAATGAGAGAAACACGCTGCTTGACAACAGTTGTTTGGCATCAAAACTATCGAGGCCGACATAAAATAGCTCCTATAGCCTACTTTAGAAAGTTCGGTAATAATAAAAAAGAAAAACATAAATAAACATTTGTTATAAAATGTTTACTGTGTGGGACCAGGGTGATGACGACGCCTCGACGCCCGCGTCGTGACGTGAAATGCAGCGCCTCGTTTAGTCCTGCACATTGGACTGTAGCCTATATTTGGTTGAAGGGAAGTCACGTCGTCATAACAGTTTAACAACACTAATAAAAAGGATCATTTATGGAATGATCACTTACTAGAGATTTCTTAAAAATAGACTTTAAAACATGAAGCTGTAAACATTTGAATGTAGGAAATGCATATAGAAATAAACGTTTCCCTTTAGCTAGGCTACATATATATTTTGAGTGTGTTTATCAACTTTTCATCCATTAAAAAGACGTTTTTATGGTATTTATATTGGCCCATACGGCATAAAAATAAATGATCATGCTCTCCTGATGCCGTTAGATGTCGGACAGACCACCGCGCGCGACTAAACAGCCGCTGTCACGTTGTACAATTTGACTTCGAAACATCTTCACTGACGCCGCAGCCGCATCTCTTCACGTCTGTTTCACATGCGCTTTTTATTTTCAGCAGCTACAGTACCAGGTGGGCTACAGGAGACACTTTTAAAAGGCGCGGGTCTTCTGAGGAGCGTGCGTGAGTCATGTCTGTCTCTAGGCAACCGCGACTGTCCAGCATCCAGGCGCAGAGGGGAGGAGGCTGCACCTGCGCAGATTCTGCACGACAACAACATCTTTCTTGGTTGTTGGACTTTTATTTACTTCATTATGTTTAGATTGAGTGTTGATGTGTGTGACTGACACGTGTAGGCTGCTGGAAAGTGATGAAACTACGGAACAAAGTGCGTCCCGTGTTGGTTCACTCCGCCCCGCAACGTGTTTCTGTCAATTAAAGGAGGATTCTGAATTTTACGGGACGGGTGGCAACCCCGATGAGAGCTGGTCCTGCTGCATGTAAGAAAATGAAGTAAGCTGTTCTAATGTACAAGGTGTGTGTACATTTACTGCGTTTGTAGCAATGTTTGTAGACTGGTGTGAGCATAGAATTAAAGAAGCCACCATGCATTTGCTCTCTTTCTTTATACTTTATTTTAGTCACCCTCAACCCACCTTGAGAAGGTTGAAGCCAAACAGCATTTCATTTTCAAAACAATCTCTTAACTGTTAACATACAACCATCTACGACACACAGGGCCACAGCAGGAGCCTGGGTCTTCTGAGCACCTTCCTTGGTGAGCTGAGTGGATTTCTCTCGTGGATGTAGGACAAGCCTTACCTCCATCTCTGACAGCATCCTCTCCATCAGGAAACTCTGGTCAGGCACCACCTCATCTCCTGGCTGGAGGACATGATAAGGATGACATGAGGACATGATGAGGAGGACATGAGGACAGGATGAGGACATGAGGACATGAGAAGGATGACAGGAGGAAAGGATGAGGAGGACATGAGGACATGAGAAGGATGACATGAGGACATGATGAGGATGACATGACGACAGGATGAGGACATGATGAGGACATGAGAAGGATGACATCAGGATGGGACGAGGAGGACATGAGAAGGATGACATGACGACAGGATGAGGACATGAGAAGGATGACATCAGGATAGGACGAGGACAGGATGAGGACATGAGGACATGATAAGGATGACATGAGGACAGGATAAGGACATGATGAGGAGGACATGAGGACAGGATGAGGACATGAGGACATGATAAGGATGACATGAGGACAGGATAAGGACATGATGAGGAGGACATGAGGACAGGATGAGGACATGAGGACAGAAGAAGGATGAAATCAGGACAGGATGATGACATGATGAGGAGGACATGAGGACAGGACGAGGACATGATGAGCAGGACATGAGAAGGACGACATGAGGACATGATGAGGACGACATGAGGACAGGATGAGGAGGACATGAGGACAGGATGAGTACAGCATGAGGAGGACATGAGAGGATGAAGACATGACAGTATGAGAATATTGACAGAGGAAAGGATGAGGAGATGATGAGGAGGACATCAGGACATGAGGACAGGATGACGACATGATGAGGACATGAGAAGGATGACAGGAGGGCAGGATGAGGACATGATGAGGAGGACATGAAGACAGGACGAGGACATGAGGAGGATGACGACATGATGAAGACATGAGGACAGGATGAGGACATGACGACAGAAGAAGGATGAAATCAGAACAGGATGACGACATGATGAGGAGGAGATGAGGAGGATGACATGAGGACAGGACGAGGACATGAGAAAGATGACATGAGGACATGATGAGGAGGACATGAGGACAGGATGAGGACATGAGGACATGATAAGGATGACATCAGGATAGGATGAGGACATGATAAGGAAGACATGAGGACAGGATGACGACGTGATGAGGACATGAGAAGGATGACATGAGAAGGATGAGATGAGGAAAGGATGAGGAGGACATCAGGACAGGATAAAGACATTGATGACAGAAGTACAGGATGAGGACATGAGGACAAGATAAGGATGACAGGAGGACATGATGAGGACATGAGAAGGATGAAATCAGGACATGAGAAGGATGACATGAGGACATGAGAATGATGACATGAGGACATGATGAGGAGATGAGAAGGACGACATGAGGAGGATGACATGAGGACATGAGGAGGACAACATGAGGACATGAGAAAGATGACATGAGGACATGAGGAAGACATGAGGACAGGATGAGGACATGAGGAGAAGGACATGAGAGGATGAAGACATGACAGTATGAGAATATTGACAGGAGGAAAGGATGAGGAGATGATGAGGAGGACATCAGGACAGGATAAAGACATGGATGTAGGACGAGTCTCACCCCCACCTCTGACAGCATCCTCTCCATCAGGAAACTCTGGTCAGGCACCACCTCATCTCCTGGCTGGAGAAAATGTACACGCTGTAACTTCTTTGTTATTTCCACGTCTGAAACGTTATTAAACAAATCCGTATACCTCGTGTCGCGTCGACATCTATCTCGAGCGTCCCGTATGATCGGCATACCGACCAGGAGAGGGGTGGCGGCTGAAGTGGAGATCTTTTAGCGTCGCGTCCGGACGGGATACATTCTCTGCGCTGCTCTCTGGGACATGCATCTCAGTGTCGTCTGCGAGGACTTTTCTCGCCGGCCGATACCGCGACTCCCCGTTTTGTGAGCCTCGTCCTACAGTGACAAATATGTTGACAAGAAGAAATCCACAAGATGATCATTTTCTGCACACACAAGAGAATCAGACCGCACCTGGCAGAACATACAGCGCAGCTTTTGGCTCAGGCTCTTGTCATTTCAGCTGATATTGCGGGGTGGGGAAGACAGACATAAAAAGAGCTTCTAGCCCCACATGTCAAGATTGACGTCCAACTGGACTCCAGAAGTCCACTGGTACCTTCCTGTGATGTCCTCTACTGCTCGGTTTAGTGCTTGTGTGGTTTTCACTCTCATATCTAAGTGGCTTTGGCTAAAGGCTTCTGCTAAATAGAACAGAATAGAATCTCCTTGGAGCAGCCAGGACGGATCAGTGTGGCGCTGAAGCTGCTCTCCAGAGAAAGCAGGGCGTCCTGCGCGACTCGTGGTCCAGCACGGACGTTAGTTTTGCCAGGACCCTCTTGTCACATACGAACCTCCTGCAGAGAGTCCAGAGAACAGCCCAAGACTGAGCCGGTCTTCCCGAGGACTCTGTCCAGCTTGCTCCCTCTCTGAGATCTGTGCTGGCCGGGAAGGTGGCTCAGTCTAAGGAGATGTGGAGCGCTTTGATGGCAGAATGAGCCACAAGTCTGAAGGTTAGTCTAGGTGTTTGAATGCAGCTGCGTGGGGGGGCAGGAACGGGTGCTTGCTCAAACCTAATGAAATGCAGATTAGGGTCGTTGAGCCACTCCAGGTCCCCCTCAGCCTGTGAGTGGGGCATTTTCATACCTGAGACAGTTTTCAGGCTTCTCCAAACCCCACTGATGTTCTGCTGCTCCTCCATCTTCCTCTCGTAACTGGCCTTCCCCTCTCTGACCTTTCTCCTCAGCTCCTTCTGTACGGTCGTCAGCTTCCTCCTTGTTCCCTGATCTGAAAGCTCTCTTCTTCTTCTTCTTCTTCTTCTTCAGGAGAGCTTTAACCTCAGGGCTCATCCACAGCTTGTTTGTTGTTGTTAGCAAAGTGCTGCGTCGCTGGGAGGGAACAGCGTTCTCAAGACCGAAGTTTATCTATGCTGTGACGGCATTAATGTCCTCCACACGTGTCTGGCAGAGCTCTGTCCACACGGTGGCGTGGAAGCAGTCCAAAAGAGCCTCCTCGCTCTCAGCGGCCCGCCTCCTCGCCGTATGGGGGACCGCAGCCTGCCTGTGTCCAACACACAGGCGGGACATGTATAATATGGGGATCAGCTCTCCCTAGAGGAGCGAGGGGGGTCTGCAGAATAGGCCTCCTCGGTGTTGGCATAAAACAAGTCCAGTGATTTATCCTCCATGCTGGGACAGGTGAAGTACTGTGTGCACGTTGCCAGAGCAGATGATGGAGAGGCATGACAGAAGAGGAAGAGGGTCTGTGGCTGCTGTGTCTGCAGCCTGCTGGTGACGGCGAGCCAGTTGTCAGAGGATACGTCCGCTTCAGCAGACCGGCTCTTCCCTACTGAAAACAGTGCTCGCTCATCCTTAAATGGAATGTTTTAATTGAAAGAAATCCCAGTGAAAAAAAAAAAAAAAAAAACCACACGCAGATTTGTGTACAAATACGTATATAAGGCTCACATAGAAAACAGTGACAGGAGCAGCAGGCTGCAAAATAGTGCCAACACTCACCAATAAAGAAAGGAAACAGGTAAGAGCTGCTGCAGCCAGCAGACAGCCTGTATGTCCAGGTTTCTTTTCTACAGCGCTGTCCCATTAAAAAAGATTTCATTAAAACGTGTACAAAAATGTGAGGGGTGGACTCACTTCTGTGGGATGCTGTATCTTGGTCCAGTGACCATGCCTTGGTCAGCGACCTCTTTAAAAACCTGGTGTCAGTTCCTTTCAACGTGTTCAGCTGATGGACGACTTGTTAATCAAGGTCATTATTTAGCCATTTATGAAGACTTTTAACAGAGTCCTCTTACCTTTGCCCCAGTCATGCCGCAGGAATCCAGATGGAACCGCTCCTTTCTGAAGCTCGCTTCGCCCACTGGCAGAAACACACGTGTCCTCTGATGGCAAAAGGGTTGAGTGCAGACATTCGTGCCGAAGGATTTTCAAATGTGGCCCCTCGTCGCTTCTAATTGTCCCAACCCAACAAGCACGGAGCTCAGCATCAAGCTGGGAAGTGGTGAAAAGTAAGATAGGGGAAGTTTTTCTTCTTGCTTGAACAGCACGGAGCGCCGCAGCAGCAGCGTCTCAGTGATTGCGCAATAACGGACAGCGTGCTGCTGAGAGGTGGACACAAGGAGAAGACAGGGAAAATGATGAACAACAACCACCACATCAGACTTCTTATAAGTGGGCAGTCTGTACAATAAATTGTCTGAATATTAGGCGGTGTAATCCCCATCCTGCGTGGCTGCATCTCATCACATTCAGTGTAAAAGCTGAAGTTGCTGCTAGTTAGCCTGCCGGTTAGCATGCATGTGTTTACTTATCGTTCCTCCGTCAAGTTAGCTCCGTAGCAACAAGGATACACAGGGAAATAAGGATAACTCATTCATTCATTCATTCATTCATAGATTCATTGTCTGTACCGCTCAGTCCAGTTCAGGGTGGTGGGGAAGCTGGAGTCTATCCCAGCAATTAGCAGGCGAGAGGCAGGACACATCCTGGACACGTCGCCGGTCCATCGCAGGCATTTTCTTGCCTACAGAAAAGCTGCTGAGCTTCAATTTCAAAGCAGAACACAGCTTTGCTTCAAAGCCGAACTGCTATGACGTCAGTGTTGAACGGGCCAATCGAAACGCTGCTCAGATCTCCGTCACTGACGAATGTAGTCACGTGACGAGAAATGGAACGTTAAAATCATGTAAATAGGCCTGCCAGACCACCTGTCAGCTGTCTGACTATTGTCAGACCCTGAGCGTGGCCTTGAGCTTGTCTGGAGGTTCTGGCAGGGATGGCAGCCCTGGTCCGCCGGTGGATGGTCGTCCCCCCCGGGGAGACATCATCCGCAGCCACCCAGCCAGATCTCCTGGAGGGACGGACGGTGGGGGGGAGGGGTCCCCCCTTTTCTATAAAAAAAAAAAAAAACTTGTCTGGAGGTTCTGGCAGGGATGGCAGCCCTGGTCCGCCGGTGGATGGTCGTCCCCCCCGGGGAGACATCATCCGCTGCCACCCAGCCAGATCTCCTGGAGGGACGGACGGTGGGGGGGAGGGGTCCCCCCTTTTATATATATTTTAAAAAAAAAACTCCATCAGCTGACGGAGTCTGCTGCATGAACGTGCATGACCATGACAACAGTCGGGACTGCACTTTTTATAAGAAGGATGTCATCAGGTCACAGCCCGTCTCTGGTTGCAATGGTTCACTTTGTAAGCATGGCCACCAAAAGTCATTTTAATTTAGGAGCCATTTTATGACACATGTACTCTGGTTAGTATGTGTGCGTGTAAATGAGTGTGTAAACATGGTATATTTATTTATTCATTCATTTGAAAAGCCTGCTGAATATGTGGCACGTGTGCAGCGGACGATGTCCTCCACCTTCCTTTGCAACTGTGCTTGGATGGGGTGGGTTGATGTTCTGACCATTTCTAACCGCTCTCAGCACTACTTCAACACGAACTGATATTGGGTGAAACGTTGACCTCCAGATAAGCTTAAAGAAGATTTCTGTGTGCGCAACATTGAACTTTACAAAAAGTAACACCTGTGTCACTTCACCTGCATGCAGTGAGAGGAGAGGAGTGGGATGACAAATTCACATCATCTATACCGTGGTCACTGATAGCTGGGCAAGTTCAGTTATCGTCTCATCGTTCCTTTACGGCCGTTACCATAGCGACACGTTAATCAGCTGCTTCAGATCAGATGATTTTTGACAGGTGAATGAGAGAAACACGCTGCTTGACAACAGTTGTTTGGCATCAAAACTATCGAGGCCGACATAAAATAGCTCCTATAGCCTACTTTAGAAAGTTCGGTAATAATAAAAAAGAAAAACAGAAATAAACATTTGTTATAAAATGTTTACTGTGTGGGACCAGGGTGATGACGACGCCTCGACGCCCGCGTCGTGACGTGAAATGCAGCGCCTCGTTTAGTCCTGCACATTGGACTGTAGCCTATATTTGGTTGAAGGGAAGTCACGTCGTCATAACAGTTTAACAACACTAATAAAAAGGATCATTTATGGAATGATCACTTACTAGAGATTTCTTAAAAATAGACTTTAAAACATGAAGCTGTAAACATTTGAATGTAGGAAATGCATATAGAAATAAACGTTTCCCTTTAGCTAGGCTACATATATTTTTGAGTGTGTTTATCAACTTTTCATCCATTAAAAAGACGTTTTTATGGTATTTATATTGGCCCATACGGCATAAAAATAAATGATCATGCTCTCCTGATGCCGTTAGATGTCGGACAGACCACCGCGCGCGACTAAACAGCCGCTGTCACGTTGTACAATTTGACTTCGAAACATCTTCACTGACGCCGCAGCCGCATCTCTTCACGTCTGTTTCACATGCGCTTTTTATTTTCAGCAGCTACAGTACCAGGTGGGCTACAGGAGACACTTTTAAAAGGCGCGGGTCTTCTGAGGAGCGTGCGTGAGTCATGTCTGTCTCTAGGCAACCGCGACTGTCCAGCATCCAGGCGCAGAGGGGAGGAGGCTGCACCTGCGCAGATTCTGCACGACAACAACATCTTTCTTGGTTGTTGGACTTTTATTTACTTCATTATGTTTAGATTGAGTGTTGATGTGTGTGACTGACACGTGTAGGCTGCTGGAAAGTGATGAAACTACGGAACAAAGTGCGTCCCGTGTTGGTTCACTCCGCCCCGCAACGTGTTTCTGTCAATTAAAGGAGGATTCTGAATTTTACGGGACGGGTGGCAACCCCGATGAGAGCTGGTCCTGCTGCATGTAAGAAAATGAAGTAAGCTGTTCTAATGTACAAGGTGTGTGTACATTTACTGCGTTTGTAGCAATGTTTGTAGACTGGTGTGAGCATAGAATTAAAGAAGCCACCATGCATTTGCTCTCTTTCTTTATACTTTATTTTAGTCACCCTCAACCCACCTTGAGAAGGTTGAAGCCAAACAGCATTTCATTTTCAAAACAATCTCTTAACTGTTAACATACAACCATCTACGACACACAGGGCCACAGCAGGAGCCTGGGTCTTCTGAGCACCTTCCTTGGTGAGCTGAGTGGATTTCTCTCGTGGATGTAGGACAAGCCTTACCTCCATCTCTGACAGCATCCTCTCCATCAGGAAACTCTGGTCAGGCACCACCTCATCTCCTGGCTGGAGGACATGATAAGGATGACATGAGGACATGATGAGGAGGACATGAGGACAGGATGAGGACATGAGGACATGAGAAGGATGACAGGAGGAAAGGATGAGGATGACATGACGACAGGATGAGGACATGATGAGGACATGAGAAGGATGACATCAGGATGGGACGAGGAGGACATGAGAAGGATGACATGACGACAGGATGAGGACATGAGAAGGATGACATCAGGATAGGACGAGGACAGGATGAGGACATGAGGACATGATAAGGATGACATGAGGACAGGATAAGGACATGATGAGGAGGACATGAGGACAGGATGAGGACATGAGGACAGAAGAAGGATGAAATCAGGATGGGACGAGGAGGACATGAGAAGGATGACATGACGACAGGATGAGGACATGAGAAGGATGACATCAGGATAGGACGAGGACAGGATGAGGACATGAGGACATGATAAGGATGACATGAGGACAGGATGATGACATGATGAGGAGGACATGAGGACAGGACGAGGACATGATGAGCAGGACATGAGAAGGACGACATGAGGACATGATGAGGACGACATGAGGACAGGATGAGGAGGACATGAGGACAGGATGAGTACAGCATGAGGAGGACATGAGAGGATGAAGACATGACAGTATGAGAATATTGACAGAGGAAAGGATGAGGAGATGATGAGGAGGACATCAGGACATGAGGACAGGATGACGACATGATGAGGACATGAGAAGGATGACAGGAGGGCAGGATGAGGACATGATGAGGAGGACATGAAGACAGGACGAGGACATGAGGAGGATGACGACATGATGAAGACATGAGGACAGGATGAGGACATGACGACAGAAGAAGGATGAAATCAGAACAGGATGACGACATGATGAGGAGGAGATGAGGAGGATGACATGAGGACAGGACGAGGACATGAGAAAGATGACATGAGGAGGACATGAGGACAGGATGAGGACATGATGAGGAGGACATGAGGACAGGATGAGGACATGAGGACATGATAAGGATGACATCAGGATAGGATGAGGACATGATAAGGAAGACATGAGGACAGGATGACGACGTGATGAGGACATGAGAAGGATGACATGAGAAGGATGAGATGAGGAAAGGATGAGGAGGACATCAGGACAGGATAAAGACATTGATGACAGAAGTACAGGATGAGGACATGAGGACAAGATAAGGATGACAGGAGGACATGATGAGGACATGAGAAGGATGAAATCAGGACATGAGAAGGATGACATGAGGACATGAGAATGATGACATGAGGACATGATGAGGAGATGAGAAGGACGACATGAGGAGGATGACATGAGGACATGAGGAGGACAACATGAGGACATGAGAAAGATGACATGAGGACATGAGGAAGACATGAGGACAGGATGAGGACATGAGGAGAAGGACATGAGAGGATGAAGACATGACAGTATGAGAATATTGACAGGAGGAAAGGATGAGGAGATGATGAGGAGGACATCAGGACAGGATAAAGACATGGATGTAGGACGAGTCTCACCCCCACCTCTGACAGCATCCTCTCCATCAGGAAACTCTGGTCAGGCACCACCTCATCTCCTGGCTGGAGAAAATGTACACGCTGTAACTTCTTTGTTATTTCCACGTCTGAAACGTTATTAAACAAATCCGTATACCTCGTGTCGCGTCGACATCTATCTCGAGCGTCCCGTATGATCGGCATACCGACCAGGAGAGGGGTGGCGGCTGAAGTGGAGATCTTTTAGCGTCGCGTCCGGACGGGATACATTCTCTGCGCTGCTCTCTGGGACATGCATCTCAGTGTCGTCTGCGAGGACTTTTCTCGCCGGCCGATACCGCGACTCCCCGTTTTGTGAGCCTCGTCCTACAGTGACAAATATGTTGACAAGAAGAAATCCACAAGATGATCATTTTCTGCACACACAAGAGAATCAGACCGCACCTGGCAGAACATACAGCGCAGCTTTTGGCTCAGGCTCTTGTCATTTCAGCTGATATTGCGGGGTGGGGAAGACAGACATAAAAAGAGCTTCTAGCCCCACATGTCAAGATTGACGTCCAACTGGACTCCAGAAGTCCACTGGTACCTTCCTGTGATGTCCTCTACTGCTCGGTTTAGTGCTTGTGTGGTTTTCACTCTCATATCTAAGTGGCTTTGGCTAAAGGCTTCTGCTAAATAGAACAGAATAGAATCTCCTTGGAGCAGCCAGGACGGATCAGTGTGGCGCTGAAGCTGCTCTCCAGAGAAAGCAGGGCGTCCTGCGCGACTCGTGGTCCAGCACGGACGTTAGTTTTGCCAGGACCCTCTTGTCACATACGAACCTCCTGCAGAGAGTCCAGAGAACAGCCCAAGACTGAGCCGGTCTTCCCGAGGACTCTGTCCAGCTTGCTCCCTCTCTGAGATCTGTGCTGGCCGGGAAGGTGGCTCAGTCTAAGGAGATGTGGAGCGCTTTGATGGCAGAATGAGCCACAAGTCTGAAGGTTAGTCTAGGTGTTTGAATGCAGCTGCGTGGGGGGGGGGGGCAGGAACGGGTGCTTGCTCAAACCTAATGAAATGCAGATTAGGGTCGTTGAGCCACTCCAGGTCCCCCTCAGCCTGTGAGTGGGGCATTTTCATACCTGAGACAGTTTTCAGGCTTCTCCAAACCCCACTGATGTTCTGCTGCTCCTCCATCTTCCTCTCGTAACTGGCCTTCCCCTCTCTGACCTTTCTCCTCAGCTCCTTCTGTACGGTCGTCAGCTTCCTCCTTGTTCCCTGATCTGAAAGCTCTCTTCTTCTTCTTCTTCTTCTTCAGGAGAGCTTTAACCTCAGGGCTCATCCACAGCTTGTTTGTTGTTGTTAGCAAAGTGCTGCGTCGCTGGGAGGGAACAGCGTTCTCAAGACCGAAGTTTATCTATGCTGTGACGGCATTAATGTCCTCCACACGTGTCTGGCAGAGCTCTGTCCACACGGTGGCGTGGAAGCAGTCCAAAAGAGCCTCCTCGCTCTCAGCGGCCCGCCTCCTCGCCGTATGGGGGACCGCAGCCTGCCTGTGTCCAACACACAGGCGGGACATGTATAATATGGGGATCAGCTCTCCCTAGAGGAGCGAGGGGGGTCTGCAGAATAGGCCTCCTCGGTGTTGGCATAAAACAAGTCCAGTGATTTATCCTCCATGCTGGGACAGGTGAAGTACTGTGTGCACGTTGCCAGAGCAGATGATGGAGAGGCATGACAGAAGAGGAAGAGGGTCTGTGGCTGCTGTGTCTGCAGCCTGCTGGTGACGGCGAGCCAGTTGTCAGAGGATACGTCCGCTTCAGCAGACCGGCTCTTCCCTACTGAAAACAGTGCTCGCTCATCCTTAAATGGAATGTTTTAATTGAAAGAAATCCCAGTGAAAAAAAAAAAAAAAAAAACACACGCAGATTTGTGTACAAATACGTATATAAGGCTCACATAGAAAACAGTGACAGGAGCAGCAGGCTGCAAAATAGTGCCAACACTCACCAATAAAGAAAGGAAACAGGTAAGAGCTGCTGCAGCCAGCAGACAGCCTGTATGTCCAGGTTTCTTTTCTACAGCGCTGTCCCATTAAAAAAGATTTCATTAAAACGTGTACAAAAATGTGAGGGGTGGACTCACTTCTGTGGGATGCTGTATCTTGGTCCAGTGACCATGCCTTGGTCAGCGACCTCTTTAAAAACCTGGTGTCAGTTCCTTTCAACGTGTTCAGCTGATGGACGACTTGTTAATCAAGGTCATTATTTAGCCATTTATGAAGACTTTTAACAGAGTCCTCTTACCTTTGCCCCAGTCATGCCGCAGGAATCCAGATGGAACCGCTCCTTTCTGAAGCTCGCTTCGCCCACTGGCAGAAACACACGTGTCCTCTGATGGCAAAAGGGTTGAGTGCAGACATTCGTGCCGAAGGATTTTCAAATGTGGCCCCTCGTCGCTTCTAATTGTCCCAACCAACAAGCACGGAGCTCAGCATCAAGCTGGGAAGTGGTGAAAAGTAAGATAGGGGAAGTTTTTCTTCTTGCTTGAACAGCACGGAGCGCCGCAGCAGCAGCGTCTCAGTGATTGCGCAATAACGGACAGCGTGCTGCTGAGAGGTGGACACAAGGAGAAGACAGGGAAAATGATTAACAACCACCACCACATCAGACTTCTTATAAGTGGGCAGTCTGTACAATAAATTGTCTGAATATTAGGCGGTGTAATCCCCATCCTGCGTGGCTGCATCTCATCACATTCAGTGTAAAAGCTGAAGTTGCTGCTAGTTAGCCTGCCGGTTAGCATGCATGTGTTTACTTATCGTTCCTCCGTCAAGTTAGCTCCGTAGCAACAAGGATACACAGGGAAATAAGGATAAGTCATTCATTCATTCATTCATTCATAGATTCATTGTCTGTACCGCTCAGTCCAGTTCAGGGTGGTGGGGAAGCTGGAGTCTATCCCAGCAATTAGCAGGCGAGAGGCAGGACACATCCTGGACACGTCGCCGGTCCATCGCAGGCATTTTCTTGCCTACAGAAAAGCTGCTGAGCTTCAATTTCAAAGCAGAACACAGCTTTGCTTCAAAGCCGAACTGCTATGACGTCAGTGTTGAACGGGCCAATCGAAACGCTGCTCAGATCTCCGTCACTGACGAATGTAGTCACGTGACGAGAAATGGAACGTTAAAATCATGTAAATAGGCCTGCCAGACCACCTGTCAGCTGTCTGACTATTGTCAGACCCTGAGCGTGGCCTTGAGCTTGTCTGGAGGTTCTGGCAGGGATGGCAGCCCTGGTCCGCCGGTGGATGGTCGTCCCCCCCGGGGAGACATCATCCGCAGCCACCCAGCCAGATCTCCTGGAGGGACGGACGGTGGGGGGGAGGGGTCCCCCCTTTTCTATAAAAAAAAAAAAAAACTTGTCTGGAGGTTCTGGCAGGGATGGCAGCCCTGGTCCGCCGGTGGATGGTCGTCCCCCCCGGGGAGACATCATCCGCTGCCACCCAGCCAGATCTCCTGGAGGGACGGACGGTGGGGGGGAGGGGTCCCCCCTTTTATATAAAAAAAAAAAAAAAAAACTTGTCTGGAGGTTCTGGCAGGGATGGCAGCCCTGGTCCGCCGGTGGATGGTCGTCCCCCCCAGGGAGACATCATCCGCTGCCACCCAGCCAGATCTCCTGGAGGGACGGACGGTGGGGGGGAGGGGTCCCCCCTTTTATATATATTTTAAAAAAAAAACTCCATCAGCTGACGGAGTCTGCTGCATGAACGTGCATGACCATGACAACAGTCGGGACTGCACTTTTTATAAGAAGGATGTCATCAGGTCACAGCCCGTCTCTGGTTGCAATGGTTCACTTTGTAAGCATGGCCACCAAAAGTCATTTTAATTTAGGAGCCATTTTATGACACATGTACTCTGGTTAGTATGTGTGCGTGTAAATGAGTGTGTAAACATGGTATATTTATTTATTCATTCATTTGAAAAGCCTGCTGAATATGTGGCACGTGTGCAGCGGACGATGTCCTCCACCTTCCTTTGCAACTGTGCTTGGATGGGGTGGGTTGATGTTCTGACCATTTCTAACCGCTCTCAGCACTACTTCAACACGAACTGATATTGGGTGAAACGTTGACCTCCAGATAAGCTTAAAGAAGATTTCTGTGTGCGCAACATTGAACTTTACAAAAAGTAACACCTGTGTCACTTCACCTGCATGCAGTGAGAGGAGAGGAGTGGGATGACAAATTCACATCATCTATACCGTGGTCACTGATAGCTGGGCAAGTTCAGTTATCGTCTCATCGTTCCTTTACGGCCGTTACCATAGCGACACGTTAATCAGCTGCTTCAGATCAGATGATTTTTGACAGGTGAATGAGAGAAACACGCTGCTTGACAACAGTTGTTTGGCATCAAAACTATCGAGGCCGACATAAAATAGCTCCTATAGCCTACTTTAGAAAGTTCGGTAATAATAAAAAAGAAAAACAGAAATAAACATTTGTTATAAAATGTTTACTGTGTGGGACCAGGGTGATGACGACGCCTCGACGCCCGCGTCGTGACGTGAAATGCAGCGCCTCGTTTAGTCCTGCACATTGGACTGTAGCCTATATTTGGTTGAAGGGAAGTCACGTCGTCATAACAGTTTAACAACACTAATAAAAAGGATCATTTATGGAATGATCACTTACTAGAGATTTCTTAAAAATAGACTTTAAAACATGAAGCTGTAAACATTTGAATGTAGGAAATGCATATAGAAATAAACGTTTCCCTTTAGCTAGGCTACATATATTTTTGAGTGTGTTTATCAACTTTTCATCCATTAAAAAGACGTTTTTATGGTATTTATATTGGCCCATACGGCATAAAAATAAATGATCATGCTCTCCTGATGCCGTTAGATGTCGGACAGACCACCGCGCGCGACTAAACAGCCGCTGTCACGTTGTACAATTTGACTTCGAAACATCTTCACTGACGCCGCAGCCGCATCTCTTCACGTCTGTTTCACATGCGCTTTTTATTTTCAGCAGCTACAGTACCAGGTGGGCTACAGGAGACACTTTTAAAAGGCGCGGGTCTTCTGAGGAGCGTGCGTGAGTCATGTCTGTCTCTAGGCAACCGCGACTGTCCAGCATCCAGGCGCAGAGGGGAGGAGGCTGCACCTGCGCAGATTCTGCACGACAACAACATCTTTCTTGGTTGTTGGACTTTTATTTACTTCATTATGTTTAGATTGAGTGTTGATGTGTGTGACTGACACGTGTAGGCTGCTGGAAAGTGATGAAACTACGGAACAAAGTGCGTCCCGTGTTGGTTCACTCCGCCCCGCAACGTGTTTCTGTCAATTAAAGGAGGATTCTGAATTTTACGGGACGGGTGGCAACCCCGATGAGAGCTGGTCCTGCTGCATGTAAGAAAATGAAGTAAGCTGTTCTAATGTACAAGGTGTGTGTACATTTACTGCGTTTGTAGCAATGTTTGTAGACTGGTGTGAGCATAGAATTAAAGAAGCCACCATGCATTTGCTCTCTTTCTTTATACTTTATTTTAGTCACCCTCAACCCACCTTGAGAAGGTTGAAGCCAAACAGCATTTCATTTTCAAAACAATCTCTTAACTGTTAACATACAACCATCTACGACACACAGGGCCACAGCAGGAGCCTGGGTCTTCTGAGCACCTTCCTTGGTGAGCTGAGTGGATTTCTCTCGTGGATGTAGGACAAGCCTTACCTCCATCTCTGACAGCATCCTCTCCATCAGGAAACTCTGGTCAGGCACCACCTCATCTCCTGGCTGGAGGACATGATAAGGATGACATGAGGACATGATGAGGAGGACATGAGGACAGGATGAGGACATGAGGACATGAGAAGGATGACAGGAGGAAAGGATGAGGATGACATGACGACAGGATGAGGACATGATGAGGACATGAGAAGGATGACATCAGGATGGGACGAGGAGGACATGAGAAGGATGACATGACGACAGGATGAGGACATGAGAAGGATGACATCAGGATAGGACGAGGACAGGATGAGGACATGAGGACATGATAAGGATGACATGAGGACAGGATAAGGACATGATGAGGAGGACATGAGGACAGGATGAGGACATGAGGACAGAAGAAGGATGAAATCAGGATGGGACGAGGAGGACATGAGAAGGATGACATGACGACAGGATGAGGACATGAGAAGGATGACATCAGGATAGGACGAGGACAGGATGAGGACATGAGGACATGATAAGGATGACATGAGGACAGGATGATGACATGATGAGGAGGACATGAGGACAGGACGAGGACATGATGAGCAGGACATGAGAAGGACGACATGAGGACATGATGAGGACGACATGAGGACAGGATGAGGAGGACATGAGGACAGGATGAGTACAGCATGAGGAGGACATGAGAGGATGAAGACATGACAGTATGAGAATATTGACAGAGGAAAGGATGAGGAGATGATGAGGAGGACATCAGGACATGAGGACAGGATGACGACATGATGAGGACATGAGAAGGATGACAGGAGGGCAGGATGAGGACATGATGAGGAGGACATGAAGACAGGACGAGGACATGAGGAGGATGACGACATGATGAAGACATGAGGACAGGATGAGGACATGACGACAGAAGAAGGATGAAATCAGAACAGGATGACGACATGATGAGGAGGAGATGAGGAGGATGACATGAGGACAGGACGAGGACATGAGAAAGATGACATGAGGAGGACATGAGGACAGGATGAGGACATGATGAGGAGGACATGAGGACAGGATGAGGACATGAGGACATGATAAGGATGACATCAGGATAGGATGAGGACATGATAAGGAAGACATGAGGACAGGATGACGACGTGATGAGGACATGAGAAGGATGACATGAGAAGGATGAGATGAGGAAAGGATGAGGAGGACATCAGGACAGGATAAAGACATTGATGACAGAAGTACAGGATGAGGACATGAGGACAAGATAAGGATGACAGGAGGACATGATGAGGACATGAGAAGGATGAAATCAGGACATGAGAAGGATGACATGAGGACATGAGAATGATGACATGAGGACATGATGAGGAGATGAGAAGGACGACATGAGGAGGATGACATGAGGACATGAGGAGGACAACATGAGGACATGAGAAAGATGACATGAGGACATGAGGAAGACATGAGGACAGGATGAGGACATGAGGAGAAGGACATGAGAGGATGAAGACATGACAGTATGAGAATATTGACAGGAGGAAAGGATGAGGAGATGATGAGGAGGACATCAGGACAGGATAAAGACATGGATGTAGGACGAGTCTCACCCCCACCTCTGACAGCATCCTCTCCATCAGGAAACTCTGGTCAGGCACCACCTCATCTCCTGGCTGGAGAAAATGTACACGCTGTAACTTCTTTGTTATTTCCACGTCTGAAACGTTATTAAACAAATCCGTATACCTCGTGTCGCGTCGACATCTATCTCGAGCGTCCCGTATGATCGGCATACCGACCAGGAGAGGGGTGGCGGCTGAAGTGGAGATCTTTTAGCGTCGCGTCCGGACGGGATACATTCTCTGCGCTGCTCTCTGGGACATGCATCTCAGTGTCGTCTGCGAGGACTTTTCTCGCCGGCCGATACCGCGACTCCCCGTTTTGTGAGCCTCGTCCTACAGTGACAAATATGTTGACAAGAAGAAATCCACAAGATGATCATTTTCTGCACACACAAGAGAATCAGACCGCACCTGGCAGAACATACAGCGCAGCTTTTGGCTCAGGCTCTTGTCATTTCAGCTGATATTGCGGGGTGGGGAAGACAGACATAAAAAGAGCTTCTAGCCCCACATGTCAAGATTGACGTCCAACTGGACTCCAGAAGTCCACTGGTACCTTCCTGTGATGTCCTCTACTGCTCGGTTTAGTGCTTGTGTGGTTTTCACTCTCATATCTAAGTGGCTTTGGCTAAAGGCTTCTGCTAAATAGAACAGAATAGAATCTCCTTGGAGCAGCCAGGACGGATCAGTGTGGCGCTGAAGCTGCTCTCCAGAGAAAGCAGGGCGTCCTGCGCGACTCGTGGTCCAGCACGGACGTTAGTTTTGCCAGGACCCTCTTGTCACATACGAACCTCCTGCAGAGAGTCCAGAGAACAGCCCAAGACTGAGCCGGTCTTCCCGAGGACTCTGTCCAGCTTGCTCCCTCTCTGAGATCTGTGCTGGCCGGGAAGGTGGCTCAGTCTAAGGAGATGTGGAGCGCTTTGATGGCAGAATGAGCCACAAGTCTGAAGGTTAGTCTAGGTGTTTGAATGCAGCTGCGTGGGGGGGGGGGGCAGGAACGGGTGCTTGCTCAAACCTAATGAAATGCAGATTAGGGTCGTTGAGCCACTCCAGGTCCCCCTCAGCCTGTGAGTGGGGCATTTTCATACCTGAGACAGTTTTCAGGCTTCTCCAAACCCCACTGATGTTCTGCTGCTCCTCCATCTTCCTCTCGTAACTGGCCTTCCCCTCTCTGACCTTTCTCCTCAGCTCCTTCTGTACGGTCGTCAGCTTCCTCCTTGTTCCCTGATCTGAAAGCTCTCTTCTTCTTCTTCTTCTTCTTCAGGAGAGCTTTAACCTCAGGGCTCATCCACAGCTTGTTTGTTGTTGTTAGCAAAGTGCTGCGTCGCTGGGAGGGAACAGCGTTCTCAAGACCGAAGTTTATCTATGCTGTGACGGCATTAATGTCCTCCACACGTGTCTGGCAGAGCTCTGTCCACACGGTGGCGTGGAAGCAGTCCAAAAGAGCCTCCTCGCTCTCAGCGGCCCGCCTCCTCGCCGTATGGGGGACCGCAGCCTGCCTGTGTCCAACACACAGGCGGGACATGTATAATATGGGGATCAGCTCTCCCTAGAGGAGCGAGGGGGGTCTGCAGAATAGGCCTCCTCGGTGTTGGCATAAAACAAGTCCAGTGATTTATCCTCCATGCTGGGACAGGTGAAGTACTGTGTGCACGTTGCCAGAGCAGATGATGGAGAGGCATGACAGAAGAGGAAGAGGGTCTGTGGCTGCTGTGTCTGCAGCCTGCTGGTGACGGCGAGCCAGTTGTCAGAGGATACGTCCGCTTCAGCAGACCGGCTCTTCCCTACTGAAAACAGTGCTCGCTCATCCTTAAATGGAATGTTTTAATTGAAAGAAATCCCAGTGAAAAAAAAAAAAAAAAAACCACACGCAGATTTGTGTACAAATACGTATATAAGGCTCACATAGAAAACAGTGACAGGAGCAGCAGGCTGCAAAATAGTGCCAACACTCACCAATAAAGAAAGGAAACAGGTAAGAGCTGCTGCAGCCAGCAGACAGCCTGTATGTCCAGGTTTCTTTTCTACAGCGCTGTCCCATTAAAAAAGATTTCATTAAAACGTGTACAAAAATGTGAGGGGTGGACTCACTTCTGTGGGATGCTGTATCTTGGTCCAGTGACCATGCCTTGGTCAGCGACCTCTTTAAAAACCTGGTGTCAGTTCCTTTCAACGTGTTCAGCTGATGGACGACTTGTTAATCAAGGTCATTATTTAGCCATTTATGAAGACTTTTAACAGAGTCCTCTTACCTTTGCCCCAGTCATGCCGCAGGAATCCAGATGGAACCGCTCCTTTCTGAAGCTCGCTTCGCCCACTGGCAGAAACACACGTGTCCTCTGATGGCAAAAGGGTTGAGTGCAGACATTCGTGCCGAAGGATTTTCAAATGTGGCCCCTCGTCGCTTCTAATTGTCCCAACCAACAAGCACGGAGCTCAGCATCAAGCTGGGAAGTGGTGAAAAGTAAGATAGGGGAAGTTTTTCTTCTTGCTTGAACAGCACGGAGCGCCGCAGCAGCAGCGTCTCAGTGATTGCGCAATAACGGACAGCGTGCTGCTGAGAGGTGGACACAAGGAGAAGACAGGGAAAATGATTAACAACCACCACCACATCAGACTTCTTATAAGTGGGCAGTCTGTACAATAAATTGTCTGAATATTAGGCGGTGTAATCCCCATCCTGCGTGGCTGCATCTCATCACATTCAGTGTAAAAGCTGAAGTTGCTGCTAGTTAGCCTGCCGGTTAGCATGCATGTGTTTACTTATCGTTCCTCCGTCAAGTTAGCTCCGTAGCAACAAGGATACACAGGGAAATAAGGATAAGTCATTCATTCATTCATTCATTCATAGATTCATTGTCTGTACCGCTCAGTCCAGTTCAGGGTGGTGGGGAAGCTGGAGTCTATCCCAGCAATTAGCAGGCGAGAGGCAGGACACATCCTGGACACGTCGCCGGTCCATCGCAGGCATTTTCTTGCCTACAGAAAAGCTGCTGAGCTTCAATTTCAAAGCAGAACACAGCTTTGCTTCAAAGCCGAACTGCTATGACGTCAGTGTTGAACGGGCCAATCGAAACGCTGCTCAGATCTCCGTCACTGACGAATGTAGTCACGTGACGAGAAATGGAACGTTAAAATCATGTAAATAGGCCTGCCAGACCACCTGTCAGCTGTCTGACTATTGTCAGACCCTGAGCGTGGCCTTGAGCTTGTCTGGAGGTTCTGGCAGGGATGGCAGCCCTGGTCCGCCGGTGGATGGTCGTCCCCCCCGGGGAGACATCATCCGCAGCCACCCAGCCAGATCTCCTGGAGGGACGGACGGTGGGGGGGAGGGGTCCCCCCTTTTCTATAAAAAAAAAAAAAAACTTGTCTGGAGGTTCTGGCAGGGATGGCAGCCCTGGTCCGCCGGTGGATGGTCGTCCCCCCCGGGGAGACATCATCCGCTGCCACCCAGCCAGATCTCCTGGAGGGACGGACGGTGGGGGGGAGGGGTCCCCCCTTTTATATAAAAAAAAAAAAAAAAAACTTGTCTGGAGGTTCTGGCAGGGATGGCAGCCCTGGTCCGCCGGTGGATGGTCGTCCCCCCCAGGGAGACATCATCCGCTGCCACCCAGCCAGATCTCCTGGAGGGACGGACGGTGGGGGGGAGGGGTCCCCCCTTTTATATATATTTTAAAAAAAAAACTCCATCAGCTGACGGAGTCTGCTGCATGAACGTGCATGACCATGACAACAGTCGGGACTGCACTTTTTATAAGAAGGATGTCATCAGGTCACAGCCCGTCTCTGGTTGCAATGGTTCACTTTGTAAGCATGGCCACCAAAAGTCATTTTAATTTAGGAGCCATTTTATGACACATGTACTCTGGTTAGTATGTGTGCGTGTAAATGAGTGTGTAAACATGGTATATTTATTTATTCATTCATTTGAAAAGCCTGCTGAATATGTGGCACGTGTGCAGCGGACGATGTCCTCCACCTTCCTTTGCAACTGTGCTTGGATGGGGTGGGTTGATGTTCTGACCATTTCTAACCGCTCTCAGCACTACTTCAACACGAACTGATATTGGGTGAAACGTTGACCTCCAGATAAGCTTAAAGAAGATTTCTGTGTGCGCAACATTGAACTTTACAAAAAGTAACACCTGTGTCACTTCACCTGCATGCAGTGAGAGGAGAGGAGTGGGATGACAAATTCACATCATCTATACCGTGGTCACTGATAGCTGGGCAAGTTCAGTTATCGTCTCATCGTTCCTTTACGGCCGTTACCATAGCGACACGTTAATCAGCTGCTTCAGATCAGATGATTTTTGACAGGTGAATGAGAGAAACACGCTGCTTGACAACAGTTGTTTGGCATCAAAACTATCGAGGCCGACATAAAATAGCTCCTATAGCCTACTTTAGAAAGTTCGGTAATAATAAAAAAGAAAAACATAAATAAACATTTGTTATAAAATGTTTACTGTGTGGGACCAGGGTGATGACGACGCCTCGACGCCCGCGTCGTGACGTGAAATGCAGCGCCTCGTTTAGTCCTGCACATTGGACTGTAGCCTATATTTGGTTGAAGGGAAGTCACGTCGTCATAACAGTTTAACAACACTAATAAAAAGGATCATTTATGGAATGATCACTTACTAGAGATTTCTTAAAAATAGACTTTAAAACATGAAGCTGTAAACATTTGAATGTAGGAAATGCATATAGAAATAAACGTTTCCCTTTAGCTAGGCTACATATATATTTTGAGTGTGTTTATCAACTTTTCATCCATTAAAAAGACGTTTTTATGGTATTTATATTGGCCCATACGGCATAAAAATAAATGATCATGCTCTCCTGATGCCGTTAGATGTCGGACAGACCACCGCGCGCGACTAAACAGCCGCTGTCACGTTGTACAATTTGACTTCGAAACATCTTCACTGACGCCGCAGCCGCATCTCTTCACGTCTGTTTCACATGCGCTTTTTATTTTCAGCAGCTACAGTACCAGGTGGGCTACAGGAGACACTTTTAAAAGGCGCGGGTCTTCTGAGGAGCGTGCGTGAGTCATGTCTGTCTCTAGGCAACCGCGACTGTCCAGCATCCAGGCGCAGAGGGGAGGAGGCTGCACCTGCGCAGATTCTGCACGACAACAACATCTTTCTTGGTTGTTGGACTTTTATTTACTTCATTATGTTTAGATTGAGTGTTGATGTGTGTGACTGACACGTGTAGGCTGCTGGAAAGTGATGAAACTACGGAACAAAGTGCGTCCCGTGTTGGTTCACTCCGCCCCGCAACGTGTTTCTGTCAATTAAAGGAGGATTCTGAATTTTACGGGACGGGTGGCAACCCCGATGAGAGCTGGTCCTGCTGCATGTAAGAAAATGAAGTAAGCTGTTCTAATGTACAAGGTGTGTGTACATTTACTGCGTTTGTAGCAATGTTTGTAGACTGGTGTGAGCATAGAATTAAAGAAGCCACCATGCATTTGCTCTCTTTCTTTATACTTTATTTTAGTCACCCTCAACCCACCTTGAGAAGGTTGAAGCCAAACAGCATTTCATTTTCAAAACAATCTCTTAACTGTTAACATACAACCATCTACGACACACAGGGCCACAGCAGGAGCCTGGGTCTTCTGAGCACCTTCCTTGGTGAGCTGAGTGGATTTCTCTCGTGGATGTAGGACAAGCCTTACCTCCATCTCTGACAGCATCCTCTCCATCAGGAAACTCTGGTCAGGCACCACCTCATCTCCTGGCTGGAGGACATGATAAGGATGACATGAGGACATGATGAGGAGGACATGAGGACAGGATGAGGACATGAGGACATGAGAAGGATGACAGGAGGAAAGGATGAGGAGGACATGAGGACATGAGAAGGATGACATGAGGACATGATGAGGATGACATGACGACAGGATGAGGACATGATGAGGACATGAGAAGGATGACATCAGGATGGGACGAGGAGGACATGAGAAGGATGACATGACGACAGGATGAGGACATGAGAAGGATGACATCAGGATAGGACGAGGACAGGATGAGGACATGAGGACATGATAAGGATGACATGAGGACAGGATAAGGACATGATGAGGAGGACATGAGGACAGGATGAGGACATGAGGACATGATAAGGATGACATGAGGACAGGATAAGGACATGATGAGGAGGACATGAGGACAGGATGAGGACATGAGGACAGAAGAAGGATGAAATCAGGACAGGATGATGACATGATGAGGAGGACATGAGGACAGGACGAGGACATGATGAGCAGGACATGAGAAGGACGACATGAGGACATGATGAGGACGACATGAGGACAGGATGAGGAGGACATGAGGACAGGATGAGTACAGCATGAGGAGGACATGAGAGGATGAAGACATGACAGTATGAGAATATTGACAGAGGAAAGGATGAGGAGATGATGAGGAGGACATCAGGACATGAGGACAGGATGACGACATGATGAGGACATGAGAAGGATGACAGGAGGGCAGGATGAGGACATGATGAGGAGGACATGAAGACAGGACGAGGACATGAGGAGGATGACGACATGATGAAGACATGAGGACAGGATGAGGACATGACGACAGAAGAAGGATGAAATCAGAACAGGATGACGACATGATGAGGAGGAGATGAGGAGGATGACATGAGGACAGGACGAGGACATGAGAAAGATGACATGAGGACATGATGAGGAGGACATGAGGACAGGATGAGGACATGAGGACATGATAAGGATGACATCAGGATAGGATGAGGACATGATAAGGAAGACATGAGGACAGGATGACGACGTGATGAGGACATGAGAAGGATGACATGAGAAGGATGAGATGAGGAAAGGATGAGGAGGACATCAGGACAGGATAAAGACATTGATGACAGAAGTACAGGATGAGGACATGAGGACAAGATAAGGATGACAGGAGGACATGATGAGGACATGAGAAGGATGAAATCAGGACATGAGAAGGATGACATGAGGACATGAGAATGATGACATGAGGACATGATGAGGAGATGAGAAGGACGACATGAGGAGGATGACATGAGGACATGAGGAGGACAACATGAGGACATGAGAAAGATGACATGAGGACATGAGGAAGACATGAGGACAGGATGAGGACATGAGGAGAAGGACATGAGAGGATGAAGACATGACAGTATGAGAATATTGACAGGAGGAAAGGATGAGGAGATGATGAGGAGGACATCAGGACAGGATAAAGACATGGATGTAGGACGAGTCTCACCCCCACCTCTGACAGCATCCTCTCCATCAGGAAACTCTGGTCAGGCACCACCTCATCTCCTGGCTGGAGAAAATGTACACGCTGTAACTTCTTTGTTATTTCCACGTCTGAAACGTTATTAAACAAATCCGTATACCTCGTGTCGCGTCGACATCTATCTCGAGCGTCCCGTATGATCGGCATACCGACCAGGAGAGGGGTGGCGGCTGAAGTGGAGATCTTTTAGCGTCGCGTCCGGACGGGATACATTCTCTGCGCTGCTCTCTGGGACATGCATCTCAGTGTCGTCTGCGAGGACTTTTCTCGCCGGCCGATACCGCGACTCCCCGTTTTGTGAGCCTCGTCCTACAGTGACAAATATGTTGACAAGAAGAAATCCACAAGATGATCATTTTCTGCACACACAAGAGAATCAGACCGCACCTGGCAGAACATACAGCGCAGCTTTTGGCTCAGGCTCTTGTCATTTCAGCTGATATTGCGGGGTGGGGAAGACAGACATAAAAAGAGCTTCTAGCCCCACATGTCAAGATTGACGTCCAACTGGACTCCAGAAGTCCACTGGTACCTTCCTGTGATGTCCTCTACTGCTCGGTTTAGTGCTTGTGTGGTTTTCACTCTCATATCTAAGTGGCTTTGGCTAAAGGCTTCTGCTAAATAGAACAGAATAGAATCTCCTTGGAGCAGCCAGGACGGATCAGTGTGGCGCTGAAGCTGCTCTCCAGAGAAAGCAGGGCGTCCTGCGCGACTCGTGGTCCAGCACGGACGTTAGTTTTGCCAGGACCCTCTTGTCACATACGAACCTCCTGCAGAGAGTCCAGAGAACAGCCCAAGACTGAGCCGGTCTTCCCGAGGACTCTGTCCAGCTTGCTCCCTCTCTGAGATCTGTGCTGGCCGGGAAGGTGGCTCAGTCTAAGGAGATGTGGAGCGCTTTGATGGCAGAATGAGCCACAAGTCTGAAGGTTAGTCTAGGTGTTTGAATGCAGCTGCGTGGGGGGGGGCAGGAACGGGTGCTTGCTCAAACCTAATGAAATGCAGATTAGGGTCGTTGAGCCACTCCAGGTCCCCCTCAGCCTGTGAGTGGGGCATTTTCATACCTGAGACAGTTTTCAGGCTTCTCCAAACCCCACTGATGTTCTGCTGCTCCTCCATCTTCCTCTCGTAACTGGCCTTCCCCTCTCTGACCTTTCTCCTCAGCTCCTTCTGTACGGTCGTCAGCTTCCTCCTTGTTCCCTGATCTGAAAGCTCTCTTCTTCTTCTTCTTCTTCTTCTTCAGGAGAGCTTTAACCTCAGGGCTCATCCACAGCTTGTTTGTTGTTGTTAGCAAAGTGCTGCGTCGCTGGGAGGGAACAGCGTTCTCAAGACCGAAGTTTATCTATGCTGTGACGGCATTAATGTCCTCCACACGTGTCTGGCAGAGCTCTGTCCACACGGTGGCGTGGAAGCAGTCCAAAAGAGCCTCCTCGCTCTCAGCGGCCCGCCTCCTCGCCGTATGGGGGACCGCAGCCTGCCTGTGTCCAACACACAGGCGGGACATGTATAATATGGGGATCAGCTCTCCCTAGAGGAGCGAGGGGGGTCTGCAGAATAGGCCTCCTCGGTGTTGGCATAAAACAAGTCCAGTGATTTATCCTCCATGCTGGGACAGGTGAAGTACTGTGTGCACGTTGCCAGAGCAGATGATGGAGAGGCATGACAGAAGAGGAAGAGGGTCTGTGGCTGCTGTGTCTGCAGCCTGCTGGTGACGGCGAGCCAGTTGTCAGAGGATACGTCCGCTTCAGCAGACCGGCTCTTCCCTACTGAAAACAGTGCTCGCTCATCCTTAAATGGAATGTTTTAATTGAAAGAAATCCCAGTGAAAAAAAAAAAAAAAAAAACCACACGCAGATTTGTGTACAAATACGTATATAAGGCTCACATAGAAAACAGTGACAGGAGCAGCAGGCTGCAAAATAGTGCCAACACTCACCAATAAAGAAAGGAAACAGGTAAGAGCTGCTGCAGCCAGCAGACAGCCTGTATGTCCAGGTTTCTTTTCTACAGCGCTGTCCCATTAAAAAAGATTTCATTAAAACGTGTACAAAAATGTGAGGGGTGGACTCACTTCTGTGGGATGCTGTATCTTGGTCCAGTGACCATGCCTTGGTCAGCGACCTCTTTAAAAACCTGGTGTCAGTTCCTTTCAACGTGTTCAGCTGATGGACGACTTGTTAATCAAGGTCATTATTTAGCCATTTATGAAGACTTTTAACAGAGTCCTCTTACCTTTGCCCCAGTCATGCCGCAGGAATCCAGATGGAACCGCTCCTTTCTGAAGCTCGCTTCGCCCACTGGCAGAAACACACGTGTCCTCTGATGGCAAAAGGGTTGAGTGCAGACATTCGTGCCGAAGGATTTTCAAATGTGGCCCCTCGTCGCTTCTAATTGTCCCAACCCAACAAGCACGGAGCTCAGCATCAAGCTGGGAAGTGGTGAAAAGTAAGATAGGGGAAGTTTTTCTTCTTGCTTGAACAGCACGGAGCGCCGCAGCAGCAGCGTCTCAGTGATTGCGCAATAACGGACAGCGTGCTGCTGAGAGGTGGACACAAGGAGAAGACAGGGAAAATGATTAACAACCACCACCACATCAGACTTCTTATAAGTGGGCAGTCTGTACAATAAATTGTCTGAATATTAGGCGGTGTAATCCCCATCCTGCGTGGCTGCATCTCATCACATTCAGTGTAAAAGCTGAAGTTGCTGCTAGTTAGCCTGCCGGTTAGCATGCATGTGTTTACTTATCGTTCCTCCGTCAAGTTAGCTCCGTAGCAACAAGGATACACAGGGAAATAAGGATAACTCATTCATTCATTCATTCATTCATAGATTCATTGTCTGTACCGCTCAGTCCAGTTCAGGGTGGTGGGGAAGCTGGAGTCTATCCCAGCAATTAGCAGGCGAGAGGCAGGACACATCCTGGACACGTCGCCGGTCCATCGCAGGCATTTTCTTGCCTACAGAAAAGCTGCTGAGCTTCAATTTCAAAGCAGAACACAGCTTTGCTTCAAAGCCGAACTGCTATGACGTCAGTGTTGAACGGGCCAATCGAAACGCTGCTCAGATCTCCGTCACTGACGAATGTAGTCACGTGACGAGAAATGGAACGTTAAAATCATGTAAATAGGCCTGCCAGACCACCTGTCAGCTGTCTGACTATTGTCAGACCCTGAGCGTGGCCTTGAGCTTGTCTGGAGGTTCTGGCAGGGATGGCAGCCCTGGTCCGCCGGTGGATGGTCGTCCCCCCCGGGGAGACATCATCCGCAGCCACCCAGCCAGATCTCCTGGAGGGACGGACGGTGGGGGGGAGGGGTCCCCCCTTTTCTATAAAAAAAAAAAAAAACTTGTCTGGAGGTTCTGGCAGGGATGGCAGCCCTGGTCCGCCGGTGGATGGTCGTCCCCCCCGGGGAGACATCATCCGCTGCCACCCAGCCAGATCTCCTGGAGGGACGGACGGTGGGGGGGAGGGGTCCCCCCTTTTATATAAAAAAAAAAAAAAAAAAACTTGTCTGGAGGTTCTGGCAGGGATGGCAGCCCTGGTCCGCCGGTGGATGGTCGTCCCCCCCAGGGAGACATCATCCGCTGCCACCCAGCCAGATCTCCTGGAGGGACGGACGGTGGGGGGGAGGGGTCCCCCCTTTTATATATATTTTAAAAAAAAAACTCCATCAGCTGACGGAGTCTGCTGCATGAACGTGCATGACCATGACAACAGTCGGGACTGCACTTTTTATAAGAAGGATGTCATCAGGTCACAGCCCGTCTCTGGTTGCAATGGTTCACTTTGTAAGCATGGCCACCAAAAGTCATTTTAATTTAGGAGCCATTTTATGACACATGTACTCTGGTTAGTATGTGTGCGTGTAAATGAGTGTGTAAACATGGTATATTTATTTATTCATTCATTTGAAAAGCCTGCTGAATATGTGGCACGTGTGCAGCGGACGATGTCCTCCACCTTCCTTTGCAACTGTGCTTGGATGGGGTGGGTTGATGTTCTGACCATTTCTAACCGCTCTCAGCACTACTTCAACACGAACTGATATTGGGTGAAACGTTGACCTCCAGATAAGCTTAAAGAAGATTTCTGTGTGCGCAACATTGAACTTTACAAAAAGTAACACCTGTGTCACTTCACCTGCATGCAGTGAGAGGAGAGGAGTGGGATGACAAATTCACATCATCTATACCGTGGTCACTGATAGCTGGGCAAGTTCAGTTATCGTCTCATCGTTCCTTTACGGCCGTTACCATAGCGACACGTTAATCAGCTGCTTCAGATCAGATGATTTTTGACAGGTGAATGAGAGAAACACGCTGCTTGACAACAGTTGTTTGGCATCAAAACTATCGAGGCCGACATAAAATAGCTCCTATAGCCTACTTTAGAAAGTTCGGTAATAATAAAAAAGAAAAACAGAAATAAACATTTGTTATAAAATGTTTACTGTGTGGGACCAGGGTGATGACGACGCCTCGACGCCCGCGTCGTGACGTGAAATGCAGCGCCTCGTTTAGTCCTGCACATTGGACTGTAGCCTATATTTGGTTGAAGGGAAGTCACGTCGTCATAACAGTTTAACAACACTAATAAAAAGGATCATTTATGGAATGATCACTTACTAGAGATTTCTTAAAAATAGACTTTAAAACATGAAGCTGTAAACATTTGAATGTAGGAAATGCATATAGAAATAAACGTTTCCCTTTAGCTAGGCTACATATATTTTTGAGTGTGTTTATCAACTTTTCATCCATTAAAAAGACGTTTTTATGGTATTTATATTGGCCCATACGGCATAAAAATAAATGATCATGCTCTCCTGATGCCGTTAGATGTCGGACAGACCACCGCGCGCGACTAAACAGCCGCTGTCACGTTGTACAATTTGACTTCGAAACATCTTCACTGACGCCGCAGCCGCATCTCTTCACGTCTGTTTCACATGCGCTTTTTATTTTCAGCAGCTACAGTACCAGGTGGGCTACAGGAGACACTTTTAAAAGGCGCGGGTCTTCTGAGGAGCGTGCGTGAGTCATGTCTGTCTCTAGGCAACCGCGACTGTCCAGCATCCAGGCGCAGAGGGGAGGAGGCTGCACCTGCGCAGATTCTGCACGACAACAACATCTTTCTTGGTTGTTGGACTTTTATTTACTTCATTATGTTTAGATTGAGTGTTGATGTGTGTGACTGACACGTGTAGGCTGCTGGAAAGTGATGAAACTACGGAACAAAGTGCGTCCCGTGTTGGTTCACTCCGCCCCGCAACGTGTTTCTGTCAATTAAAGGAGGATTCTGAATTTTACGGGACGGGTGGCAACCCCGATGAGAGCTGGTCCTGCTGCATGTAAGAAAATGAAGTAAGCTGTTCTAATGTACAAGGTGTGTGTACATTTACTGCGTTTGTAGCAATGTTTGTAGACTGGTGTGAGCATAGAATTAAAGAAGCCACCATGCATTTGCTCTCTTTCTTTATACTTTATTTTAGTCACCCTCAACCCACCTTGAGAAGGTTGAAGCCAAACAGCATTTCATTTTCAAAACAATCTCTTAACTGTTAACATACAACCATCTACGACACACAGGGCCACAGCAGGAGCCTGGGTCTTCTGAGCACCTTCCTTGGTGAGCTGAGTGGATTTCTCTCGTGGATGTAGGACAAGCCTTACCTCCATCTCTGACAGCATCCTCTCCATCAGGAAACTCTGGTCAGGCACCACCTCATCTCCTGGCTGGAGGACATGATAAGGATGACATGAGGACATGATGAGGAGGACATGAGGACAGGATGAGGACATGAGGACATGAGAAGGATGACAGGAGGAAAGGATGAGGATGACATGACGACAGGATGAGGACATGATGAGGACATGAGAAGGATGACATCAGGATGGGACGAGGAGGACATGAGAAGGATGACATGACGACAGGATGAGGACATGAGAAGGATGACATCAGGATAGGACGAGGACAGGATGAGGACATGAGGACATGATAAGGATGACATGAGGACAGGATAAGGACATGATGAGGAGGACATGAGGACAGGATGAGGACATGAGGACAGAAGAAGGATGAAATCAGGATGGGACGAGGAGGACATGAGAAGGATGACATGACGACAGGATGAGGACATGAGAAGGATGACATCAGGATAGGACGAGGACAGGATGAGGACATGAGGACATGATAAGGATGACATGAGGACAGGATGATGACATGATGAGGAGGACATGAGGACAGGACGAGGACATGATGAGCAGGACATGAGAAGGACGACATGAGGACATGATGAGGACGACATGAGGACAGGATGAGGAGGACATGAGGACAGGATGAGTACAGCATGAGGAGGACATGAGAGGATGAAGACATGACAGTATGAGAATATTGACAGAGGAAAGGATGAGGAGATGATGAGGAGGACATCAGGACATGAGGACAGGATGACGACATGATGAGGACATGAGAAGGATGACAGGAGGGCAGGATGAGGACATGATGAGGAGGACATGAAGACAGGACGAGGACATGAGGAGGATGACGACATGATGAAGACATGAGGACAGGATGAGGACATGACGACAGAAGAAGGATGAAATCAGAACAGGATGACGACATGATGAGGAGGAGATGAGGAGGATGACATGAGGACAGGACGAGGACATGAGAAAGATGACATGAGGAGGACATGAGGACAGGATGAGGACATGATGAGGAGGACATGAGGACAGGATGAGGACATGAGGACATGATAAGGATGACATCAGGATAGGATGAGGACATGATAAGGAAGACATGAGGACAGGATGACGACGTGATGAGGACATGAGAAGGATGACATGAGAAGGATGAGATGAGGAAAGGATGAGGAGGACATCAGGACAGGATAAAGACATTGATGACAGAAGTACAGGATGAGGACATGAGGACAAGATAAGGATGACAGGAGGACATGATGAGGACATGAGAAGGATGAAATCAGGACATGAGAAGGATGACATGAGGACATGAGAATGATGACATGAGGACATGATGAGGAGATGAGAAGGACGACATGAGGAGGATGACATGAGGACATGAGGAGGACAACATGAGGACATGAGAAAGATGACATGAGGACATGAGGAAGACATGAGGACAGGATGAGGACATGAGGAGAAGGACATGAGAGGATGAAGACATGACAGTATGAGAATATTGACAGGAGGAAAGGATGAGGAGATGATGAGGAGGACATCAGGACAGGATAAAGACATGGATGTAGGACGAGTCTCACCCCCACCTCTGACAGCATCCTCTCCATCAGGAAACTCTGGTCAGGCACCACCTCATCTCCTGGCTGGAGAAAATGTACACGCTGTAACTTCTTTGTTATTTCCACGTCTGAAACGTTATTAAACAAATCCGTATACCTCGTGTCGCGTCGACATCTATCTCGAGCGTCCCGTATGATCGGCATACCGACCAGGAGAGGGGTGGCGGCTGAAGTGGAGATCTTTTAGCGTCGCGTCCGGACGGGATACATTCTCTGCGCTGCTCTCTGGGACATGCATCTCAGTGTCGTCTGCGAGGACTTTTCTCGCCGGCCGATACCGCGACTCCCCGTTTTGTGAGCCTCGTCCTACAGTGACAAATATGTTGACAAGAAGAAATCCACAAGATGATCATTTTCTGCACACACAAGAGAATCAGACCGCACCTGGCAGAACATACAGCGCAGCTTTTGGCTCAGGCTCTTGTCATTTCAGCTGATATTGCGGGGTGGGGAAGACAGACATAAAAAGAGCTTCTAGCCCCACATGTCAAGATTGACGTCCAACTGGACTCCAGAAGTCCACTGGTACCTTCCTGTGATGTCCTCTACTGCTCGGTTTAGTGCTTGTGTGGTTTTCCCTCTCATATGGAAGTGGCTTTGGCTAAAGGCTTCTGCTAAATACAACAGAATAGAATCTCCTTGGAGCAGCCAGGACGGATCAGTGTGGCGCTGAAGCTGCTCTCCAGAGAAAGCAGGGCGTCCTGCGCGACTCGTGGTCCAGCACGGACGTTAGTTTTGCCAGGACCCTCTTGTCACATACGAACCTCCTGCAGAGAGTCCAGAGAACAGCCCAAGACTGAGCCGGTCTTCCCGAGGACTCTGTCCAGCTTGCTCCCTCTCTGAGATCTGTGCTGGCCGGGAAGGTGGCTCAGTCTAAGGAGATGTGGAGCGCTTTGATGGCAGAATGAGCCACAAGTCTGAAGGTTAGTCTAGGTGTTTGAATGCAGCTGCGTGGGGGGGGGGGCAGGAACGGGTGCTTGCTCAAACCTAATGAAATGCAGATTAGGGTCGTTGAGCCACTCCAGGTCCCCCTCAGCCTGTGAGTGGGGCATTTTCATACCTGAGACAGTTTTCAGGCTTCTCCAAACCCCACTGATGTTCTGCTGCTCCTCCATCTTCCTCTCGTAACTGGCCTTCCCCTCTCTGACCTTTCTCCTCAGCTCCTTCTGTACGGTCGTCAGCTTCCTCCTTGTTCCCTGATCTGAAAGCTCTCTTCTTCTTCTTCTTCTTCTTCTTCAGGAGAGCTTTAACCTCAGGGCTCATCCACAGCTTGTTTGTTGTTGTTAGCAAAGTGCTGCGTCGCTGGGAGGGAACAGCGTTCTCAAGACCGAAGTTTATCTATGCTGTGACGGCATTAATGTCCTCCACACGTGTCTGGCAGAGCTCTGTCCACACGGTGGCGTGGAAGCAGTCCAAAAGAGCCTCCTCGCTCTCAGCGGCCCGCCTCCTCGCCGTATGGAGGACCGCAGCCTGCCTGTGTCCAACACACAGGCGGGACATGTATAATATGGGGATCAGCTCTCCCTAGAGGAGCGAGGGGGGTCTGCAGAATAGGCCTCCTCGGTGTTGGCATAAAACAAGTCCAGTGATTTATCCTCCATGCTGGGACAGGTGAAGTACTGTGTGCACGTTGCCAGAGCAGATGATGGAGAGGCATGACAGAAGAGGAAGAGGGTCTGTGGCTGCTGTGTCTGCAGCCTGCTGGTGACGGCGAGCCAGTTGTCAGAGGATACGTCCGCTTCAGCAGACCGGCTCTTCCCTACTGAAAACAGTGCTCGCTCATCCTTAAATGGAATGTTTTAATTGAAAGAAATCCCAGTAAAAAAAAACCAAAAAAAAAAAACCACGCAGATTTGTGTACAAATTCGTATATAAGGCTCACATAGAAAACAGTGACAGGAGCAGCAGGCTGCAAAATAGTGCCAACACTCACCAATAAAGAAAGGAAACAGGTAAGAGCAGCTGCAGCCAGCAGACAGCCTGTATGTCCAGGTTTCTTTTCTACAGCGCTGTCCCATTAAAAAAGATTTCATTAAAACGTGTACAAAAATGTGAGGGGTGGACTCACTTCTGTGGGATGCTGTATCTTGGTCCAGTGACCATGCCTTGGTCAGCGACCTCTTTAAAAACCTGGTGTCAGTTCCTTTCAACGTGTTCAGCTGATGGACGACTTGTTAATCAAGGTCATTATTTAGCCATTTATGAAGACTTTTAACAGAGTCCTCTTACCTTTGCCCCAGTCATGCCGCAGGAATCCAGATGGAACCGCTCCTTTCTGAAGCTCGCTTCGCCCACTGGCAGAAACACACGTGTCCTCTGATGGCAAAAGGGTTGAGTGCAGACATTCGTGCTGCCACGAAGGATTTTCAAATGTGGCCCCTCGTCGCTTCTAATTGTCCCAACCCAACAAGCACGGAGCTCAGCATCAAGCTGGGAAGTGGTGAAAAGTAAGATAGGGGAAGTTTTTCTTCTTGCTTGAACAGCACGGAGCGCCGCAGCAGCAGCGTCTCAGTGATTGCGCAATAACGGACAGCGTGCTGCTGAGAGGTGGACACAAGGAGAAGACAGGGAAAATGATGAACAACAACCACCACATCAGACTTCTTATGAGTGGGCAGTCTGTACAATAAATTGTCTGAATATTAGGCGGTGTAATCCCCATCCTGCGTGGCTGCATCTCATCACATTCAGTGTAAAAGCTGAAGTTGCTGCTAGTTAGCCTGCCGGTTAGCATGCATGTGTTTACTTATCGTTCCTCCGTCAAGTTAGCTCCGTAGCAACAAGGATACACAGGGAAATAAGGATAACTCATTCATTCATTCATTCATAGATTCATTGTCTGTACCGCTCAGTCCAGTTCAGGGTGGTGGGGAAGCTGGAGTCTATCCAAGCAATTAGCAGGCGAGAGGCAGGACACATCCTGGACACGTCGCCGGTCCATCGCAGGCATTTTCTTGCCTACAGAAAAGCTGCTGAGCTTCAATTTCAAAGCAGAACACAGCTTTGCTTCAAAGCCGAACTGCTATGACGTCAGTGTTGAACGGGCCAATCGAAACGCTGCTCAGATCTCCGTCACTGACGAATGTAGTCACGTGACGAGAAATGGAACGTTAAAATCATGTAAATAGGCCTGCCAGACCACCTGTCAGCTGTCTGACTATTGTCAGACCCTGAGCGTGGCCTTGAGCTTGTCTGGAGGTTCTGGCAGGGATGGCAGCCCTGGTCCGCCGGTGGATGGTCGTCCCCCCCCGGGGAGACATCATCCGCTGCCACCCAGCCAGATCTCCTGGAGGGACGGACGGTGGGGGGGAGGGGTCCCCCCTTTTATATAAAAAAAAAAAAAACTTGTCTGGAGGTTCTGGCAGGGATGGCAGCCCTGGTCCGCCGGTGGATGGTCGTCCCCCCCGGGGAGACATCATCCGCTGCCACCCAGCCAGATCTCCTGGAGGGACGGACGGTGGGGGGGGGAGGGGTCCCCCCTTTTATATATTAAAAAAAAAAAACTCCATCAGCTGACGGAGTCTGCTGCATGAACGTGCATGACATGACAACAGTCGGGACTGCACTTTTTATAAGAAGGATGTCATCAGGTCACAGCCCGTCTCTGGTTGCAATGGTTCACTTTGTAAGCATGGCCACCAAAAGTCATTTTAATTTAGGAGCCATTTTATGACACATGTACTCTGGTTTGTATGTGTGCGTGTAAATGAGTGTGTAAACATGGTATATTTATTTATTCATTCATTTGAAAAGCCTGCTGAATATGTGGCACGTGTGCAGCGGACGATGTCCTCCACCTTCCTTTGCAACTGTGCTTGGATGGGGTGGGTTGATGTTCTGACCATTTCTAACCGCTTTCAGCACTACTTCAACACGAACTGATATTGGGTGAAACGTTGACCTCCAGATAAGCTTAAAGAAGATTTCTGTGTGCGCAACATTGAACTTTACAAAAAGTAACATCTGTGTCACTTCACCTGCATGCAGTGAGAGGAGAGGAGTGGGATGACAAATTCACATCATCTATACCGTGGTCACTGATAGCTGGGCAAGTTCAGTTATTGTCTCATCGTTCCTTTACGGCCGTTACCATGGCGACACGTTAATCAGCTGCTTCAGATCAGATGATTTTTGACAGGTGAATGAGAGAAACACGCTGCTTGACAACAGTTGTTTGGCATCAAAACTATCGAGGCCGACATAAAATAGCTCCTATAGCCTACTTTAGAAAGTTCGGTAATAATAAAAAAGAAAAACAGAAATAAACATTTGTTATAAAATGTTTACTGTGTGGGACCAGGGTGATGACGACGCCTCGACGCCCGCGTCGTGACGTGAAATGCAGCGCCTCGTTTAGTCCTGCACATTGGACTGTAGCCTATATTTGGTTGAAGGGAAGTCACGTCGTCATAACAGTTTAACAACACTAATAAAAAGGATCATTTATGGAATGATCACTTACTAGAGATTTCTTAAAAATAGACTTTAAAACATGAAGCTGTAAACATTTGAATGTAGGAAATGCATATAGAAATAAACGTTTCCCTTTAGCTAGGCTACATATATTTTTGAGTGTGTTTATCAACTTTTCATCCATTAAAAAGACGTTTTTATGGTATTTATATTGGCCCATACGGCATAAAAATAAATGATCATGCTCTCCTGATGCCGTTAGATGTCGGACAGACCACCGCGCGCGACTAAACAGCCGCTGTCACGTTGTACAATTTGACTTCGAAACATCTTCACTGACGCCGCAGCCGCATCTCTTCACGTCTGTTTCACATGCGCTTTTTATTTTCAGCAGCTACAGTACCAGGTGGGCTACAGGAGACACTTTTAAAAGGCGCGGGTCTTCTGAGGAGCGTGCGTGAGTCATGTCTGTCTCTAGGCAACCGCGACTGTCCAGCATCCAGGCGCAGAGGGGAGGAGGCTGCACCTGCGCAGATTCTGCACGACAACAACATCTTTCTTGGTTGTTGGACTTTTATTTACTTCATTATGTTTAGATTGAGTGTTGATGTGTGTGACTGACACGTGTAGGCTGCTGGAAAGTGATGAAACTACGGAACAAAGTGCGTCCCGTGTTGGTTCACTCCGCCCCGCAACGTGTTTCTGTCAATTAAAGGAGGATTCTGAATTTTACGGGACGGGTGGCAACCCCGATGAGAGCTGGTCCTGCTGCATGTAAGAAAATGAAGTAAGCTGTTCTAATGTACAAGGTGTGTGTACATTTACTGCGTTTGTAGCAATGTTTGTAGACTGGTGTGAGCATAGAATTAAAGAAGCCACCATGCATTTGCTCTCTTTCTTTATACTTTATTTTAGTCACCCTCAACCCACCTTGAGAAGGTTGAAGCCAAACAGCATTTCATTTTCAAAACAATCTCTTAACTGTTAACATACAACCATCTACGACACACAGGGCCACAGCAGGAGCCTGGGTCTTCTGAGCACCTTCCTTGGTGAGCTGAGTGGATTTCTCTCGTGGATGTAGGACAAGCCTTACCTCCATCTCTGACAGCATCCTCTCCATCAGGAAACTCTGGTCAGGCACCACCTCATCTCCTGGCTGGAGGACATGATAAGGATGACATGAGGACATGATGAGGAGGACATGAGGACATGATGAGGAGGACATGAGGACATGAGAAGGATGACAGGAGGAAAGGATGAGGAGGACATGAGGACATGAGAAGGATGACATGACGACATGATGAGGATGACATGACGACAGGATGAGGACATGATGAGGACATGAGAAGGATGACATCAGGATAGGACGAGGAGGACATGAGAAGGATGACATGACGACAGGATGAGGACATGATGAGGACATGAGAAGGATGACATCAGGATAGGACGAGGACAGGATGAGGACATGAGGACATGATAAGGATGACATGAGGACAGGATAAGGACATGATGAGGAGGACATGAGGACAGAAAAAGGATGAAATCAGGACAGGATGATGACATGATGAGGAGGACATGAGGACAGGACGAGGACATGATGAGCAGGACATGAGAAGGACGACATGAGGACATGATGAGGACGACATGAGGACAGGATGAGTACAGCATGAGGAGGACATGAGAGGATGAAGACATGACAGTATGAGAATATTGACAGAGGAAAGGATGAGGAGATGATGAGGAGGACATCAGGACATGAGGACAGGATGACGACATGATGAGGACATGAGAAGGATGACAGGAGGGCAGGATGAGGACATGATGAGGAGGACATGAAGACAGGACGAGGACATGAGGAGGATGACGACATGATGAAGACATGAGGACAGGATGAGGACATGACGACAGAAGAAGGATGAAATCAGAACAGGATGACGACATGATGAGGAGGAGATGAGGAGGATGACATGAGGACAGGACGAGGACATGAGAAAGATGACATGAGGAGGACATGAGGACAGGATGAGGACATGATGAGGAGGACATGAGGACAGGATGAGGACATGATAAGGATGACATCAGGATAGGATGAGGACATGATAAGGAAGACATGAGGACAGGATGACGACGGGATGAGGACATGAGAAGGATGACATGAGAAGGATGAGATGAGGAAAGGATGAGGAGGACATCAGGACAGGATAAAGACATTGATGACAGAAGTACAGGATGAGGACATGAGGACAAGATAAGGATGACAGGAGGACATGATGAGGACATGAGAAGGATGAAATCAGGACATGAGAAGGATGACATGAGGACATGAGAATGATGACATGAGGACATGATGAGGAGATGAGAAGGACGACATGAGGAGGATGACATGAGGACATGAGGAGGACAACATGAGGACATGAGAAAGATGACATGAGGACATGAGGAAGACATGAGGACAGGATGAGGACATGAGGAGAAGGACATGAGAGGATGAAGACATGACAGTATGAGAATATTGACAGGAGGAAAGGATGAGGAGATGATGAGGAGGACATCAGGACAGGATAAAGACATGGATGTAGGACGAGTCTCACCCCCACCTCTGACAGCATCCTCTCCATCAGGAAACTCTGGTCAGGCACCACCTCATCTCCTGGCTGGAGAAAATGTACACGCTGTAACTTCTTTGTTATTTCCACGTCTGAAACGTTATTAAACAAATCCGTATACCTCGTGTCGCGTCGACATCTATCTCGAGCGTCCCGTATGATCGGCATACCGACCAGGAGAGGGGTGGCGGCTGAAGTGGAGATCTTTTAGCGTCGCGTCCGGACGGGATACATTCTCTGCGCTGCTCTCTGGGACATGCATCTCAGTGTCGTCTGCGAGGACTTTTCTCGCCGGCCGATACCGCGACTCCCCGTTTTGTGAGCCTCGTCCTACAGTGACAAATATGTTGACAAGAAGAAATCCACAAGATGATCATTTTCTGCACACACAAGAGAATCAGACCGCACCTGGCAGAACATACAGCGCAGCTTTTGGCTCAGGCTCTTGTCATTTCAGCTGATATTGCGGGGTGGGGAAGACAGACATAAAAAGAGCTTCTAGCCCCACATGTCAAGATTGACGTCCAACTGGACTCCAGAAGTCCACTGGTACCTTCCTGTGATGTCCTCTACTGCTCGGTTTAGTGCTTGTGTGGTTTTCCCTCTCATATGGAAGTGGCTTTGGCTAAAGGCTTCTGCTAAATACAACAGAATAGAATCTCCTTGGAGCAGCCAGGACGGATCAGTGTGGCGCTGAAGCTGCTCTCCAGAGAAAGCAGGGCGTCCTGCGCGACTCGTGGTCCAGCACGGACGTTAGTTTTGCCAGGACCCTCTTGTCACATACGAACCTCCTGCAGAGAGTCCAGAGAACAGCCCAAGACTGAGCCGGTCTTCCCGAGGACTCTGTCCAGCTTGCTCCCTCTCTGAGATCTGTGCTGGCCGGGAAGGTGGCTCAGTCTAAGGAGATGTGGAGCGCTTTGATGGCAGAATGAGCCACAAGTCTGAAGGTTAGTCTAGGTGTTTGAATGCAGCTGCGTGGGGGGGGGGGCAGGAACGGGTGCTTGCTCAAACCTAATGAAATGCAGATTAGGGTCGTTGAGCCACTCCAGGTCCCCCTCAGCCTGTGAGTGGGGCATTTTCATACCTGAGACAGTTTTCAGGCTTCTCCAAACCCCACTGATGTTCTGCTGCTCCTCCATCTTCCTCTCGTAACTGGCCTTCCCCTCTCTGACCTTTCTCCTCAGCTCCTTCTGTACGGTCGTCAGCTTCCTCCTTGTTCCCTGATCTGAAAGCTCTCTTCTTCTTCTTCTTCTTCTTCTTCAGGAGAGCTTTAACCTCAGGGCTCATCCACAGCTTGTTTGTTGTTGTTAGCAAAGTGCTGCGTCGCTGGGAGGGAACAGCGTTCTCAAGACCGAAGTTTATCTATGCTGTGACGGCATTAATGTCCT
The DNA here is from genome assembly GCF_933228915.1 of Telmatherina bonti. Lineage (NCBI taxonomy): Eukaryota > Metazoa > Chordata > Actinopteri > Atheriniformes > Telmatherinidae > Telmatherina > Telmatherina bonti. The sequence continues at coordinate 11,572,534 of NC_136628.1, read as the reverse complement.
CCACACGTGTCTGGCAGAGCTCTGTCCACACGGTGGCGTGGAAGCAGTCCAAAAGAGCCTCCTCGCTCTCAGCGGCCCGCCTCCTCGCCGTATGGAGGACCGCAGCCTGCCTGTGTCCAACACACAGGCGGGACATGTATAATATGGGGATCAGCTCTCCCTAGAGGAGCGAGGGGGGTCTGCAGAATAGGCCTCCTCGGTGTTGGCATAAAACAAGTCCAGTGATTTATCCTCCATGCTGGGACAGGTGAAGTACTGTGTGCACGTTGCCAGAGCAGATGATGGAGAGGCATGACAGAAGAGGAAGAGGGTCTGTGGCTGCTGTGTCTGCAGCCTGCTGGTGACGGCGAGCCAGTTGTCAGAGGATACGTCCGCTTCAGCAGACCGGCTCTTCCCTACTGAAAACAGTGCTCGCTCATCCTTAAATGGAATGTTTTAATTGAAAGAAATCCCAGTAAAAAAAAACCAAAAAAAAAAAACCACGCAGATTTGTGTACAAATTCGTATATAAGGCTCACATAGAAAACAGTGACAGGAGCAGCAGGCTGCAAAATAGTGCCAACACTCACCAATAAAGAAAGGAAACAGGTAAGAGCAGCTGCAGCCAGCAGACAGCCTGTATGTCCAGGTTTCTTTTCTACAGCGCTGTCCCATTAAAAAAGATTTCATTAAAACGTGTACAAAAATGTGAGGGGTGGACTCACTTCTGTGGGATGCTGTATCTTGGTCCAGTGACCATGCCTTGGTCAGCGACCTCTTTAAAAACCTGGTGTCAGTTCCTTTCAACGTGTTCAGCTGATGGACGACTTGTTAATCAAGGTCATTATTTAGCCATTTATGAAGACTTTTAACAGAGTCCTCTTACCTTTGCCCCAGTCATGCCGCAGGAATCCAGATGGAACCGCTCCTTTCTGAAGCTCGCTTCGCCCACTGGCAGAAACACACGTGTCCTCTGATGGCAAAAGGGTTGAGTGCAGACATTCGTGCTGCCACGAAGGATTTTCAAATGTGGCCCCTCGTCGCTTCTAATTGTCCCAACCCAACAAGCACGGAGCTCAGCATCAAGCTGGGAAGTGGTGAAAAGTAAGATAGGGGAAGTTTTTCTTCTTGCTTGAACAGCACGGAGCGCCGCAGCAGCAGCGTCTCAGTGATTGCGCAATAACGGACAGCGTGCTGCTGAGAGGTGGACACAAGGAGAAGACAGGGAAAATGATGAACAACAACCACCACATCAGACTTCTTATGAGTGGGCAGTCTGTACAATAAATTGTCTGAATATTAGGCGGTGTAATCCCCATCCTGCGTGGCTGCATCTCATCACATTCAGTGTAAAAGCTGAAGTTGCTGCTAGTTAGCCTGCCGGTTAGCATGCATGTGTTTACTTATCGTTCCTCCGTCAAGTTAGCTCCGTAGCAACAAGGATACACAGGGAAATAAGGATAACTCATTCATTCATTCATTCATAGATTCATTGTCTGTACCGCTCAGTCCAGTTCAGGGTGGTGGGGAAGCTGGAGTCTATCCAAGCAATTAGCAGGCGAGAGGCAGGACACATCCTGGACACGTCGCCGGTCCATCGCAGGCATTTTCTTGCCTACAGAAAAGCTGCTGAGCTTCAATTTCAAAGCAGAACACAGCTTTGCTTCAAAGCCGAACTGCTATGACGTCAGTGTTGAACGGGCCAATCGAAACGCTGCTCAGATCTCCGTCACTGACGAATGTAGTCACGTGACGAGAAATGGAACGTTAAAATCATGTAAATAGGCCTGCCAGACCACCTGTCAGCTGTCTGACTATTGTCAGACCCTGAGCGTGGCCTTGAGCTTGTCTGGAGGTTCTGGCAGGGATGGCAGCCCTGGTCCGCCGGTGGATGGTCGTCCCCCCCCGGGGAGACATCATCCGCTGCCACCCAGCCAGATCTCCTGGAGGGACGGACGGTGGGGGGGAGGGGTCCCCCCTTTTATATAAAAAAAAAAAAAACTTGTCTGGAGGTTCTGGCAGGGATGGCAGCCCTGGTCCGCCGGTGGATGGTCGTCCCCCCCGGGGAGACATCATCCGCTGCCACCCAGCCAGATCTCCTGGAGGGACGGACGGTGGGGGGGGGAGGGGTCCCCCCTTTTATATATTAAAAAAAAAAAACTCCATCAGCTGACGGAGTCTGCTGCATGAACGTGCATGACATGACAACAGTCGGGACTGCACTTTTTATAAGAAGGATGTCATCAGGTCACAGCCCGTCTCTGGTTGCAATGGTTCACTTTGTAAGCATGGCCACCAAAAGTCATTTTAATTTAGGAGCCATTTTATGACACATGTACTCTGGTTTGTATGTGTGCGTGTAAATGAGTGTGTAAACATGGTATATTTATTTATTCATTCATTTGAAAAGCCTGCTGAATATGTGGCACGTGTGCAGCGGACGATGTCCTCCACCTTCCTTTGCAACTGTGCTTGGATGGGGTGGGTTGATGTTCTGACCATTTCTAACCGCTTTCAGCACTACTTCAACACGAACTGATATTGGGTGAAACGTTGACCTCCAGATAAGCTTAAAGAAGATTTCTGTGTGCGCAACATTGAACTTTACAAAAAGTAACATCTGTGTCACTTCACCTGCATGCAGTGAGAGGAGAGGAGTGGGATGACAAATTCACATCATCTATACCGTGGTCACTGATAGCTGGGCAAGTTCAGTTATTGTCTCATCGTTCCTTTACGGCCGTTACCATGGCGACACGTTAATCAGCTGCTTCAGATCAGATGATTTTTGACAGGTGAATGAGAGAAACACGCTGCTTGACAACAGTTGTTTGGCATCAAAACTATCGAGGCCGACATAAAATAGCTCCTATAGCCTACTTTAGAAAGTTCGGTAATAATAAAAAAGAAAAACAGAAATAAACATTTGTTATAAAATGTTTACTGTGTGGGACCAGGGTGATGACGACGCCTCGACGCCCGCGTCGTGACGTGAAATGCAGCGCCTCGTTTAGTCCTGCACATTGGACTGTAGCCTATATTTGGTTGAAGGGAAGTCACGTCGTCATAACAGTTTAACAACACTAATAAAAAGGATCATTTATGGAATGATCACTTACTAGAGATTTCTTAAAAATAGACTTTAAAACATGAAGCTGTAAACATTTGAATGTAGGAAATGCATATAGAAATAAACGTTTCCCTTTAGCTAGGCTACATATATTTTTGAGTGTGTTTATCAACTTTTCATCCATTAAAAAGACGTTTTTATGGTATTTATATTGGCCCATACGGCATAAAAATAAATGATCATGCTCTCCTGATGCCGTTAGATGTCGGACAGACCACCGCGCGCGACTAAACAGCCGCTGTCACGTTGTACAATTTGACTTCGAAACATCTTCACTGACGCCGCAGCCGCATCTCTTCACGTCTGTTTCACATGCGCTTTTTATTTTCAGCAGCTACAGTACCAGGTGGGCTACAGGAGACACTTTTAAAAGGCGCGGGTCTTCTGAGGAGCGTGCGTGAGTCATGTCTGTCTCTAGGCAACCGCGACTGTCCAGCATCCAGGCGCAGAGGGGAGGAGGCTGCACCTGCGCAGATTCTGCACGACAACAACATCTTTCTTGGTTGTTGGACTTTTATTTACTTCATTATGTTTAGATTGAGTGTTGATGTGTGTGACTGACACGTGTAGGCTGCTGGAAAGTGATGAAACTACGGAACAAAGTGCGTCCCGTGTTGGTTCACTCCGCCCCGCAACGTGTTTCTGTCAATTAAAGGAGGATTCTGAATTTTACGGGACGGGTGGCAACCCCGATGAGAGCTGGTCCTGCTGCATGTAAGAAAATGAAGTAAGCTGTTCTAATGTACAAGGTGTGTGTACATTTACTGCGTTTGTAGCAATGTTTGTAGACTGGTGTGAGCATAGAATTAAAGAAGCCACCATGCATTTGCTCTCTTTCTTTATACTTTATTTTAGTCACCCTCAACCCACCTTGAGAAGGTTGAAGCCAAACAGCATTTCATTTTCAAAACAATCTCTTAACTGTTAACATACAACCATCTACGACACACAGGGCCACAGCAGGAGCCTGGGTCTTCTGAGCACCTTCCTTGGTGAGCTGAGTGGATTTCTCTCGTGGATGTAGGACAAGCCTTACCTCCATCTCTGACAGCATCCTCTCCATCAGGAAACTCTGGTCAGGCACCACCTCATCTCCTGGCTGGAGGACATGATAAGGATGACATGAGGACATGATGAGGAGGACATGAGGACATGATGAGGAGGACATGAGGACATGAGAAGGATGACAGGAGGAAAGGATGAGGAGGACATGAGGACATGAGAAGGATGACATGACGACATGATGAGGATGACATGACGACAGGATGAGGACATGATGAGGACATGAGAAGGATGACATCAGGATAGGACGAGGAGGACATGAGAAGGATGACATGACGACAGGATGAGGACATGATGAGGACATGAGAAGGATGACATCAGGATAGGACGAGGACAGGATGAGGACATGAGGACATGATAAGGATGACATGAGGACAGGATAAGGACATGATGAGGAGGACATGAGGACAGAAAAAGGATGAAATCAGGACAGGATGATGACATGATGAGGAGGACATGAGGACAGGACGAGGACATGATGAGCAGGACATGAGAAGGACGACATGAGGACATGATGAGGACGACATGAGGACAGGATGAGTACAGCATGAGGAGGACATGAGAGGATGAAGACATGACAGTATGAGAATATTGACAGAGGAAAGGATGAGGAGATGATGAGGAGGACATCAGGACATGAGGACAGGATGACGACATGATGAGGACATGAGAAGGATGACAGGAGGGCAGGATGAGGACATGATGAGGAGGACATGAAGACAGGACGAGGACATGAGGAGGATGACGACATGATGAAGACATGAGGACAGGATGAGGACATGACGACAGAAGAAGGATGAAATCAGAACAGGATGACGACATGATGAGGAGGAGATGAGGAGGATGACATGAGGACAGGACGAGGACATGAGAAAGATGACATGAGGAGGACATGAGGACAGGATGAGGACATGATGAGGAGGACATGAGGACAGGATGAGGACATGATAAGGATGACATCAGGATAGGATGAGGACATGATAAGGAAGACATGAGGACAGGATGACGACGGGATGAGGACATGAGAAGGATGACATGAGAAGGATGAGATGAGGAGGACATCAGGACAGGATAAAGACATTGATGACAGAAGTACAGGATGAGGACATGAGGACAAGATAAGGATGACAGGAGGACATGATGAGGACATGAGAAGGATGAAATCAGGACATGAGAAGGATGACATGAGGACATGAGAATGATGACATGAGGACATGATGAGGAGATGAGAAGGACGACATGAGGAGGATGACATGAGGACATGAGGAGGACAACATGAGGACATGAGAAAGATGACATGAGGACATGAGGAAGACATGAGGACAGGATGAGGACATGAGGAGAAGGACATGAGAGGATGAAGACATGACAGTATGAGAATATTGACAGGAGGAAAGGATGAGGAGATGATGAGGAGGACATCAGGACAGGATAAAGACATGGATGTAGGACGAGTCTCACCCCCACCTCTGACAGCATCCTCTCCATCAGGAAACTCTGGTCAGGCACCACCTCATCTCCTGGCTGGAGAAAATGTACACGCTGTAACTTCTTTGTTATTTCCACGTCTGAAACGTTATTAAACAAATCCGTATACCTCGTGTCGCGTCGACATCTATCTCGAGCGTCCCGTATGATCGGCATACCGACCAGGAGAGGGGTGGCGGCTGAAGTGGAGATCTTTTAGCGTCGCGTCCGGACGGGATACATTCTCTGCGCTGCTCTCTGGGACATGCATCTCAGTGTCGTCTGCGAGGACTTTTCTCGCCGGCCGATACCGCGACTCCCCGTTTTGTGAGCCTCGTCCTACAGTGACAAATATGTTGACAAGAAGAAATCCACAAGATGATCATTTTCTGCACACACAAGAGAATCAGACCGCACCTGGCAGAACATACAGCGCAGCTTTTGGCTCAGGCTCTTGTCATTTCAGCTGATATTGCGGGGTGGGGAAGACAGACATAAAAAGAGCTTCTAGCCCCACATGTCAAGATTGACGTCCAACTGGACTCCAGAAGTCCACTGGTACCTTCCTGTGATGTCCTCTACTGCTCGGTTTAGTGCTTGTGTGGTTTTCCCTCTCATATGGAAGTGGCTTTGGCTAAAGGCTTCTGCTAAATACAACAGAATAGAATCTCCTTGGAGCAGCCAGGACGGATCAGTGTGGCGCTGAAGCTGCTCTCCAGAGAAAGCAGGGCGTCCTGCGCGACTCGTGGTCCAGCACGGACGTTAGTTTTGCCAGGACCCTCTTGTCACATACGAACCTCCTGCAGAGAGTCCAGAGAACAGCCCAAGACTGAGCCGGTCTTCCCGAGGACTCTGTCCAGCTTGCTCCCTCTCTGAGATCTGTGCTGGCCGGGAAGGTGGCTCAGTCTAAGGAGATGTGGAGCGCTTTGATGGCAGAATGAGCCACAAGTCTGAAGGTTAGTCTAGGTGTTTGAATGCAGCTGCGTGGGGGGGGGGGCAGGAACGGGTGCTTGCTCAAACCTAATGAAATGCAGATTAGGGTCGTTGAGCCACTCCAGGTCCCCCTCAGCCTGTGAGTGGGGCATTTTCATACCTGAGACAGTTTTCAGGCTTCTCCAAACCCCACTGATGTTCTGCTGCTCCTCCATCTTCCTCTCGTAACTGGCCTTCCCCTCTCTGACCTTTCTCCTCAGCTCCTTCTGTACGGTCGTCAGCTTCCTCCTTGTTCCCTGATCTGAAAGCTCTCTTCTTCTTCTTCTTCTTCTTCTTCAGGAGAGCTTTAACCTCAGGGCTCATCCACAGCTTGTTTGTTGTTGTTAGCAAAGTGCTGCGTCGCTGGGAGGGAACAGCGTTCTCAAGACCGAAGTTTATCTATGCTGTGACGGCATTAATGTCCTCCACACGTGTCTGGCAGAGCTCTGTCCACACGGTGGCGTGGAAGCAGTCCAAAAGAGCCTCCTCGCTCTCAGCGGCCCGCCTCCTCGCCGTATGGAGGACCGCAGCCTGCCTGTGTCCAACACACAGGCGGGACATGTATAATATGGGGATCAGCTCTCCCTAGAGGAGCGAGGGGGGTCTGCAGAATAGGCCTCCTCGGTGTTGGCATAAAACAAGTCCAGTGATTTATCCTCCATGCTGGGACAGGTGAAGTACTGTGTGCACGTTGCCAGAGCAGATGATGGAGAGGCATGACAGAAGAGGAAGAGGGTCTGTGGCTGCTGTGTCTGCAGCCTGCTGGTGACGGCGAGCCAGTTGTCAGAGGATACGTCCGCTTCAGCAGACCGGCTCTTCCCTACTGAAAACAGTGCTCGCTCATCCTTAAATGGAATGTTTTAATTGAAAGAAATCCCAGTAAAAAAAAACCAAAAAAAAAAAACCACGCAGATTTGTGTACAAATTCGTATATAAGGCTCACATAGAAAACAGTGACAGGAGCAGCAGGCTGCAAAATAGTGCCAACACTCACCAATAAAGAAAGGAAACAGGTAAGAGCAGCTGCAGCCAGCAGACAGCCTGTATGTCCAGGTTTCTTTTCTACAGCGCTGTCCCATTAAAAAAGATTTCATTAAAACGTGTACAAAAATGTGAGGGGTGGACTCACTTCTGTGGGATGCTGTATCTTGGTCCAGTGACCATGCCTTGGTCAGCGACCTCTTTAAAAACCTGGTGTCAGTTCCTTTCAACGTGTTCAGCTGATGGACGACTTGTTAATCAAGGTCATTATTTAGCCATTTATGAAGACTTTTAACAGAGTCCTCTTACCTTTGCCCCAGTCATGCCGCAGGAATCCAGATGGAACCGCTCCTTTCTGAAGCTCGCTTCGCCCACTGGCAGAAACACACGTGTCCTCTGATGGCAAAAGGGTTGAGTGCAGACATTCGTGCTGCCACGAAGGATTTTCAAATGTGGCCCCTCGTCGCTTCTAATTGTCCCAACCCAACAAGCACGGAGCTCAGCATCAAGCTGGGAAGTGGTGAAAAGTAAGATAGGGGAAGTTTTTCTTCTTGCTTGAACAGCACGGAGCGCCGCAGCAGCAGCGTCTCAGTGATTGCGCAATAACGGACAGCGTGCTGCTGAGAGGTGGACACAAGGAGAAGACAGGGAAAATGATGAACAACAACCACCACATCAGACTTCTTATGAGTGGGCAGTCTGTACAATAAATTGTCTGAATATTAGGCGGTGTAATCCCCATCCTGCGTGGCTGCATCTCATCACATTCAGTGTAAAAGCTGAAGTTGCTGCTAGTTAGCCTGCCGGTTAGCATGCATGTGTTTACTTATCGTTCCTCCGTCAAGTTAGCTCCGTAGCAACAAGGATACACAGGGAAATAAGGATAACTCATTCATTCATTCATTCATAGATTCATTGTCTGTACCGCTCAGTCCAGTTCAGGGTGGTGGGGAAGCTGGAGTCTATCCAAGCAATTAGCAGGCGAGAGGCAGGACACATCCTGGACACGTCGCCGGTCCATCGCAGGCATTTTCTTGCCTACAGAAAAGCTGCTGAGCTTCAATTTCAAAGCAGAACACAGCTTTGCTTCAAAGCCGAACTGCTATGACGTCAGTGTTGAACGGGCCAATCGAAACGCTGCTCAGATCTCCGTCACTGACGAATGTAGTCACGTGACGAGAAATGGAACGTTAAAATCATGTAAATAGGCCTGCCAGACCACCTGTCAGCTGTCTGACTATTGTCAGACCCTGAGCGTGGCCTTGAGCTTGTCTGGAGGTTCTGGCAGGGATGGCAGCCCTGGTCCGCCGGTGGATGGTCGTCCCCCCCCCGGGGAGACATCATCCGCTGCCACCCAGCCAGATCTCCTGGAGGGACGGACGGTGGGGGGGAGGGGTCCCCCCTTTTATATCAAAAAAAAAAAAACTTGTCTGGAGGTTCTGGCAGGGATGGCAGCCCTGGTCCGCCGGTGGATGGTCGTCCCCCCCGGGGAGACATCATCCGCTGCCACCCAGCCAGATCTCCTGGAGGGACGGACGGTGGGGGGGAGGGGTCCCCCCTTTTATATAAAAAAAAAAAAAACTTGTCTGGAGGTTCTGGCAGGGATGGCAGCCCTGGTCCGCCGGTGGATGGTCGTCCCCCCCGGGGAGACATCATCCGCTGCCACCCAGCCAGATCTCCTGGAGGGACGGACGGTGGGGGGGGGAGGGGTCCCCCCTTTTATATATTAAAAAAAAAAAACTCCATCAGCTGACGGAGTCTGCTGCATGAACGTGCATGACCATGACAACAGTCGGGACTGCACTTTTTATAAGAAGGATGTCATCAGGTCACAGCCCGTCTCTGGTTGCAATGGTTCACTTTGTAAGCATGGCCACCAAAAGTCATTTTAATTTAGGAGCCATTTTATGACACATGTACTCTGGTTAGTATGTGTGCGTGTAAATGAGTGTGTAAACATGGTATATTTATTTATTCATTCATTTGAAAAGCCTGCTGAATATGTGGCACGTGTGCAGCGGACGATGTCCTCCACCTTCCTTTGCAACTGTGCTTGGATGGGGTGGGTTGATGTTCTGACCATTTCTAACCGCTTTCAGCACTACTTCAACACGAACTGATATTGGGTGAAACGTTGACCTCCAGATAAGCTTAAAGAAGATTTCTGTGTGCGCAACATTGAACTTTACAAAAAGTAACATCTGTGTCACTTCACCTGCATGCAGTGAGAGGAGAGGAGTGGGATGACAAATTCACATCATCTATACCGTGGTCACTGATAGCTGGGCAAGTTCAGTTATTGTCTCATCGTTCCTTTACGGCCGTTACCATGGCGACACGTTAATCAGCTGCTTCAGATCAGATGATTTTTGACAGGTGAATGAGAGAAACACGCTGCTTGACAACAGTTGTTTGGCATCAAAACTATCGAGGCCGACATAAAATAGTTCCTATAGCCTATTTTAGCAAGTTCGGTAATAATAAAAAAGAAAAACATAAATAAACATTTGTTATAAAATGTTTACTGTGTGGGACCAGGGTGATGACGACGCCTCGACGCCCGCGTCGTGACGTGAAATGCAGCGCCTCGTTTAGTCCTGCACATTGGACTGTAGCCTATATTTGGTTGAAGGGAAGTCACGTCGTCATAACAGTTTAACAACACTAATAAAAAGGATCATTTATGGAATGATCACTTACTAGAGATTTCTTAAAAATAGACTTTAAAACATGAAGCTGTAAACATTTGAATGTAGGAAATGCATATAGAAATAAACGTTTCCCTTTAGCTAGGCTACATATATTTTTGAGTGTGTTTATCAACTTTTCATCCATTAAAAAGACGTTTTTATGGTATTTATATTGGCCCATACGGCATAAAAATAAATGATCATGCTCTCCTGATGCCGTTAGATGTCGGACAGACCACCGCGCGCGACTAAACAGCCGCTGTCACGTTGTACAATTTGACTTCGAAACATCTTCACTGACGCCGCAGCCGCATCTCTTCACGTCTGTTTCACATGCGCTTTTTATTTTCAGCAGCTACAGTACCAGGTGGGCTACAGGAGACACTTTTAAAAGGCGCGGGTCTTCTGAGGAGCGTGCGTGAGTCATGTCTGTCTCTAGGCAACCGCGACTGTCCAGCATCCAGGCGCAGAGGGGAGGAGGCTGCACCTGCGCAGATTCTGCACGACAACAACATCTTTCTTGGTTGTTGGACTTTTATTTACTTCATTATGTTTAGATTGAGTGTTGATGTGTGTGACTGACACGTGTAGGCTGCTGGAAAGTGATGAAACTACGGAACAAAGTGCGTCCCGTGTTGGTTCACTCCGCCCCGCAACGTGTTTCTGTCAATTAAAGGAGGATTCTGAATTTTACGGGACGGGTGGCAACCCCGATGAGAGCTGGTCCTGCTGCATGTAAGAAAATGAAGTAAGCTGTTCTAATGTACAAGGTGTGTGTACATTTACTGCGTTTGTAGCAATGTTTGTAGACTGGTGTGAGCATAGAATTAAAGAAGCCACCATGCATTTGCTCTCTTTCTTTATACTTTATTTTAGTCACCCTCAACCCACCTTGAGAAGGTTGAAGCCAAACAGCATTTCATTTTCAAAACAATCTCTTAACTGTTAACATACAACCATCTACGACACACAGGGCCACAGCAGGAGCCTGGGTCTTCTGAGCACCTTCCTTGGTGAGCTGAGTGGATTTCTCTCGTGGATGTAGGACAAGCCTTACCTCCATCTCTGACAGCATCCTCTCCATCAGGAAACTCTGGTCAGGCACCACCTCATCTCCTGGCTGGAGGACATGATAAGGATGACATGAGGACATGATGAGGAGGACATGAGGACAGGATGAGGACATGAGGACATGAGAAGGATGACAGGAGGAAAGGATGAGGAGGACATGAGGACATGAGAAGGATGACATGAGGACATGATGAGGATGACATGACGACAGGATGAGGACATGATGAGGACATGAGAAGGATGACATCAGGATGGGACGAGGAGGACATGAGAAGGATGACATGACGACAGGATGAGGACATGAGAAGGATGACATCAGGATAGGACGAGGACAGGATGAGGACATGAGGACATGATAAGGATGACATGAGGACAGGATAAGGACATGATGAGGAGGACATGAGGACAGGATGAGGACATGAGGACAGAAGAAGGATGAAATCAGGACAGGATGATGACATGATGAGGAGGACATGAGGACAGGACGAGGACATGATGAGCAGGACATGAGAAGGACGACATGAGGACATGATGAGGACGACATGAGGACAGGATGAGGAGGACATGAGGACAGGATGAGTACAGCATGAGGAGGACATGAGAGGATGAAGACATGACAGTATGAGAATATTGACAGAGGAAAGGATGAGGAGATGATGAGGAGGACATCAGGACATGAGGACAGGATGAGGAGGACATAAGGAGGACATGAGAGGATGAAGACATGACAGTATGAGAATATTGACAGAGGAAAGGATGAGGAGATGATGAGGAGGACATCAGGACATGAGGACAGGATGACGACATGATGAGGACATGAGGACATGAGAAGGATGACAGGAGGGCAGGATGAGGACATGATGAGGAGGACATGAAGACAGGACGAGGACATGAGGAGGATGACGACATGAGGACAGGATGAGGACATGACGACAGAAGAAGGATGAAATCAGAACAGGATGACGACATGATGAGGAGGAGATGAGGAGGATGACATGAGGACAGGACGAGGACATGAGAAAGATGACATGAGGAGGATATGAAGACAGGATAAGGACATGATGAGGAGGACATGAGGACAGGATGAGGACATGAGAAGGATGAAATCAGGACAGGATGAGGACATGAGGACAGAAGAAGGATGAAATCAGGACAGGATGATGACATGATGAGGAGGACATGAGGACAGGACGAGGACATTATGAGCAGGACATGAGAAGGACGACATGAGGAGAGGATGAGGAGGACATGAGGACAGGATGAGTACAGCATGAGGAGGACATGAGAGGATGAAGACATGACAGTATGAGAATATTGACAGAGGAAAGGATGAGGAGATGATGAGGAGGACATCAGGACATGAGGACAGGATGACGACAGGATGACGACATGATGAGGACATGAGCACATGAGAAGGATGACAGGAGGGCAGGATGAGGACATGATGAGGAGGACATGAAGACAGGACGAGGACATGAGGAGGATGACGACATGATGAAGACATGAGGACAGGATGAGGACATGACGACAGAAGAAGGGTGAAATCAGAACAGGATGACGACATGATGAGGAGGATGACATGAGGACAGGACAAGGACATGAGAAAGATGACATGAGGACATGCGGAGGACATGATGAAGAGGACATGAGAGGATGAAGACATGACAGTATGAGAATATTGACAGAGGAAAGGATGAGGAGATGATGAGGAGGACATGAGGACAGGATGAGGACATGAGGACAGAAGAAGGATGAAATCAGGACAGGATGATAACATGATGAGGAGGACATGAGGACAGGACGAGGACATGATGAGCAGGACATGAGAAGGACAACATGAGGACATGATGAGGACGACATGAGGACAGGATGAGGAGGACATGAGGACAGGATGAGTACAGCATGAGGAGGACATGAGAGGATGAAGACATGACAGTATGAGAATATTGACAGAGGAAAGGATGAGGAGATGATGAGGAGGACATCAGGACAGGATGAGGACATGATGAGGACATGAGGACATGAGAAGGATGACAGGAGGGCAGGATGAGGACATGATGAGGAGGACATGAAGACAGGACGAGGACATGAGGAGGATGACGACATGATGAAGACATGAGGACAGGATGAGGACATGATGAGGACATGAGGACATGAGAAGGATGAGGAGGACATGAGAAGGATGACATGAGGACAGGATGAGGACATGATGAGGAGGACATGAGGACAGGATGAGGACATGAGAAGGATGAGGAGGACATGATGAGGACATGATAAAGATGACATGAGGACATGATGAGGACATGACAGTATGAGAATATTGACAGGAGGAAAGGATGAGGAGATGATGAGGAGGACATCAGGACAGGATAAAGACATGGATGTAGGACGAGTCTCACCCCCACCTCTGACAGCATCCTCTCCATCAGGAAACTCTGGTCAGGCACCACCTCATCTCCTGGCTGGAGAAAATGTACACGCTGTAACTTCTTTGTTATTTCCACGTCTGAAACGTTATTAAACAAATCCGTATACCTCGTGTCGCGTCGACATCTATCTCGAGCGTCCCGTATGATCGGCATACCGACCAGGAGAGGGGTGGCGGCTGAAGTGGAGATCTTTTAGCGTCGCGTCCGGACGGGATACATTCTCTGCGCTGCTCTCTGGGACATGCATCTCAGTGTCGTCTGCGAGGACTTTTCTCGCCGGCCGATACCGCGACTCCCCGTTTTGTGAGCCTCGTCCTACAGTGACAAATATGTTGACAAGAAGAAATCCACAAGATGATCATTTTCTGCACACACAAGAGAATCAGACCGCACCTGGCAGAACATACAGCGCAGCTTTTGGCTCAGGCTCTTGTCATTTCAGCTGATATTGCGGGGTGGGGAAGACAGACATAAAAAGAGCTTCTAGCCCCACATGTCAAGATTGACGTCCAACTGGACTCCAGAAGTCCACTGGTACCTTCCTGTGATGTCCTCTACTGCTCGGTTTAGTGCTTGTGTGGTTTTCCCTCTCATATGGAAGTGGCTTTGGCTAAAGGCTTCTGCTAAATACAACAGAATAGAATCTCCTTGGAGCAGCCAGGACGGATCAGTGTGGCGCTGAAGCTGCTCTCCAGAGAAAGCAGGGCGTCCTGCGCGACTCGTGGTCCAGCACGGACGTTAGTTTTGCCAGGACCCTCTTGTCACATACGAACCTCCTGCAGAGAGTCCAGAGAACAGCCCAAGACTGAGCCGGTCTTCCCGAGGACTCTGTCCAGCTTGCTCCCTCTCTGAGATCTGTGCTGGCCGGGAAGGTGGCTCAGTCTAAGGAGATGTGGAGCGCTTTGATGGCAGAATGAGCCACAAGTCTGAAGGTTAGTCTAGGTGTTTGAATGCAGCTGCGTGGGGGGGCAGGAACGGGTGCTTGCTCAAACCTAATGAAATGCAGATTAGGGTCGTTGAGCCACTCCAGGTCCCCCTCAGCCTGTGAGTGGGGCATTTTCATACCTGAGACAGTTTTCAGGCTTCTCCAAACCCCACTGATGTTCTGCTGCTCCTCCATCTTCCTCTCGTAACTGGCCTTCCCCTCTCTGACCTTTCTCCTCAGCTCCTTCTGTACGGTCGTCAGCTTCCTCCTTGTTCCCTGATCTGAAAGCTCTCTTCTTCTTCTTCTTCAGGAGAGCTTTAACCTCAGGGCTCATCCACAGCTTGTTTGTTGTTGTTAGCAAAGTGCTGGGAGGGAACAGCGTTGTCAAGACCGAAGTTTATCTATGCTGTTACGGCATTAATGTCCTCCACACGTGTCTGGCAGAGCTCTGTCCACACGGTGGCGTGGAAGCAGTCCAAAAGAGCCTCCTCGCCGTATGGGGGACCGCAGCCTGCCTGTGTCCAACACACAGGCGGGACATGTATAATATGGGGATCAGCTCTCCCTAGAGGAGCGAGGGGGGTCTGCAGAATAGGCCTCCTCGGTGTTGGCATAAAACAAGTCCAGTGATTTATCCTCCATGCTGGGACAGGTGAAGTACTGTGTGCACGTTGCCAGAGCAGATGATGGAGAGGCATGACAGAAGAGGAAGAGGGTCTGTGGCTGCTGTGTCTGCAGCCTGCTGGTGACGGCGAGCCAGTTGTCAGAGGATACGTCCGCTTCAGCAGACCGGCTCTTCCCTACTGAAAACAGTGCTCGCTCATCCTTAAATGGAATGTTTTAATTGAAAGGAATCCCAGTAAAAAAAAACAAAACAAAAAAAAAAAACCACGCAGATTTGTGTACAAATTCGTATATAAGGCTCACATAGAAAACAGTGACAGGAGCAGCAGGCTGCAAAATAGTGCCAACACTCACCAATAAAGAAAGGAAACAGGTAAGAGCTGCTGCAGCCAGCAGACAGCCTGTATGTCCAGGTTTCTTTTCTACAGCGCTGTCCCATTAAAAAAGATTTCATTAAAACGTGTACAAAAATGTGAGGGGTGGACTCACTTCTGTGGGATGCTGTATCTTGGTCCAGTGATGCAAGGTGGCGGCCATGCCTTGGTCAGCGACCTCTTTAAAAACCTGGTGTCAGTTCCTTTCAACGTGTTCAGCTGATGGACGACTTGTTAATCAAGGTCATTATTTAGCCATTTATGAAGACTTTTAACAGAGTCCTCTTACCTTTGCCCCAGTCATGCCGCAGGAATCCAGATGGAACCGCTCCTTTCTGAAGCTCGCTTCGCCCACTGGCAGAAACACACGTGTCCTCTGATGGCAAAAGGGTTGAGTGCAGACATTCGTGCTGCCACGAAGGATTTTCAAATGTGGCCCCTCGTCGCTTCTAATTGTCCCAACCCAACAAGCACGGAGCTCAGCATCAAGCTGGGAAGTGGTGAAAAGTAAGATAGGGGAAGTTTTTCTTCTTGCTTGAACAGCACGGAGCGCCGCAGCAGCAGCGTCTCAGTGATTGCGCAATAACGGACAGCGTGCTGCTGAGAGGTGGACACAAGGAGAAGACAGGGAAAATGATGAACAACAACCACCACATCAGACTTCTTATGAGTGGGCAGTCTGTACAATAAATTGTCTGAATATTAGGCGGTGTAATCCCCATCCTGCGTGGCTGCATCTCATCACATTCAGTGTAAAAGCTGAAGTTGCTGCTAGTTAGCCTGCCGGTTAGCATGCATGTGTTTACTTATCGTTCCTCCGTCAAGTTAGCTCCGTAGCAACAAGGATACACAGGGAAATAAGGATAACTCATTCATTCATTCATTCATAGATTCATTGTCTGTACCGCTCAGTCCAGTTCAGGGTGGTGGGGAAGCTGGAGTCTATCCCAGCAATTAGCAGGCGAGAGGCAGGACACATCCTGGACACGTCGCCGGTCCATCGCAGGCATTTTCTTGCCTACAGAAAAGCTGCTGAGCTTCAATTTCAAAGCAGAACACAGCTTTGCTTCAAAGCCGAACTGCTATGACGTCAGTGTTGAACGGGCCAATCGAAACGCTGCTCAGATCTCCGTCACTGACGAATGTAGTCACGTGACGAGAAATGGAACGTTAAAATCATGTAAATAGGCCTGCCAGACCACCTGTCAGCTGTCTGACTATTGTCAGACCCTGAGCGTGGCCTTGAGCTTGTCTGGAGGTTCTGGCAGGGATGGCAGCCCTGGTCCGCCGGTGGATGGTCGTCCCCCCCGGGGAGACATCATCCGCTGCCACCCAGCCAGATCTCCTGGAGGGACGGACGGTGGGGGGGAGGGGTCCCCCCTTTTATATATAAAAAAAAAAAACTTGTCTGGAGGTTCTGGCAGGGATGGCAGCCCTGGTCCGCCGGTGGATGGTCCCCCCCCCCCGGGGAGACATCATCCGCTGCCACCCAGCCAGATCTCCTGGAGGGACGGACGGTGGGGGGGAGGGGTCCCCCCTTTTATATATATAAAAAAAAAAAAAACTCCATCAGCTGACGGAGTCTGCTGCATGAACGTGCATGACCATGACAACAGTCGGGACTGCACTTTTTATAAGAAGGATGTCATCAGGTCACAGCCCGTCTCTGGTTGCAATGGTTCACTTTGTAAGCATGGCCACCAAAAGTCATTTTAATTTAGGAGCCATTTTATGACACATGTACTCTGGTTAGTATGTGTGCGTGTAAATGAGTGTGTAAACATGGTATATTTATTTATTCATTCATTTGAAAAGCCTGCTGAATATGTGGCACGTGTGCAGCGGACGATGTCCTCCACCTTCCTTTGCAACTGTGCTTGGATGGGGTGGGTTGATGTTCTGACCATTTCTAACCGCTTTCAGCACTACTTCAACACGAACTGATATTGGGTGAAACGTTGACCTCCAGATAAGCTTAAAGAAGATTTCTGTGTGCGCAACATTGAACTTTACAAAAAGTAACACCTGTGTCACTTCACCTGCATGCAGTGAGAGGAGAGGAGTGGGATGACAAATTCACATCATCTATACCGTGGTCACTGATAGCTGGGCAAGTTCAGTTATCGTCTCATCGTTCCTTTACGGCCGTTACCATAGCGACACGTTAATCAGCTGCTTCAGATCAGATGATTTTTGACAGGTGAATGAGAGAAACACGCTGCTTGACAACAGTTGTTTGGCATCAAAACTATCGAGGCCGACATAAAATAGCTCCTATAGCCTACTTTAGAAAGTTCGGTAATAATAAAAAAGAAAAACAGAAATAAACATTTGTTATAAAATGTTTACTGTGTGGGACCAGGGTGATGACGACGCCTCGACGCCCGCGTCGTGACGTGAAATGCAGCGCCTCGTTTAGTCCTGCACATTGGACTGTAGCCTATATTTGGTTGAAGGGAAGTCACGTCGTCATAACAGTTTAACAACACTAATAAAAAGGATCATTTATGGAATGATCACTTACTAGAGATTTCTTAAAAATAGACTTTAAAACATGAAGCTGTAAACATTTGAATGTAGGAAATGCATATAGAAATAAACGTTTCCCTTTAGCTAAGCTACATATATTTTTGAGTGTGTTTATCAACTTTTCATCCATTAAAAAGACGTTTTTATGGTATTTATATTGGCCCATACTTGGCATAAAAATAAATGATCATGCTCTCCTGATGCCGTTAGATGTCGGACAGACCACCGCGCGCGACCAAACAGCCGCTGTCACGTTGTACAATTTGACTTCGAAACATCTTCACTGACGCCGCAGCCGCATCTCTTCACGTCTGTTTCACATGCGCTTTTTATTTTCAGCAGCTACAGTACCAGGTGGGCTACAGGAGACACTTTTAAAAGGCGCGGGTCTTCTGAGGAGCGTGCGTGAGTCATGTCTGTCTCTAGGCAACCGCGACTGTCCAGCATCCAGGCGCAGAGGGGAGGAGGCTGCACCTGCGCAGATTCTGCACGACAACAACATCTTTCTTGGTTGTTGGACTTTTATTTACTTCATTATGTTTAGATTGAGTGTTGATGTGTGTGACTGACACGTGTAGGCTGCTGGAAAGTGATGAAACTACGGAACAAAGTGCGTCCCGTGTTGGTTCACTCCGCCCCGCAACGTGTTTCTGTCAATTAAAGGAGGATTCTGAATTTTACGGGACGGGTGGCAACCCCGATGAGAGCTGGTCCTGCTGCATGTAAGAAAATGAAGTAAGCTGTTCTAATGTACAAGGTGTGTGTACATTTACTGCGTTTGTAGCAATGTTTGTAGACTGGTGTGAGCATAGAATTAAAGAAGCCACCATGCATTTGCTCTCTTTCTTTATACTTTATTTTAGTCACCCTCAACCCACCTTGAGAAGGTTGAAGCCAAACAGCATTTCATTTTCAAAACAATCTCTTAACTGTTAACATACAACCATCTACGACACACAGGGCCACAGCAGGAGCCTGGGTCTTCTGAGCACCTTCCTTGGTGAGCTGAGTGGATTTCTCTCGTGGATGTAGGACAAGCCTTACCTCCATCTCTGACAGCATCCTCTCCATCAGGAAACTCTGGTCAGGCACCACCTCATCTCCTGGCTGGAGGACATGATAAGGATGACATGAGGACATGATGAGGACATCATGAGGACATGAGAAGGATGACAGGAGGAAAGGATGAGGAGGACATGAGGACATGAGAAGGATGACATGAGGACATGATGAGGATGACATGACGACAGGATGAGGACATGATGAGGACATGAGAAGGATGACATCAGGATAGGACGAGGAGGACATGAGAAGGATGACATGACGACAGGATGAGGACATGATGAGGACATGAGAAGGATGACATCAGGATAGGACGAGGACAGGATGAGGACATGAGGACATGATAAGGATGACATGAGGACAGGATAAGGACATGATGAGGAGGACATGAGGACAGGATGAGGACATGAGGACAGAAGAAGGATGAAATCAGGACAGGATGATGACATGATGAGGAGGACATGAGGACAGGACGAGGACATGATGAGCAGGACATGAGAAGGACGACATGAGGACATGATGAGGACGACATGAGGACAGGATGAGGAGGACATGAGGACAGGATGAGTACAGCATGAGGAGGACATGAGAGGATGAAGACATGACAGTATGAGAATATTGACAGAGGAAAGGATGAGGAGATGATGAGGAGGACATCAGGACATGAGGACAGGATGACGACATGATGAGGACATGAGAAGGATGACAGGAGGGCAGGATGAGGACATGATGAGGAGGACATGAAGACAGGACGAGGACATGAGGAGGATGACGACATGATGAAGACATGAGGACAGGATGAGGACATGACGACAGAAGAAGGATGAAATCAGAACAGGATGACGACATGATGAGGAGGAGATGAGGAGGATGACATGAGGACAGGACGAGGACATGAGAAAGATGACATGAGGAGGACATGAGGACAGGATGAGGACATGAGAAAGATGACATGAGGACATGATGAGGAGGACATGAGGACAGGATGAGGACATGAGGACATGATAAGGATGACATCAGGATAGGATGAGGACATGATAAGGAAGACATGAGGACAGGATGACGACGTGATGAGGACATGAGAAGGATGACATGAGAAGGATGAGATGAGGAAAGGATGAGGAGGACATCAGGACAGGATAAAGACATTGATGACAGAAGTACAGGATGAGGACATGAGGACAAGATAAGGATGACAGGAGGACATGATGAGGACATGAGAAGGATGAAATCAGGACATGAGAAGGATGACATGAGGACATGAGAATGATGACATGAGGACATGATGAGGAGATGAGAAGGACGACATGAGGAGGATGACATGAGGACATGAGGAGGACAACATGAGGACATGAGAAAGATGACATGAGGACATGAGGAAGACATGAGGACATGAGGAGAAGGACATGAGAGGATGAAGACATGACAGTATGAGAATATTGACAGAGGAAAGGATGAGGAGATGATGAGGAGGACATCAGGACAGGATAAAGACATGGATGTAGGACGAGTCTCACCCCCACCTCTGACAGCATCCTCTCCATCAGGAAACTCTGGTCAGGCACCACCTCATCTCCTGGCTGGAGAAAATGTACACGCTGTAACTTCTTTGTTATTTCCACGTCTGAAACGTTATTAAACAAATCCGTATACCTCGTGTCGCGTCGACATCTATCTCGAGCGTCCCGTATGATCGGCATACCGACCAGGAGAGGGGTGGCGGCTGAAGTGGAGATCTTTTAGCGTCGCGTCCGGACGGGATACATTCTCTGCGCTGCTCTCTGGGACATGCATCTCAGTGTCGTCTGCGAGGACTTTTCTCGCCGGCCGATACCGCGACTCCCCGTTTTGTGAGCCTCGTCCTACAGTGACAAATATGTTGACAAGAAGAAATCCACAAGATGATCATTTTCTGCACACACAAGAGAATCAGACCGCACCTGGCAGAACATACAGCGCAGCTTTTGGCTCAGGCTCTTGTCATTTCAGCTGATATTGCGGGGTGGGGAAGACAGACATAAAAAGAGCTTCTAGCCCCACATGTCAAGATTGACGTCCAACTGGACTCCAGAAGTCCACTGGTACCTTCCTGTGATGTCCTCTACTGCTCGGTTTAGTGCTTGTGTGGTTTTCCCTCTCATATGGAAGTGGCTTTGGCTAAAGGCTTCTGCTAAATACAACAGAATAGAATCTCCTTGGAGCAGCCAGGACGGATCAGTGTGGCGCTGAAGCTGCTCTCCAGAGAAAGCAGGGCGTCCTGCGCGACTCGTGGTCCAGCACGGACGTTAGTTTTGCCAGGACCGTCTTGTCACATACGAACCTCCTGCAGAGAGTCCAGAGAACAGCCCAAGACTGAGCCGGTCTTCCCGAGGACTCTGTCCAGCTTGCTCCCTCTCTGAGATCTGTGCTGGCCGGGAAGGTGGCTCAGTCTAAGGAGATGTGGAGCGCTTTGATGGCAGAATGAGCCACAAGTCTGAAGGTTAGTCTAGGTGTTTGAATGCAGCTGCGTGGGGGGGCAGGAACGGGTGCTTGCTCAAACCTAATGAAATGCAGATTAGGGTCGTTGAGCCACTCCAGGTCCCCCTCAGCCTGTGAGTGGGGCATTTTCATACCTGAGACAGTTTTCAGGCTTCTCCAAACCCCACTGATGTTCTGCTGCTCCTCCATCTTCCTCTCGTAACTGGCCTTCCCCTCTCTGACCTTTCTCCTCAGCTCCTTCTGTACGGTCGTCAGCTTCCTCCTTGTTCCCTGATCTGAAAGCTCTCTTCTTCTTCTTCTTCAGGAGAGCTTTAACCTCAGGGCTCATCCACAGCTTGTTTGTTGTTGTTAGCAAAGTGCTGGGAGGGAACAGCGTTGTCAAGACCGAAGTTTATCTATGCTGTGACGGCATTAATGTCCTCCACACGTGTCTGGCAGAGCTCTGTCCACACGGTGGCGTGGAAGCAGTCCAAAAGAGCCTCCTCGCCGTATGGGGGACCGCAGCCTGCCTGTGTCCAACACACAGGCGGGACATGTATAATATCAGCTCTCTCTAGAGGAGCGAGGGGGGTCTGCAGAATAGGCCTCCTCGGTGTTGGCATAAAACAAGTCCAGTGATTTATCCTCCATGCTGGGACAGGTGAAGTACTGTGTGCACGTTGCCAGAGCAGATGATGGAGAGGCATGACAGAAGAGGAAGAGGGTCTGTGGCTGCTGTGTCTGCAGCCTGCTGGTGACGGCGAGCCAGTTGTCAGAGGATACGTCCGCTTCAGCAGACCGGCTCTTCCCTACTGAAAACAGTGCTCGCTCATCCTTAAATGGAATGTTTTAATTGAAAGAAATCCCAGTAAAAAAAAACAAAAAAAAACCACGCAGATTTGTGTACAAATACGTATATAAGGCTCACATAGAAAACAGTGACAGGAGCAGCAGGCTGCAAAATAGTGCCAACACTCACCAATAAAGAAAGGAAACAGGTAAGAGCTGCTGCAGCCAGCAGACAGCCTGTATGTCCAGGTTTCTTTTCTACAGCGCTGTCCCATTAAAAAAGATTTCATTAAAACGTGTACAAAAATGTGAGGGGTGGACTCACTTCTGTGGGATGCTGTATCTTGGTCCAGTGATGCAAGGTGGCGGCCATGCCTTGGTCAGCGACCTCTTTAAAAACCTGGTGTCAGTTCCTTTCAACGTGTTCAGCTGATGGACGACTTGTTAATCAAGGTCATTATTTAGCCATTTATGAAGACTTTTAACAGAGTCCTCTTACCTTTGCCCCAGTCATGCCGCAGGAATCCAGATGGAACCGCTCCTTTCTGAAGCTCGCTTCGCCCACTGGCAGAAACACACGTGTCCTCTGATGGCAAAAGGGTTGAGTGCAGACATTCGTGCTGCCACGAAGGATTTTCAAATGTGGCCCCTCGTCGCTTCTAATTGTCCCAACCCAACAAGCACGGAGCTCAGCATCAAGCTGGGAAGTGGTGAAAAGTAAGATAGGGGAAGTTTTTCTTCTTGCTTGAACAGCACGGAGCGCCGCAGCAGCAGCGTCTCAGTGATTGCGCAATAACGGACAGCGTGCTGCTGAGAGGTGGACACAAGGAGAAGACAGGGAAAATGATGAACAACAACCACCACATCAGACTTCTTATGAGTGGGCAGTCTGTACAATAAATTGTCTGAATATTAGGCGGTGTAATCCCCATCCGTGCATACGTCACTGCGTGGCTGCATCTCGTCACATTCAGTGTAAAAGCTGAAGTTGCTGCTAGTTAGCCTGCCGGTTAGCATGCATGTGTTTACTTATCGTTCCTCCGTCAAGTTAGCTCCGTAGCAACAAGGATACACAGGGAAATAAGGATAACTCATTCATTCATTCATTCATAGATTCATTGTCTGTACCGCTCAGTCCAGTTCAGGGTGGTGGGGAAGCTGGAGTCTATCCCAGCAATTAGCAGGCGAGAGGCAGGACACATCCTGGACACGTCGCCGGTCCATCGCAGGCATTTTCTTGCCTACAGAAAAGCTGCTGAGCTTCAATTTCAAAGCAGAACACAGCTTTGCTTCAAAGCCGAACTGCTATGACGTCAGTGTTGAACGGGCCAATCGAAACGCTGCTCAGATCTCCGTCACTGACGAATGTAGTCACGTGATGAGAAATGGAACGTTAAAATCATGTAAATAGGCCTGCCAGACCACCTGTCAGCTGTCTGACTATTGTCAGACCCTGAGCGTGGCCTTGAGCTTGTCTGGAGGTTCTGGCAGGGATGGCAGCCCTGGTCCGCCGGTGGATGGTCGTCCCCCCCGGGGAGACATCATCCGCTGCCACCCAGCCAGATCTCCTGGAGGGACGGACGGTGGGGGGGAGGGGTCCCCCCTTTTATATATAAAAAAAAAAAACTTGTCTGGAGGTTCTGGCAGGGATGGCAGCCCTGGTCCGCCGGTGGATGGTCGTCCCCCCCCGGGGAGACATCATCCGCTGCCACCCAGCCAGATCTCCTGGAGGGACGGACGGTGGGGGGGAGGGGTCCCCCCTTTTATATATATAAAAAAAAAAAAAACTCCATCAGCTGACGGAGTCTGCTGCATGAACGTGCATGACATGACAACAGTCGGGACTGCACTTTTTATAAGAAGGATGTCATCAGGTCACAGCCCGTCTCTGGTTGCAATGGTTCACTTTGTAAGCATGGCCACCAAAAGTCATTTTAATTTAGGAGCCATTTTATGACACATGTACTCTGGTTAGTATGTGTGCGTGTAAATGAGTGTGTAAACATGGTATATTTATTTATTCATTCATTTGAAAAGCCTGCTGAATATGTGGCACGTGTGCAGCGGACGATGTCCTCCACCTTCCTTTGCAACTGTGCTTGGATGGGGTGGGTTGATGTTCTGACCATTTCTAACCGCTTTCAGCACTACTTCAACACGAACTGATATTGGGTGAAACGTTGACCTCCAGATAAGCTTAAAGAAGATTTCTGTGTGCGCAACATTGAACTTTACAAAAAGTAACACCTGTGTCACTTCACCTGCATGCAGTGAGAGGAGAGGAGTGGGATGACAAATTCACATCATCTATACCGTGGTCACTGATAGCTGGGCAAGTTCAGTTATCGTCTCATCGTTCCTTTACGGCCGTTACCATAGCGACACGTTAATCAGCTGCTTCAGATCAGATGATTTTTGACAGGTGAATGAGAGAAACACGCTGCTTGACAACAGTTGTTTGGCATCAAAACTATCGAGGCCGACATAAAATAGTTCCTATAGCCTATTTTAGCAAGTTCGGTAATAATAAAAAAGAAAAACAGAAATAAACATTTGTTATAAAATGTTTACTGTGTGGGACCAGGGTGATGACGACGCCTCGACGCCCGCGTCGTGACGTGAAATGCAGCGCCTCGTTTAGTCCTGCACATTGGACTGTAGCCTATATTTGGTTGAAGGGAAGTCACGTCGTCATAACAGTTTAACAACACTAATAAAAAGGATCATTTATGGAATGATCACTTACTAGAGATTTCTTAAAAATAGACTTTAAAACATGAAGCTGTAAACATTTGAATGTAGGAAATGCATATAGAAATAAACGTTTCCCTTTAGCTAGGCTACATATATTTTTGAGTGTGTTTATCAACTTTTCATCCATTAAAAAGACGTTTTTATGGTATTTATATTGGCCCATACGGCATAAAAATAAATGATCATGCTCTCCTGATGCCGTTAGATGTCGGACAGACCACCGCGCGCGACTAAACAGCCGCTGTCACGTTGTACAATTTGACTTCGAAACATCTTCACTGACGCCGCAGCCGCATCTCTTCACGTCTGTTTCACATGCGCTTTTTATTTTCAGCAGCTACAGTACCAGGTGGGCTACAGGAGACACTTTTAAAAGGCGCGGGTCTTCTGAGGAGCGTGCGTGAGTCATGTCTGTCTCTAGGCAACCGCGACTGTCCAGCATCCAGGCGCAGAGGGGAGGAGGCTGCACCTGCGCAGATTCTGCACGACAACAACATCTTTCTTGGTTGTTGGACTTTTATTTACTTCATTATGTTTAGATTGAGTGTTGATGTGTGTGACTGACACGTGTAGGCTGCTGGAAAGTGATGAAACTACGGAACAAAGTGCGTCCCGTGTTGGTTCACTCCGCCCCGCAACGTGTTTCTGTCAATTAAAGGAGGATTCTGAATTTTACGGGACGGGTGGCAACCCCGATGAGAGCTGGTCCTGCTGCATGTAAGAAAATGAAGTAAGCTGTTCTAATGTACAAGGTGTGTGTACATTTACTGCGTTTGTAGCAATGTTTGTAGACTGGTGTGAGCATAGAATTAAAGAAGCCACCATGCATTTGCTCTCTTTCTTTATACTTTATTTTAGTCATCCTCAACCCACCTTGAGAAGGTTGAAGCCAAACAGCATTTCATTTTCAAAACAATCTCTTAACTGTTAACATACAACCATCTACGACACACAGGGCCACAGCAGGAGCCTGGGTCTTCTGAGCACCTTCCTTGGTGAGCTGAGTGGATTTCTCTCGTGGATGTAGGACAAGCCTTACCCCCACCTCTGACAGCATCCTCTCCATCAGGAAACTCTGGTCAGGCACCACCTCATCTCCTGGCTGGAGGACATGATAAGGATGACATGAGGACATGATGAGGAGGACATGAGGACAGGATGAGGACATCATGAGGACATGAGAAGGATGACAGGAGGAAAGGATGAGGACATGATGAGGACATGAGAAGGATGACATCAGGATAGGACGAGGACAGGATGAGGACATGAGGACATGATAAGGATGACATGAGGACAGGATGATGACATGATGAGGAGGACATGAGAAGGACGACATGAGGACATGATGAGGACGACATGAGGAAAGGATGAGGAGGACATGAGGACAGGATGAGTACAGCATGAGGAGGACATGAGAGGATGAAGACATGACAGTATGAGAATATTGACAGAGGAAAGGATGAGGAGATGATGAGGAGGACATCAGGACATGAGGACAGGATGACGACATGAGGACATGAGAAGGATGACAGGAGGGCAGGATGAGGACATGATGAGGAGGACATGAAGACAGGACGAGGACATGAGGAGGATGACGACATGATGAAGACATGAGGACAGGATGAGGACATGACGACAGAAGAAGGATGAAATCAGAACAGGATGACGACATGATGAGGAGGAGATGAGGAGGATGACATGAGGACAGGACGAGGACATGAGAAAGATGACATGAGGACATGAGGAGGACATGAGGACAGGATGAGGACATGATGAGGAGGACATAAGGACATGATGAGGAGGACATGAGGACAGGACGAGGACAGGATGAGGACATGATAAGGATGACATCAGGATAGGATGAGGACATGATAAGGAAGACATGAGGACAGGATGACGACGTGATGAGGACATGAGAAGGATGACATGAGAAGGATGAGATGAGGAAAGGATGAGGAGGACATCAGGACAGGATAAAGACATTGATGACAGAAGTACAGGATGAGGACATGAGGACAAGGATGACAGGAGGACATGAGAAGGATGAAATCAGGACATGAGAATGATGACATGAGGACATGATGAGGACATGAGAAGGACGACATGAGGAGGATGACATGAGGACATGAGGAGGACAACATGAGGACATGAGAAAGATGACATGAGGACATGAGGAGAAGGACATGAGAGGATGAAGACATGACAGTATGAGAATATTGACAGAGGAAAGGATGAGGACATGATGAGAAGGACATGAGAGGATGAAGACATGACAGTATGAGAATATTGACAGAGGAAAGGATGAGGAGATGATGAGGAGGACATCAGGACAGGATAAAGACATGGATGTAGGACGAGTCTCACCCCCACCTCTGACAGCATCCTCTCCATCAGGAAACTCTGGTCAGGCACCACCTCATCTCCTGGCTGGAGAAAATGTACACGCTGTAACTTCTTTGTTATTTCCACGTCTGAAACGTTATTAAACAAATCCGTATACCTCGTGTCGCGTCGACATCTATCTCGAGCGTCCCGTATGATCGGCATACCGACCAGGAGAGGGGTGGCGGCTGAAGTGGAGATCTTTTAGCGTCGCGTCCGGACGGGATACATTCTCTGCGCTGCTCTCTGGGACATGCATCTCAGTGTCGTCTGCGAGGACTTTTCTCGCCGGCCGATACCGCGACTCCCCGTTTTGTGAGCCTCGTCCTACAGTGACAAATATGTTGACAAGAAGAAATCCACAAGATGATCATTTTCTGCACACACAAGAGAATCAGACCGCACCTGGCAGAACATACAGCGCAGCTTTTGGCTCAGGCTCTTGTCATTTCAGCTGATATTGCGGGGTGGGGAAGACAGACATAAAAAGAGCTTCTAGCGCCACATGTCAAGATTGACGTCCAACTGGACTCCAGAAGTCCACTGGTACCTTCCTGTGATGTCCTCTACTGCTCGGTTTAGTGCTTGTGTGGTTTTCCCTCTCATATGGAAGTGGCTTTGGCTAAAGGCTTCTGCTAAATACAACAGAATAGAATCTCCTTGGAGCAGCCAGGACGGATCAGTGTGGCGCTGAAGCTGCTCTCCAGAGAAAGCAGGGCGTCCTGCGCGACTCGTGGTCCAGCACGGACGTTAGTTTTGCCAGGACCCTCTTGTCACATACGAACCTCCTGCAGAGAGTCCAGAGAACAGCCCAAGACTGAGCCGGTCTTCCCGAGGACTCTGTCCAGCTTGCTCCCTCTCTGAGATCTGTGCTGGCCGGGAAGGTGGCTCAGTCTAAGGAGATGTGGAGCGCTTTGATGGCAGAATGAGCCACAAGTCTGAAGGTTAGTCTAGGTGTTTGAATGCAGCTGCGTGGGGGGGGGGGCAGGAACGGGTGCTTGCTCAAACCTAATGAAATGCAGATTAGGGTCGTTGAGCCACTCCAGGTCCCCCTCAGCCTGTGAGTGGGGCATTTTCATACCTGAGACAGTTTTCAGGCTTCTCCAAACCCCACTGATGTTCTGCTGCTCCTCCATCTTCCTCTCGTAACTGGCCTTCCCCTCTCTGACCTTTCTCCTCAGCTCCTTCTGTACGGTCGTCAGCTTCCTCCTTGTTCCCTGATCTGAAAGCTCTCTTCTTCTTCTTCTTCTTCTTCTTCAGGAGAGCTTTAACCTCAGGGCTCATCCACAGCTTGTTTGTTGTTGTTAGCAAAGTGCTGCGTCGCTGGGAGGGAACAGCGTTCTCAAGACCGAAGTTTATCTATGCTGTGACGGCATTAATGTCCTCCACACGTGTCTGGCAGAGCTCTGTCCACACGGTGGCGTGGAAGCAGTCCAAAAGAGCCTCCTCGCTCTCAGCGGCCCGCCTCCTCGCCGTATGGAGGACCGCAGCCTGCCTGTGTCCAACACACAGGCGGGACATGTATAATATGGGGATCAGCTCTCCCTAGAGGAGCGAGGGGGGTCTGCAGAATAGGCCTCCTCGGTGTTGGCATAAAACAAGTCCAGTGATTTATCCTCCATGCTGGGACAGGTGAAGTACTGTGTGCACGTTGCCAGAGCAGATGATGGAGAGGCATGACAGAAGAGGAAGAGGGTCTGTGGCTGCTGTGTCTGCAGCCTGCTGGTGACGGCGAGCCAGTTGTCAGAGGATACGTCCGCTTCAGCAGACCGGCTCTTCCCTACTGAAAACAGTGCTCGCTCATCCTTAAATGGAATGTTTTAATTGAAAGAAATCCCAGTAAAAAAAAACCAAAAAAAAAAAACCACGCAGATTTGTGTACAAATTCGTATATAAGGCTCACATAGAAAACAGTGACAGGAGCAGCAGGCTGCAAAATAGTGCCAACACTCACCAATAAAGAAAGGAAACAGGTAAGAGCAGCTGCAGCCAGCAGACAGCCTGTATGTCCAGGTTTCTTTTCTACAGCGCTGTCCCATTAAAAAAGATTTCATTAAAACGTGTACAAAAATGTGAGGGGTGGACTCACTTCTGTGGGATGCTGTATCTTGGTCCAGTGACCATGCCTTGGTCAGCGACCTCTTTAAAAACCTGGTGTCAGTTCCTTTCAACGTGTTCAGCTGATGGACGACTTGTTAATCAAGGTCATTATTTAGCCATTTATGAAGACTTTTAACAGA
Source organism: Telmatherina bonti (assembly GCF_933228915.1). NCBI lineage: Eukaryota > Metazoa > Chordata > Actinopteri > Atheriniformes > Telmatherinidae > Telmatherina > Telmatherina bonti. The sequence goes on along the minus strand of NC_136628.1, from coordinate 11,542,617 downwards.
GTCCTCTTACCTTTGCCCCAGTCATGCCGCAGGAATCCAGATGGAACCGCTCCTTTCTGAAGCTCGCTTCGCCCACTGGCAGAAACACACGTGTCCTCTGATGGCAAAAGGGTTGAGTGCAGACATTCGTGCTGCCACGAAGGATTTTCAAATGTGGCCCCTCGTCGCTTCTAATTGTCCCAACCCAACAAGCACGGAGCTCAGCATCAAGCTGGGAAGTGGTGAAAAGTAAGATAGGGGAAGTTTTTCTTCTTGCTTGAACAGCACGGAGCGCCGCAGCAGCAGCGTCTCAGTGATTGCGCAATAACGGACAGCGTGCTGCTGAGAGGTGGACACAAGGAGAAGACAGGGAAAATGATGAACAACAACCACCACATCAGACTTCTTATGAGTGGGCAGTCTGTACAATAAATTGTCTGAATATTAGGCGGTGTAATCCCCATCCTGCGTGGCTGCATCTCATCACATTCAGTGTAAAAGCTGAAGTTGCTGCTAGTTAGCCTGCCGGTTAGCATGCATGTGTTTACTTATCGTTCCTCCGTCAAGTTAGCTCCGTAGCAACAAGGATACACAGGGAAATAAGGATAACTCATTCATTCATTCATTCATAGATTCATTGTCTGTACCGCTCAGTCCAGTTCAGGGTGGTGGGGAAGCTGGAGTCTATCCAAGCAATTAGCAGGCGAGAGGCAGGACACATCCTGGACACGTCGCCGGTCCATCGCAGGCATTTTCTTGCCTACAGAAAAGCTGCTGAGCTTCAATTTCAAAGCAGAACACAGCTTTGCTTCAAAGCCGAACTGCTATGACGTCAGTGTTGAACGGGCCAATCGAAACGCTGCTCAGATCTCCGTCACTGACGAATGTAGTCACGTGACGAGAAATGGAACGTTAAAATCATGTAAATAGGCCTGCCAGACCACCTGTCAGCTGTCTGACTATTGTCAGACCCTGAGCGTGGCCTTGAGCTTGTCTGGAGGTTCTGGCAGGGATGGCAGCCCTGGTCCGCCGGTGGATGGTCGTCCCCCCCCCGGGGAGACATCATCCGCTGCCACCCAGCCAGATCTCCTGGAGGGACGGACGGTGGGGGGGAGGGGTCCCCCCTTTTATATCAAAAAAAAAAAAACTTGTCTGGAGGTTCTGGCAGGGATGGCAGCCCTGGTCCGCCGGTGGATGGTCGTCCCCCCCGGGGAGACATCATCCGCTGCCACCCAGCCAGATCTCCTGGAGGGACGGACGGTGGGGGGGAGGGGTCCCCCCTTTTATATAAAAAAAAAAAAAACTTGTCTGGAGGTTCTGGCAGGGATGGCAGCCCTGGTCCGCCGGTGGATGGTCGTCCCCCCCGGGGAGACATCATCCGCTGCCACCCAGCCAGATCTCCTGGAGGGACGGACGGTGGGGGGGGGAGGGGTCCCCCCTTTTATATATTAAAAAAAAAAAACTCCATCAGCTGACGGAGTCTGCTGCATGAACGTGCATGACCATGACAACAGTCGGGACTGCACTTTTTATAAGAAGGATGTCATCAGGTCACAGCCCGTCTCTGGTTGCAATGGTTCACTTTGTAAGCATGGCCACCAAAAGTCATTTTAATTTAGGAGCCATTTTATGACACATGTACTCTGGTTAGTATGTGTGCGTGTAAATGAGTGTGTAAACATGGTATATTTATTTATTCATTCATTTGAAAAGCCTGCTGAATATGTGGCACGTGTGCAGCGGACGATGTCCTCCACCTTCCTTTGCAACTGTGCTTGGATGGGGTGGGTTGATGTTCTGACCATTTCTAACCGCTTTCAGCACTACTTCAACACGAACTGATATTGGGTGAAACGTTGACCTCCAGATAAGCTTAAAGAAGATTTCTGTGTGCGCAACATTGAACTTTACAAAAAGTAACATCTGTGTCACTTCACCTGCATGCAGTGAGAGGAGAGGAGTGGGATGACAAATTCACATCATCTATACCGTGGTCACTGATAGCTGGGCAAGTTCAGTTATTGTCTCATCGTTCCTTTACGGCCGTTACCATGGCGACACGTTAATCAGCTGCTTCAGATCAGATGATTTTTGACAGGTGAATGAGAGAAACACGCTGCTTGACAACAGTTGTTTGGCATCAAAACTATCGAGGCCGACATAAAATAGTTCCTATAGCCTATTTTAGCAAGTTCGGTAATAATAAAAAAGAAAAACATAAATAAACATTTGTTATAAAATGTTTACTGTGTGGGACCAGGGTGATGACGACGCCTCGACGCCCGCGTCGTGACGTGAAATGCAGCGCCTCGTTTAGTCCTGCACATTGGACTGTAGCCTATATTTGGTTGAAGGGAAGTCACGTCGTCATAACAGTTTAACAACACTAATAAAAAGGATCATTTATGGAATGATCACTTACTAGAGATTTCTTAAAAATAGACTTTAAAACATGAAGCTGTAAACATTTGAATGTAGGAAATGCATATAGAAATAAACGTTTCCCTTTAGCTAGGCTACATATATTTTTGAGTGTGTTTATCAACTTTTCATCCATTAAAAAGACGTTTTTATGGTATTTATATTGGCCCATACGGCATAAAAATAAATGATCATGCTCTCCTGATGCCGTTAGATGTCGGACAGACCACCGCGCGCGACTAAACAGCCGCTGTCACGTTGTACAATTTGACTTCGAAACATCTTCACTGACGCCGCAGCCGCATCTCTTCACGTCTGTTTCACATGCGCTTTTTATTTTCAGCAGCTACAGTACCAGGTGGGCTACAGGAGACACTTTTAAAAGGCGCGGGTCTTCTGAGGAGCGTGCGTGAGTCATGTCTGTCTCTAGGCAACCGCGACTGTCCAGCATCCAGGCGCAGAGGGGAGGAGGCTGCACCTGCGCAGATTCTGCACGACAACAACATCTTTCTTGGTTGTTGGACTTTTATTTACTTCATTATGTTTAGATTGAGTGTTGATGTGTGTGACTGACACGTGTAGGCTGCTGGAAAGTGATGAAACTACGGAACAAAGTGCGTCCCGTGTTGGTTCACTCCGCCCCGCAACGTGTTTCTGTCAATTAAAGGAGGATTCTGAATTTTACGGGACGGGTGGCAACCCCGATGAGAGCTGGTCCTGCTGCATGTAAGAAAATGAAGTAAGCTGTTCTAATGTACAAGGTGTGTGTACATTTACTGCGTTTGTAGCAATGTTTGTAGACTGGTGTGAGCATAGAATTAAAGAAGCCACCATGCATTTGCTCTCTTTCTTTATACTTTATTTTAGTCACCCTCAACCCACCTTGAGAAGGTTGAAGCCAAACAGCATTTCATTTTCAAAACAATCTCTTAACTGTTAACATACAACCATCTACGACACACAGGGCCACAGCAGGAGCCTGGGTCTTCTGAGCACCTTCCTTGGTGAGCTGAGTGGATTTCTCTCGTGGATGTAGGACAAGCCTTACCTCCATCTCTGACAGCATCCTCTCCATCAGGAAACTCTGGTCAGGCACCACCTCATCTCCTGGCTGGAGGACATGATAAGGATGACATGAGGACATGATGAGGAGGACATGAGGACAGGATGAGGACATGAGGACATGAGAAGGATGACAGGAGGAAAGGATGAGGAGGACATGAGGACATGAGAAGGATGACATGAGGACATGATGAGGATGACATGACGACAGGATGAGGACATGATGAGGACATGAGAAGGATGACATCAGGATGGGACGAGGAGGACATGAGAAGGATGACATGACGACAGGATGAGGACATGAGAAGGATGACATCAGGATAGGACGAGGACAGGATGAGGACATGAGGACATGATAAGGATGACATGAGGACAGGATAAGGACATGATGAGGAGGACATGAGGACAGGATGAGGACATGAGGACAGAAGAAGGATGAAATCAGGACAGGATGATGACATGATGAGGAGGACATGAGGACAGGACGAGGACATGATGAGCAGGACATGAGAAGGACGACATGAGGACATGATGAGGACGACATGAGGACAGGATGAGTACAGCATGAGGAGGACATGAGAGGATGAAGACATGACAGTATGAGAATATTGACAGAGGAAAGGATGAGGAGATGATGAGGAGGACATCAGGACATGAGGACAGGATGAGGAGGACATAAGGAGGACATGAGAGGATGAAGACATGACAGTATGAGAATATTGACAGAGGAAAGGATGAGGAGATGATGAGGAGGACATCAGGACATGAGGACAGGATGACGACATGATGAGGACATGAGGACATGAGAAGGATGACAGGAGGGCAGGATGAGGACATGATGAGGAGGACATGAAGACAGGACGAGGACATGAGGAGGATGACGACATGAGGACAGGATGAGGACATGACGACAGAAGAAGGATGAAATCAGAACAGGATGACGACATGATGAGGAGGAGATGAGGAGGATGACATGAGGACAGGACGAGGACATGAGAAAGATGACATGAGGAGGATATGAAGACAGGATAAGGACATGATGAGGAGGACATGAGGACAGGATGAGGACATGAGAAGGATGAAATCAGGACAGGATGAGGACATGAGGACAGAAGAAGGATGAAATCAGGACAGGATGATGACATGATGAGGAGGACATGAGGACAGGACGAGGACATTATGAGCAGGACATGAGAAGGACGACATGAGGAGAGGATGAGGAGGACATGAGGACAGGATGAGTACAGCATGAGGAGGACATGAGAGGATGAAGACATGACAGTATGAGAATATTGACAGAGGAAAGGATGAGGAGATGATGAGGAGGACATCAGGACATGAGGACAGGATGACGACAGGATGACGACATGATGAGGACATGAGCACATGAGAAGGATGACAGGAGGGCAGGATGAGGACATGATGAGGAGGACATGAAGACAGGACGAGGACATGAGGAGGATGACGACATGATGAAGACATGAGGACAGGATGAGGACATGACGACAGAAGAAGGGTGAAATCAGAACAGGATGACGACATGATGAGGAGGATGACATGAGGACAGGACAAGGACATGAGAAAGATGACATGAGGACATGCGGAGGACATGATGAAGAGGACATGAGAGGATGAAGACATGACAGTATGAGAATATTGACAGAGGAAAGGATGAGGAGATGATGAGGAGGACATGAGGACAGGATGAGGACATGAGGACAGAAGAAGGATGAAATCAGGACAGGATGATAACATGATGAGGAGGACATGAGGACAGGACGAGGACATGATGAGCAGGACATGAGAAGGACAACATGAGGACATGATGAGGACGACATGAGGACAGGATGAGGAGGACATGAGGACAGGATGAGTACAGCATGAGGAGGACATGAGAGGATGAAGACATGACAGTATGAGAATATTGACAGAGGAAAGGATGAGGAGATGATGAGGAGGACATCAGGACAGGATGAGGACATGATGAGGACATGAGGACATGAGAAGGATGACAGGAGGGCAGGATGAGGACATGATGAGGAGGACATGAAGACAGGACGAGGACATGAGGAGGATGACGACATGATGAAGACATGAGGACAGGATGAGGACATGATGAGGACATGAGGACATGAGAAGGATGAGGAGGACATGAGAAGGATGACATGAGGACAGGATGAGGACATGATGAGGAGGACATGAGGACAGGATGAGGACATGAGAAGGATGAGGAGGACATGATGAGGACATGATAAAGATGACATGAGGACATGATGAGGACATGACAGTATGAGAATATTGACAGGAGGAAAGGATGAGGAGATGATGAGGAGGACATCAGGACATGAGGACAGGATGACGACATGATGAGGACATGAGGACAGGATGAGGACATGAGGAGAAGGACATGAGAGGATGAAGACATGACAGTATGAGAATATTGACAGGAGGAAAGGATGAGGAGATGATGAGGAGGACATCAGGACAGGATAAAGACATGGATGTAGGACGAGTCTCACCCCCACCTCTGACAGCATCCTCTCCATCAGGAAACTCTGGTCAGGCACCACCTCATCTCCTGGCTGGAGAAAATGTACACGCTGTAACTTCTTTGTTATTTCCACGTCTGAAACGTTATTAAACAAATCCGTATACCTCGTGTCGCGTCGACATCTATCTCGAGCGTCCCGTATGATCGGCATACCGACCAGGAGAGGGGTGGCGGCTGAAGTGGAGATCTTTTAGCGTCGCGTCCGGACGGGATACATTCTCTGCGCTGCTCTCTGGGACATGCATCTCAGTGTCGTCTGCGAGGACTTTTCTCGCCGGCCGATACCGCGACTCCCCGTTTTGTGAGCCTCGTCCTACAGTGACAAATATGTTGACAAGAAGAAATCCACAAGATGATCATTTTCTGCACACACAAGAGAATCAGACCGCACCTGGCAGAACATACAGCGCAGCTTTTGGCTCAGGCTCTTGTCATTTCAGCTGATATTGCGGGGTGGGGAAGACAGACATAAAAAGAGCTTCTAGCCCCACATGTCAAGATTGACGTCCAACTGGACTCCAGAAGTCCACTGGTACCTTCCTGTGATGTCCTCTACTGCTCGGTTTAGTGCTTGTGTGGTTTTCCCTCTCATATGGAAGTGGCTTTGGCTAAAGGCTTCTGCTAAATACAACAGAATAGAATCTCCTTGGAGCAGCCAGGACGGATCAGTGTGGCGCTGAAGCTGCTCTCCAGAGAAAGCAGGGCGTCCTGCGCGACTCGTGGTCCAGCACGGACGTTAGTTTTGCCAGGACCCTCTTGTCACATACGAACCTCCTGCAGAGAGTCCAGAGAACAGCCCAAGACTGAGCCGGTCTTCCCGAGGACTCTGTCCAGCTTGCTCCCTCTCTGAGATCTGTGCTGGCCGGGAAGGTGGCTCAGTCTAAGGAGATGTGGAGCGCTTTGATGGCAGAATGAGCCACAAGTCTGAAGGTTAGTCTAGGTGTTTGAATGCAGCTGCGTGGGGGGGCAGGAACGGGTGCTTGCTCAAACCTAATGAAATGCAGATTAGGGTCGTTGAGCCACTCCAGGTCCCCCTCAGCCTGTGAGTGGGGCATTTTCATACCTGAGACAGTTTTCAGGCTTCTCCAAACCCCACTGATGTTCTGCTGCTCCTCCATCTTCCTCTCGTAACTGGCCTTCCCCTCTCTGACCTTTCTCCTCAGCTCCTTCTGTACGGTCGTCAGCTTCCTCCTTGTTCCCTGATCTGAAAGCTCTCTTCTTCTTCTTCTTCAGGAGAGCTTTAACCTCAGGGCTCATCCACAGCTTGTTTGTTGTTGTTAGCAAAGTGCTGGGAGGGAACAGCGTTGTCAAGACCGAAGTTTATCTATGCTGTTACGGCATTAATGTCCTCCACACGTGTCTGGCAGAGCTCTGTCCACACGGTGGCGTGGAAGCAGTCCAAAAGAGCCTCCTCGCCGTATGGGGGACCGCAGCCTGCCTGTGTCCAACACACAGGCGGGACATGTATAATATGGGGATCAGCTCTCCCTAGAGGAGCGAGGGGGGTCTGCAGAATAGGCCTCCTCGGTGTTGGCATAAAACAAGTCCAGTGATTTATCCTCCATGCTGGGACAGGTGAAGTACTGTGTGCACGTTGCCAGAGCAGATGATGGAGAGGCATGACAGAAGAGGAAGAGGGTCTGTGGCTGCTGTGTCTGCAGCCTGCTGGTGACGGCGAGCCAGTTGTCAGAGGATACGTCCGCTTCAGCAGACCGGCTCTTCCCTACTGAAAACAGTGCTCGCTCATCCTTAAATGGAATGTTTTAATTGAAAGGAATCCCAGTAAAAAAAAACAAAACAAAAAAAAAAAACCACGCAGATTTGTGTACAAATTCGTATATAAGGCTCACATAGAAAACAGTGACAGGAGCAGCAGGCTGCAAAATAGTGCCAACACTCACCAATAAAGAAAGGAAACAGGTAAGAGCTGCTGCAGCCAGCAGACAGCCTGTATGTCCAGGTTTCTTTTCTACAGCGCTGTCCCATTAAAAAAGATTTCATTAAAACGTGTACAAAAATGTGAGGGGTGGACTCACTTCTGTGGGATGCTGTATCTTGGTCCAGTGATGCAAGGTGGCGGCCATGCCTTGGTCAGCGACCTCTTTAAAAACCTGGTGTCAGTTCCTTTCAACGTGTTCAGCTGATGGACGACTTGTTAATCAAGGTCATTATTTAGCCATTTATGAAGACTTTTAACAGAGTCCTCTTACCTTTGCCCCAGTCATGCCGCAGGAATCCAGATGGAACCGCTCCTTTCTGAAGCTCGCTTCGCCCACTGGCAGAAACACACGTGTCCTCTGATGGCAAAAGGGTTGAGTGCAGACATTCGTGCTGCCACGAAGGATTTTCAAATGTGGCCCCTCGTCGCTTCTAATTGTCCCAACCCAACAAGCACGGAGCTCAGCATCAAGCTGGGAAGTGGTGAAAAGTAAGATAGGGGAAGTTTTTCTTCTTGCTTGAACAGCACGGAGCGCCGCAGCAGCAGCGTCTCAGTGATTGCGCAATAACGGACAGCGTGCTGCTGAGAGGTGGACACAAGGAGAAGACAGGGAAAATGATGAACAACAACCACCACATCAGACTTCTTATGAGTGGGCAGTCTGTACAATAAATTGTCTGAATATTAGGCGGTGTAATCCCCATCCTGCGTGGCTGCATCTCATCACATTCAGTGTAAAAGCTGAAGTTGCTGCTAGTTAGCCTGCCGGTTAGCATGCATGTGTTTACTTATCGTTCCTCCGTCAAGTTAGCTCCGTAGCAACAAGGATACACAGGGAAATAAGGATAACTCATTCATTCATAGATTCATTGTCTGTACCGCTCAGTCCAGTTCAGGGTGGTGGGGAAGCTGGAGTCTATCCAAGCAATTAGCAGGCGAGAGGCAGGACACATCCTGGACACGTCGCCGGTCCATCGCAGGCATTTTCTTGCCTACAGAAAAGCTGCTGAGCTTCAATTTCAAAGCAGAACACAGCTTTGCTTCAAAGCCGAACTGCTATGACGTCAGTGTTGAACGGGCCAATCGAAACGCTGCTCAGATCTCCGTCACTGACGAATGTAGTCACGTGACGAGAAATGGAACGTTAAAATCATGTAAATAGGCCTGCCAGACCACCTGTCAGCTGTCTGACTATTGTCAGACCCTGAGCGTGGCCTTGAGCTTGTCTGGAGGTTCTGGCAGGGATGGCAGCCCTGGTCCGCCGGTGGATGGTCGTCCCCCCCCGGGGAGACATCATCCGCTGCCACCCAGCCAGATCTCCTGGAGGGACGGACGGTGGGGGGGAGGGGTCCCCCCTTTTATATATAAAAAAAAAAAACTTGTCTGGAGGTTCTGGCAGGGATGGCAGCCCTGGTCCGCCGGTGGATGGTCGTCCCCCCCGGGGAGACATCATCCGCTGCCACCCAGCCAGATCTCCTGGAGGGACGGACGGTGGGGGGGGGAGGGGTCCCCCCTTTTATATATTAAAAAAAAAAAAACTCCATCAGCTGACGGAGTCTGCTGCATGAACGTGCATGACCATGACAACAGTCGGGACTGCACTTTTTATAAGAAGGATGTCATCAGGTCACAGCCCGTCTCTGGTTGCAATGGTTCACTTTGTAAGCATGGCCACCAAAAGTCATTTTAATTTAGGAGCCATTTTATGACACATGTACTCTGGTTAGTATGTGTGCGTGTAAATGAGTGTGTAAACATGGTATATTTATTTATTCATTCATTTGAAAAGCCTGCTGAATATGTGGCACGTGTGCAGCGGACGATGTCCTCCACCTTCCTTTGCAACTGTGCTTGGATGGGGTGGGTTGATGTTCTGACCATTTCTAACCGCTCTCAGCACTACTTCAACACGAACTGATATTGGGTGAAACGTTGACCTCCAGATAAGCTTAAAGAAGATTTCTGTGTGCGCAACATTGAACTTTACAAAAAGTAACATCTGTGTCACTTCACCTGCATGCAGTGAGAGGAGAGGAGTGGGATGACAAATTCACATCATCTATACCGTGGTCACTGATAGCTGGGCAAGTTCAGTTATCGTCTCATCGTTCCTTTACGGCCGTTACCATAGCGACACGTTAATCAGCTGCTTCAGATCAGATGATTTTTGACAGGTGAATGAGAGAAACACGCTGCTTGACAACAGTTGTTTGGCATCAAAACTATCGAGGCCGACATAAAATAGTTCCTATAGCCTACTTTAGAAAGTTCGGTAATAATAAAAAAGAAAAACAGAAATAAACATTTGTTATAAAATGTTTACTGTGTGGGACCAGGGTGATGACGACGCCTCGACGCCCGCGTCGTGACGTGAAATGCAGCGCCTCGTTTAGTCCTGCACATTGGACTGTAGCCTATATTTGGTTGAAGGGAAGTCACGTCGTCATAACAGTTTAACAACACTAATAAAAAGGATCATTTATGGAATGATCACTTACTAGAGATTTCTTAAAAATAGACTTTAAAACATGAAGCTGTAAACATTTGAATGTAGGAAATGCATATAGAAATAAACGTTTCCCTTTAGCTAGGCTACATATATTTTTGAGTGTGTTTATCAACTTTTCATCCATTAAAAAGACGTTTTTATGGTATTTATATTGGCCCATACGGCATAAAAATAAATGATCATGCTCTCCTGATGCCGTTAGATGTCGGACAGACCACCGCGCGCGACCAAACAGCCGCTGTCACGTTGTACAATTTGACTTCGAAACATCTTCACTGACGCCGCAGCCGCATCTCTTCACGTCTGTTTCACATGCGCTTTTTATTTTCAGCAGCTACAGTACCAGGTGGGCTACAGGAGACACTTTTAAAAGGCGCGGGTCTTCTGAGGAGCGTGCGTGAGTCATGTCTGTCTCTAGGCAACCGCGACTGTCCAGCATCCAGGCGCAGAGGGGAGGAGGCTGCACCTGCGCAGATTCTGCACGACAACAACATCTTTCTTGGTTGTTGGACTTTTATTTACTTCATTATGTTTAGATTGAGTGTTGATGTGTGTGACTGACACGTGTAGGCTGCTGGAAAGTGATGAAACTACGGAACAAAGTGCGTCCCGTGTTGGTTCACTCCGCCCCGCAACGTGTTTCTGTCAATTAAAGGAGGATTCTGAATTTTACGGGACGGGTGGCAACCCCGATGAGAGCTGGTCCTGCTGCATGTAAGAAAATGAAGTAAGCTGTTCTAATGTACAAGGTGTGTGTACATTTACTGCGTTTGTAGCAATGTTTGTAGACTGGTGTGAGCATAGAATTAAAGAAGCCACCATGCATTTGCTCTCTTTCTTTATACTTTATTTTAGTCACCCTCAACCCACCTTGAGAAGGTTGAAGCCAAACAGCATTTCATTTTCAAAACAATCTCTTAACTGTTAACATACAACCATCTACGACACACAGGGCCACAGCAGGAGCCTGGGTTTTCTGAGCACCTTCCTTGGTGAGCTGAGTGGATTTCTCTCGTGGATGTAGGACAAGCCTTACCTCCATCTCTGACAGCATCCTCTCCATCAGGAAACTCTGGTCAGGCACCACCTCATCTCCTGGCTGGAGGACATGATAAGGATGACATGAGGACATGATGAGGAGGACATGAGGACAGGATGAGGACATGAGGACATGAGAAGGATGACAGGAGGAAAGGATGAGGAGGACATGAGGACATGAGAAGGATGACATGAGGACAGGATAAGGACATGATGAGGACATGAGAAGGATGACATCAGGATAGGACGAGGACAGGATGAGGACATGAGGACATGATAAGGATGACATGAGGACATGATGAGGATGACATGACGACAGGATGAGGACATGATGAGGACATGAGAAGGATGACATCAGGATAGGACGAGGACAGGATGAGGACATGATAAGGATGACATGAGGACAGGATAAGGACATGATGAGGAGGACATGAGGACAGGATGAGGACATGAGGACAGAAGAAGGATGAAATCAGGACAGGATGATGACATGATGAGGAGGACATGAGGACAGGACGAGGACATGATGAGCAGGACATGAGAAGGACGACATGAGGACATGATGAGGACGACATGAGGACAGGATGAGGAGGACATAAGGAGGACATGAGAGGATGAAGACATGACAGTATGAGAATATTGACAGAGGAAAGGATGAGGAGATGATAAGGAGGACATCAGGACATGAGGACAGGATGACGACATGATGAGGACATGAGGACATGAGAAGGATGACAGGAGGGCAGGATGAGGACATGATGAGGAGGACATGAAGACAGGACGAGGACATGAGGAGGATGACGACATGATGAAGACATGAGGACAGGATGAGGACATGACGACAGAAGAAGGATGAAATCAGAACAGGATGACGACATGATGAGGAGGAGATGAGGAGGATGACATGAGGACAGGACGAGGACATGAGAAAGATGACATGAGGACATGAGGAGGACATGAGGACAGGATGAGGACATGATGAGAAGGACATGAGAGGATGAAGACATGACAGTATGAGAATATTGACAGAGGAAAGGATGAGGAGATGATGAGGAGGACATGAGGACAGGATGAGGACATGAGGACATGACAGTATGAGGATAATGACAGGTGGACAGGATGAGGACATGATGAGGAGGACATGAGGACATGATGAAGAGGACATGAGGATAGGATGACGACATGATGACAGGTGACGACATGATGAGGAGGACATGAGGACAGGATGAGGACATGATGAGGAGGACATAAGGACATGATGAGGAGGACATGAGGACAGGACGAGGACAGGATGAGGACATGATAAGGATGACATCAGGATAGGATGAGGACATGATAAGGAAGACATGAGGACAGGATGACGACGTGATGAGGACATGAGAAGGATGACAGGAGGAAAGGATGAGGAGGACATGAGAAGGATGACATGAGGACAGGATGAGGACAGGATGAGGACATGATGACGATGACATGAGGACATGATGAGGACATGAAAGTATGAGGATATTGACAGGAGTAAAGGATGGACATGATGACAGGATGAGGACATGATGAGGAGGACATGAGGACAGAATGAGGACATGAAGATGAGGACATGAGGACAGGATGAGGACATGACAGTATGAGGATAATGACAGGTGGACAGGATGAGGACATGATGAGGAGGACATGAGGACATGATGAAGAGGACATGAGGATAGGATGACGACATGATGACAGGTGACGACATGATGAGGAGGACATGAGGACAGGACGAGGACAGGATGAGGACATGATAAGGATGACATGAGGACAGGATGGCGACATGATGAGGAGGACATAAGGACATGATGAGGAGGACATGAGGACAGGACGAGGACAGGATGAGGACATGATAAGGATGACATCAGGATAGGATGAGGACATGATAAGGAAGACATGAGGACAGGATGACGACGTGATGAGGACATGAGAAGGATGACATGAGAAGGATGAGATGAGGAAAGGATGAGGAGGACATCAGGACAGGATAAAGACATTGATGACAGAAGTACAGGATGAGGACATGAGGACAAGATAAGGATGACAGGAGGACATGATGAGGACATGAGAAGGATGAAATCAGGACATGAGAAGGATGACATGAGGACATGAGAATGATGACATGAGGACATGATGAGGACATGAGAAGGACGACATGAGGAGGATGACATGAGGACATGATGAGGACATGAGGAGGACAACATGAGGACATGAGAAAGATGACATGAGGACATGAGGAAGACATGAGGACAGGATGAGGACATGATGAGAAGGACATGAGAGGATGAAGACATGACAGTATGAGAATATTGACAGAGGAAAGGATGAGGAGATGATGAGGAGGACATCAGGACAGGATAAAGACATGGATGTAGGACGAGTCTCACCCCCACCTCTGACAGCATCCTCTCCATCAGGAAACTCTGGTCAGGCACCACCTCATCTCCTGGCTGGAGAAAATGTACACGCTGTAACTTCTTTGTTATTTCCACGTCTGAAACGTTATTAAACAAATCCGTATACCTCGTGTCGCGTCGACATCTATCTCGAGCGTCCCGTATGATCGGCATACCGACCAGGAGAGGGGTGGCGGCTGAAGTGGAGATCTTTTAGCGTCGCGTCCGGACGGGATACATTCTCTGCGCTGCTCTCTGGGACATGCATCTCAGTGTCGTCTGCGAGGACTTTTCTCGCCGGCCGATACCGCGACTCCCCGTTTTGTGAGCCTCGTCCTACAGTGACAAATATGTTGACAAGAAGAAATCCACAAGATGATCATTTTCTGCACACACAAGAGAATCAGACCGCACCTGGCAGAACATACAGCGCAGCTTTTGGCTCAGGCTCTTGTCATTTCAGCTGATATTGCGGGGTGGGGAAGACAGACATAAAAAGAGCTTCTAGCCCCACATGTCAAGATTGACGTCCAACTGGACTCCAGAAGTCCACTGGTACCTTCCTGTGATGTCCTCTACTGCTCGGTTTAGTGCTTGTGTGGTTTTCACTCTCATATCTAAGTGGCTTTGGCTAAAGGCTTCTGCTAAATAGAACAGAATAGAATCTCCTTGGAGCAGCCAGGACGGATCAGTGTGGCGCTGAAGCTGCTCTCCAGAGAAAGCAGGGCGTCCTGCGCGACTCGTGGTCCAGCACGGACGTTAGTTTTGCCAGGACCCTCTTGTCACATACGAACCTCCTGCAGAGAGTCCAGAGAACAGCCCAAGACTGAGCCGGTCTTCCCGAGGACTCTGTCCAGCTTGCTCCCTCTCTGAGATCTGTGCTGGCCGGGAAGGTGGCTCAGTCTAAGGAGATGTGGAGCGCTTTGATGGCAGAATGAGCCACAAGTCTGAAGGTTAGTCTAGGTGTTTGAATGCAGCTGCGTGGGGGGGCAGGAACGGGTGCTTGCTCAAACCTAATGAAATGCAGATTAGGGTCGTTGAGCCACTCCAGGTCCCCCTCAGCCTGTGAGTGGGGCATTTTCATACCTGAGACAGTTTTCAGGCTTCTCCAAACCCCACTGATGTTCTGCTGCTCCTCCATCTTCCTCTCGTAACTGGCCTTCCCCTCTCTGACCTTTCTCCTCAGCTCCTTCTGTACGGTCGTCAGCTTCCTCCTTGTTCCCTGATCTGAAAGCTCTCTTCTTCTTCTTCTTCAGGAGAGCTTTAACCTCAGGGCTCATCCACAGCTTGTTTGTTGTTGTTAGCAAAGTGCTGCGTCGCTGGGAGGGAACAGCGTTGTCAAGACCGAAGTTTATCTATGCTGTGACGGCATTAATGTCCTCCACACGTGTCTGGCAGAGCTCTGTCCACACGGTGGCGTGGAAGCAGTCCAAAAGAGCCTCCTCGCTCTCAGCGGCCCGCCTCCTCGCCGTATGGGGGACCGCAGCCTGCCTGTGTCCAACACACAGGCGGGACATGTATAATATGGGGATCAGCTCTCCCTAGAGGAGCGAGGGGGGTCTGTAGAATAGGCCTCCTCGGTGTTGGCATAAAACAAGTCCAGTGATTTATCCTCCATGCTGGGACAGGTGAAGTACTGTGTGCACGTTGCCAGAGCAGATGATGGAGAGGCATGACAGAAGAGGAAGAGGGTCTGTGGCTGCTGTGTCTGCAGCCTGCTGGTGACGGCGAGCCAGTTGTCAGAGGATACGTCCGCTTCAGCAGACCGGCTCTTCCCTACTGAAAACAGTGCTCGCTCATCCTTAAATGGAATGTTTTAATTGAAAGAAATCCCAGTAAAAAAAACCAAAAAAAGAAAGCAGATTTGTGTACAAATTCGTATATAAGGCTCACATAGAAAACAGTGACAGGAGCAGCAGGCTGCAAAATAGTGCCAACACTCACCAATAAAGAAAGGAAACAGGTAAGAGCTGCTGCAGCCAGCAGACAGCCTGTATGTCCAGGTTTCTTTTCTACAGCGCTGTCCCATTAAAAAAGATTTCATTAAAACGTGTACAAAAATGTGAGGGGTGGACTCACTTCTGTGGGATGCTGTATCTTGGTCCAGTGATGCAAGGTGGCGGCCATGCCTTGGTCAGCGACCTCTTTAAAAACCTGGTGTCAGTTCCTTTCAACGTGTTCAGCTGATGGACGACTTGTTAATCAAGGTCATTATTTAGCCATTTATGAAGACTTTTAACAGAGTCCTCTTACCTTTGCCCCAGTCATGCCGCAGGAATCCAGATGGAACCGCTCCTTTCTGAAGCTCGCTTCGCCCACTGGCAGAAACACACGTGTCCTCTGATGGCAAAAGGGTTGAGTGCAGACATTCGTGCTGCCACGAAGGATTTTCAAATGTGGCCCCTCGTCGCGTCTAATTGTCCCAACCCAACAAGCACGGAGCTCAGCATCAAGCTGGGAAGTGGTGAAAAGTAAGATAGGGGAAGTTTTTCTTCTTGCTTGAACAGCACGGAGCGCCGCAGCAGCAGCGTCTCAGTGATTGCGCAATAACGGACAGCGTGCTGCTGAGAGGTGGACACAAGGAGAAGACAGGGAAAATGATGAACAACAACCACCACATCAGACTTCTTATGAGTGGGCAGTCTGTACAATAAATTGTCTGAATATTAGGCGGTGTAATCCCCATCCTGCGTGGCTGCATCTCATCACATTCAGTGTAAAAGCTGAAGTTGCTGCTAGTTAGCCTGCCGGTTAGCATGCATGTGTTTACTTATCGTTCCTCCGTCAAGTTAGCTCCGTAGCAACAAGGATACACAGGGAAATAAGGATAACTCATTCATTCATTCATTCATAGATTCATTGTCTGTACCGCTCAGTCCAGTTCAGGGTGGTGGGGAAGCTGGAGTCTATCCAAGCAATTAGCAGGCGAGAGGCAGGACACATCCTGGACACGTCGCCGGTCCATCGCAGGCATTTTCTTGCCTACAGAAAAGCTGCTGAGCTTCAATTTCAAAGCAGAACACAGCTTTGCTTCAAAGCCGAACTGCTATGACGTCAGTGTTGAACGGGCCAATCGAAACGCTGCTCAGATCTCCGTCACTGACGAATGTAGTCACGTGACGAGAAATGGAACGTTAAAATCATGTAAATAGGCCTGCCAGACCACCTGTCAGCTGTCTGACTATTGTCAGACCCTGAGCGTGGCCTTGAGCTTGTCTGGAGGTTCTGGCAGGGATGGCAGCCCTGGTCCGCCGGTGGATGGTCGTCCCCCCCGGGGAGACATCATCCGCTGCCACCCAGCCAGATCTCCTGGAGGGACGGACGGTGGGGGGGAGGGGTCCCCCCTTTTATATAAAAAAAAAAAAAACTTGTCTGGAGGTTCTGGCAGGGATGGCAGCCCTGGTCCGCCGGTGGATGGTCGTCCCCCCCGGGGAGACATCATCCGCTGCCACCCAGCCAGATCTCCTGGAGGGACGGACGGTGGGGGGGGGAGGGGTCCCCCCTTTTATATATTAAAAAAAAAAAACTCCATCAGCTGACGGAGTCTGCTGCATGAACGTGCATGACCATGACAACAGTCGGGACTGCACTTTTTATAAGAAGGATGTCATCAGGTCACAGCCCGTCTCTGGTTGCAATGGTTCACTTTGTAAGCATGGCCACCAAAAGTCATTTTAATTTAGGAGCCATTTTATGACACATGTACTCTGGTTAGTATGTGTGCGTGTAAATGAGTGTGTAAACATGGTATATTTATTTATTCATTCATTTGAAAAGCCTGCTGAATATGTGGCACGTGTGCAGCGGACGATGTCCTCCACCTTCCTTTGCAACTGTGCTTGGATGGGGTGGGTTGATGTTCTGACCATTTCTAACCGCTTTCAGCACTACTTCAACACGAACTGATATTGGGTGAAACGTTGACCTCCAGATAAGCTTAAAGAAGATTTCTGTGTGCGCAACATTGAACTTTACAAAAAGTAACATCTGTGTCACTTCACCTGCATGCAGTGAGAGGAGAGGAGTGGGATGACAAATTCACATCATCTATACCGTGGTCACTGATAGCTGGGCAAGTTCAGTTATCGTCTCATCGTTCCTTTACGGCCGTTACCATAGCGACACGTTAATCAGCTGCTTCAGATCAGATGATTTTTGACAGGTGAATGAGAGAAACACGCTGCTTGACAACAGTTGTTTGGCATCAAAACTATCGAGGCCGACATAAAATAGCTCCTATAGCCTACTTTAGAAAGTTCGGTAATAATAAAAAAGAAAAACAGAAATAAACATTTGTTATAAAATGTTTACTGTGTGGGACCAGGGTGATGACGACGCCTCGACGCCCGCGTCGTGACGTGAAATGCAGCGCCTCGTTTAGTCCTGCACATTGGACTGTAGCCTATATTTGGTTGAAGGGAAGTCACGTCGTCATAACAGTTTAACAACACTAATAAAAAGGATCATTTATGGAATGATCACTTACTAGAGATTTCTTAAAAATAGACTTTAAAACATGAAGCTGTAAACATTTGAATGTAGGAAATGCATATAGAAATAAACGTTTCCCTTTAGCTAGGCTACATATATTTTTGAGTGTGTTTATCAACTTTTCATCCATTAAAAAGACGTTTTTATGGTATTTATATTGGCCCATACGGCATAAAAATAAATGATCATGCTCTCCTGATGCCGTTAGATGTCGGACAGACCACCGCGCGCGACTAAACAGCCGCTGTCACGTTGTACAATTTGACTTCGAAACATCTTCACTGACGCCGCAGCCGCATCTCTTCACGTCTGTTTCACATGCGCTTTTTATTTTCAGCAGCTACAGTACCAGGTGGGCTACAGGAGACACTTTTAAAAGGCGCGGGTCTTCTGAGGAGCGTGCGTGAGTCATGTCTGTCTCTAGGCAACCGCGACTGTCCAGCATCCAGGCGCAGAGGGGAGGAGGCTGCACCTGCGCAGATTCTGCACGACAACAACATCTTTCTTGGTTGTTGGACTTTTATTTACTTCATTATGTTTAGATTGAGTGTTGATGTGTGTGACTGACACGTGTAGGCTGCTGGAAAGTGATGAAACTACGGAACAAAGTGCGTCCCGTGTTGGTTCACTCCGCCCCGCAACGTGTTTCTGTCAATTAAAGGAGGATTCTGAATTTTACGGGACGGGTGGCAACCCCGATGAGAGCTGGTCCTGCTGCATGTAAGAAAATGAAGTAAGCTGTTCTAATGTACAAGGTGTGTGTACATTTACTGCGTTTGTAGCAATGTTTGTAGACTGGTGTGAGCATAGAATTAAAGAAGCCACCATGCATTTGCTCTCTTTCTTTATACTTTATTTTAGTCACCCTCAACCCACCTTGAGAAGGTTGAAGCCAAACAGCATTTCATTTTCAAAACAATCTCTTAACTGTTAACATACAACCATCTACGACACACAGGGCCACAGCAGGAGCCTGGGTCTTCTGAGCACCTTCCTTGGTGAGCTGAGTGGATTTCTCTCGTGGATGTAGGACAAGCCTTACCTCCATCTCTGACAGCATCCTCTCCATCAGGAAACTCTGGTCAGGCACCACCTCATCTCCTGGCTGGAGGACATGATAAGGATGACATGAGGACATGATGAGGAGGACATGAGGACAGGATGAGGACATGAGGACATGAGAAGGATGACAGGAGGAAAGGATGAGGAGGACATGAGGACATGAGAAGGATGACATGAGGACATGATGAGGATGACATGACGACAGGATGAGGACATGATGAGGACATGAGAAGGATGACATCAGGATAGGACGAGGAGGACATGAGAAGGATGACATGACGACAGGATGAGGACATGATGAGGACATGAGAAGGATGACATCAGGATAGGACGAGGACAGGATGAGGACATGAGGACATGATAAGGATGACATGAGGACAGGATAAGGACATGATGAGGAGGACATGAGGACAGGATGAGGACATGAGGACAGAAGAAGGATGAAATCAGGACAGGATGATGACATGATGAGGAGGACATGAGGACAGGATGAGTACAGCATGAGGAGGACATGAGAGGATGAAGACATGACAGTATGAGAATATTGACAGAGGAAAGGATGAGGAGATGATGAGGAGGACATCAGGACATGAGGACAGGATGACGACATGATGAGGACATGAGAAGGATGACAGGAGGGCAGGATGAGGACATGATGAGGAGGACATGAAGACAGGACGAGGACATGAGGAGGATGACGACATGATGAAGACATGAGGACAGGATGAGGACATGACGACAGAAGAAGGATGAAATCAGAACAGGATGAGGACATGATGAGGACATGAGAAGGATGACATCAGGATAGGACGAGGACAGGATGAGGACATGAGGACATGATAAGGATGACATGAGGACAGGATAAGGACATGATGAGGAGGACATGAGGACAGGATGAGGACATGAGGACAGAAGAAGGATGAAATCAGGACAGGATGATGACATGATGAGGAGGACATGAGGACAGGACGAGGACATGATGAGCAGGACATGAGAAGGACGACATGAGGACATGATGAGGACGACATGAGGAAAGGATGAGGAGGACATGAGGACAGGATGAGTACAGCATGAGGAGGACATGAGAGGATGAAGACATGACAGTATGAGAATATTGACAGAGGAAAGGATGAGGAGATGGTGAGGAGGACATCAGGACATGAGGACAGGATGACGACATGATGAGGACATGAGGACATGAGAAGGATGACAGGAGGGCAGGATGAGGACATGATGAGGAGGACATGAAGACAGGACGAGGACATGAGGAGGATGACGACATGATGAAGACATGAGGACAGGATGAAGACATGAGAAGGATGACAGGAGGAAAGGATGAGGAGGACATGAGGACATGGGAAGGATGTCATGAGGACAGGATGAGGACATGACGATGACATGAGGACATGATGAGGACATGATGAGGACATGAAAGTATGAGGATATTGACAGGAGTAAAGGATGGACATGATGACAGGATGAGGACATGATGAGAAGGACATGAGAGGATGAAGACATGACAGTATGAGAATATTGACAGAGGAAAGGATGAGGAGATGATGAGGAGGACATGAGGACAGGATGAGGACATGAGGACATGAGAAGGATGTCATGAGGACAGGATGAGGACATGATGACGATGACATGAGGACATGATGAGGACATGAAAGTATGAGGATATTGACAGGAGGAAAGGATGGACATGATGACAGGATGAGGACATGATGAGGAGGACATGAGGACAGAATGAGGACATGAAGAGGAGGACATGAGGACAGGATGAGGACAGGATGAGGAGGACAAGAGGGGATGAAGACATGACAGTATGAGAATATTAACAGAGGAAAGGATGAGGACAGGATGAGGAGGACATGAGAAGGATGACATGAGGACAGGATGAGGACATCAGGAGGTCATCAGGACAGGATAAAGACATGGATGACAGAAGGACTGAATGAGGGGATGAGAAGGATGAGATGAGGACAGGATGACGACATGAGGAGGATGACATGAGGACAGGATGAGGACATGATGACGATGACGTAAGGAGAGGATGACGACATGAGGACATGATGAGGACATGATAAGGATGACATGAGGACATGATGAGGATGACATGAGGACATGAGAAGGATGACATGAGGACAGGATGAGAAAATGATGACAGGATGAGGACATGAGAAAGATGACATCAGGATAGGATGAGGACATGATGAGGAGGACATGAGAAGGATGAGGAGGACATGAGAAGTATGACATGAAGACATGATGAGGAGGACATGAGAAGGATGACATGAGGACAGGATGATGGGGACATGAGAAGGATGAGGAGGACATGACAGTATGAGAATATTGACAGGAGGAAAGGATGACAACATGATGAGGAGGCGATGAGGACAGGACGGGGACATGATGAGGATGACATGAGGACATGAGAAGGATGAAATCAAGACAGGATGACGACATGATGAGGAGGAGATGAGGACATGATGACATGATAAGGATGACATCAGGATAGGATGAGGACATGATAAGGAAGACATGAGGACAGGATGACGACGTGATGAGGACATGAGAAGGATGACATGAGAAGGATGAGATGAGGAAAGGATGAGGAGGACATCAGGACAGGATAAAGACATTGATGACAGAAGTACAGGATGAGGACATGAGGACAAGATAAGGATGACAGGAGGACATGATGAGGACATGAGAAGGATGAAATCAGGACATGAGAAGGATGACATGAGGACATGAGAAGGATGACATGAGGACATGATGAGGACATGAGAAGGACGACATGAGGAGGATGACATGAGGACATGATGAGGACATGAGGAGGACAACATGAGGACATGAGAAAGATGACATGAGGACATGAGGAAGACATGAGGACAGGATGAGGACATGAGGACAGGATGAGGACATGATGAGAAGGAGATGAGAGGATGAAGACATGACAGTATGAGAATATTGACAGAGGAAAGGATGAGGAGGACATCAGGACAGGATAAAGACATGGATGTAGGACAAGTCTCACCCCCACCTCTGACAGCATCCTCTCCATCAGGAAACTCTGGTCAGGCACCACCTCATCTCCTGGCTGGAGAAAATGTACACGCTGTAACTTCTTTGTTATTTCCACGTCTGAAACGTTATTAAACAAATCCGTATACCTCGTGTCGCGTCGACATCTATCTCGAGCGTCCCGTATGATCGGCATACCGACCAGGAGAGGGGTGGCGGCTGAAGTGGAGATCTTTTAGCGTCGCGTCCGGACGGGATACATTCTCTGCGCTGCTCTCTGGGACATGCATCTCAGTGTCGTCTGCGAGGACTTTTCTTGCCGGCCGATACCGCGACTCCCCGTTTTGTGAGCCTCGTCCTACAGTGACAAATATGTTGACAAGAAGAAATCCACAAGATGATCATTTTCTGCACACACAAGAGAATCAGACCGCACCTGGCAGAACATACAGCGCAGCTTTTGGCTCAGGCTCTTGTCATTTCAGCTGATATTGCGGGGTGGGGAAGACAGACATAAAAAGAGCTTCTAGCGCCACATGTCAAGATTGACGTCCAACTGGACTCCAGAAGTCCACTGGTACCTTCCTGTGATGTCCTCTACTGCTCGGTTTAGTGCTTGTGTGGTTTTCACTCTCATATCTAAGTGGCTTTGGCTAAAGGCTTCTGCTAAATACAACAGAATAGAATCTCCTTGGAGCAGCCAGGACGGATCAGTGTGGCGCTGAAGCTGCTCTCCAGAGAAAGCAGGGCGTCCTGCGCGACTCGTGGTCCAGCACGGACGTTAGTTTTGCCAGGACCCTCTTGTCACATACGAACCTCCTGCAGAGAGTCCAGAGAACAGCCCAAGACTGAGCCGGTCTTCCCGAGGACTCTGTCCAGCTTGCTCCCTCTCTGAGATCTGTGCTGGCCGGGAAGGTGGCTCAGTCTAAGGAGATGTGGAGCGCTTTGATGGCAGAATGAGCCACAAGTCTGAAGGTTAGTCTAGGTGTTTGAATGCAGCTGCGTGGGGGGGCAGGAACGGGTGCTTGCTCAAACCTAATGAAATGCAGATTAGGGTCGTTGAGCCACTCCAGGTCCCCCTCAGCCTGTGAGTGGGGCATTTTCATACCTGAGAAAGTTTTCAGGCTTCTCCAAACCCCACTGATGTTCTGCTGCTCCTCCATCTTCCTCTCGTAACTGGCCTTCCCCTCTCTGACCTTTCTCCTCAGCTCCTTCTGTACGGTCGTCAGCTTCCTCCTTGTTCCCTGATCTGAAAGCTCTCTTCTTCTTCTTCTTCTTCTTCAGGAGAGCTTTAACCTCAGGGCTCATCCACAGCTTGTTTGTTGTTGTTAGCAAAGTGCTGCGTCGCTGGGAAGGAACAGCGTTCTCAAGACCGAAGTTTATCTATGCTGTGACGGCATTAATGTCCTCCACACGTGTCTGGCAGAGCTCTGTCCACACGGTGGCGTGGAAGCAGTCCAAAAGAGCCTCCTCGCTCTCAGCGGCCCGCCTCCTCGCCGTATGGGGGACCGCAGCCTGCCTGTGTCCAACACACAGGCGGGACATGTATAATATGGGGATCAGCTCTCCCTAGAGGAGCGAGGGGGGTCTGCAGAATAGGCCTCCTCGGTGTTGGCATAAAACAAGTCCAGTGATTTATCCTCCATGCTGGGACAGGTGAAGTACTGTGTGCACGTTGCCAGAGCAGATGATGGAGAGGCATGACAGAAGAGGAAGAGGGTCTGTGGCTGCTGTGTCTGCAGCCTGCTGGTGACGGCGAGCCAGTTGTCAGAGGATACGTCCGCTTCAGCAGACCGGCTCTTCCCTACTGAAAACAGTGCTCGCTCATCCTTAAATGGAATGTTTTAATTGAAAGAAATCCCAGTAAAAAAAAACAAAAAAAGAAAGCAGATTTGTGTACAAATTCGTATATAAGGCTCACATAGAAAACAGTGACAGGAGCAGCAGGCTGCAAAATAGTGCCAACACTCACCAATAAAGAAAGGAAACAGGTAAGAGCTGCTGCAGCCAGCAGACAGCCTGTATGTCCAGGTTTCTTTTCTACAGCGCTGTCCCATTAAAAAAGATTTCATTAAAACGTGTACAAAAATGTGAGGGGTGGACTCACTTCTGTGGGATGCTGTATCTTGGTCCAGTGATGCAAGGTGGCGGCCATGCCTTGGTCAGCGACCTCTTTAAAAACCTGGTGTCAGTTCCTTTCAACGTGTTCAGCTGATGGACGACTTGTTAATCAAGGTCATTATTTAGCCATTTATGAAGACTTTTAACAGAGTCCTCTTACCTTTGCCCCAGTCATGCCGCAGGAATCCAGATGGAACCGCTCCTTTCTGAAGCTCGCTTCGCCCACTGGCAGAAACACACGTGTCCTCTGATGGCAAAAGGGTTGAGTGCAGACATTCGTGCTGCCACGAAGGATTTTCAAATGTGGCCCCTCGTCGCTTCTAATTGTCCCAACCCAACAAGCACGGAGCTCAGCATCAAGCTGGGAAGTGGTGAAAAGTAAGATAGGGGAAGTTTTTCTTCTTGCTTGAACAGCACGGAGGGCCGCAGCAGCAGCGTCTCAGTGATTGCGCAATAACGGACAGCGTGCTGCTGAGAGGTGGACACAAGGAGAAGACAGGGAAAATGATGAACAACCACCACCACATCAGACTTCTTATAAGTGGGCAGTCTGTACAATAAATTGTCTGAATATTAGGCGGTGTAATCCCCATCCTGCGTGGCTGCATCTCATCACATTCAGTGTAAAAGCTGAAGTTGCTGCTAGTTAGCCTGCCGGTTAGCATGCATGTGTTTACTTATCGTTCCTCCGTCAAGTTAGCTCCGTAGCAACAAGGATACACAGGGAAATAAGGATAACTCATTCATTCATTCATTCATTCATAGATTCATTGTCTGTACCGCTCAGTCCAGTTCAGGGTGGTGGGGAAGCTGGAGTCTATCCAAGCAATTAGCAGGCGAGAGGCAGGACACATCCTGGACACGTCGCCGGTCCATCGCAGGCATTTTCTTGCCTACAGAAAAGCTGCTGAGCTTCAATTTCAAAGCAGAACACAGCTTTGCTTCAAAGCCGAACTGCTATGACGTCAGTGTTGAACGGGCCAATCGAAACGCTGCTCAGATCTCCGTCACTGACGAATGTAGTCACGTGACGAGAAATGGAACGTTAAAATCATGTAAATAGGCCTGCCAGACCACCTGTCAGCTGTCTGACTATTGTCAGACCCTGAGCGTGGCCTTGAGCTTGTCTGGAGGTTCTGGCAGGGATGGCAGCCCTGGTCCGCCGGTGGATGGTCGTCCCCCCCCCGGGGAGACATCATCCGCTGCCACCCAGCCAGATCTCCTGGAGGGACGGACGGTGGGGGGGAGGGGTCCCCCCTTTTATATATATAAAAAAAAAAAAACTTGTCTGGAGGTTCTGGCAGGGATGGCAGCCCTGGTCCGCCGGTGGATGGTCGTCCCCCCCGGGGAGACATCATCCGCTGCCACCCAGCCAGATCTCCTGGAGGGACGGACGGTGGGGGGGGGAGGGGTCCCCCCTTTTATATATTAAAAAAAAAAAACTCCATCAGCTGACGGAGTCTGCTGCATGAACGTGCATGACCATGACAACAGTCGGGACTGCACTTTTTATAAGAAGGATGTCATCAGGTCACAGCCCGTCTCTGGTTGCAATGGTTCACTTTGTAAGCATGGCCACCAAAAGTCATTTTAATTTAGGAGCCATTTTATGACACATGTACTCTGGTTAGTATGTGTGCGTGTAAATGAGTGTGTAAACATGGTATATTTATTTATTCATTCATTTGAAAAGCCTGCTGAATATGTGGCACGTGTGCAGCGGACGATGTCCTCCACCTTCCTTTGCAACTGTGCTTGGATGGGGTGGGTTGATGTTCTGACCATTTCTAACCGCTCTCAGCACTACTTCAACACGAACTGATATTGGGTGAAACGTTGACCTCCAGATAAGCTTAAAGAAGATTTCTGTGTGCGCAACATTGAACTTTACAAAAAGTAACACCTGTGTCACTTCACCTGCATGCAGTGAGAGGAGAGGAGTGGGATGACAAATTCACATCATCTATACCGTGGTCACTGATAGCTGGGCAAGTTCAGTTATCGTCTCATCGTTCCTTTACGGCCGTTACCATAGCGACACGTTAATCAGCTGCTTCAGATCAGGTGATTTTTGACAGGTGAATGAGAGAAACACGCTGCTTGACAACAGTTGTTTGGCATCAAAACTATCGAGGCCGACATAAAATAGCTCCTATAGCCTACTTTAGAAAGTTCGGTAATAATAAAAAAGAAAAACAGAAATAAACATTTGTTATAAAATGTTTACTGTGTGGGACCAGGGTGATGACGACGCCTCGACGCCCGCGTCGTGACGTGAAATGCAGCGCCTCGTTTAGTCCTGCACATTGGACTGTAGCCTATATTTGGTTGAAGGGAAGTCACGTCGTCATAACAGTTTAACAACACTAATAAAAAGGATCATTTATGGAATGATCACTTACTAGAGATTTCTTAAAAATAGACTTTAAAACATGAAGCTGTAAACATTTGAATGTAGGAAATGCATATAGAAATAAACGTTTCCCTTTAGCTAGGCTACATATATTTTTGAGTGTGTTTATCAACTTTTCATCCATTAAAAAGACGTTTTTAATGGGTATATATGGTATTTATATTGGCCCATACGGCATAAAAATAAATGATCATGCTCTCCTGATGCCGTTAGATGTCGGACAGACCACCGCGCGCGACTAAACAGCCGCTGTCACGTTGTACAATTTGACTTCGAAACATCTTCACTGACGCCGCAGCCGCATCTCTTCACGTCTGTTTCACATGCGCTTTTTATTTTCAGCAGCTACAGTACCAGGTGGGCTACAGGAGACACTTTTAAAAGGCGCGGGTCTTCTGAGGAGCGTGCGTGAGTCATGTCTGTCTCTAGGCAACCGCGACTGTCCAGCATCCAGGCGCAGAGGGGAGGAGGCTGCACCTGCGCAGATTCTGCACGACAACAACATCTTTCTTGGTTGTTGGACTTTTATTTACTTCATTATGTTTAGATTGAGTGTTGATGTGTGTGACTGACACGTGCAGGCTGCTGGAAAGTGATGAAACTACGGAACAAAGTGCGTCCCGTGTTGGTTCACTCCGCCCCGCAACGTGTTTCTGTCAATTAAAGGAGGATTCTGAATTTTACGGGACGGGTGGCAACCCCGATGAGAGCTGGTCCTGCTGCATGTAAGAAAATGAAGTAAGCTGTTCTAATGTACAAGGTGTGTGTACATTTACTGCGTTTGTAGCAATGTTTGTAGACTGGTGTGAGCATAGAATTAAAGAAGCCACCATGCATTTGCTCTCTTTCTTTATACTTTATTTTAGTCATCCTCAACCCACCTTGAGAAGGTTGAAGCCAAACAGCATTTCATTTTCAAAACAATCTCTTAACTGTTAACATACAACCATCTACGACACACAGGGCCACAGCAGGAGCCTGGGTCTTCTGAGCACCTTCCTTGGTGAGCTGAGTGGATTTCTCTCGTGGATGTAGGACAAGCCTTACCTCCATCTCTGACAGCATCCTCTCCATCAGGAAACTCTGGTCAGGCACCACCTCATCTCCTGGCTGGAGGACATGATAAGGATGACATGAGGACATGATGAGGAGGACATGAGGACAGGATGAGGACATGAGGACATGAGAAGGATGACATGACGACAGGACGAGGACAGGATGAGGACATGAGGACATGATAAGGATGACATGAGGACAGGATGATGACATGATGAGGAGGACATGAGAAGGACGACATGAGGACATGATGAGGACGACATGAGGAAAGGATGAGGAGGACATGAGGACAGGATGAGTACAGCATGAGGAGGACATGAGAGGATGAAGACATGACAGTATGAGAATATTGACAGAGGAAAGGATGAGGAGATGATGAGGAGGACATCAGGACATGAGGACAGGATGACGACATGAGGACATGAGAAGGATGACAGGAGGGCAGGATGAGGACATGATGAGGAGGACATGAAGACAGGACGAGGACATGAGGAGGATGACGACATGATGAAGACATGAGGACAGGATGAGGACATGACGACAGAAGAAGGATGAAATCAGAACAGGATGACGACATGATGAGGAGGAGATGAGGAGGATGACATGAGGACAGGACGAGGACATGAGAAAGATGACATGAGGACATGAGGAGGACATGAGGACAGGATGAGGACATGATGAGGAGGACATAAGGACATGATGAGGAGGACATGAGGACAGGACGAGGACAGGATGAGGACATGATAAGGATGACATCAGGATAGGATGAGGACATGATAAGGAAGACATGAGGACAGGATGACGACGTGATGAGGACATGAGAAGGATGACATGAGAAGGATGAGATGAGGAAAGGATGAGGAGGACATGAAGACAGGACGAGGACATGAGGAGGATGACGACATGATGAAGACATGAGGACAGGATGAGGACATGACGACAGAAGAAGGATGAAATCAGAACAGGATGACGACATGATGAGGAGGAGATGAGGAGGATGACATGAGGACAGGACGAGGACATGAGAAAGATGACATGAGGACATGATGAGGAGGACATGAGGACAGGATGAGGACATGAGGACATGATAAGGATGACATCAGGATAGGATGAGGACATGATAAGGAAGACATGAGGACAGGATGACGACGTGATGAGGACATGAGAAGGATGACATGAGAAGGATGAGATGAGGAAAGGATGAGGAGGACATCAGGACAGGATAAAGACATTGATGACAGAAGTACAGGATGAGGACATGAGGACAAGATAAGGATGACAGGAGGACATGATGAGGACATGAGAAGGATGAAATCAGGACATGAGAAGGATGACATGAGGACATGAGAATGATGACATGAGGACATGATGAGGAGATGAGAAGGACGACATGAGGAGGATGACATGAGGACATGAGGAGGACAACATGAGGACATGAGAAAGATGACATGAGGACATGAGGAAGACATGAGGACAGGATGAGGACATGAGGAGAAGGACATGAGAGGATGAAGACATGACAGTATGAGAATATTGACAGGAGGAAAGGATGAGGAGATGATGAGGAGGACATCAGGACAGGATAAAGACATGGATGTAGGACGAGTCTCACCCCCACCTCTGACAGCATCCTCTCCATCAGGAAACTCTGGTCAGGCACCACCTCATCTCCTGGCTGGAGAAAATGTACACGCTGTAACTTCTTTGTTATTTCCACGTCTGAAACGTTATTAAACAAATCCGTATACCTCGTGTCGCGTCGACATCTATCTCGAGCGTCCCGTATGATCGGCATACCGACCAGGAGAGGGGTGGCGGCTGAAGTGGAGATCTTTTAGCGTCGCGTCCGGACGGGATACATTCTCTGCGCTGCTCTCTGGGACATGCATCTCAGTGTCGTCTGCGAGGACTTTTCTCGCCGGCCGATACCGCGACTCCCCGTTTTGTGAGCCTCGTCCTACAGTGACAAATATGTTGACAAGAAGAAATCCACAAGATGATCATTTTCTGCACACACAAGAGAATCAGACCGCACCTGGCAGAACATACAGCGCAGCTTTTGGCTCAGGCTCTTGTCATTTCAGCTGATATTGCGGGGTGGGGAAGACAGACATAAAAAGAGCTTCTAGCCCCACATGTCAAGATTGACGTCCAACTGGACTCCAGAAGTCCACTGGTACCTTCCTGTGATGTCCTCTACTGCTCGGTTTAGTGCTTGTGTGGTTTTCACTCTCATATCTAAGTGGCTTTGGCTAAAGGCTTCTGCTAAATACAACAGAATAGAATCTCCTTGGAGCAGCCAGGACGGATCAGTGTGGCGCTGAAGCTGCTCTCCAGAGAAAGCAGGGCGTCCTGCGCGACTCGTGGTCCAGCACGGACGTTAGTTTTGCCAGGACCCTCTTGTCACATACGAACCTCCTGCAGAGAGTCCAGAGAACAGCCCAAGACTGAGCCGGTCTTCCCGAGGACTCTGTCCAGCTTGCTCCCTCTCTGAGATCTGTGCTGGCCGGGAAGGTGGCTCAGTCTAAGGAGATGTGGAGCGCTTTGATGGCAGAATGAGCCACAAGTCTGAAGGTTAGTCTAGGTGTTTGAATGCAGCTGCGTGGGGGGGCAGGAACGGGTGCTTGCTCAAACCTAATGAAATGCAGATTAGGGTCGTTGAGCCACTCCAGGTCCCCCTCAGCCTGTGAGTGGGGCATTTTCATACCTGAGACAGTTTTCAGGCTTCTCCAAACCCCACTGATGTTCTGCTGCTCCTCCATCTTCCTCTCGTAACTGGCCTTCCCCTCTCTGACCTTTCTCCTCAGCTCCTTCTGTACGGTCGTCAGCTTCCTCCTTGTTCCCTGATCTGAAAGCTCTCTTCTTCTTCTTCTTCAGGAGAGCTTTAACCTCAGGGCTCATCCACAGCTTGTTTGTTGTTGTTAGCAAAGTGCTGGGAGGGAACAGCGTTGTCAAGACCGAAGTTTATCTATGCTGTGACGGCATTAATGTCCTCCACACGTGTCTGGCAGAGCTCTGTCCACACGGTGGCGTGGAAGCAGTCCAAAAGAGCCTCCTCGCCGTATGGGGGACCGCAGCCTGCCTGTGTCCAACACACAGGCGGGACATGTATAATATCAGCTCTCTCTAGAGGAGCGAGGGGGGTCTGCAGAATAGGCCTCCTCGGTGTTGGCATAAAACAAGTCCAGTGATTTATCCTCCATGCTGGGACAGGTGAAGTACTGTGTGCACGTTGCCAGAGCAGATGATGGAGAGGCATGACAGAAGAGGAAGAGGGTCTGTGGCTGCTGTGTCTGCAGCCTGCTGGTGACGGCGAGCCAGTTGTCAGAGGATACGTCCGCTTCAGCAGACCGGCTCTTCCCTACTGAAAACAGTGCTCGCTCATCCTTAAATGGAATGTTTTAATTGAAAGAAATCCCAGTAAAAAAAAACAAAAAAAAAAACACGCAGATTTGTGTACAAATACGTATATAAGGCTCACATAGAAAACAGTGACAGGAGCAGCAGGCTGCAAAATAGTGCCAACACTCACCAATAAAGAAAGGAAACAGGTAAGAGCTGCTGCAGCCAGCAGACAGCCTGTATGTCCAGGTTTCTTTTCTACAGCGCTGTCCCATTAAAAAAGATTTCATTAAAACGTGTACAAAAATGTGAGGGGTGGACTCACTTCTGTGGGATGCTGTATCTTGGTCCAGTGATGCAAGGTGGCGGCCATGCCTTGGTCAGCGACCTCTTTAAAAACCTGGTGTCAGTTCCTTTCAACGTGTTCAGCTGATGGACGACTTGTTAATCAAGGTCATTATTTAGCCATTTATGAAGACTTTTAACAGAGTCCTCTTACCTTTGCCCCAGTCATGCCGCAGGAATCCAGATGGAACCGCTCCTTTCTGAAGCTCGCTTCGCCCACTGGCAGAAACACACGTGTCCTCTGATGGCAAAAGGGTTGAGTGCAGACATTCGTGCTGCCACGAAGGATTTTCAAATGTGGCCCCTCGTCGCTTCTAATTGTCCCAACCCAACAAGCACGGAGCTCAGCATCAAGCTGGGAAGTGGTGAAAAGTAAGATAGGGGAAGTGTTTCTTCTTGCTTGAACAGCACGGAGGGCCGCAGCAGCAGCGTCTCAGTGATTGCGCAATAACGGACAGCGTGCTGCTGAGAGGTGGACACAAGGAGAAGACAGGGAAAATGATGAACAACAACCACCACATCAGACTTCTTATGAGTGGGCAGTCTGTACAATAAATTGTCTGAATATTAGGCGGTGTAATCCCCATCCTGCGTGGCTGCATCTCATCACATTCAGTGTAAAAGCTGAAGTTGCTGCTAGTTAGCCTGCCGGTTAGCATGCATGTGTTTACTTATCGTTCCTCCGTCAAGTTAGCTCCGTAGCAACAAGGATACACAGGGAAATAAGGATAACTCATTCATTCATAGATTCATTGTCTGTACCGCTCAGTCCAGTTCAGGGTGGTGGGGAAGCTGGAGTCTATCCAAGCAATTAGCAGGCGAGAGGCAGGACACATCCTGGACACGTCGCCGGTCCATCGCAGGCATTTTCTTGCCTACAGAAAAGCTGCTGAGCTTCAATTTCAAAGCAGAACACAGCTTTGCTTCAAAGCCGAACTGCTATGACGTCAGTGTTGAACGGGCCAATCGAAACGCTGCTCAGATCTCCGTCACTGACGAATGTAGTCACGTGACGAGAAATGGAACGTTAAAATCATGTAAATAGGCCTGCCAGACCACCTGTCAGCTGTCTGACTATTGTCAGACCCTGAGCGTGGCCTTGAGCTTGTCTGGAGGTTCTGGCAGGGATGGCAGCCCTGGTCCGCCGGTGGATGGTCGTCCCCCCCCGGGGAGACATCATCCGCTGCCACCCAGCCAGATCTCCTGGAGGGACGGACGGTGGGGGGGAGGGGTCCCCCCTTTTATATATAAAAAAAAAAAACTTGTCTGGAGGTTCTGGCAGGGATGGCAGCCCTGGTCCGCCGGTGGATGGTCGTCCCCCCCGGGGAGACATCATCCGCTGCCACCCAGCCAGATCTCCTGGAGGGACGGACGGTGGGGGGGGGAGGGGTCCCCCCTTTTATATATTAAAAAAAAAAAAACTCCATCAGCTGACGGAGTCTGCTGCATGAACGTGCATGACCATGACAACAGTCGGGACTGCACTTTTTATAAGAAGGATGTCATCAGGTCACAGCCCGTCTCTGGTTGCAATGGTTCACTTTGTAAGCATGGCCACCAAAAGTCATTTTAATTTAGGAGCCATTTTATGACACATGTACTCTGGTTAGTATGTGTGCGTGTAAATGAGTGTGTAAACATGGTATATTTATTTATTCATTCATTTGAAAAGCCTGCTGAATATGTGGCACGTGTGCAGCGGACGATGTCCTCCACCTTCCTTTGCAACTGTGCTTGGATGGGGTGGGTTGATGTTCTGACCATTTCTAACCGCTCTCAGCACTACTTCAACACGAACTGATATTGGGTGAAACGTTGACCTCCAGATAAGCTTAAAGAAGATTTCTGTGTGCGCAACATTGAACTTTACAAAAAGTAACATCTGTGTCACTTCACCTGCATGCAGTGAGAGGAGAGGAGTGGGATGACAAATTCACATCATCTATACCGTGGTCACTGATAGCTGGGCAAGTTCAGTTATCGTCTCATCGTTCCTTTACGGCCGTTACCATAGCGACACGTTAATCAGCTGCTTCAGATCAGATGATTTTTGACAGGTGAATGAGAGAAACACGCTGCTTGACAACAGTTGTTTGGCATCAAAACTATCGAGGCCGACATAAAATAGTTCCTATAGCCTACTTTAGAAAGTTCGGTAATAATAAAAAAGAAAAACAGAAATAAACATTTGTTATAAAATGTTTACTGTGTGGGACCAGGGTGATGACGACGCCTCGACGCCCGCGTCGTGACGTGAAATGCAGCGCCTCGTTTAGTCCTGCACATTGGACTGTAGCCTATATTTGGTTGAAGGGAAGTCACGTCGTCATAACAGTTTAACAACACTAATAAAAAGGATCATTTATGGAATGATCACTTACTAGAGATTTCTTAAAAATAGACTTTAAAACATGAAGCTGTAAACATTTGAATGTAGGAAATGCATATAGAAATAAACGTTTCCCTTTAGCTAGGCTACATATATTTTTGAGTGTGTTTATCAACTTTTCATCCATTAAAAAGACGTTTTTATGGTATTTATATTGGCCCATACGGCATAAAAATAAATGATCATGCTCTCCTGATGCCGTTAGATGTCGGACAGACCACCGCGCGCGACCAAACAGCCGCTGTCACGTTGTACAATTTGACTTCGAAACATCTTCACTGACGCCGCAGCCGCATCTCTTCACGTCTGTTTCACATGCGCTTTTTATTTTCAGCAGCTACAGTACCAGGTGGGCTACAGGAGACACTTTTAAAAGGCGCGGGTCTTCTGAGGAGCGTGCGTGAGTCATGTCTGTCTCTAGGCAACCGCGACTGTCCAGCATCCAGGCGCAGAGGGGAGGAGGCTGCACCTGCGCAGATTCTGCACGACAACAACATCTTTCTTGGTTGTTGGACTTTTATTTACTTCATTATGTTTAGATTGAGTGTTGATGTGTGTGACTGACACGTGTAGGCTGCTGGAAAGTGA
This sequence comes from Telmatherina bonti, assembly GCF_933228915.1. Lineage (NCBI taxonomy): Eukaryota > Metazoa > Chordata > Actinopteri > Atheriniformes > Telmatherinidae > Telmatherina > Telmatherina bonti. The sequence continues at coordinate 11,507,867 of NC_136628.1, read as the reverse complement.
TGAAACTACGGAACAAAGTGCGTCCCGTGTTGGTTCACTCCGCCCCGCAACGTGTTTCTGTCAATTAAAGGAGGATTCTGAATTTTACGGGACGGGTGGCAACCCCGATGAGAGCTGGTCCTGCTGCATGTAAGAAAATGAAGTAAGCTGTTCTAATGTACAAGGTGTGTGTACATTTACTGCGTTTGTAGCAATGTTTGTAGACTGGTGTGAGCATAGAATTAAAGAAGCCACCATGCATTTGCTCTCTTTCTTTATACTTTATTTTAGTCACCCTCAACCCACCTTGAGAAGGTTGAAGCCAAACAGCATTTCATTTTCAAAACAATCTCTTAACTGTTAACATACAACCATCTACGACACACAGGGCCACAGCAGGAGCCTGGGTCTTCTGAGCACCTTCCTTGGTGAGCTGAGTGGATTTCTCTCGTGGATGTAGGACAAGCCTTACCTCCATCTCTGACAGCATCCTCTCCATCAGGAAACTCTGGTCAGGCACCACCTCATCTCCTGGCTGGAGGACATGATAAGGATGACATGAGGACATGATGAGGAGGACATGAGGACAGGATGAGGACATGAGGACATGAGAAGGATGACAGGAGGAAAGGATGAGGAGGACATGAGGACATGAGAAGGATGACATGAGGACAGGATAAGGACATGATGAGGACATGAGAAGGATGACATCAGGATAGGACGAGGACAGGATGAGGACATGAGGACATGATAAGGATGACATGAGGACATGATGAGGATGACATGACGACAGGATGAGGACATGATGAGGACATGAGAAGGATGACATCAGGATAGGACGAGGACAGGATGAGGACATGATAAGGATGACATGAGGACAGGATAAGGACATGATGAGGAGGACATGAGGACAGGATGAGGACATGAGGACAGAAGAAGGATGAAATCAGGACAGGATGATGACATGATGAGGAGGACATGAGGACAGGACGAGGACATGATGAGCAGGACATGAGAAGGACGACATGAGGACATGATGAGGACGACATGAGGACAGGATGAGGAGGACATAAGGAGGACATGAGAGGATGAAGACATGACAGTATGAGAATATTGACAGAGGAAAGGATGAGGAGATGATAAGGAGGACATCAGGACATGAGGACAGGATGACGACATGATGAGGACATGAGGACATGAGAAGGATGACAGGAGGGCAGGATGAGGACATGATGAGGAGGACATGAAGACAGGACGAGGACATGAGGAGGATGACGACATGATGAAGACATGAGGACAGGATGAGGACATGACGACAGAAGAAGGATGAAATCAGAACAGGATGACGACATGATGAGGAGGAGATGAGGAGGATGACATGAGGACAGGACGAGGACATGAGAAAGATGACATGAGGACATGAGGAGGACATGAGGACAGGATGAGGACATGATGAGAAGGACATGAGAGGATGAAGACATGACAGTATGAGAATATTGACAGAGGAAAGGATGAGGAGATGATGAGGAGGACATGAGGACAGGATGAGGACATGAGGACATGACAGTATGAGGATAATGACAGGTGGACAGGATGAGGACATGATGAGGAGGACATGAGGACATGATGAAGAGGACATGAGGATAGGATGACGACATGATGACAGGTGACGACATGATGAGGAGGACATGAGGACAGGATGAGGACATGATGAGGAGGACATAAGGACATGATGAGGAGGACATGAGGACAGGACGAGGACAGGATGAGGACATGATAAGGATGACATCAGGATAGGATGAGGACATGATAAGGAAGACATGAGGACAGGATGACGACGTGATGAGGACATGAGAAGGATGACAGGAGGAAAGGATGAGGAGGACATGAGAAGGATGACATGAGGACAGGATGAGGACAGGATGAGGACATGATGACGATGACATGAGGACATGATGAGGACATGAAAGTATGAGGATATTGACAGGAGTAAAGGATGGACATGATGACAGGATGAGGACATGATGAGGAGGACATGAGGACAGAATGAGGACATGAAGATGAGGACATGAGGACAGGATGAGGACATGACAGTATGAGGATAATGACAGGTGGACAGGATGAGGACATGATGAGGAGGACATGAGGACATGATGAAGAGGACATGAGGATAGGATGACGACATGATGACAGGTGACGACATGATGAGGAGGACATGAGGACAGGACGAGGACAGGATGAGGACATGATAAGGATGACATGAGGACAGGATGGCGACATGATGAGGAGGACATAAGGACATGATGAGGAGGACATGAGGACAGGACGAGGACAGGATGAGGACATGATAAGGATGACATCAGGATAGGATGAGGACATGATAAGGAAGACATGAGGACAGGATGACGACGTGATGAGGACATGAGAAGGATGACATGAGAAGGATGAGATGAGGAAAGGATGAGGAGGACATCAGGACAGGATAAAGACATTGATGACAGAAGTACAGGATGAGGACATGAGGACAAGATAAGGATGACAGGAGGACATGATGAGGACATGAGAAGGATGAAATCAGGACATGAGAAGGATGACATGAGGACATGAGAATGATGACATGAGGACATGATGAGGACATGAGAAGGACGACATGAGGAGGATGACATGAGGACATGATGAGGACATGAGGAGGACAACATGAGGACATGAGAAAGATGACATGAGGACATGAGGAAGACATGAGGACAGGATGAGGACATGATGAGAAGGACATGAGAGGATGAAGACATGACAGTATGAGAATATTGACAGAGGAAAGGATGAGGAGATGATGAGGAGGACATCAGGACAGGATAAAGACATGGATGTAGGACGAGTCTCACCCCCACCTCTGACAGCATCCTCTCCATCAGGAAACTCTGGTCAGGCACCACCTCATCTCCTGGCTGGAGAAAATGTACACGCTGTAACTTCTTTGTTATTTCCACGTCTGAAACGTTATTAAACAAATCCGTATACCTCGTGTCGCGTCGACATCTATCTCGAGCGTCCCGTATGATCGGCATACCGACCAGGAGAGGGGTGGCGGCTGAAGTGGAGATCTTTTAGCGTCGCGTCCGGACGGGATACATTCTCTGCGCTGCTCTCTGGGACATGCATCTCAGTGTCGTCTGCGAGGACTTTTCTTGCCGGCCGATACCGCGACTCCCCGTTTTGTGAGCCTCGTCCTACAGTGACAAATATGTTGACAAGAAGAAATCCACAAGATGATCATTTTCTGCACACACAAGAGAATCAGACCGCACCTGGCAGAACATACAGCGCAGCTTTTGGCTCAGGCTCTTGTCATTTCAGCTGATATTGCGGGGTGGGGAAGACAGACATAAAAAGAGCTTCTAGCGCCACATGTCAAGATTGACGTCCAACTGGACTCCAGAAGTCCACTGGTACCTTCCTGTGATGTCCTCTACTGCTCGGTTTAGTGCTTGTGTGGTTTTCCCTCTCATATGGAAGTGGCTTTGGCTAAAGGCTTCTGCTAAATAGAACAGAATAGAATCTCCTTGGAGCAGCCAGGACGGATCAGTGTGGCGCTGAAGCTGCTCTCCAGAGAAAGCAGGGCGTCCTGCGCGACTCGTGGTCCAGCACGGACGTTAGTTTTGCCAGGACCCTCTTGTCACATACGAACCTCCTGCAGAGAGTCCAGAGAACAGCCCAAGACTGAGCCGGTCTTCCCGAGGACTCTGTCCAGCTTGCTCCCTCTCTGAGATCTGTGCTGGCCGGGAAGGTGGCTCAGTCTAAGGAGATGTGGAGCGCTTTGATGGTTGAATGAGCCACAAGTCTGAAGGTTAGTCTAGGTGTTTGAATGCAGCTGCGTGGGGGGGGCAGGAACGGGTGCTTGCTCAAACCTAATGAAATGCAGATTAGGGTCGTTGAGCCACTCCAGGTCCCCCTCAGCCTGTGAGTGGGGCATTTTCATACCTGAGACAGTTTTCAGGCTTCTCCAAACCCCACTGATGTTCTGCTGCTCCTCCATCTTCCTCTCGTAACTGGCCTTCCCCTCTCTGACCTTTCTCCTCAGCTCCTTCTGTACGGTCGTCAGCTTCCTCCTTGTTCCCTGATCTGAAAGCTCTCTTCTTCTTCTTCTTCAGGAGAGCTTTAACCTCAGGGCTCATCCACAGCTTGTTTGTTGTTGTTAGCAAAGTGCTGGGAGGGAACAGCGTTGTCAAGACCGAAGTTTATCTATGCTGTGACGGCATTAATGTCCTCCACACGTGTCTGGCAGAGCTCTGTCCACACGGTGGCGTGGAAGCAGTCCAAAAGAGCCTCCTCGCCGTATGGGGGACCGCAGCCTGCCTGTGTCCAACACACAGGCGGGACATGTATAATATCAGCTCTCTCTAGAGGAGCGAGGGGGGTCTGCAGAATAGGCCTCCTCGGTGTTGGCATAAAACAAGTCCAGTGATTTATCCTCCATGCTGGGACAGGTGAAGTACTGTGTGCACGTTGCCAGAGCAGATGATGGAGAGGCATGACAGAAGAGGAAGAGGGTCTGTGGCTGCTGTGTCTGCAGCCTGCTGGTGACGGCGAGCCAGTTGTCAGAGGATACGTCCGCTTCAGCAGACCGGCTCTTCCCTACTGAAAACAGTGCTCGCTCATCCTTAAATGGAATGTTTTAATTGAAAGAAATCCCAGTAAAAAAAAACAAAAAAAAAACACGCAGATTTGTGTACAAATACGTATATAAGGCTCACATAGAAAACAGTGACAGGAGCAGCAGGCTGCAAAATAGTGCCAACACTCACCAATAAAGAAAGGAAACAGGTAAGAGCTGCTGCAGCCAGCAGACAGCCTGTATGTCCAGGTTTCTTTTCTACAGCGCTGTCCCATTAAAAAAGATTTCATTAAAACGTGTACAAAAATGTGAGGGGTGGACTCACTTCTGTGGGATGCTGTATCTTGGTCCAGTGATGCAAGGTGGCGGCCATGCCTTGGTCAGCGACCTCTTTAAAAACCTGGTGTCAGTTCCTTTCAACGTGTTCAGCTGATGGACGACTTGTTAATCAAGGTCATTATTTAGCCATTTATGAAGACTTTTAACAGAGTCCTCTTACCTTTGCCCCAGTCATGCCGCAGGAATCCAGATGGAACCGCTCCTTTCTGAAGCTCGCTTCGCCCACTGGCAGAAACACACGTGTCCTCTGATGGCAAAAGGGTTGAGTGCAGACATTCGTGCTGCCACGAAGGATTTTCAAATGTGGCCCCTCGTCGCTTCTAATTGTCCCAACCCAACAAGCACGGAGCTCAGCATCAAGCTGGGAAGTGGTGAAAAGTAAGATAGGGGAAGTTTTTCTTCTTGCTTGAACAGCACGGAGGGCCGCAGCAGCAGCGTCTCAGTGATTGCGCAATAACGGACAGCGTGCTGCTGAGAGGTGGACACAAGGAGAAGACAGGGAAAATGATGAACAACAACCACCACATCAGACTTCTTATGAGTGGGCAGTCTGTACAATAAATTGTCTGAATATTAGGCGGTGTAATCCCCATCCTGCGTGGCTGCATCTCATCACATTCAGTGTAAAAGCTGAAGTTGCTGCTAGTTAGCCTGCCGGTTAGCATGCATGTGTTTACTTATCGTTCCTCCGTCAAGTTAGCTCCGTAGCAACAAGGATACACAGGGAAATAAGGATAACTCATTCATTCATTCATTCATAGATTCATTGTCTGTACCGCTCAGTCCAGTTCAGGGTGGTGGGGAAGCTGGAGTCTATCCCAGCAATTAGCAGGCGAGAGGCAGGACACATCCTGGACACGTCGCCGGTCCATCGCAGGCATTTTCTTGCCTACAGAAAAGCTGCTGAGCTTCAATTTCAAAGCAGAACACAGCTTTGCTTCAAAGCCGAACTGCTATGACGTCAGTGTTGAACGGGCCAATCGAAACGCTGCTCAGATCTCCGTCACTGACGAATGTAGTCACGTGACGAGAAATGGAACGTTAAAATCATGTAAATAGGCCTGCCAGACCACCTGTCAGCTGTCTGACTATTGTCAGACCCTGAGCGTGGCCTTGAGCTTGTCTGGAGGTTCTGGCAGGGATGGCAGCCCTGGTCCGCCGGTGGATGGTCGTCCCCCCCGGGGAGACATCATCCGCTGCCACCCAGCCAGATCTCCTGGAGGGACGGACGGTGGGGGGGAGGGGTCCCCCCTTTTATATATAAAAAAAAAAAAACTTGTCTGGAGGTTCTGGCAGGGATGGCAGCCCTGGTCCGCCGGTGGATGGTCGTCCCCCCCGGGGAGACATCATCCGCTGCCACCCAGCCAGATCTCCTGGAGGGACGGACGGTGGGGGGGAGGGGTCCCCCCTTTTATATATATAAAAAAAAAAAAACTCCATCAGCTGACGGAGTCTGCTGCATGAACGTGCATGACCATGACAACAGTCGGGACTGCACTTTTTATAAGAAGGATGTCATCAGGTCACAGCCCGTCTCTGGTTGCAATGGTTCACTTTGTAAGCATGGCCACCAAAAGTCATTTTAATTTAGGAGCCATTTTATGACACATGTACTCTGGTTAGTATGTGTGCGTGTAAATGAGTGTGTAAACATGGTATATTTATTTATTCATTCATTTGAAAAGCCTGCTGAATATGTGGCACGTGTGCAGCGGACGATGTCCTCCACCTTCCTTTGCAACTGTGCTTGGATGGGGTGGGTTGATGTTCTGACCATTTCTAACCGCTCTCAGCACTACTTCAACACGAACTGATATTGGGTGAAACGTTGACCTCCAGATAAGCTTAAAGAAGATTTCTGTGTGCGCAACATTGAACTTTACAAAAAGTAACACCTGTGTCACTTCACCTGCATGCAGTGAGAGGAGTGGGATGACAAATTCACATCATCTATACCGTGGTCACTGATAGCTGGGCAAGTTCAGTTATTGTCTCATCGTTCCTTTACGGCCGTTACCATAGCGACACGTTAATCAGCTGCTTCAGATCAGATGATTTTTGACAGGTGAATGAGAGAAACACGCTGCTTGACAACAGTTGTTTGGCATCAAAACTATCGAGGCCGACATAAAATAGCTCCTATAGCCTACTTTAGAAAGTTCGGTAATAATAAAAAAGAAAAACAGAAATAAACATTTGTTATAAAATGTTTACTGTGTGGGACCAGGGTGATGACGACGCCTCGACGCCCGCGTCGTGACGTTAAATGCAGCGCCTCGTTTAGTCCTGCACATTGGACTGTAGCCTATATTTGGTTGAAGGGAAGTCACGTCGTCATAACAGTTTAACAACACTAATAAAAAGGATCATTTATGGAATGATCACTTACTAGAGATTTCTTAAAAATAGACTTTAAAACATGAAGCTGTAAACATTTGAATGTAGGAAATGCATATAGAAATAAACGTTTCCCTTTAGCTAGGCTACATATATTTTTGAGTGTGTTTATCAACTTTTCATCCATTAAAAAGACGTTTTTAATGGGTATATATGGTATTTATATTGGCCCATACGGCATAAAAATAAATGATCATGCTCTCCTGATGCCGTTAGATGTCGGACAGACCACCGCGCGCGACTAAACAGCCGCTGTCACGTTGTACAATTTGACTTCGAAACATCTTCACTGACGCCGCAGCCGCATCTCTTCACGTCTGTTTCACATGCGCTTTTTATTTTCAGCAGCTACAGTACCAGGTGGGCTACAGGAGACACTTTTAAAAGGCGCGGGTCTTCTGAGGAGCGTGCGTGAGTCATGTCTGTCTCTAGGCAACCGCGACTGTCCAGCATCCAGGCGCAGAGGGGAGGAGGCTGCACCTGCGCAGATTCTGCACGACAACAACATCTTTCTTGGTTGTTGGACTTTTATTTACTTCATTATGTTTAGATTGAGTGTTGATGTGTGTGACTGACACGTGTAGGCTGCTGGAAAGTGATGAAACTACGGAACAAAGTGCGTCCCGTGTTGGTTCACTCCGCCCCGCAACGTGTTTCTGTCAATTAAAGGAGGATTCTGAATTTTACGGGACGGGTGGCAACCCCGATGAGAGCTGGTCCTGCTGCATGTAAGAAAATGAAGTAAGCTGTTCTAATGTACAAGGTGTGTGTACATTTACTGCGTTTGTAGCAATGTTTGTAGACTGGTGTGAGCATAGAATTAAAGAAGCCACCATGCATTTGCTCTCTTTCTTTATACTTTATTTTAGTCACCCTCAACCCACCTTGAGAAGGTTGAAGCCAAACAGCATTTCATTTTCAAAACAATCTCTTAACTGTTAACATACAACCATCTACGACACACAGGGCCACAGCAGGAGCCTGGGTCTTCTGAGCACCTTCCTTGGTGAGCTGAGTGGATTTCTCTCGTGGATGTAGGACAAGCCTTACCTCCATCTCTGACAGCATCCTCTCCATCAGGAAACTCTGGTCAGGCACCACCTCATCTCCTGGCTGGAGGACATGATAAGGATGACATGAGGACATGATGAGGAGGACATGAGGACAGGATGAGGACATGAGGACATGAGAAGGATGACAGGAGGAAAGGATGAGGAGGACATGAGGACATGAGAAGGATGACATGAGGACAGGATAAGGACATGATGAGGACATGAGAAGGATGACATCAGGATAGGACGAGGACAGGATGAGGACATGAGGACATGATAAGGATGACATGAGGACATGATGAGGATGACATGACGACAGGATGAGGACATGATGAGGACATGAGAAGGATGACATCAGGATAGGACGAGGACAGGATGAGGACATGATAAGGATGACATGAGGACAGGATAAGGACATGATGAGGAGGACATGAGGACAGGATGAGGACATGAGGACAGAAGAAGGATGAAATCAGGACAGGATGATGACATGATGAGGAGGACATGAGGACAGGACGAGGACATGATGAGCAGGACATGAGAAGGACGACATGAGGACATGATGAGGACGACATGAGGACAGGATGAGGAGGACATAAGGAGGACATGAGAGGATGAAGACATGACAGTATGAGAATATTGACAGAGGAAAGGATGAGGAGATGATGAGGAGGACATCAGGACATGAGGACAGGATGACGACATGATGAGGACATGAGGACATGAGAAGGATGACAGGAGGGCAGGATGAGGACATGATGAGGAGGACATGAAGACAGGACGAGGACATGAGGAGGATGACGACATGATGAAGACATGAGGACAGGATGAGGACATGACGACAGAAGAAGGATGAAATCAGAACAGGATGACGACATGATGAGGAGGAGATGAGGAGGATGACATGAGGACAGGACGAGGACATGAGAAAGATGACATGAGGACATGAGGAGGACATGAGGACATGATGAGAAGGACATGAGAGGATGAAGACATGACAGTATGAGAATATTGACAGAGGAAAGGATGAGGAGATGATGAGGAGGACATGAGGACAGGATGAGGACATGAGGACATGACAGTATGAGGATAATGACAGGTGGACAGGATGAGGACATGATGAGGAGGACATGAGGACATGATGAAGAGGACATGAGGATAGGATGACGACATGATGACAGGTGACGACATGATGAGGAGGACATGAGGACAGGATGAGGACATGATGAGGAGGACATAAGGACATGATGAGGAGGACATGAGGACAGGACGAGGACAGGATGAGGACATGATAAGGATGACATCAGGATAGGATGAGGACATGATAAGGAAGACATGAGGACAGGATGACGACGTGATGAGGACATGAGAAGGATGACAGGAGGAAAGGATGAGGAGGACATGAGAAGGATGACATGAGGACAGGATGAGGACAGGATGAGGACATGATGACGATGACATGAGGACATGATGAGGACATGAAAGTATGAGGATATTGACAGGAGTAAAGGATGGACATGATGACAGGATGAGGACATGATGAGGAGGACATGAGGACAGAATGAGGACATGAAGATGAGGACATGAGGACAGGATGAGGACATGAGGACATGACAGTATGAGGATAATGACAGGTGGACAGGATGAGGACATGATGAGGAGGACATGAGGACATGATGAAGAGGACATGAGGATAGGATGACGACATGATGACAGGTGACGACATGATGAGGAGGACATGAGGACAGGACGAGGACAGGATGAGGACATGATAAGGATGACATGAGGACAGGATGGCGACATGATGAGGAGGACATAAGGACATGATGAGGAGGACATGAGGACAGGACGAGGACAGGATGAGGACATGATAAGGATGACATCAGGATAGGATGAGGACATGATAAGGAAGACATGAGGACAGGATGACGACGTGATGAGGACATGAGAAGGATGACATGAGAAGGATGAGATGAGGAAAGGATGAGGAGGACATCAGGACAGGATAAAGACATTGATGACAGAAGTACAGGATGAGGACATGAGGACAAGATAAGGATGACAGGAGGACATGATGAGGACATGAGAAGGATGAAATCAGGACATGAGAAGGATGACATGAGGACATGAGAATGATGACATGAGGACATGATGAGGACATGAGAAGGACGACATGAGGAGGATGACATGAGGACATGATGAGGACATGAGGAGGACAACATGAGGACATGAGAAAGATGACATGAGGACATGAGGAAGACATGAGGACAGGATGAGGACATGAGGACAGGATGAGGACATGATGAGAAGGACATGAGAGGATGAAGACATGACAGTATGAGAATATTGACAGAGGAAAGGATGAGGAGATGATGAGGAGGACATCAGGACAGGATAAAGACATGGATGTAGGACGAGTCTCACCCCCACCTCTGACAGCATCCTCTCCATCAGGAAACTCTGGTCAGGCACCACCTCATCTCCTGGCTGGAGAAAATGTACACGCTGTAACTTCTTTGTTATTTCCACGTCTGAAACGTTATTAAACAAATCCGTATACCTCGTGTCGCGTCGACATCTATCTCGAGCGTCCCGTATGATCGGCATACCGACCAGGAGAGGGGTGGCGGCTGAAGTGGAGATCTTTTAGCGTCGCGTCCGGACGGGATACATTCTCTGCGCTGCTCTCTGGGACATGCATCTCAGTGTCGTCTGCGAGGACTTTTCTTGCCGGCCGATACCGCGACTCCCCGTTTTGTGAGCCTCGTCCTACAGTGACAAATATGTTGACAAGAAGAAATCCACAAGATGATCATTTTCTGCACACACAAGAGAATCAGACCGCACCTGGCAGAACATACAGCGCAGCTTTTGGCTCAGGCTCTTGTCATTTCAGCTGATATTGCGGGGTGGGGAAGACAGACATAAAAAGAGCTTCTAGCGCCACATGTCAAGATTGACGTCCAACTGGACTCCAGAAGTCCACTGGTACCTTCCTGTGATGTCCTCTACTGCTCGGTTTAGTGCTTGTGTGGTTTTCACTCTCATATCTAAGTGGCTTTGGCTAAAGGCTTCTGCTAAATAGAACAGAATAGAATCTCCTTGGAGCAGCCAGGACGGATCAGTGTGGCGCTGAAGCTGCTCTCCAGAGAAAGCAGGGCGTCCTGCGCGACTCGTGGTCCAGCACGGACGTTAGTTTTGCCAGGACCCCCTTGTCACATACGAACCTCCTGCAGAGAGTCCAGAGAACAGCCCAAGACTGAGCCGGTCTTCCCGAGGACTCTGTCCAGCTTGCTCCCTCTCTGAGATCTGTGCTGGCCGGGAAGGTGGCTCAGTCTAAGGAGATGTGGAGCGCTTTGATGGCAGAATGAGCCACAAGTCTGAAGGTTAGTCTAGGTGTTTGAATGCAGCTGCGTGGGGGGGCAGGAACGGGTGCTTGCTCAAACCTAATGAAATGCAGATTAGGGTCGTTGAGCCACTCCAGGTCCCCCTCAGCCTGTGAGTGGGGCATTTTCATACCTGAGACAGTTTTCAGGCTTCTCCAAACCCCACTGATGTTCTGCTGCTCCTCCATCTTCCTCTCGTAACTGGCCTTCCCCTCTCTGACCTTTCTCCTCAGCTCCTTCTGTACGGTCGTCAGCTTCCTCCTTGTTCCCTGATCTGAAAGCTCTCTTCTTCTTCTTCTTCAGGAGAGCTTTAACCTCAGGGCTCATCCACAGCTTGTTTGTTGTTGTTAGCAAAGTGCTGGGAGGGAACAGCGTTGTCAAGACCGAAGTTTATCTATGCTGTGACGGCATTAATGTCCTCCACACGTGTCTGGCAGAGCTCTGTCCACACGGTGGCGTGGAAGCAGTCCAAAAGAGCCTCCTCGCCGTATGGGGGACCGCAGCCTGCCTGTGTCCAACACACAGGCGGGACATGTATAATATCAGCTCTCTCTAGAGGAGCGAGGGGGGTCTGCAGAATAGGCCTCCTCGGTGTTGGCATAAAACAAGTCCAGTGATTTATCCTCCATGCTGGGACAGGTGAAGTACTGTGTGCACGTTGCCAGAGCAGATGATGGAGAGGCATGACAGAAGAGGAAGAGGGTCTGTGGCTGCTGTGTCTGCAGCCTGCTGGTGACGGCGAGCCAGTTGTCAGAGGATACGTCCGCTTCAGCAGACCGGCTCTTCCCTACTGAAAACAGTGCTCGCTCATCCTTAAATGGAATGTTTTAATTGAAAGAAATCCCAGTAAAAAAAAACAAAAAAAAAACACGCAGATTTGTGTACAAATACGTATATAAGGCTCACATAGAAAACAGTGACAGGAGCAGCAGGCTGCAAAATAGTGCCAACACTCACCAATAAAGAAAGGAAACAGGTAAGAGCTGCTGCAGCCAGCAGACAGCCTGTATGTCCAGGTTTCTTTTCTACAGCGCTGTCCCATTAAAAAAGATTTCATTAAAACGTGTACAAAAATGTGAGGGGTGGACTCACTTCTGTGGGATGCTGTATCTTGGTCCAGTGATGCAAGGTGGCGGCCATGCCTTGGTCAGCGACCTCTTTAAAAACCTGGTGTCAGTTCCTTTCAACGTGTTCAGCTGATGGACGACTTGTTAATCAAGGTCATTATTTAGCCATTTATGAAGACTTTTAACAGAGTCCTCTTACCTTTGCCCCAGTCATGCCGCAGGAATCCAGATGGAACCGCTCCTTTCTGAAGCTCGCTTCGCCCACTGGCAGAAACACACGTGTCCTCTGATGGCAAAAGGGTTGAGTGCAGACATTCGTGCTGCCACGAAGGATTTTCAAATGTGGCCCCTCGTCGCTTCTAATTGTCCCAACCCAACAAGCACGGAGCTCAGCATCAAGCTGGGAAGTGGTGAAAAGTAAGATAGGGGAAGTTTTTCTTCTTGCTTGAACAGCACGGAGCGCCGCAGCAGCAGCGTCTCAGTGATTGCGCAATAACGGACAGCGTGCTGCTGAGAGGTGGACACAAGGAGAAGACAGGGAAAATGATGAACAACAACCACCACATCAGACTTCTTATGAGTGGGCAGTCTGTACAATAAATTGTCTGAATATTAGGCGGTGTAATCCCCATCCTGCGTGGCTGCATCTCATCACATTCAGTGTAAAAGCTGAAGTTGCTGCTAGTTAGCCTGCCGGTTAGCATGCATGTGTTTACTTATCGTTCCTCCGTCAAGTTAGCTCCGTAGCAACAAGGATACACAGGGAAATAAGGATAACTCATTCATTCATTCATTCATAGATTCATTGTCTGTACCGCTCAGTCCAGTTCAGGGTGGTGGGGAAGCTGGAGTCTATCCCAGCAATTAGCAGGCGAGAGGCAGGACACATCCTGGACACGTCGCCGGTCCATCGCAGGCATTTTCTTGCCTACAGAAAAGCTGCTGAGCTTCAATTTCAAAGCAGAACACAGCTTTGCTTCAAAGCCGAACTGCTATGACGTCAGTGTTGAACGGGCCAATCGAAACGCTGCTCAGATCTCCGTCACTGACGAATGTAGTCACGTGACGAGAAATGGAACGTTAAAATCATGTAAATAGGCCTGCCAGACCACCTGTCAGCTGTCTGACTATTGTCAGACCCTGAGCGTGGCCTTGAGCTTGTCTGGAGGTTCTGGCAGGGATGGCAGCCCTGGTCCGCCGGTGGATGGTCGTCCCCCCCGGGGAGACATCATCCGCTGCCACCCAGCCAGATCTCCTGGAGGGACGGACGGTGGGGGGGAGGGGTCCCCCCTTTTATATATAAAAAAAAAAAAAAACTCCATCAGCTGACGGAGTCTGCTGCATGAACGTGCATGACCATGACAACAGTCGGGACTGCACTTTTTATAAGAAGGATGTCATCAGGTCACAGCCCGTCTCTGGTTGCAATGGTTCACTTTGTAAGCATGGCCACCAAAAGTCATTTTAATTTAGGAGCCATTTTATGACACATGTACTCTGGTTAGTATGTGTGCGTGTAAATGAGTGTGTAAACATGGTATATTTATTTATTCATTCATTTGAAAAGCCTGCTGAATATGTGGCACGTGTGCAGCGGACGATGTCCTCCACCTTCCTTTGCAACTGTGCTTGGATGGGGTGGGTTGATGTTCTGACCATTTCTAACCGCTCTCAGCACTACTTCAACACGAACTGATATTGGGTGAAACGTTGACCTCCAGATAAGCTTAAAGAAGATTTCTGTGTGCGCAACATTGAACTTTACAAAAAGTAACACCTGTGTCACTTCACCTGCATGCAGTGAGAGGAGTGGGATGACAAATTCACATCATCTATACCGTGGTCACTGATAGCTGGGCAAGTTCAGTTATTGTCTCATCGTTCCTTTACGGCCGTTACCATAGCGACACGTTAATCAGCTGCTTCAGATCAGATGATTTTTGACAGGTGAATGAGAGAAACACGCTGCTTGACAACAGTTGTTTGGCATCAAAACTATCGAGGCCGACATAAAATAGCTCCTATAGCCTACTTTAGAAAGTTCGGTAATAATAAAAAAGAAAAACAGAAATAAACATTTGTTATAAAATGTTTACTGTGTGGGACCAGGGTGATGACGACGCCTCGACGCCCGCGTCGTGACGTGAAATGCAGCGCCTCGTTTAGTCCTGCACATTGGACTGTAGCCTATATTTGGTTGAAGGGAAGTCACGTCGTCATAACAGTTTAACAACACTAATAAAAAGGATCATTTATGGAATGATCACTTACTAGAGATTTCTTAAAAATAGACTTTAAAACATGAAGCTGTAAACATTTGAATGTAGGAAATGCATATAGAAATAAACGTTTCCCTTTAGCTAGGCTACATATATTTTTGAGTGTGTTTATCAACTTTTCATCCATTAAAAAGACGTTTTTATGGTATTTATATTGGCCCATACGGCATAAAAATAAATGATCATGCTCTCCTGATGCCGTTAGATGTCGGACAGACCACCGCGCGCGACCAAACAGCCGCTGTCACGTTGTACAATTTGACTTCGAAACATCTTCACTGACGCCGCAGCCGCATCTCTTCACGTCTGTTTCACATGCGCTTTTTATTTTCAGCAGCTACAGTACCAGGTGGGCTACAGGAGACACTTTTAAAAGGCGCGGGTCTTCTGAGGAGCGTGCGTGAGTCATGTCTGTCTCTAGGCAACCGCGACTGTCCAGCATCCAGGCGCAGAGGGGAGGAGGCTGCACCTGCGCAGATTCTGCACGACAACAACATCTTTCTTGGTTGTTGGACTTTTATTTACTTCATTATGTTTAGATTGAGTGTTGATGTGTGTGACTGACACGTGTAGGCTGCTGGAAAGTGATGAAACTACGGAACAAAGTGCGTCCCGTGTTGGTTCACTCCGCCCCGCAACGTGTTTCTGTCAATTAAAGGAGGATTCTGAATTTTACGGGACGGGTGGCAACCCCGATGAGAGCTGGTCCTGCTGCATGTAAGAAAATGAAGTAAGCTGTTCTAATGTACAAGGTGTGTGTACATTTACTGCGTTTGTAGCAATGTTTGTAGACTGGTGTGAGCATAGAATTAAAGAAGCCACCATGCATTTGCTCTCTTTCTTTATACTTTATTTTAGTCACCCTCAACCCACCTTGAGAAGGTTGAAGCCAAACAGCATTTCATTTTCAAAACAATCTCTTAACTGTTAACATACAACCATCTACGACACACAGGGCCACAGCAGGAGCCTGGGTCTTCTGAGCACCTTCCTTGGTGAGCTGAGTGGATTTCTCTCGTGGATGTAGGACAAGCCTTACCTCCATCTCTGACAGCATCCTCTCCATCAGGAAACTCTGGTCAGGCACCACCTCATCTCCTGGCTGGAGGACATGATAAGGATGACATGAGGACATGATGAGGAGGACATGAGGACAGGATGAGGACATGAGGACATGAGAAGGATGACATGAGGACAGGATAAGGACATGATGAGGACATGAGAAGGATGACATCAGGATAGGACGAGGACAGGATGAGGACATGAGGACATGATAAGGATGACATGAGGACATGATGAGGATGACATGACGACAGGATGAGGACATGATGAGGACATGAGAAGGATGACATCAGGATAGGACGAGGACAGGATGAGGACATGATAAGGATGACATGAGGACAGGATAAGGACATGATGAGGAGGACATGAGGACAGGATGAGGACATGAGGACAGAAGAAGGATGAAATCAGGACAGGATGATGACATGATGAGGAGGACATGAGGACAGGACGAGGACATGATGAGCAGGACATGAGAAGGACGACATGAGGACATGATGAGGACGACATGAGGACAGGATGAGGAGGACATAAGGAGGACATGAGAGGATGAAGACATGACAGTATGAGAATATTGACAGAGGAAAGGATGAGGAGATGATGAGGAGGACATCAGGACATGAGGACAGGATGACGACATGATGAGGACATGAGGACATGAGAAGGATGACAGGAGGGCAGGATGAGGACATGATGAGGAGGACATGAAGACAGGACGAGGACATGAGGAGGATGACGACATGATGAAGACATGAGGACAGGATGAGGACATGACGACAGAAGAAGGATGAAATCAGAACAGGATGACGACATGATGAGGAGGAGATGAGGAGGATGACATGAGGACAGGACGAGGACATGAGAAAGATGACATGAGGACATGAGGAGGACATGAGGACAGGATGAGGACATGATGAGAAGGACATGAGAGGATGAAGACATGACAGTATGAGAATATTGACAGAGGAAAGGATGAGGAGATGATGAGGAGGACATGAGGACAGGATGAGGACATGAGGACATGACAGTATGAGGATAATGACAGGTGGACAGGATGAGGACATGATGAGGAGGACATGAGGACATGATGAAGAGGACATGAGGATAGGATGACGACATGATGACAGGTGACGACATGATGAGGAGGACATGAGGACAGGATGAGGACATGATGAGGAGGACATAAGGACATGATGAGGAGGACATGAGGACAGGACGAGGACAGGATGAGGACATGATAAGGATGACATCAGGATAGGATGAGGACATGATAAGGAAGACATGAGGACAGGATGACGACGTGATGAGGACATGAGAAGGATGACAGGAGGAAAGGATGAGGAGGACATGAGAAGGATGACATGAGGACAGGATGAGGACAGGATGAGGACATGATGACGATGACATGAGGACATGATGAGGACATGAAAGTATGAGGATATTGACAGGAGTAAAGGATGGACATGATGACAGGATGAGGACATGATGAGGAGGACATGAGGACAGAATGAGGACATGAAGATGAGGACATGAGGACAGGATGAGGACATGACAGTATGAGGATAATGACAGGTGGACAGGATGAGGACATGATGAGGAGGACATGAGGACATGATGAAGAGGACATGAGGATAGGATGACGACATGATGACAGGTGACGACATGATGAGGAGGACATGAGGACAGGACGAGGACAGGATGAGGACATGATAAGGATGACATGAGGACAGGATGGCGACATGATGAGGAGGACATAAGGACATGATGAGGAGGACATGAGGACAGGACGAGGACAGGATGAGGACATGATAAGGATGACATCAGGATAGGATGAGGACATGATAAGGAAGACATGAGGACAGGATGACGACGTGATGAGGACATGAGAAGGATGACATGAGAAGGATGAGATGAGGAAAGGATGAGGAGGACATCAGGACAGGATAAAGACATTGATGACAGAAGTACAGGATGAGGACATGAGGACAAGATAAGGATGACAGGAGGACATGATGAGGACATGAGAAGGATGAAATCAGGACATGAGAAGGATGACATGAGGACATGAGAATGATGACATGAGGACATGATGAGGACATGAGAAGGACGACATGAGGAGGATGACATGAGGACATGATGAGGACATGAGGAGGACAACATGAGGACATGAGAAAGATGACATGAGGACATGAGGAAGACATGAGGACAGGATGAGGACATGATGAGAAGGACATGAGAGGATGAAGACATGACAGTATGAGAATATTGACAGGAGGAAAGGATGAGGAGATGATGAGGAGGACATCAGGACAGGATAAAGACATGGATGTAGGACGAGTCTCACCCCCACCTCTGACAGCATCCTCTCCATCAGGAAACTCTGGTCAGGCACCACCTCATCTCCTGGCTGGAGAAAATGTACACGCTGTAACTTCTTTGTTATTTCCACGTCTGAAACGTTATTAAACAAATCCGTATACCTCGTGTCGCGTCGACATCTATCTCGAGCGTCCCGTATGATCGGCATACCGACCAGGAGAGGGGTGGCGGCTGAAGTGGAGATCTTTTAGCGTCGCGTCCGGACGGGATACATTCTCTGCGCTGCTCTCTGGGACATGCATCTCAGTGTCGTCTGCGAGGACTTTTCTTGCCGGCCGATACCGCGACTCCCCGTTTTGTGAGCCTCGTCCTACAGTGACAAATATGTTGACAAGAAGAAATCCACAAGATGATCATTTTCTGCACACACAAGAGAATCAGACCGCACCTGGCAGAACATACAGCGCAGCTTTTGGCTCAGGCTCTTGTCATTTCAGCTGATATTGCGGGGTGGGGAAGACAGACATAAAAAGAGCTTCTAGCGCCACATGTCAAGATTGACGTCCAACTGGACTCCAGAAGTCCACTGGTACCTTCCTGTGATGTCCTCTACTGCTCGGTTTAGTGCTTGTGTGGTTTTCCCTCTCATATGGAAGTGGCTTTGGCTAAAGGCTTCTGCTAAATAGAACAGAATAGAATCTCCTTGGAGCAGCCAGGACGGATCAGTGTGGCGCTGAAGCTGCTCTCCAGAGAAAGCAGGGCGTCCTGCGCGACTCGTGGTCCAGCACGGACGTTAGTTTTGCCAGGACCCTCTTGTCACATACGAACCTCCTGCAGAGAGTCCAGAGAACAGCCCAAGACTGAGCCGGTCTTCCCGAGGACTCTGTCCAGCTTGCTCCCTCTCTGAGATCTGTGCTGGCCGGGAAGGTGGCTCAGTCTAAGGAGATGTGGAGCGCTTTGATGGTTGAATGAGCCACAAGTCTGAAGGTTAGTCTAGGTGTTTGAATGCAGCTGCGTGGGGGGGGCAGGAACGGGTGCTTGCTCAAACCTAATGAAATGCAGATTAGGGTCGTTGAGCCACTCCAGGTCCCCCTCAGCCTGTGAGTGGGGCATTTTCATACCTGAGACAGTTTTCAGGCTTCTCCAAACCCCACTGATGTTCTGCTGCTCCTCCATCTTCCTCTCGTAACTGGCCTTCCCCTCTCTGACCTTTCTCCTCAGCTCCTTCTGTACGGTCGTCAGCTTCCTCCTTGTTCCCTGATCTGAAAGCTCTCTTCTTCTTCTTCTTCAGGAGAGCTTTAACCTCAGGGCTCATCCACAGCTTGTTTGTTGTTGTTAGCAAAGTGCTGGGAGGGAACAGCGTTGTCAAGACCGAAGTTTATCTATGCTGTGACGGCATTAATGTCCTCCACACGTGTCTGGCAGAGCTCTGTCCACACGGTGGCGTGGAAGCAGTCCAAAAGAGCCTCCTCGCCGTATGGGGGACCGCAGCCTGCCTGTGTCCAACACACAGGCGGGACATGTATAATATCAGCTCTCTCTAGAGGAGCGAGGGGGGTCTGCAGAATAGGCCTCCTCGGTGTTGGCATAAAACAAGTCCAGTGATTTATCCTCCATGCTGGGACAGGTGAAGTACTGTGTGCACGTTGCCAGAGCAGATGATGGAGAGGCATGACAGAAGAGGAAGAGGGTCTGTGGCTGCTGTGTCTGCAGCCTGCTGGTGACGGCGAGCCAGTTGTCAGAGGATACGTCCGCTTCAGCAGACCGGCTCTTCCCTACTGAAAACAGTGCTCGCTCATCCTTAAATGGAATGTTTTAATTGAAAGAAATCCCAGTAAAAAAAAACAAAAAAAAAACACGCAGATTTGTGTACAAATACGTATATAAGGCTCACATAGAAAACAGTGACAGGAGCAGCAGGCTGCAAAATAGTGCCAACACTCACCAATAAAGAAAGGAAACAGGTAAGAGCTGCTGCAGCCAGCAGACAGCCTGTATGTCCAGGTTTCTTTTCTACAGCGCTGTCCCATTAAAAAAGATTTCATTAAAACGTGTACAAAAATGTGAGGGGTGGACTCACTTCTGTGGGATGCTGTATCTTGGTCCAGTGATGCAAGGTGGCGGCCATGCCTTGGTCAGCGACCTCTTTAAAAACCTGGTGTCAGTTCCTTTCAACGTGTTCAGCTGATGGACGACTTGTTAATCAAGGTCATTATTTAGCCATTTATGAAGACTTTTAACAGAGTCCTCTTACCTTTGCCCCAGTCATGCCGCAGGAATCCAGATGGAACCGCTCCTTTCTGAAGCTCGCTTCGCCCACTGGCAGAAACACACGTGTCCTCTGATGGCAAAAGGGTTGAGTGCAGACATTCGTGCTGCCACGAAGGATTTTCAAATGTGGCCCCTCGTCGCTTCTAATTGTCCCAACCCAACAAGCACGGAGCTCAGCATCAAGCTGGGAAGTGGTGAAAAGTAAGATAGGGGAAGTTTTTCTTCTTGCTTGAACAGCACGGAGCGCCGCAGCAGCAGCGTCTCAGTGATTGCGCAATAACGGACAGCGTGCTGCTGAGAGGTGGACACAAGGAGAAGACAGGGAAAATGATGAACAACAACCACCACATCAGACTTCTTATGAGTGGGCAGTCTGTACAATAAATTGTCTGAATATTAGGCGGTGTAATCCCCATCCTGCGTGGCTGCATCTCATCACATTCAGTGTAAAAGCTGAAGTTGCTGCTAGTTAGCCTGCCGGTTAGCATGCATGTGTTTACTTATCGTTCCTCCGTCAAGTTAGCTCCGTAGCAACAAGGATACACAGGGAAATAAGGATAACTCATTCATTCATTCATTCATAGATTCATTGTCTGTACCGCTCAGTCCAGTTCAGGGTGGTGGGGAAGCTGGAGTCTATCCCAGCAATTAGCAGGCGAGAGGCAGGACACATCCTGGACACGTCGCCGGTCCATCGCAGGCATTTTCTTGCCTACAGAAAAGCTGCTGAGCTTCAATTTCAAAGCAGAACACAGCTTTGCTTCAAAGCCGAACTGCTATGACGTCAGTGTTGAACGGGCCAATCGAAACGCTGCTCAGATCTCCGTCACTGACGAATGTAGTCACGTGACGAGAAATGGAACGTTAAAATCATGTAAATAGGCCTGCCAGACCACCTGTCAGCTGTCTGACTATTGTCAGACCCTGAGCGTGGCCTTGAGCTTGTCTGGAGGTTCTGGCAGGGATGGCAGCCCTGGTCCGCCGGTGGATGGTCGTCCCCCCCGGGGAGACATCATCCGCTGCCACCCAGCCAGATCTCCTGGAGGGACGGACGGTGGGGGGGAGGGGTCCCCCCTTTTATATATAAAAAAAAAAAAAACTTGTCTGGAGGTTCTGGCAGGGATGGCAGCCCTGGTCCGCCGGTGGATGGTCGTCCCCCCCGGGGAGACATCATCCGCTGCCACCCAGCCAGATCTCCTGGAGGGACGGACGGTGGGGGGGAGGGGTCCCCCCTTTTATATATAAAAAAAAAAAAAAACTCCATCAGCTGACGGAGTCTGCTGCATGAACGTGCATGACCATGACAACAGTCGGGACTGCACTTTTTATAAGAAGGATGTCATCAGGTCACAGCCCGTCTCTGGTTGCAATGGTTCACTTTGTAAGCATGGCCACCAAAAGTCATTTTAATTTAGGAGCCATTTTATGACACATGTACTCTGGTTAGTATGTGTGCGTGTAAATGAGTGTGTAAACATGGTATATTTATTTATTCATTCATTTGAAAAGCCTGCTGAATATGTGGCACGTGTGCAGCGGACGATGTCCTCCACCTTCCTTTGCAACTGTGCTTGGATGGGGTGGGTTGATGTTCTGACCATTTCTAACCGCTCTCAGCACTACTTCAACACGAACTGATATTGGGTGAAACGTTGACCTCCAGATAAGCTTAAAGAAGATTTCTGTGTGCGCAACATTGAACTTTACAAAAAGTAACACCTGTGTCACTTCACCTGCATGCAGTGAGAGGAGTGGGATGACAAATTCACATCATCTATACCGTGGTCACTGATAGCTGGGCAAGTTCAGTTATTGTCTCATCGTTCCTTTACGGCCGTTACCATAGCGACACGTTAATCAGCTGCTTCAGATCAGATGATTTTTGACAGGTGAATGAGAGAAACACGCTGCTTGACAACAGTTGTTTGGCATCAAAACTATCGAGGCCGACATAAAATAGCTCCTATAGCCTACTTTAGAAAGTTCGGTAATAATAAAAAAGAAAAACAGAAATAAACATTTGTTATAAAATGTTTACTGTGTGGGACCAGGGTGATGACGACGCCTCGACGCCCGCGTCGTGACGTGAAATGCAGCGCCTCGTTTAGTCCTGCACATTGGACTGTAGCCTATATTTGGTTGAAGGGAAGTCACGTCGTCATAACAGTTTAACAACACTAATAAAAAGGATCATTTATGGAATGATCACTTACTAGAGATTTCTTAAAAATAGACTTTAAAACATGAAGCTGTAAACATTTGAATGTAGGAAATGCATATAGAAATAAACGTTTCCCTTTAGCTAGGCTACATATATTTTTGAGTGTGTTTATCAACTTTTCATCCATTAAAAAGACGTTTTTAATGGGTATATATGGTATTTATATTGGCCCATACGGCATAAAAATAAATGATCATGCTCTCCTGATGCCGTTAGATGTCGGACAGACCACCGCGCGCGACTAAACAGCCGCTGTCACGTTGTACAATTTGACTTCGAAACATCTTCACTGACGCCGCAGCCGCATCTCTTCACGTCTGTTTCACATGCGCTTTTTATTTTCAGCAGCTACAGTACCAGGTGGGCTACAGGAGACACTTTTAAAAGGCGCGGGTCTTCTGAGGAGCGTGCGTGAGTCATGTCTGTCTCTAGGCAACCGCGACTGTCCAGCATCCAGGCGCAGAGGGGAGGAGGCTGCACCTGCGCAGATTCTGCACGACAACAACATCTTTCTTGGTTGTTGGACTTTTATTTACTTCATTATGTTTAGATTGAGTGTTGATGTGTGTGACTGACACGTGTAGGCTGCTGGAAAGTGATGAAACTACGGAACAAAGTGCGTCCCGTGTTGGTTCACTCCGCCCCGCAACGTGTTTCTGTCAATTAAAGGAGGATTCTGAATTTTACGGGACGGGTGGCAACCCCGATGAGAGCTGGTCCTGCTGCATGTAAGAAAATGAAGTAAGCTGTTCTAATGTACAAGGTGTGTGTACATTTACTGCGTTTGTAGCAATGTTTGTAGACTGGTGTGAGCATAGAATTAAAGAAGCCACCATGCATTTGCTCTCTTTCTTTATACTTTATTTTAGTCACCCTCAACCCACCTTGAGAAGGTTGAAGCCAAACAGCATTTCATTTTCAAAACAATCTCTTAACTGTTAACATACAACCATCTACGACACACAGGGCCACAGCAGGAGCCTGGGTCTTCTGAGCACCTTCCTTGGTGAGCTGAGTGGATTTCTCTCGTGGATGTAGGACAAGCCTTACCTCCATCTCTGACAGCATCCTCTCCATCAGGAAACTCTGGTCAGGCACCACCTCATCTCCTGGCTGGAGGACATGATAAGGATGACATGAGGACATGATGAGGAGGACATGAGGACAGGATGAGGACATGAGGACATGAGAAGGATGACAGGAGGAAAGGATGAGGAGGACATGAGGACATGAGAAGGATGACATGAGGACAGGATAAGGACATGATGAGGACATGAGAAGGATGACATCAGGATAGGACGAGGACAGGATGAGGACATGAGGACATGATAAGGATGACATGAGGACATGATGAGGATGACATGACGACAGGATGAGGACATGATGAGGACATGAGAAGGATGACATCAGGATAGGACGAGGACAGGATGAGGACATGATAAGGATGACATGAGGACAGGATAAGGACATGATGAGGAGGACATGAGGACAGGATGAGGACATGAGGACAGAAGAAGGATGAAATCAGGACAGGATGATGACATGATGAGGAGGACATGAGGACAGGACGAGGACATGATGAGCAGGACATGAGAAGGACGACATGAGGACATGATGAGGACGACATGAGGACAGGATGAGGAGGACATAAGGAGGACATGAGAGGATGAAGACATGACAGTATGAGAATATTGACAGAGGAAAGGATGAGGAGATGATGAGGAGGACATCAGGACATGAGGACAGGATGACGACATGATGAGGACATGAGGACATGAGAAGGATGACAGGAGGGCAGGATGAGGACATGATGAGGAGGACATGAAGACAGGACGAGGACATGAGGAGGATGACGACATGATGAAGACATGAGGACAGGATGAGGACATGACGACAGAAGAAGGATGAAATCAGAACAGGATGACGACATGATGAGGAGGAGATGAGGAGGATGACATGAGGACAGGACGAGGACATGAGAAAGATGACATGAGGACATGAGGAGGACATGAGGACATGATGAGAAGGACATGAGAGGATGAAGACATGACAGTATGAGAATATTGACAGAGGAAAGGATGAGGAGATGATGAGGAGGACATGAGGACAGGATGAGGACATGAGGACATGACAGTATGAGGATAATGACAGGTGGACAGGATGAGGACATGATGAGGAGGACATGAGGACATGATGAAGAGGACATGAGGATAGGATGACGACATGATGACAGGTGACGACATGATGAGGAGGACATGAGGACAGGATGAGGACATGATGAGGAGGACATAAGGACATGATGAGGAGGACATGAGGACAGGACGAGGACAGGATGAGGACATGATAAGGATGACATCAGGATAGGATGAGGACATGATAAGGAAGACATGAGGACAGGATGACGACGTGATGAGGACATGAGAAGGATGACAGGAGGAAAGGATGAGGAGGACATGAGAAGGATGACATGAGGACAGGATGAGGACAGGATGAGGACATGATGACGATGACATGAGGACATGATGAGGACATGAAAGTATGAGGATATTGACAGGAGTAAAGGATGGACATGATGACAGGATGAGGACATGATGAGGAGGACATGAGGACAGAATGAGGACATGAAGATGAGGACATGAGGACAGGATGAGGACATGAGGACATGACAGTATGAGGATAATGACAGGTGGACAGGATGAGGACATGATGAGGAGGACATGAGGACATGATGAAGAGGACATGAGGATAGGATGACGACATGATGACAGGTGACGACATGATGAGGAGGACATGAGGACAGGACGAGGACAGGATGAGGACATGATAAGGATGACATGAGGACAGGATGGCGACATGATGAGGAGGACATAAGGACATGATGAGGAGGACATGAGGACAGGACGAGGACAGGATGAGGACATGATAAGGATGACATCAGGATAGGATGAGGACATGATAAGGAAGACATGAGGACAGGATGACGACGTGATGAGGACATGAGAAGGATGACATGAGAAGGATGAGATGAGGAAAGGATGAGGAGGACATCAGGACAGGATAAAGACATTGATGACAGAAGTACAGGATGAGGACATGAGGACAAGATAAGGATGACAGGAGGACATGATGAGGACATGAGAAGGATGAAATCAGGACATGAGAAGGATGACATGAGGACATGATGAGGACATGAGAAGGACGACATGAGGAGGATGACATGAGGACATGATGAGGACATGAGGAGGACAACATGAGGACATGAGAAAGATGACATGAGGACATGAGGAAGACATGAGGACAGGATGAGGACATGAGGACAGGATGAGGACATGATGAGAAGGACATGAGAGGATGAAGACATGACAGTATGAGAATATTGACAGAGGAAAGGATGAGGAGATGATGAGGAGGACATCAGGACAGGATAAAGACATGGATGTAGGACGAGTCTCACCCCCACCTCTGACAGCATCCTCTCCATCAGGAAACTCTGGTCAGGCACCACCTCATCTCCTGGCTGGAGAAAATGTACACGCTGTAACTTCTTTGTTATTTCCACGTCTGAAACGTTATTAAACAAATCCGTATACCTCGTGTCGCGTCGACATCTATCTCGAGCGTCCCGTATGATCGGCATACCGACCAGGAGAGGGGTGGCGGCTGAAGTGGAGATCTTTTAGCGTCGCGTCCGGACGGGATACATTCTCTGCGCTGCTCTCTGGGACATGCATCTCAGTGTCGTCTGCGAGGACTTTTCTTGCCGGCCGATACCGCGACTCCCCGTTTTGTGAGCCTCGTCCTACAGTGACAAATATGTTGACAAGAAGAAATCCACAAGATGATCATTTTCTGCACACACAAGAGAATCAGACCGCACCTGGCAGAACATACAGCGCAGCTTTTGGCTCAGGCTCTTGTCATTTCAGCTGATATTGCGGGGTGGGGAAGACAGACATAAAAAGAGCTTCTAGCGCCACATGTCAAGATTGACGTCCAACTGGACTCCAGAAGTCCACTGGTACCTTCCTGTGATGTCCTCTACTGCTCGGTTTAGTGCTTGTGTGGTTTTCACTCTCATATCTAAGTGGCTTTGGCTAAAGGCTTCTGCTAAATAGAACAGAATAGAATCTCCTTGGAGCAGCCAGGACGGATCAGTGTGGCGCTGAAGCTGCTCTCCAGAGAAAGCAGGGCGTCCTGCGCGACTCGTGGTCCAGCACGGACGTTAGTTTTGCCAGGACCCCCTTGTCACATACGAACCTCCTGCAGAGAGTCCAGAGAACAGCCCAAGACTGAGCCGGTCTTCCCGAGGACTCTGTCCAGCTTGCTCCCTCTCTGAGATCTGTGCTGGCCGGGAAGGTGGCTCAGTCTAAGGAGATGTGGAGCGCTTTGATGGCAGAATGAGCCACAAGTCTGAAGGTTAGTCTAGGTGTTTGAATGCAGCTGCGTGGGGGGGCAGGAACGGGTGCTTGCTCAAACCTAATGAAATGCAGATTAGGGTCGTTGAGCCACTCCAGGTCCCCCTCAGCCTGTGAGTGGGGCATTTTCATACCTGAGACAGTTTTCAGGCTTCTCCAAACCCCACTGATGTTCTGCTGCTCCTCCATCTTCCTCTCGTAACTGGCCTTCCCCTCTCTGACCTTTCTCCTCAGCTCCTTCTGTACGGTCGTCAGCTTCCTCCTTGTTCCCTGATCTGAAAGCTCTCTTCTTCTTCTTCTTCAGGAGAGCTTTAACCTCAGGGCTCATCCACAGCTTGTTTGTTGTTGTTAGCAAAGTGCTGGGAGGGAACAGCGTTGTCAAGACCGAAGTTTATCTATGCTGTGACGGCATTAATGTCCTCCACACGTGTCTGGCAGAGCTCTGTCCACACGGTGGCGTGGAAGCAGTCCAAAAGAGCCTCCTCGCCGTATGGGGGACCGCAGCCTGCCTGTGTCCAACACACAGGCGGGACATGTATAATATCAGCTCTCTCTAGAGGAGCGAGGGGGGTCTGCAGAATAGGCCTCCTCGGTGTTGGCATAAAACAAGTCCAGTGATTTATCCTCCATGCTGGGACAGGTGAAGTACTGTGTGCACGTTGCCAGAGCAGATGATGGAGAGGCATGACAGAAGAGGAAGAGGGTCTGTGGCTGCTGTGTCTGCAGCCTGCTGGTGACGGCGAGCCAGTTGTCAGAGGATACGTCCGCTTCAGCAGACCGGCTCTTCCCTACTGAAAACAGTGCTCGCTCATCCTTAAATGGAATGTTTTAATTGAAAGAAATCCCAGTAAAAAAAAACCAAAAAAAAAAACCCACGCAGATTTGTGTACAAATACGTATATAAGGCTCACATAGAAAACAGTGACAGGAGCAGCAGGCTGCAAAATAGTGCCAACACTCACCAATAAAGAAAGGAAACAGGTAAGAGCTGCTGCAGCCAGCAGACAGCCTGTATGTCCAGGTTTCTTTTCTACAGCGCTGTCCCATTAAAAAAGATTTCATTAAAACGTGTACAAAAATGTGAGGGGTGGACTCACTTCTGTGGGATGCTGTATCTTGGTCCAGTGATGCAAGGTGGCGGCCATGCCTTGGTCAGCGACCTCTTTAAAAACCTGGTGTCAGTTCCTTTCAACGTGTTCAGCTGATGGACGACTTGTTAATCAAGGTCATTATTTAGCCATTTATGAAGACTTTTAACAGAGTCCTCTTACCTTTGCCCCAGTCATGCCGCAGGAATCCAGATGGAACCGCTCCTTTCTGAAGCTCGCTTCGCCCACTGGCAGAAACACACGTGTCCTCTGATGGCAAAAGGGTTGAGTGCAGACATTCGTGCTGCCACGAAGGATTTTCAAATGTGGCCCCTCGTCGCTTCTAATTGTCCCAACCCAACAAGCACGGAGCTCAGCATCAAGCTGGGAAGTGGTGAAAAGTAAGATAGGGGAAGTTTTTCTTCTTGCTTGAACAGCACGGAGCGCCGCAGCAGCAGCGTCTCAGTGATTGCGCAATAACGGACAGCGTGCTGCTGAGAGGTGGACACAAGGAGAAGACAGGGAAAATGATGAACAACAACCACCACATCAGACTTCTTATGAGTGGGCAGTCTGTACAATAAATTGTCTGAATATTAGGCGGTGTAATCCCCATCCTGCGTGGCTGCATCTCATCACATTCAGTGTAAAAGCTGAAGTTGCTGCTAGTTAGCCTGCCGGTTAGCATGCATGTGTTTACTTATCGTTCCTCCGTCAAGTTAGCTCCGTAGCAACAAGGATACACAGGGAAATAAGGATAACTCATTCATTCATTCATTCATAGATTCATTGTCTGTACCGCTCAGTCCAGTTCAGGGTGGTGGGGAAGCTGGAGTCTATCCCAGCAATTAGCAGGCGAGAGGCAGGACACATCCTGGACACGTCGCCGGTCCATCGCAGGCATTTTCTTGCCTACAGAAAAGCTGCTGAGCTTCAATTTCAAAGCAGAACACAGCTTTGCTTCAAAGCCGAACTGCTATGACGTCAGTGTTGAACGGGCCAATCGAAACGCTGCTCAGATCTCCGTCACTGACGAATGTAGTCACGTGACGAGAAATGGAACGTTAAAATCATGTAAATAGGCCTGCCAGACCACCTGTCAGCTGTCTGACTATTGTCAGACCCTGAGCGTGGCCTTGAGCTTGTCTGGAGGTTCTGGCAGGGATGGCAGCCCTGGTCCGCCGGTGGATGGTCGTCCCCCCCGGGGAGACATCATCCGCTGCCACCCAGCCAGATCTCCTGGAGGGACGGACGGTGGGGGGGAGGGGTCCCCCCTTTTATATATAAAAAAAAAAAAAAACTCCATCAGCTGACGGAGTCTGCTGCATGAACGTGCATGACCATGACAACAGTCGGGACTGCACTTTTTATAAGAAGGATGTCATCAGGTCACAGCCCGTCTCTGGTTGCAATGGTTCACTTTGTAAGCATGGCCACCAAAAGTCATTTTAATTTAGGAGCCATTTTATGACACATGTACTCTGGTTAGTATGTGTGCGTGTAAATGAGTGTGTAAACATGGTATATTTATTTATTCATTCATTTGAAAAGCCTGCTGAATATGTGGCACGTGTGCAGCGGACGATGTCCTCCACCTTCCTTTGCAACTGTGCTTGGATGGGGTGGGTTGATGTTCTGACCATTTCTAACCGCTCTCAGCACTACTTCAACACGAACTGATATTGGGTGAAACGTTGACCTCCAGATAAGCTTAAAGAAGATTTCTGTGTGCGCAACATTGAACTTTACAAAAAGTAACACCTGTGTCACTTCACCTGCATGCAGTGAGAGGAGTGGGATGACAAATTCACATCATCTATACCGTGGTCACTGATAGCTGGGCAAGTTCAGTTATTGTCTCATCGTTCCTTTACGGCCGTTACCATAGCGACACGTTAATCAGCTGCTTCAGATCAGATGATTTTTGACAGGTGAATGAGAGAAACACGCTGCTTGACAACAGTTGTTTGGCATCAAAACTATCGAGGCCGACATAAAATAGCTCCTATAGCCTACTTTAGAAAGTTCGGTAATAATAAAAAAGAAAAACATAAATAAACATTTGTTATAAAATGTTTACTGTGTGGGACCAGGGTGATGACGACGCCTCGACGCCCGCGTCGTGACGTGAAATGCAGCGCCTCGTTTAGTCCTGCACATTGGACTGTAGCCTATATTTGGTTGAAGGGAAGTCACGTCGTCATAACAGTTTAACAACACTAATAAAAAGGATCATTTATGGAATGATCACTTACTAGAGATTTCTTAAAAATAGACTTTAAAACATGAAGCTGTAAACATTTGAATGTAGGAAATGCATATAGAAATAAACGTTTCCCTTTAGCTAGGCTACATATATTTTTGAGTGTGTTTATCAACTTTTCATCCATTAAAAAGACGTTTTTATGGTATTTATATTGGCCCATACGGCATAAAAATAAATGATCATGCTCTCCTGATGCCGTTAGATGTCGGACAGACCACCGCGCGCGACCAAACAGCCGCTGTCACGTTGTACAATTTGACTTCGAAACATCTTCACTGACGCCGCAGCCGCATCTCTTCACGTCTGTTTCACATGCGCTTTTTATTTTCAGCAGCTACAGTACCAGGTGGGCTACAGGAGACACTTTTAAAAGGCGCGGGTCTTCTGAGGAGCGTGCGTGAGTCATGTCTGTCTCTAGGCAACCGCGACTGTCCAGCATCCAGGCGCAGAGGGGAGGAGGCTGCACCTGCGCAGATTCTGCACGACAACAACATCTTTCTTGGTTGTTGGACTTTTATTTACTTCATTATGTTTAGATTGAGTGTTGATGTGTGTGACTGACACGTGTAGGCTGCTGGAAAGTGATGAAACTACGGAACAAAGTGCGTCCCGTGTTGGTTCACTCCGCCCCGCAACGTGTTTCTGTCAATTAAAGGAGGATTCTGAATTTTACGGGACGGGTGGCAACCCCGATGAGAGCTGGTCCTGCTGCATGTAAGAAAATGAAGTAAGCTGTTCTAATGTACAAGGTGTGTGTACATTTACTGCGTTTGTAGCAATGTTTGTAGACTGGTGTGAGCATAGAATTAAAGAAGCCACCATGCATTTGCTCTCTTTCTTTATACTTTATTTTAGTCACCCTCAACCCACCTTGAGAAGGTTGAAGCCAAACAGCATTTCATTTTCAAAACAATCTCTTAACTGTTAACATACAACCATCTACGACACACAGGGCCACAGCAGGAGCCTGGGTCTTCTGAGCACCTTCCTTGGTGAGCTGAGTGGATTTCTCTCGTGGATGTAGGACAAGCCTTACCTCCATCTCTGACAGCATCCTCTCCATCAGGAAACTCTGGTCAGGCACCACCTCATCTCCTGGCTGGAGGACATGATAAGGATGACATGAGGACATGATGAGGAGGACATGAGGACAGGATGAGGACATGAGGACATGAGAAGGATGACAGGAGGAAAGGATGAGGAGGACATGAGGACATGAGAAGGATGACATGAGGACAGGATAAGGACATGATGAGGACATGAGAAGGATGACATCAGGATAGGACGAGGACAGGATGAGGACATGATAAGGATGACATGAGGACAGGATAAGGACATGATGAGGAGGACATGAGGACAGGATGAGGACATGAGGACAGAAGAAGGATGAAATCAGGACAGGATGATGACATGATGAGGAGGACATGAGGACAGGACGAGGACATGATGAGCAGGACATGAGAAGGACGACATGAGGACATGATGAGGACGACATGAGGACAGGATGAGGAGGACATAAGGAGGACATGAGAGGATGAAGACATGACAGTATGAGAATATTGACAGAGGAAAGGATGAGGAGATGATGAGGAGGACATCAGGACATGAGGACAGGATGACGACATGATGAGGACATGAGGACATGAGAAGGATGACAGGAGGGCAGGATGAGGACATGATGAGGAGGACATGAAGACAGGACGAGGACATGAGGAGGATGACGACATGATGAAGACATGAGGACAGGATGAGGACATGACGACAGAAGAAGGATGAAATCAGAACAGGATGACGACATGATGAGGAGGAGATGAGGAGGATGACATGAGGACAGGACGAGGACATGAGAAAGATGACATGAGGACATGAGGAGGACATGAGGACAGGATGAGGACATGATGAGAAGGACATGAGAGGATGAAGACATGACAGTATGAGAATATTGACAGAGGAAAGGATGAGGAGATGATGAGGAGGACATGAGGACAGGATGAGGACATGAGGACATGACAGTATGAGGATAATGACAGGTGGACAGGATGAGGACATGATGAGGAGGACATGAGGACATGATGAAGAGGACATGAGGATAGGATGACGACATGATGACAGGTGACGACATGATGAGGAGGACATGAGGACAGGATGAGGACATGATGAGGAGGACATAAGGACATGATGAGGAGGACATGAGGACAGGACGAGGACAGGATGAGGACATGATAAGGATGACATCAGGATAGGATGAGGACATGATAAGGAAGACATGAGGACAGGATGACGACGTGATGAGGACATGAGAAGGATGACAGGAGGAAAGGATGAGGAGGACATGAGAAGGATGACATGAGGACAGGATGAGGACAGGATGAGGACATGATGACGATGACATGAGGACATGATGAGGACATGAAAGTATGAGGATATTGACAGGAGTAAAGGATGGACATGATGACAGGATGAGGACATGATGAGGAGGACATGAGGACAGAATGAGGACATGAAGATGAGGACATGAGGACAGGATGAGGACATGACAGTATGAGGATAATGACAGGTGGACAGGATGAGGACATGATGAGGAGGACATGAGGACATGATGAAGAGGACATGAGGATAGGATGACGACATGATGACAGGTGACGACATGATGAGGAGGACATGAGGACAGGACGAGGACAGGATGAGGACATGATAAGGATGACATGAGGACAGGATGGCGACATGATGAGGAGGACATAAGGACATGATGAGGAGGACATGAGGACAGGACGAGGACAGGATGAGGACATGATAAGGATGACATCAGGATAGGATGAGGACATGATAAGGAAGACATGAGGACAGGATGACGACGTGATGAGGACATGAGAAGGATGACATGAGAAGGATGAGATGAGGAAAGGATGAGGAGGACATCAGGACAGGATAAAGACATTGATGACAGAAGTACAGGATGAGGACATGAGGACAAGATAAGGATGACAGGAGGACATGATGAGGACATGAGAAGGATGAAATCAGGACATGAGAAGGATGACATGAGGACATGAGAATGATGACATGAGGACATGATGAGGACATGAGAAGGACGACATGAGGAGGATGACATGAGGACATGATGAGGACATGAGGAGGACAACATGAGGACATGAGAAAGATGACATGAGGACATGAGGAAGACATGAGGACAGGATGAGGACATGATGAGAAGGACATGAGAGGATGAAGACATGACAGTATGAGAATATTGACAGAGGAAAGGATGAGGAGATGATGAGGAGGACATCAGGACAGGATAAAGACATGGATGTAGGACGAGTCTCACCCCCACCTCTGACAGCATCCTCTCCATCAGGAAACTCTGGTCAGGCACCACCTCATCTCCTGGCTGGAGAAAATGTACACGCTGTAACTTCTTTGTTATTTCCACGTCTGAAACGTTATTAAACAAATCCGTATACCTCGTGTCGCGTCGACATCTATCTCGAGCGTCCCGTATGATCGGCATACCGACCAGGAGAGGGGTGGCGGCTGAAGTGGAGATCTTTTAGCGTCGCGTCCGGACGGGATACATTCTCTGCGCTGCTCTCTGGGACATGCATCTCAGTGTCGTCTGCGAGGACTTTTCTTGCCGGCCGATACCGCGACTCCCCGTTTTGTGAGCCTCGTCCTACAGTGACAAATATGTTGACAAGAAGAAATCCACAAGATGATCATTTTCTGCACACACAAGAGAATCAGACCGCACCTGGCAGAACATACAGCGCAGCTTTTGGCTCAGGCTCTTGTCATTTCAGCTGATATTGCGGGGTGGGGAAGACAGACATAAAAAGAGCTTCTAGCGCCACATGTCAAGATTGACGTCCAACTGGACTCCAGAAGTCCACTGGTACCTTCCTGTGATGTCCTCTACTGCTCGGTTTAGTGCTTGTGTGGTTTTCCCTCTCATATGGAAGTGGCTTTGGCTAAAGGCTTCTGCTAAATAGAACAGAATAGAATCTCCTTGGAGCAGCCAGGACGGATCAGTGTGGCGCTGAAGCTGCTCTCCAGAGAAAGCAGGGCGTCCTGCGCGACTCGTGGTCCAGCACGGACGTTAGTTTTGCCAGGACCCTCTTGTCACATACGAACCTCCTGCAGAGAGTCCAGAGAACAGCCCAAGACTGAGCCGGTCTTCCCGAGGACTCTGTCCAGCTTGCTCCCTCTCTGAGATCTGTGCTGGCCGGGAAGGTGGCTCAGTCTAAGGAGATGTGGAGCGCTTTGATGGCAGAATGAGCCACAAGTCTGAAGGTTAGTCTAGGTGTTTGAATGCAGCTGCGTGGGGGGGCAGGAACGGGTGCTTGCTCAAACCTAATGAAATGCAGATTAGGGTCGTTGAGCCACTCCAGGTCCCCCTCAGCCTGTGAGTGGGGCATTTTCATACCTGAGACAGTTTTCAGGCTTCTCCAAACCCCACTGATGTTCTGCTGCTCCTCCATCTTCCTCTCGTAACTGGCCTTCCCCTCTCTGACCTTTCTCCTCAGCTCCTTCTGTACGGTCGTCAGCTTCCTCCTTGTTCCCTGATCTGAAAGCTCTCTTCTTCTTCTTCTTCAGGAGAGCTTTAACCTCAGGGCTCATCCACAGCTTGTTTGTTGTTGTTAGCAAAGTGCTGGGAGGGAACAGCGTTGTCAAGACCGAAGTTTATCTATGCTGTGACGGCATTAATGTCCTCCACACGTGTCTGGCAGAGCTCTGTCCACACGGTGGCGTGGAAGCAGTCCAAAAGAGCCTCCTCGCCGTATGGGGGACCGCAGCCTGCCTGTGTCCAACACACAGGCGGGACATGTATAATATCAGCTCTCTCTAGAGGAGCGAGGGGGGTCTGCAGAATAGGCCTCCTCGGTGTTGGCATAAAACAAGTCCAGTGATTTATCCTCCATGCTGGGACAGGTGAAGTACTGTGTGCACGTTGCCAGAGCAGATGAT
Organism: Telmatherina bonti; assembly: GCF_933228915.1. Taxonomy (NCBI): domain Eukaryota; kingdom Metazoa; phylum Chordata; class Actinopteri; order Atheriniformes; family Telmatherinidae; genus Telmatherina; species Telmatherina bonti. Next base: position 11,472,149 of record NC_136628.1, on the reverse strand, counting down.
GGAGAGGCATGACAGAAGAGGAAGAGGGTCTGTGGCTGCTGTGTCTGCAGCCTGCTGGTGACGGCGAGCCAGTTGTCAGAGGATACGTCCGCTTCAGCAGACCGGCTCTTCCCTACTGAAAACAGTGCTCGCTCATCCTTAAATGGAATGTTTTAATTGAAAGAAATCCCAGTAAAAAAAAACAAAAAAAAAACACGCAGATTTGTGTACAAATACGTATATAAGGCTCACATAGAAAACAGTGACAGGAGCAGCAGGCTGCAAAATAGTGCCAACACTCACCAATAAAGAAAGGAAACAGGTAAGAGCTGCTGCAGCCAGCAGACAGCCTGTATGTCCAGGTTTCTTTTCTACAGCGCTGTCCCATTAAAAAAGATTTCATTAAAACGTGTACAAAAATGTGAGGGGTGGACTCACTTCTGTGGGATGCTGTATCTTGGTCCAGTGATGCAAGGTGGCGGCCATGCCTTGGTCAGCGACCTCTTTAAAAACCTGGTGTCAGTTCCTTTCAACGTGTTCAGCTGATGGACGACTTGTTAATCAAGGTCATTATTTAGCCATTTATGAAGACTTTTAACAGAGTCCTCTTACCTTTGCCCCAGTCATGCCGCAGGAATCCAGATGGAACCGCTCCTTTCTGAAGCTCGCTTCGCCCACTGGCAGAAACACACGTGTCCTCTGATGGCAAAAGGGTTGAGTGCAGACATTCGTGCTGCCACGAAGGATTTTCAAATGTGGCCCCTCGTCGCTTCTAATTGTCCCAACCCAACAAGCACGGAGCTCAGCATCAAGCTGGGAAGTGGTGAAAAGTAAGATAGGGGAAGTTTTTCTTCTTGCTTGAACAGCACGGAGGGCCGCAGCAGCAGCGTCTCAGTGATTGCGCAATAACGGACAGCGTGCTGCTGAGAGGTGGACACAAGGAGAAGACAGGGAAAATGATGAACAACAACCACCACATCAGACTTCTTATGAGTGGGCAGTCTGTACAATAAATTGTCTGAATATTAGGCGGTGTAATCCCCATCCTGCGTGGCTGCATCTCATCACATTCAGTGTAAAAGCTGAAGTTGCTGCTAGTTAGCCTGCCGGTTAGCATGCATGTGTTTACTTATCGTTCCTCCGTCAAGTTAGCTCCGTAGCAACAAGGATACACAGGGAAATAAGGATAACTCATTCATTCATTCATTCATAGATTCATTGTCTGTACCGCTCAGTCCAGTTCAGGGTGGTGGGGAAGCTGGAGTCTATCCCAGCAATTAGCAGGCGAGAGGCAGGACACATCCTGGACACGTCGCCGGTCCATCGCAGGCATTTTCTTGCCTACAGAAAAGCTGCTGAGCTTCAATTTCAAAGCAGAACACAGCTTTGCTTCAAAGCCGAACTGCTATGACGTCAGTGTTGAACGGGCCAATCGAAACGCTGCTCAGATCTCCGTCACTGACGAATGTAGTCACGTGACGAGAAATGGAACGTTAAAATCATGTAAATAGGCCTGCCAGACCACCTGTCAGCTGTCTGACTATTGTCAGACCCTGAGCGTGGCCTTGAGCTTGTCTGGAGGTTCTGGCAGGGATGGCAGCCCTGGTCCGCCGGTGGATGGTCGTCCCCCCCGGGGAGACATCATCCGCTGCCACCCAGCCAGATCTCCTGGAGGGACGGACGGTGGGGGGGAGGGGTCCCCCCTTTTATATATAAAAAAAAAAAAACTTGTCTGGAGGTTCTGGCAGGGATGGCAGCCCTGGTCCGCCGGTGGATGGTCGTCCCCCCCGGGGAGACATCATCCGCTGCCACCCAGCCAGATCTCCTGGAGGGACGGACGGTGGGGGGGAGGGGTCCCCCCTTTTATATATAAAAAAAAAAAAAAACTCCATCAGCTGACGGAGTCTGCTGCATGAACGTGCATGACCATGACAACAGTCGGGACTGCACTTTTTATAAGAAGGATGTCATCAGGTCACAGCCCGTCTCTGGTTGCAATGGTTCACTTTGTAAGCATGGCCACCAAAAGTCATTTTAATTTAGGAGCCATTTTATGACACATGTACTCTGGTTAGTATGTGTGCGTGTAAATGAGTGTGTAAACATGGTATATTTATTTATTCATTCATTTGAAAAGCCTGCTGAATATGTGGCACGTGTGCAGCGGACGATGTCCTCCACCTTCCTTTGCAACTGTGCTTGGATGGGGTGGGTTGATGTTCTGACCATTTCTAACCGCTCTCAGCACTACTTCAACACGAACTGATATTGGGTGAAACGTTGACCTCCAGATAAGCTTAAAGAAGATTTCTGTGTGCGCAACATTGAACTTTACAAAAAGTAACACCTGTGTCACTTCACCTGCATGCAGTGAGAGGAGTGGGATGACAAATTCACATCATCTATACCGTGGTCACTGATAGCTGGGCAAGTTCAGTTATTGTCTCATCGTTCCTTTACGGCCGTTACCATAGCGACACGTTAATCAGCTGCTTCAGATCAGATGATTTTTGACAGGTGAATGAGAGAAACACGCTGCTTGACAACAGTTGTTTGGCATCAAAACTATCGAGGCCGACATAAAATAGCTCCTATAGCCTACTTTAGAAAGTTCGGTAATAATAAAAAAGAAAAACAGAAATAAACATTTGTTATAAAATGTTTACTGTGTGGGACCAGGGTGATGACGACGCCTCGACGCCCGCGTCGTGACGTTAAATGCAGCGCCTCGTTTAGTCCTGCACATTGGACTGTAGCCTATATTTGGTTGAAGGGAAGTCACGTCGTCATAACAGTTTAACAACACTAATAAAAAGGATCATTTATGGAATGATCACTTACTAGAGATTTCTTAAAAATAGACTTTAAAACATGAAGCTGTAAACATTTGAATGTAGGAAATGCATATAGAAATAAACGTTTCCCTTTAGCTAGGCTACATATATTTTTGAGTGTGTTTATCAACTTTTCATCCATTAAAAAGACGTTTTTAATGGGTATATATGGTATTTATATTGGCCCATACGGCATAAAAATAAATGATCATGCTCTCCTGATGCCGTTAGATGTCGGACAGACCACCGCGCGCGACTAAACAGCCGCTGTCACGTTGTACAATTTGACTTCGAAACATCTTCACTGACGCCGCAGCCGCATCTCTTCACGTCTGTTTCACATGCGCTTTTTATTTTCAGCAGCTACAGTACCAGGTGGGCTACAGGAGACACTTTTAAAAGGCGCGGGTCTTCTGAGGAGCGTGCGTGAGTCATGTCTGTCTCTAGGCAACCGCGACTGTCCAGCATCCAGGCGCAGAGGGGAGGAGGCTGCACCTGCGCAGATTCTGCACGACAACAACATCTTTCTTGGTTGTTGGACTTTTATTTACTTCATTATGTTTAGATTGAGTGTTGATGTGTGTGACTGACACGTGTAGGCTGCTGGAAAGTGATGAAACTACGGAACAAAGTGCGTCCCGTGTTGGTTCACTCCGCCCCGCAACGTGTTTCTGTCAATTAAAGGAGGATTCTGAATTTTACGGGACGGGTGGCAACCCCGATGAGAGCTGGTCCTGCTGCATGTAAGAAAATGAAGTAAGCTGTTCTAATGTACAAGGTGTGTGTACATTTACTGCGTTTGTAGCAATGTTTGTAGACTGGTGTGAGCATAGAATTAAAGAAGCCACCATGCATTTGCTCTCTTTCTTTATACTTTATTTTAGTCACCCTCAACCCACCTTGAGAAGGTTGAAGCCAAACAGCATTTCATTTTCAAAACAATCTCTTAACTGTTAACATACAACCATCTACGACACACAGGGCCACAGCAGGAGCCTGGGTCTTCTGAGCACCTTCCTTGGTGAGCTGAGTGGATTTCTCTCGTGGATGTAGGACAAGCCTTACCTCCATCTCTGACAGCATCCTCTCCATCAGGAAACTCTGGTCAGGCACCACCTCATCTCCTGGCTGGAGGACATGATAAGGATGACATGAGGACATGATGAGGAGGACATGAGGACAGGATGAGGACATGAGGACATGAGAAGGATGACAGGAGGAAAGGATGAGGAGGACATGAGGACATGAGAAGGATGACATGAGGACAGGATAAGGACATGATGAGGACATGAGAAGGATGACATCAGGATAGGACGAGGACAGGATGAGGACATGAGGACATGATAAGGATGACATGAGGACATGATGAGGATGACATGACGACAGGATGAGGACATGATGAGGACATGAGAAGGATGACATCAGGATAGGACGAGGACAGGATGAGGACATGATAAGGATGACATGAGGACAGGATAAGGACATGATGAGGAGGACATGAGGACAGGATGAGGACATGAGGACAGAAGAAGGATGAAATCAGGACAGGATGATGACATGATAAGGAGGACATGAGGACAGGACGAGGACATGATGAGCAGGACATGAGAAGGACGACATGAGGACATGATGAGGACGACATGAGGACAGGATGAGGAGGACATGAGGAGGACATGAGAGGATGAAGACATGACAGTATGAGAATATTGACAGAGGACAGGATGAGGAGATGATGAGGAGGACATCAGGACATGAGGACAGGATGACGACATGATGAGGACATGAGAAGGATGACAGGAGGGCAGGATGAGGACATGATGAGGAGGACATGAAGACAGGACGAGGACATGAGGAGGATGACGACATGATGAAGACATGAGGACAGGATGAGGACATGACGACAGAAGAAGGATGAAATCAGAACAGGATGACGACATGATGAGGAGGAGATGAGGAGGATGACATGAGGACAGGACGAGGACATGAGAAAGATGACATGAGGACATGAGGAGGACATGAGGACATGATGAGAAGGACATGAGAGGATGAAGACATGACAGTATGAGAATATTGACAGAGGAAAGGATGAGGAGATGATGAGGAGGACATGAGGACAGGATGAGGACATGAGGACATGACAGTATGAGGATAATGACAGGTGGACAGGATGAGGACATGATGAGGAGGACATGAGGACATGATGAAGAGGACATGAGGATAGGATGACGACATGATGACAGGTGACGACATGATGAGGAGGACATGAGGACAGGATGAGGACATGATGAGGAGGACATAAGGACATGATGAGGAGGACATGAGGACAGGACGAGGACAGGATGAGGACATGATAAGGATGACATCAGGATAGGATGAGGACATGATAAGGAAGACATGAGGACAGGATGACGACGTGATGAGGACATGAGAAGGATGACAGGAGGAAAGGATGAGGAGGACATGAGAAGGATGACATGAGGACAGGATGAGGACAGGATGAGGACATGATGACGATGACATGAGGACATGATGAGGACATGAAAGTATGAGGATATTGACAGGAGTAAAGGATGGACATGATGACAGGATGAGGACATGATGAGGAGGACATGAGGACAGAATGAGGACATGAAGATGAGGACATGAGGACAGGATGAGGACATGAGGACATGACAGTATGAGGATAATGACAGGTGGACAGGATGAGGACATGATGAGGAGGACATGAGGACATGATGAAGAGGACATGAGGATAGGATGACGACATGATGACAGGTGACGACATGATGAGGAGGACATGAGGACAGGACGAGGACAGGATGAGGACATGATAAGGATGACATGAGGACAGGATGGCGACATGATGAGGAGGACATAAGGACATGATGAGGAGGACATGAGGACAGGACGAGGACAGGATGAGGACATGATGAGGATGACATCAGGATAGGATGAGGACATGATAAGGAAGACATGAGGACAGGATGACGACGTGATGAGGACATGAGAAGGATGACATGAGAAGGATGAGATGAGGAAAGGATGAGGAGGACATCAGGACAGGATAAAGACATTGATGACAGAAGTACAGGATGAGGACATGAGGACAAGATAAGGATGACAGGAGGACATGATGAGGACATGAGAAGGATGAAATCAGGACATGAGAAGGATGACATGAGGACATGAGAATGATGACATGAGGACATGATGAGGACATGAGAAGGACGACATGAGGAGGATGACATGAGGACATGATGAGGACATGAGGAGGACAACATGAGGACATGAGAAAGATGACATGAGGACATGAGGAAGACATGAGGACAGGATGAGGACATGAGGACAGGATGAGGACATGATGAGAAGGACATGAGAGGATGAAGACATGACAGTATGAGAATATTGACAGAGGAAAGGATGAGGAGATGATGAGGAGGACATCAGGACAGGATAAAGACATGGATGTAGGACGAGTCTCACCCCCACCTCTGACAGCATCCTCTCCATCAGGAAACTCTGGTCAGGCACCACCTCATCTCCTGGCTGGAGAAAATGTACACGCTGTAACTTCTTTGTTATTTCCACGTCTGAAACGTTATTAAACAAATCCGTATACCTCGTGTCGCGTCGACATCTATCTCGAGCGTCCCGTATGATCGGCATACCGACCAGGAGAGGGGTGGCGGCTGAAGTGGAGATCTTTTAGCGTCGCGTCCGGACGGGATACATTCTCTGCGCTGCTCTCTGGGACATGCATCTCAGTGTCGTCTGCGAGGACTTTTCTTGCCGGCCGATACCGCGACTCCCCGTTTTGTGAGCCTCGTCCTACAGTGACAAATATGTTGACAAGAAGAAATCCACAAGATGATCATTTTCTGCACACACAAGAGAATCAGACCGCACCTGGCAGAACATACAGCGCAGCTTTTGGCTCAGGCTCTTGTCATTTCAGCTGATATTGCGGGGTGGGGAAGACAGACATAAAAAGAGCTTCTAGCGCCACATGTCAAGATTGACGTCCAACTGGACTCCAGAAGTCCACTGGTACCTTCCTGTGATGTCCTCTACTGCTCGGTTTAGTGCTTGTGTGGTTTTCACTCTCATATCTAAGTGGCTTTGGCTAAAGGCTTCTGCTAAATAGAACAGAATAGAATCTCCTTGGAGCAGCCAGGACGGATCAGTGTGGCGCTGAAGCTGCTCTCCAGAGAAAGCAGGGCGTCCTGCGCGACTCGTGGTCCAGCACGGACGTTAGTTTTGCCAGGACCCCCTTGTCACATACGAACCTCCTGCAGAGAGTCCAGAGAACAGCCCAAGACTGAGCCGGTCTTCCCGAGGACTCTGTCCAGCTTGCTCCCTCTCTGAGATCTGTGCTGGCCGGGAAGGTGGCTCAGTCTAAGGAGATGTGGAGCGCTTTGATGGCAGAATGAGCCACAAGTCTGAAGGTTAGTCTAGGTGTTTGAATGCAGCTGCGTGGGGGGGCAGGAACGGGTGCTTGCTCAAACCTAATGAAATGCAGATTAGGGTCGTTGAGCCACTCCAGGTCCCCCTCAGCCTGTGAGTGGGGCATTTTCATACCTGAGACAGTTTTCAGGCTTCTCCAAACCCCACTGATGTTCTGCTGCTCCTCCATCTTCCTCTCGTAACTGGCCTTCCCCTCTCTGACCTTTCTCCTCAGCTCCTTCTGTACGGTCGTCAGCTTCCTCCTTGTTCCCTGATCTGAAAGCTCTCTTCTTCTTCTTCTTCAGGAGAGCTTTAACCTCAGGGCTCATCCACAGCTTGTTTGTTGTTGTTAGCAAAGTGCTGGGAGGGAACAGCGTTGTCAAGACCGAAGTTTATCTATGCTGTGACGGCATTAATGTCCTCCACACGTGTCTGGCAGAGCTCTGTCCACACGGTGGCGTGGAAGCAGTCCAAAAGAGCCTCCTCGCCGTATGGGGGACCGCAGCCTGCCTGTGTCCAACACACAGGCGGGACATGTATAATATCAGCTCTCTCTAGAGGAGCGAGGGGGGTCTGCAGAATAGGCCTCCTCGGTGTTGGCATAAAACAAGTCCAGTGATTTATCCTCCATGCTGGGACAGGTGAAGTACTGTGTGCACGTTGCCAGAGCAGATGATGGAGAGGCATGACAGAAGAGGAAGAGGGTCTGTGGCTGCTGTGTCTGCAGCCTGCTGGTGACGGCGAGCCAGTTGTCAGAGGATACGTCCGCTTCAGCAGACCGGCTCTTCCCTACTGAAAACAGTGCTCGCTCATCCTTAAATGGAATGTTTTAATTGAAAGAAATCCCAGTAAAAAAAAACAAAAAAAAAACACGCAGATTTGTGTACAAATACGTATATAAGGCTCACATAGAAAACAGTGACAGGAGCAGCAGGCTGCAAAATAGTGCCAACACTCACCAATAAAGAAAGGAAACAGGTAAGAGCTGCTGCAGCCAGCAGACAGCCTGTATGTCCAGGTTTCTTTTCTACAGCGCTGTCCCATTAAAAAAGATTTCATTAAAACGTGTACAAAAATGTGAGGGGTGGACTCACTTCTGTGGGATGCTGTATCTTGGTCCAGTGATGCAAGGTGGCGGCCATGCCTTGGTCAGCGACCTCTTTAAAAACCTGGTGTCAGTTCCTTTCAACGTGTTCAGCTGATGGACGACTTGTTAATCAAGGTCATTATTTAGCCATTTATGAAGACTTTTAACAGAGTCCTCTTACCTTTGCCCCAGTCATGCCGCAGGAATCCAGATGGAACCGCTCCTTTCTGAAGCTCGCTTCGCCCACTGGCAGAAACACACGTGTCCTCTGATGGCAAAAGGGTTGAGTGCAGACATTCGTGCTGCCACGAAGGATTTTCAAATGTGGCCCCTCGTCGCTTCTAATTGTCCCAACCCAACAAGCACGGAGCTCAGCATCAAGCTGGGAAGTGGTGAAAAGTAAGATAGGGGAAGTTTTTCTTCTTGCTTGAACAGCACGGAGCGCCGCAGCAGCAGCGTCTCAGTGATTGCGCAATAACGGACAGCGTGCTGCTGAGAGGTGGACACAAGGAGAAGACAGGGAAAATGATGAACAACAACCACCACATCAGACTTCTTATGAGTGGGCAGTCTGTACAATAAATTGTCTGAATATTAGGCGGTGTAATCCCCATCCTGCGTGGCTGCATCTCATCACATTCAGTGTAAAAGCTGAAGTTGCTGCTAGTTAGCCTGCCGGTTAGCATGCATGTGTTTACTTATCGTTCCTCCGTCAAGTTAGCTCCGTAGCAACAAGGATACACAGGGAAATAAGGATAACTCATTCATTCATTCATTCATAGATTCATTGTCTGTACCGCTCAGTCCAGTTCAGGGTGGTGGGGAAGCTGGAGTCTATCCCAGCAATTAGCAGGCGAGAGGCAGGACACATCCTGGACACGTCGCCGGTCCATCGCAGGCATTTTCTTGCCTACAGAAAAGCTGCTGAGCTTCAATTTCAAAGCAGAACACAGCTTTGCTTCAAAGCCGAACTGCTATGACGTCAGTGTTGAACGGGCCAATCGAAACGCTGCTCAGATCTCCGTCACTGACGAATGTAGTCACGTGACGAGAAATGGAACGTTAAAATCATGTAAATAGGCCTGCCAGACCACCTGTCAGCTGTCTGACTATTGTCAGACCCTGAGCGTGGCCTTGAGCTTGTCTGGAGGTTCTGGCAGGGATGGCAGCCCTGGTCCGCCGGTGGATGGTCGTCCCCCCCGGGGAGACATCATCCGCTGCCACCCAGCCAGATCTCCTGGAGGGACGGACGGTGGGGGGGAGGGGTCCCCCCTTTTATATATAAAAAAAAAAAAAAACTCCATCAGCTGACGGAGTCTGCTGCATGAACGTGCATGACCATGACAACAGTCGGGACTGCACTTTTTATAAGAAGGATGTCATCAGGTCACAGCCCGTCTCTGGTTGCAATGGTTCACTTTGTAAGCATGGCCACCAAAAGTCATTTTAATTTAGGAGCCATTTTATGACACATGTACTCTGGTTAGTATGTGTGCGTGTAAATGAGTGTGTAAACATGGTATATTTATTTATTCATTCATTTGAAAAGCCTGCTGAATATGTGGCACGTGTGCAGCGGACGATGTCCTCCACCTTCCTTTGCAACTGTGCTTGGATGGGGTGGGTTGATGTTCTGACCATTTCTAACCGCTCTCAGCACTACTTCAACACGAACTGATATTGGGTGAAACGTTGACCTCCAGATAAGCTTAAAGAAGATTTCTGTGTGCGCAACATTGAACTTTACAAAAAGTAACACCTGTGTCACTTCACCTGCATGCAGTGAGAGGAGTGGGATGACAAATTCACATCATCTATACCGTGGTCACTGATAGCTGGGCAAGTTCAGTTATTGTCTCATCGTTCCTTTACGGCCGTTACCATAGCGACACGTTAATCAGCTGCTTCAGATCAGATGATTTTTGACAGGTGAATGAGAGAAACACGCTGCTTGACAACAGTTGTTTGGCATCAAAACTATCGAGGCCGACATAAAATAGCTCCTATAGCCTACTTTAGAAAGTTCGGTAATAATAAAAAAGAAAAACAGAAATAAACATTTGTTATAAAATGTTTACTGTGTGGGACCAGGGTGATGACGACGCCTCGACGCCCGCGTCGTGACGTGAAATGCAGCGCCTCGTTTAGTCCTGCACATTGGACTGTAGCCTATATTTGGTTGAAGGGAAGTCACGTCGTCATAACAGTTTAACAACACTAATAAAAAGGATCATTTATGGAATGATCACTTACTAGAGATTTCTTAAAAATAGACTTTAAAACATGAAGCTGTAAACATTTGAATGTAGGAAATGCATATAGAAATAAACGTTTCCCTTTAGCTAGGCTACATATATTTTTGAGTGTGTTTATCAACTTTTCATCCATTAAAAAGACGTTTTTAATGGGTATATATGGTATTTATATTGGCCCATACGGCATAAAAATAAATGATCATGCTCTCCTGATGCCGTTAGATGTCGGACAGACCACCGCGCGCGACTAAACAGCCGCTGTCACGTTGTACAATTTGACTTCGAAACATCTTCACTGACGCCGCAGCCGCATCTCTTCACGTCTGTTTCACATGCGCTTTTTATTTTCAGCAGCTACAGTACCAGGTGGGCTACAGGAGACACTTTTAAAAGGCGCGGGTCTTCTGAGGAGCGTGCGTGAGTCATGTCTGTCTCTAGGCAACCGCGACTGTCCAGCATCCAGGCGCAGAGGGGAGGAGGCTGCACCTGCGCAGATTCTGCACGACAACAACATCTTTCTTGGTTGTTGGACTTTTATTTACTTCATTATGTTTAGATTGAGTGTTGATGTGTGTGACTGACACGTGTAGGCTGCTGGAAAGTGATGAAACTACGGAACAAAGTGCGTCCCGTGTTGGTTCACTCCGCCCCGCAACGTGTTTCTGTCAATTAAAGGAGGATTCTGAATTTTACGGGACGGGTGGCAACCCCGATGAGAGCTGGTCCTGCTGCATGTAAGAAAATGAAGTAAGCTGTTCTAATGTACAAGGTGTGTGTACATTTACTGCGTTTGTAGCAATGTTTGTAGACTGGTGTGAGCATAGAATTAAAGAAGCCACCATGCATTTGCTCTCTTTCTTTATACTTTATTTTAGTCACCCTCAACCCACCTTGAGAAGGTTGAAGCCAAACAGCATTTCATTTTCAAAACAATCTCTTAACTGTTAACATACAACCATCTACGACACACAGGGCCACAGCAGGAGCCTGGGTCTTCTGAGCACCTTCCTTGGTGAGCTGAGTGGATTTCTCTCGTGGATGTAGGACAAGCCTTACCTCCATCTCTGACAGCATCCTCTCCATCAGGAAACTCTGGTCAGGCACCACCTCATCTCCTGGCTGGAGGACATGATAAGGATGACATGAGGACATGATGAGGAGGACATGAGGACAGGATGAGGACATGAGGACATGAGAAGGATGACAGGAGGAAAGGATGAGGAGGACATGAGGACATGAGAAGGATGACATGAGGACAGGATAAGGACATGATGAGGACATGAGAAGGATGACATCAGGATAGGACGAGGACAGGATGAGGACATGAGGACATGATAAGGATGACATGAGGACATGATGAGGATGACATGACGACAGGATGAGGACATGATGAGGACATGAGAAGGATGACATCAGGATAGGACGAGGACAGGATGAGGACATGATAAGGATGACATGAGGACAGGATAAGGACATGATGAGGAGGACATGAGGACAGGATGAGGACATGAGGACAGAAGAAGGATGAAATCAGGACAGGATGATGACATGATGAGGAGGACATGAGGACAGGACGAGGACATGATGAGCAGGACATGAGAAGGACGACATGAGGACATGATGAGGACGACATGAGGACAGGATGAGGAGGACATAAGGAGGACATGAGAGGATGAAGACATGACAGTATGAGAATATTGACAGAGGAAAGGATGAGGAGATGATGAGGAGGACATCAGGACATGAGGACAGGATGACGACATGATGAGGACATGAGGACATGAGAAGGATGACAGGAGGGCAGGATGAGGACATGATGAGGAGGACATGAAGACAGGACGAGGACATGAGGAGGATGACGACATGATGAAGACATGAGGACAGGATGAGGACATGACGACAGAAGAAGGATGAAATCAGAACAGGATGACGACATGATGAGGAGGAGATGAGGAGGATGACATGAGGACAGGACGAGGACATGAGAAAGATGACATGAGGACATGAGGAGGACATGAGGACATGATGAGAAGGACATGAGAGGATGAAGACATGACAGTATGAGAATATTGACAGAGGAAAGGATGAGGAGATGATGAGGAGGACATGAGGACAGGATGAGGACATGAGGACATGACAGTATGAGGATAATGACAGGTGGACAGGATGAGGACATGATGAGGAGGACATGAGGACATGATGAAGAGGACATGAGGATAGGATGACGACATGATGACAGGTGACGACATGATGAGGAGGACATGAGGACAGGATGAGGACATGATGAGGAGGACATAAGGACATGATGAGGAGGACATGAGGACAGGACGAGGACAGGATGAGGACATGATAAGGATGACATCAGGATAGGATGAGGACATGATAAGGAAGACATGAGGACAGGATGACGACGTGATGAGGACATGAGAAGGATGACAGGAGGAAAGGATGAGGAGGACATGAGAAGGATGACATGAGGACAGGATGAGGACAGGATGAGGACATGATGACGATGACATGAGGACATGATGAGGACATGAAAGTATGAGGATATTGACAGGAGTAAAGGATGGACATGATGACAGGATGAGGACATGATGAGGAGGACATGAGGACAGAATGAGGACATGAAGATGAGGACATGAGGACAGGATGAGGACATGAGGACATGACAGTATGAGGATAATGACAGGTGGACAGGATGAGGACATGATGAGGAGGACATGAGGACATGATGAAGAGGACATGAGGATAGGATGACGACATGATGACAGGTGACGACATGATGAGGAGGACATGAGGACAGGACGAGGACAGGATGAGGACATGATAAGGATGACATGAGGACAGGATGGCGACATGATGAGGAGGACATAAGGACATGATGAGGAGGACATGAGGACAGGACGAGGACAGGATGAGGACATGATAAGGATGACATCAGGATAGGATGAGGACATGATAAGGAAGACATGAGGACAGGATGACGACGTGATGAGGACATGAGAAGGATGACATGAGAAGGATGAGATGAGGAAAGGATGAGGAGGACATCAGGACAGGATAAAGACATTGATGACAGAAGTACAGGATGAGGACATGAGGACAAGATAAGGATGACAGGAGGACATGATGAGGACATGAGAAGGATGAAATCAGGACATGAGAAGGATGACATGAGGACATGAGAATGATGACATGAGGACATGATGAGGACATGAGAAGGACGACATGAGGAGGATGACATGAGGACATGATGAGGACATGAGGAGGACAACATGAGGACATGAGAAAGATGACATGAGGACATGAGGAAGACATGAGGACAGGATGAGGACATGAGGACAGGATGAGGACATGATGAGAAGGACATGAGAGGATGAAGACATGACAGTATGAGAATATTGACAGAGGAAAGGATGAGGAGATGATGAGGAGGACATCAGGACAGGATAAAGACATGGATGTAGGACGAGTCTCACCCCCACCTCTGACAGCATCCTCTCCATCAGGAAACTCTGGTCAGGCACCACCTCATCTCCTGGCTGGAGAAAATGTACACGCTGTAACTTCTTTGTTATTTCCACGTCTGAAACGTTATTAAACAAATCCGTATACCTCGTGTCGCGTCGACATCTATCTCGAGCGTCCCGTATGATCGGCATACCGACCAGGAGAGGGGTGGCGGCTGAAGTGGAGATCTTTTAGCGTCGCGTCCGGACGGGATACATTCTCTGCGCTGCTCTCTGGGACATGCATCTCAGTGTCGTCTGCGAGGACTTTTCTTGCCGGCCGATACCGCGACTCCCCGTTTTGTGAGCCTCGTCCTACAGTGACAAATATGTTGACAAGAAGAAATCCACAAGATGATCATTTTCGGCACACACAAGAGAATCAGACCGCACCTGGCAGAACATACAGCGCAGCTTTTGGCTCAGGCTCTTGTCATTTCAGCTGATATTGCGGGGTGGGGAAGACAGACATAAAAAGAGCTTCTAGCGCCACATGTCAAGATTGACGTCCAACTGGACTCCAGAAGTCCACTGGTACCTTCCTGTGATGTCCTCTACTGCTCGGTTTAGGGCTTGTGTGGTTTTCACTCTCATATCTAAGTGGCTTTGGCTAAAGGCTTCTGCTAAATAGAACAGAATAGAATCTCCTTGGAGCAGCCAGGACGGATCAGTGTGGCGCTGAAGCTGCTCTCCAGAGAAAGCAGGGCGTCCTGCGCGACTCGTGGTCCAGCACGGACGTTAGTTTTGCCAGGACCCCCTTGTCACATACGAACCTCCTGCAGAGAGTCCAGAGAACAGCCCAAGACTGAGCCGGTCTTCCCGAGGACTCTGTCCAGCTTGCTCCCTCTCTGAGATCTGTGCTGGCCGGGAAGGTGGCTCAGTCTAAGGAGATGTGGAGCGCTTTGATGGCAGAATGAGCCACAAGTCTGAAGGTTAGTCTAGGTGTTTGAATGCAGCTGCGTGGGGGGGCAGGAACGGGTGCTTGCTCAAACCTAATGAAATGCAGATTAGGGTCGTTGAGCCACTCCAGGTCCCCCTCAGCCTGTGAGTGGGGCATTTTCATACCTGAGACAGTTTTCAGGCTTCTCCAAACCCCACTGATGTTCTGCTGCTCCTCCATCTTCCTCTCGTAACTGGCCTTCCCCTCTCTGACCTTTCTCCTCAGCTCCTTCTGTACGGTCGTCAGCTTCCTCCTTGTTCCCTGATCTGAAAGCTCTCTTCTTCTTCTTCTTCAGGAGAGCTTTAACCTCAGGGCTCATCCACAGCTTGTTTGTTGTTGTTAGCAAAGTGCTGGGAGGGAACAGCGTTGTCAAGACCGAAGTTTATCTATGCTGTGACGGCATTAATGTCCTCCACACGTGTCTGGCAGAGCTCTGTCCACACGGTGGCGTGGAAGCAGTCCAAAAGAGCCTCCTCGCCGTATGGGGGACCGCAGCCTGCCTGTGTCCAACACACAGGCGGGACATGTATAATATCAGCTCTCTCTAGAGGAGCGAGGGGGGTCTGCAGAATAGGCCTCCTCGGTGTTGGCATAAAACAAGTCCAGTGATTTATCCTCCATGCTGGGACAGGTGAAGTACTGTGTGCACGTTGCCAGAGCAGATGATGGAGAGGCATGACAGAAGAGGAAGAGGGTCTGTGGCTGCTGTGTCTGCAGCCTGCTGGTGACGGCGAGCCAGTTGTCAGAGGATACGTCCGCTTCAGCAGACCGGCTCTTCCCTACTGAAAACAGTGCTCGCTCATCCTTAAATGGAATGTTTTAATTGAAAGAAATCCCAGTAAAAAAAAACAAAAAAAAAACACGCAGATTTGTGTACAAATACGTATATAAGGCTCACATAGAAAACAGTGACAGGAGCAGCAGGCTGCAAAATAGTGCCAACACTCACCAATAAAGAAAGGAAACAGGTAAGAGCTGCTGCAGCCAGCAGACAGCCTGTATGTCCAGGTTTCTTTTCTACAGCGCTGTCCCATTAAAAAAGATTTCATTAAAACGTGTACAAAAATGTGAGGGGTGGACTCACTTCTGTGGGATGCTGTATCTTGGTCCAGTGATGCAAGGTGGCGGCCATGCCTTGGTCAGCGACCTCTTTAAAAACCTGGTGTCAGTTCCTTTCAACGTGTTCAGCTGATGGACGACTTGTTAATCAAGGTCATTATTTAGCCATTTATGAAGACTTTTAACAGAGTCCTCTTACCTTTGCCCCAGTCATGCCGCAGGAATCCAGATGGAACCGCTCCTTTCTGAAGCTCGCTTCGCCCACTGGCAGAAACACACGTGTCCTCTGATGGCAAAAGGGTTGAGTGCAGACATTCGTGCTGCCACGAAGGATTTTCAAATGTGGCCCCTCGTCGCTTCTAATTGTCCCAACCCAACAAGCACGGAGCTCAGCATCAAGCTGGGAAGTGGTGAAAAGTAAGATAGGGGAAGTTTTTCTTCTTGCTTGAACAGCACGGAGCGCCGCAGCAGCAGCGTCTCAGTGATTGCGCAATAACGGACAGCGTGCTGCTGAGAGGTGGACACAAGGAGAAGACAGGGAAAATGATGAACAACAACCACCACATCAGACTTCTTATGAGTGGGCAGTCTGTACAATAAATTGTCTGAATATTAGGCGGTGTAATCCCCATCCTGCGTGGCTGCATCTCATCACATTCAGTGTAAAAGCTGAAGTTGCTGCTAGTTAGCCTGCCGGTTAGCATGCATGTGTTTACTTATCGTTCCTCCGTCAAGTTAGCTCCGTAGCAACAAGGATACACAGGGAAATAAGGATAACTCATTCATTCATTCATTCATAGATTCATTGTCTGTACCGCTCAGTCCAGTTCAGGGTGGTGGGGAAGCTGGAGTCTATCCCAGCAATTAGCAGGCGAGAGGCAGGACACATCCTGGACACGTCGCCGGTCCATCGCAGGCATTTTCTTGCCTACAGAAAAGCTGCTGAGCTTCAATTTCAAAGCAGAACACAGCTTTGCTTCAAAGCCGAACTGCTATGACGTCAGTGTTGAACGGGCCAATCGAAACGCTGCTCAGATCTCCGTCACTGACGAATGTAGTCACGTGACGAGAAATGGAACGTTAAAATCATGTAAATAGGCCTGCCAGACCACCTGTCAGCTGTCTGACTATTGTCAGACCCTGAGCGTGGCCTTGAGCTTGTCTGGAGGTTCTGGCAGGGATGGCAGCCCTGGTCCGCCGGTGGATGGTCGTCCCCCCCGGGGAGACATCATCCGCTGCCACCCAGCCAGATCTCCTGGAGGGACGGACGGTGGGGGGGAGGGGTCCCCCCTTTTATATATAAAAAAAAAAAAAAACTCCATCAGCTGACGGAGTCTGCT
Source organism: Telmatherina bonti (assembly GCF_933228915.1). NCBI lineage: Eukaryota > Metazoa > Chordata > Actinopteri > Atheriniformes > Telmatherinidae > Telmatherina > Telmatherina bonti. Next base: position 11,454,700 of record NC_136628.1, on the reverse strand, counting down.
GCATGAACGTGCATGACCATGACAACAGTCGGGACTGCACTTTTTATAAGAAGGATGTCATCAGGTCACAGCCCGTCTCTGGTTGCAATGGTTCACTTTGTAAGCATGGCCACCAAAAGTCATTTTAATTTAGGAGCCATTTTATGACACATGTACTCTGGTTAGTATGTGTGCGTGTAAATGAGTGTGTAAACATGGTATATTTATTTATTCATTCATTTGAAAAGCCTGCTGAATATGTGGCACGTGTGCAGCGGACGATGTCCTCCACCTTCCTTTGCAACTGTGCTTGGATGGGGTGGGTTGATGTTCTGACCATTTCTAACCGCTCTCAGCACTACTTCAACACGAACTGATATTGGGTGAAACGTTGACCTCCAGATAAGCTTAAAGAAGATTTCTGTGTGCGCAACATTGAACTTTACAAAAAGTAACACCTGTGTCACTTCACCTGCATGCAGTGAGAGGAGTGGGATGACAAATTCACATCATCTATACCGTGGTCACTGATAGCTGGGCAAGTTCAGTTATTGTCTCATCGTTCCTTTACGGCCGTTACCATAGCGACACGTTAATCAGCTGCTTCAGATCAGATGATTTTTGACAGGTGAATGAGAGAAACACGCTGCTTGACAACAGTTGTTTGGCATCAAAACTATCGAGGCCGACATAAAATAGCTCCTATAGCCTACTTTAGAAAGTTCGGTAATAATAAAAAAGAAAAACAGAAATAAACATTTGTTATAAAATGTTTACTGTGTGGGACCAGGGTGATGACGACGCCTCGACGCCCGCGTCGTGACGTGAAATGCAGCGCCTCGTTTAGTCCTGCACATTGGACTGTAGCCTATATTTGGTTGAAGGGAAGTCACGTCGTCATAACAGTTTAACAACACTAATAAAAAGGATCATTTATGGAATGATCACTTACTAGAGATTTCTTAAAAATAGACTTTAAAACATGAAGCTGTAAACATTTGAATGTAGGAAATGCATATAGAAATAAACGTTTCCCTTTAGCTAGGCTACATATATTTTTGAGTGTGTTTATCAACTTTTCATCCATTAAAAAGACGTTTTTAATGGGTATATATGGTATTTATATTGGCCCATACGGCATAAAAATAAATGATCATGCTCTCCTGATGCCGTTAGATGTCGGACAGACCACCGCGCGCGACTAAACAGCCGCTGTCACGTTGTACAATTTGACTTCGAAACATCTTCACTGACGCCGCAGCCGCATCTCTTCACGTCTGTTTCACATGCGCTTTTTATTTTCAGCAGCTACAGTACCAGGTGGGCTACAGGAGACACTTTTAAAAGGCGCGGGTCTTCTGAGGAGCGTGCGTGAGTCATGTCTGTCTCTAGGCAACCGCGACTGTCCAGCATCCAGGCGCAGAGGGGAGGAGGCTGCACCTGCGCAGATTCTGCACGACAACAACATCTTTCTTGGTTGTTGGACTTTTATTTACTTCATTATGTTTAGATTGAGTGTTGATGTGTGTGACTGACACGTGTAGGCTGCTGGAAAGTGATGAAACTACGGAACAAAGTGCGTCCCGTGTTGGTTCACTCCGCCCCGCAACGTGTTTCTGTCAATTAAAGGAGGATTCTGAATTTTACGGGACGGGTGGCAACCCCGATGAGAGCTGGTCCTGCTGCATGTAAGAAAATGAAGTAAGCTGTTCTAATGTACAAGGTGTGTGTACATTTACTGCGTTTGTAGCAATGTTTGTAGACTGGTGTGAGCATAGAATTAAAGAAGCCACCATGCATTTGCTCTCTTTCTTTATACTTTATTTTAGTCACCCTCAACCCACCTTGAGAAGGTTGAAGCCAAACAGCATTTCATTTTCAAAACAATCTCTTAACTGTTAACATACAACCATCTACGACACACAGGGCCACAGCAGGAGCCTGGGTCTTCTGAGCACCTTCCTTGGTGAGCTGAGTGGATTTCTCTCGTGGATGTAGGACAAGCCTTACCTCCATCTCTGACAGCATCCTCTCCATCAGGAAACTCTGGTCAGGCACCACCTCATCTCCTGGCTGGAGGACATGATAAGGATGACATGAGGACATGATGAGGAGGACATGAGGACAGGATGAGGACATGAGGACATGAGAAGGATGACAGGAGGAAAGGATGAGGAGGACATGAGGACATGAGAAGGATGACATGAGGACAGGATAAGGACATGATGAGGACATGAGAAGGATGACATCAGGATAGGACGAGGACAGGATGAGGACATGAGGACATGATAAGGATGACATGAGGACATGATGAGGATGACATGACGACAGGATGAGGACATGATGAGGACATGAGAAGGATGACATCAGGATAGGACGAGGACAGGATGAGGACATGATAAGGATGACATGAGGACAGGATAAGGACATGATGAGGAGGACATGAGGACAGGATGAGGACATGAGGACAGAAGAAGGATGAAATCAGGACAGGATGATGACATGATAAGGAGGACATGAGGACAGGACGAGGACATGATGAGCAGGACATGAGAAGGACGACATGAGGACATGATGAGGACGACATGAGGACAGGATGAGGAGGACATGAGGAGGACATGAGAGGATGAAGACATGACAGTATGAGAATATTGACAGAGGACAGGATGAGGAGATGATGAGGAGGACATCAGGACATGAGGACAGGATGACGACATGATGAGGACATGAGAAGGATGACAGGAGGGCAGGATGAGGACATGATGAGGAGGACATGAAGACAGGACGAGGACATGAGGAGGATGACGACATGATGAAGACATGAGGACAGGATGAGGACATGACGACAGAAGAAGGATGAAATCAGAACAGGATGACGACATGATGAGGAGGAGATGAGGAGGATGACATGAGGACAGGACGAGGACATGAGAAAGATGACATGAGGACATGAGGAGGACATGAGGACATGATGAGAAGGACATGAGAGGATGAAGACATGACAGTATGAGAATATTGACAGAGGAAAGGATGAGGAGATGATGAGGAGGACATGAGGACAGGATGAGGACATGAGGACATGACAGTATGAGGATAATGACAGGTGGACAGGATGAGGACATGATGAGGAGGACATGAGGACATGATGAAGAGGACATGAGGATAGGATGACGACATGATGACAGGTGACGACATGATGAGGAGGACATGAGGACAGGATGAGGACATGATGAGGAGGACATAAGGACATGATGAGGAGGACATGAGGACAGGACGAGGACAGGATGAGGACATGATAAGGATGACATCAGGATAGGATGAGGACATGATAAGGAAGACATGAGGACAGGATGACGACGTGATGAGGACATGAGAAGGATGACAGGAGGAAAGGATGAGGAGGACATGAGAAGGATGACATGAGGACAGGATGAGGACAGGATGAGGACATGATGACGATGACATGAGGACATGATGAGGACATGAAAGTATGAGGATATTGACAGGAGTAAAGGATGGACATGATGACAGGATGAGGACATGATGAGGAGGACATGAGGACAGAATGAGGACATGAAGATGAGGACATGAGGACAGGATGAGGACATGAGGACATGACAGTATGAGGATAATGACAGGTGGACAGGATGAGGACATGATGAGGAGGACATGAGGACATGATGAAGAGGACATGAGGATAGGATGACGACATGATGACAGGTGACGACATGATGAGGAGGACATGAGGACAGGACGAGGACAGGATGAGGACATGATAAGGATGACATGAGGACAGGATGGCGACATGATGAGGAGGACATAAGGACATGATGAGGAGGACATGAGGACAGGACGAGGACAGGATGAGGACATGATGAGGATGACATCAGGATAGGATGAGGACATGATAAGGAAGACATGAGGACAGGATGACGACGTGATGAGGACATGAGAAGGATGACATGAGAAGGATGAGATGAGGAAAGGATGAGGAGGACATCAGGACAGGATAAAGACATTGATGACAGAAGTACAGGATGAGGACATGAGGACAAGATAAGGATGACAGGAGGACATGATGAGGACATGAGAAGGATGAAATCAGGACATGAGAAGGATGACATGAGGACATGAGAATGATGACATGAGGACATGATGAGGACATGAGAAGGACGACATGAGGAGGATGACATGAGGACATGATGAGGACATGAGGAGGACAACATGAGGACATGAGAAAGATGACATGAGGACATGAGGAAGACATGAGGACAGGATGAGGACATGAGGACAGGATGAGGACATGATGAGAAGGACATGAGAGGATGAAGACATGACAGTATGAGAATATTGACAGAGGAAAGGATGAGGAGATGATGAGGAGGACATCAGGACAGGATAAAGACATGGATGTAGGACGAGTCTCACCCCCACCTCTGACAGCATCCTCTCCATCAGGAAACTCTGGTCAGGCACCACCTCATCTCCTGGCTGGAGAAAATGTACACGCTGTAACTTCTTTGTTATTTCCACGTCTGAAACGTTATTAAACAAATCCGTATACCTCGTGTCGCGTCGACATCTATCTCGAGCGTCCCGTATGATCGGCATACCGACCAGGAGAGGGGTGGCGGCTGAAGTGGAGATCTTTTAGCGTCGCGTCCGGACGGGATACATTCTCTGCGCTGCTCTCTGGGACATGCATCTCAGTGTCGTCTGCGAGGACTTTTCTTGCCGGCCGATACCGCGACTCCCCGTTTTGTGAGCCTCGTCCTACAGTGACAAATATGTTGACAAGAAGAAATCCACAAGATGATCATTTTCTGCACACACAAGAGAATCAGACCGCACCTGGCAGAACATACAGCGCAGCTTTTGGCTCAGGCTCTTGTCATTTCAGCTGATATTGCGGGGTGGGGAAGACAGACATAAAAAGAGCTTCTAGCGCCACATGTCAAGATTGACGTCCAACTGGACTCCAGAAGTCCACTGGTACCTTCCTGTGATGTCCTCTACTGCTCGGTTTAGTGCTTGTGTGGTTTTCACTCTCATATCTAAGTGGCTTTGGCTAAAGGCTTCTGCTAAATAGAACAGAATAGAATCTCCTTGGAGCAGCCAGGACGGATCAGTGTGGCGCTGAAGCTGCTCTCCAGAGAAAGCAGGGCGTCCTGCGCGACTCGTGGTCCAGCACGGACGTTAGTTTTGCCAGGACCCCCTTGTCACATACGAACCTCCTGCAGAGAGTCCAGAGAACAGCCCAAGACTGAGCCGGTCTTCCCGAGGACTCTGTCCAGCTTGCTCCCTCTCTGAGATCTGTGCTGGCCGGGAAGGTGGCTCAGTCTAAGGAGATGTGGAGCGCTTTGATGGCAGAATGAGCCACAAGTCTGAAGGTTAGTCTAGGTGTTTGAATGCAGCTGCGTGGGGGGGCAGGAACGGGTGCTTGCTCAAACCTAATGAAATGCAGATTAGGGTCGTTGAGCCACTCCAGGTCCCCCTCAGCCTGTGAGTGGGGCATTTTCATACCTGAGACAGTTTTCAGGCTTCTCCAAACCCCACTGATGTTCTGCTGCTCCTCCATCTTCCTCTCGTAACTGGCCTTCCCCTCTCTGACCTTTCTCCTCAGCTCCTTCTGTACGGTCGTCAGCTTCCTCCTTGTTCCCTGATCTGAAAGCTCTCTTCTTCTTCTTCTTCAGGAGAGCTTTAACCTCAGGGCTCATCCACAGCTTGTTTGTTGTTGTTAGCAAAGTGCTGGGAGGGAACAGCGTTGTCAAGACCGAAGTTTATCTATGCTGTGACGGCATTAATGTCCTCCACACGTGTCTGGCAGAGCTCTGTCCACACGGTGGCGTGGAAGCAGTCCAAAAGAGCCTCCTCGCCGTATGGGGGACCGCAGCCTGCCTGTGTCCAACACACAGGCGGGACATGTATAATATCAGCTCTCTCTAGAGGAGCGAGGGGGGTCTGCAGAATAGGCCTCCTCGGTGTTGGCATAAAACAAGTCCAGTGATTTATCCTCCATGCTGGGACAGGTGAAGTACTGTGTGCACGTTGCCAGAGCAGATGATGGAGAGGCATGACAGAAGAGGAAGAGGGTCTGTGGCTGCTGTGTCTGCAGCCTGCTGGTGACGGCGAGCCAGTTGTCAGAGGATACGTCCGCTTCAGCAGACCGGCTCTTCCCTACTGAAAACAGTGCTCGCTCATCCTTAAATGGAATGTTTTAATTGAAAGAAATCCCAGTAAAAAAAAACAAAAAAAAAACACGCAGATTTGTGTACAAATACGTATATAAGGCTCACATAGAAAACAGTGACAGGAGCAGCAGGCTGCAAAATAGTGCCAACACTCACCAATAAAGAAAGGAAACAGGTAAGAGCTGCTGCAGCCAGCAGACAGCCTGTATGTCCAGGTTTCTTTTCTACAGCGCTGTCCCATTAAAAAAGATTTCATTAAAACGTGTACAAAAATGTGAGGGGTGGACTCACTTCTGTGGGATGCTGTATCTTGGTCCAGTGATGCAAGGTGGCGGCCATGCCTTGGTCAGCGACCTCTTTAAAAACCTGGTGTCAGTTCCTTTCAACGTGTTCAGCTGATGGACGACTTGTTAATCAAGGTCATTATTTAGCCATTTATGAAGACTTTTAACAGAGTCCTCTTACCTTTGCCCCAGTCATGCCGCAGGAATCCAGATGGAACCGCTCCTTTCTGAAGCTCGCTTCGCCCACTGGCAGAAACACACGTGTCCTCTGATGGCAAAAGGGTTGAGTGCAGACATTCGTGCTGCCACGAAGGATTTTCAAATGTGGCCCCTCGTCGCTTCTAATTGTCCCAACCCAACAAGCACGGAGCTCAGCATCAAGCTGGGAAGTGGTGAAAAGTAAGATAGGGGAAGTTTTTCTTCTTGCTTGAACAGCACGGAGCGCCGCAGCAGCAGCGTCTCAGTGATTGCGCAATAACGGACAGCGTGCTGCTGAGAGGTGGACACAAGGAGAAGACAGGGAAAATGATGAACAACAACCACCACATCAGACTTCTTATGAGTGGGCAGTCTGTACAATAAATTGTCTGAATATTAGGCGGTGTAATCCCCATCCTGCGTGGCTGCATCTCATCACATTCAGTGTAAAAGCTGAAGTTGCTGCTAGTTAGCCTGCCGGTTAGCATGCATGTGTTTACTTATCGTTCCTCCGTCAAGTTAGCTCCGTAGCAACAAGGATACACAGGGAAATAAGGATAACTCATTCATTCATTCATTCATAGATTCATTGTCTGTACCGCTCAGTCCAGTTCAGGGTGGTGGGGAAGCTGGAGTCTATCCCAGCAATTAGCAGGCGAGAGGCAGGACACATCCTGGACACGTCGCCGGTCCATCGCAGGCATTTTCTTGCCTACAGAAAAGCTGCTGAGCTTCAATTTCAAAGCAGAACACAGCTTTGCTTCAAAGCCGAACTGCTATGACGTCAGTGTTGAACGGGCCAATCGAAACGCTGCTCAGATCTCCGTCACTGACGAATGTAGTCACGTGACGAGAAATGGAACGTTAAAATCATGTAAATAGGCCTGCCAGACCACCTGTCAGCTGTCTGACTATTGTCAGACCCTGAGCGTGGCCTTGAGCTTGTCTGGAGGTTCTGGCAGGGATGGCAGCCCTGGTCCGCCGGTGGATGGTCGTCCCCCCCGGGGAGACATCATCCGCTGCCACCCAGCCAGATCTCCTGGAGGGACGGACGGTGGGGGGGAGGGGTCCCCCCTTTTATATATAAAAAAAAAAAAAAACTCCATCAGCTGACGGAGTCTGCTGCATGAACGTGCATGACCATGACAACAGTCGGGACTGCACTTTTTATAAGAAGGATGTCATCAGGTCACAGCCCGTCTCTGGTTGCAATGGTTCACTTTGTAAGCATGGCCACCAAAAGTCATTTTAATTTAGGAGCCATTTTATGACACATGTACTCTGGTTAGTATGTGTGCGTGTAAATGAGTGTGTAAACATGGTATATTTATTTATTCATTCATTTGAAAAGCCTGCTGAATATGTGGCACGTGTGCAGCGGACGATGTCCTCCACCTTCCTTTGCAACTGTGCTTGGATGGGGTGGGTTGATGTTCTGACCATTTCTAACCGCTCTCAGCACTACTTCAACACGAACTGATATTGGGTGAAACGTTGACCTCCAGATAAGCTTAAAGAAGATTTCTGTGTGCGCAACATTGAACTTTACAAAAAGTAACACCTGTGTCACTTCACCTGCATGCAGTGAGAGGAGTGGGATGACAAATTCACATCATCTATACCGTGGTCACTGATAGCTGGGCAAGTTCAGTTATTGTCTCATCGTTCCTTTACGGCCGTTACCATAGCGACACGTTAATCAGCTGCTTCAGATCAGATGATTTTTGACAGGTGAATGAGAGAAACACGCTGCTTGACAACAGTTGTTTGGCATCAAAACTATCGAGGCCGACATAAAATAGCTCCTATAGCCTACTTTAGAAAGTTCGGTAATAATAAAAAAGAAAAACAGAAATAAACATTTGTTATAAAATGTTTACTGTGTGGGACCAGGGTGATGACGACGCCTCGACGCCCGCGTCGTGACGTGAAATGCAGCGCCTCGTTTAGTCCTGCACATTGGACTGTAGCCTATATTTGGTTGAAGGGAAGTCACGTCGTCATAACAGTTTAACAACACTAATAAAAAGGATCATTTATGGAATGATCACTTACTAGAGATTTCTTAAAAATAGACTTTAAAACATGAAGCTGTAAACATTTGAATGTAGGAAATGCATATAGAAATAAACGTTTCCCTTTAGCTAGGCTACATATATTTTTGAGTGTGTTTATCAACTTTTCATCCATTAAAAAGACGTTTTTAATGGGTATATATGGTATTTATATTGGCCCATACGGCATAAAAATAAATGATCATGCTCTCCTGATGCCGTTAGATGTCGGACAGACCACCGCGCGCGACTAAACAGCCGCTGTCACGTTGTACAATTTGACTTCGAAACATCTTCACTGACGCCGCAGCCGCATCTCTTCACGTCTGTTTCACATGCGCTTTTTATTTTCAGCAGCTACAGTACCAGGTGGGCTACAGGAGACACTTTTAAAAGGCGCGGGTCTTCTGAGGAGCGTGCGTGAGTCATGTCTGTCTCTAGGCAACCGCGACTGTCCAGCATCCAGGCGCAGAGGGGAGGAGGCTGCACCTGCGCAGATTCTGCACGACAACAACATCTTTCTTGGTTGTTGGACTTTTATTTACTTCATTATGTTTAGATTGAGTGTTGATGTGTGTGACTGACACGTGTAGGCTGCTGGAAAGTGATGAAACTACGGAACAAAGTGCGTCCCGTGTTGGTTCACTCCGCCCCGCAACGTGTTTCTGTCAATTAAAGGAGGATTCTGAATTTTACGGGACGGGTGGCAACCCCGATGAGAGCTGGTCCTGCTGCATGTAAGAAAATGAAGTAAGCTGTTCTAATGTACAAGGTGTGTGTACATTTACTGCGTTTGTAGCAATGTTTGTAGACTGGTGTGAGCATAGAATTAAAGAAGCCACCATGCATTTGCTCTCTTTCTTTATACTTTATTTTAGTCACCCTCAACCCACCTTGAGAAGGTTGAAGCCAAACAGCATTTCATTTTCAAAACAATCTCTTAACTGTTAACATACAACCATCTACGACACACAGGGCCACAGCAGGAGCCTGGGTCTTCTGAGCACCTTCCTTGGTGAGCTGAGTGGATTTCTCTCGTGGATGTAGGACAAGCCTTACCTCCATCTCTGACAGCATCCTCTCCATCAGGAAACTCTGGTCAGGCACCACCTCATCTCCTGGCTGGAGGACATGATAAGGATGACATGAGGACATGATGAGGAGGACATGAGGACAGGATGAGGACATGAGGACATGAGAAGGATGACAGGAGGAAAGGATGAGGAGGACATGAGGACATGAGAAGGATGACATGAGGACAGGATAAGGACATGATGAGGACATGAGAAGGATGACATCAGGATAGGACGAGGACAGGATGAGGACATGAGGACATGATAAGGATGACATGAGGACATGATGAGGATGACATGACGACAGGATGAGGACATGATGAGGACATGAGAAGGATGACATCAGGATAGGACGAGGACAGGATGAGGACATGATAAGGATGACATGAGGACAGGATAAGGACATGATGAGGAGGACATGAGGACAGGATGAGGACATGAGGACAGAAGAAGGATGAAATCAGGACAGGATGATGACATGATGAGGAGGACATGAGGACAGGACGAGGACATGATGAGCAGGACATGAGAAGGACGACATGAGGACATGATGAGGACGACATGAGGACAGGATGAGGAGGACATAAGGAGGACATGAGAGGATGAAGACATGACAGTATGAGAATATTGACAGAGGAAAGGATGAGGAGATGATGAGGAGGACATCAGGACATGAGGACAGGATGACGACATGATGAGGACATGAGGACATGAGAAGGATGACAGGAGGGCAGGATGAGGACATGATGAGGAGGACATGAAGACAGGACGAGGACATGAGGAGGATGACGACATGATGAAGACATGAGGACAGGATGAGGACATGACGACAGAAGAAGGATGAAATCAGAACAGGATGACGACATGATGAGGAGGAGATGAGGAGGATGACATGAGGACAGGACGAGGACATGAGAAAGATGACATGAGGACATGAGGAGGACATGAGGACATGATGAGAAGGACATGAGAGGATGAAGACATGACAGTATGAGAATATTGACAGAGGAAAGGATGAGGAGATGATGAGGAGGACATGAGGACAGGATGAGGACATGAGGACATGACAGTATGAGGATAATGACAGGTGGACAGGATGAGGACATGATGAGGAGGACATGAGGACATGATGAAGAGGACATGAGGATAGGATGACGACATGATGACAGGTGACGACATGATGAGGAGGACATGAGGACAGGATGAGGACATGATGAGGAGGACATAAGGACATGATGAGGAGGACATGAGGACAGGACGAGGACAGGATGAGGACATGATAAGGATGACATCAGGATAGGATGAGGACATGATAAGGAAGACATGAGGACAGGATGACGACGTGATGAGGACATGAGAAGGATGACAGGAGGAAAGGATGAGGAGGACATGAGAAGGATGACATGAGGACAGGATGAGGACAGGATGAGGACATGATGACGATGACATGAGGACATGATGAGGACATGAAAGTATGAGGATATTGACAGGAGTAAAGGATGGACATGATGACAGGATGAGGACATGATGAGGAGGACATGAGGACAGAATGAGGACATGAAGATGAGGACATGAGGACAGGATGAGGACATGAGGACATGACAGTATGAGGATAATGACAGGTGGACAGGATGAGGACATGATGAGGAGGACATGAGGACATGATGAAGAGGACATGAGGATAGGATGACGACATGATGACAGGTGACGACATGATGAGGAGGACATGAGGACAGGACGAGGACAGGATGAGGACATGATAAGGATGACATGAGGACAGGATGGCGACATGATGAGGAGGACATAAGGACATGATGAGGAGGACATGAGGACAGGACGAGGACAGGATGAGGACATGATAAGGATGACATCAGGATAGGATGAGGACATGATAAGGAAGACATGAGGACAGGATGACGACGTGATGAGGACATGAGAAGGATGACATGAGAAGGATGAGATGAGGAAAGGATGAGGAGGACATCAGGACAGGATAAAGACATTGATGACAGAAGTACAGGATGAGGACATGAGGACAAGATAAGGATGACAGGAGGACATGATGAGGACATGAGAAGGATGAAATCAGGACATGAGAAGGATGACATGAGGACATGAGAATGATGACATGAGGACATGATGAGGACATGAGAAGGACGACATGAGGAGGATGACATGAGGACATGATGAGGACATGAGGAGGACAACATGAGGACATGAGAAAGATGACATGAGGACATGAGGAAGACATGAGGACAGGATGAGGACATGAGGACAGGATGAGGACATGATGAGAAGGACATGAGAGGATGAAGACATGACAGTATGAGAATATTGACAGAGGAAAGGATGAGGAGATGATGAGGAGGACATCAGGACAGGATAAAGACATGGATGTAGGACGAGTCTCACCCCCACCTCTGACAGCATCCTCTCCATCAGGAAACTCTGGTCAGGCACCACCTCATCTCCTGGCTGGAGAAAATGTACACGCTGTAACTTCTTTGTTATTTCCACGTCTGAAACGTTATTAAACAAATCCGTATACCTCGTGTCGCGTCGACATCTATCTCGAGCGTCCCGTATGATCGGCATACCGACCAGGAGAGGGGTGGCGGCTGAAGTGGAGATCTTTTAGCGTCGCGTCCGGACGGGATACATTCTCTGCGCTGCTCTCTGGGACATGCATCTCAGTGTCGTCTGCGAGGACTTTTCTTGCCGGCCGATACCGCGACTCCCCGTTTTGTGAGCCTCGTCCTACAGTGACAAATATGTTGACAAGAAGAAATCCACAAGATGATCATTTTCTGCACACACAAGAGAATCAGACCGCACCTGGCAGAACATACAGCGCAGCTTTTGGCTCAGGCTCTTGTCATTTCAGCTGATATTGCGGGGTGGGGAAGACAGACATAAAAAGAGCTTCTAGCGCCACATGTCAAGATTGACGTCCAACTGGACTCCAGAAGTCCACTGGTACCTTCCTGTGATGTCCTCTACTGCTCGGTTTAGTGCTTGTGTGGTTTTCACTCTCATATCTAAGTGGCTTTGGCTAAAGGCTTCTGCTAAATAGAACAGAATAGAATCTCCTTGGAGCAGCCAGGACGGATCAGTGTGGCGCTGAAGCTGCTCTCCAGAGAAAGCAGGGCGTCCTGCGCGACTCGTGGTCCAGCACGGACGTTAGTTTTGCCAGGACCCCCTTGTCACATACGAACCTCCTGCAGAGAGTCCAGAGAACAGCCCAAGACTGAGCCGGTCTTCCCGAGGACTCTGTCCAGCTTGCTCCCTCTCTGAGATCTGTGCTGGCCGGGAAGGTGGCTCAGTCTAAGGAGATGTGGAGCGCTTTGATGGCAGAATGAGCCACAAGTCTGAAGGTTAGTCTAGGTGTTTGAATGCAGCTGCGTGGGGGGGCAGGAACGGGTGCTTGCTCAAACCTAATGAAATGCAGATTAGGGTCGTTGAGCCACTCCAGGTCCCCCTCAGCCTGTGAGTGGGGCATTTTCATACCTGAGACAGTTTTCAGGCTTCTCCAAACCCCACTGATGTTCTGCTGCTCCTCCATCTTCCTCTCGTAACTGGCCTTCCCCTCTCTGACCTTTCTCCTCAGCTCCTTCTGTACGGTCGTCAGCTTCCTCCTTGTTCCCTGATCTGAAAGCTCTCTTCTTCTTCTTCTTCAGGAGAGCTTTAACCTCAGGGCTCATCCACAGCTTGTTTGTTGTTGTTAGCAAAGTGCTGGGAGGGAACAGCGTTGTCAAGACCGAAGTTTATCTATGCTGTGACGGCATTAATGTCCTCCACACGTGTCTGGCAGAGCTCTGTCCACACGGTGGCGTGGAAGCAGTCCAAAAGAGCCTCCTCGCCGTATGGGGGACCGCAGCCTGCCTGTGTCCAACACACAGGCGGGACATGTATAATATCAGCTCTCTCTAGAGGAGCGAGGGGGGTCTGCAGAATAGGCCTCCTCGGTGTTGGCATAAAACAAGTCCAGTGATTTATCCTCCATGCTGGGACAGGTGAAGTACTGTGTGCACGTTGCCAGAGCAGATGATGGAGAGGCATGACAGAAGAGGAAGAGGGTCTGTGGCTGCTGTGTCTGCAGCCTGCTGGTGACGGCGAGCCAGTTGTCAGAGGATACGTCCGCTTCAGCAGACCGGCTCTTCCCTACTGAAAACAGTGCTCGCTCATCCTTAAATGGAATGTTTTAATTGAAAGAAATCCCAGTAAAAAAAAACAAAAAAAAAACACGCAGATTTGTGTACAAATACGTATATAAGGCTCACATAGAAAACAGTGACAGGAGCAGCAGGCTGCAAAATAGTGCCAACACTCACCAATAAAGAAAGGAAACAGGTAAGAGCTGCTGCAGCCAGCAGACAGCCTGTATGTCCAGGTTTCTTTTCTACAGCGCTGTCCCATTAAAAAAGATTTCATTAAAACGTGTACAAAAATGTGAGGGGTGGACTCACTTCTGTGGGATGCTGTATCTTGGTCCAGTGATGCAAGGTGGCGGCCATGCCTTGGTCAGCGACCTCTTTAAAAACCTGGTGTCAGTTCCTTTCAACGTGTTCAGCTGATGGACGACTTGTTAATCAAGGTCATTATTTAGCCATTTATGAAGACTTTTAACAGAGTCCTCTTACCTTTGCCCCAGTCATGCCGCAGGAATCCAGATGGAACCGCTCCTTTCTGAAGCTCGCTTCGCCCACTGGCAGAAACACACGTGTCCTCTGATGGCAAAAGGGTTGAGTGCAGACATTCGTGCTGCCACGAAGGATTTTCAAATGTGGCCCCTCGTCGCTTCTAATTGTCCCAACCCAACAAGCACGGAGCTCAGCATCAAGCTGGGAAGTGGTGAAAAGTAAGATAGGGGAAGTTTTTCTTCTTGCTTGAACAGCACGGAGCGCCGCAGCAGCAGCGTCTCAGTGATTGCGCAATAACGGACAGCGTGCTGCTGAGAGGTGGACACAAGGAGAAGACAGGGAAAATGATGAACAACAACCACCACATCAGACTTCTTATGAGTGGGCAGTCTGTACAATAAATTGTCTGAATATTAGGCGGTGTAATCCCCATCCTGCGTGGCTGCATCTCATCACATTCAGTGTAAAAGCTGAAGTTGCTGCTAGTTAGCCTGCCGGTTAGCATGCATGTGTTTACTTATCGTTCCTCCGTCAAGTTAGCTCCGTAGCAACAAGGATACACAGGGAAATAAGGATAACTCATTCATTCATTCATTCATAGATTCATTGTCTGTACCGCTCAGTCCAGTTCAGGGTGGTGGGGAAGCTGGAGTCTATCCCAGCAATTAGCAGGCGAGAGGCAGGACACATCCTGGACACGTCGCCGGTCCATCGCAGGCATTTTCTTGCCTACAGAAAAGCTGCTGAGCTTCAATTTCAAAGCAGAACACAGCTTTGCTTCAAAGCCGAACTGCTATGACGTCAGTGTTGAACGGGCCAATCGAAACGCTGCTCAGATCTCCGTCACTGACGAATGTAGTCACGTGACGAGAAATGGAACGTTAAAATCATGTAAATAGGCCTGCCAGACCACCTGTCAGCTGTCTGACTATTGTCAGACCCTGAGCGTGGCCTTGAGCTTGTCTGGAGGTTCTGGCAGGGATGGCAGCCCTGGTCCGCCGGTGGATGGTCGTCCCCCCCGGGGAGACATCATCCGCTGCCACCCAGCCAGATCTCCTGGAGGGACGGACGGTGGGGGGGAGGGGTCCCCCCTTTTATATATAAAAAAAAAAAAAAACTCCATCAGCTGACGGAGTCTGCTGCATGAACGTGCATGACCATGACAACAGTCGGGACTGCACTTTTTATAAGAAGGATGTCATCAGGTCACAGCCCGTCTCTGGTTGCAATGGTTCACTTTGTAAGCATGGCCACCAAAAGTCATTTTAATTTAGGAGCCATTTTATGACACATGTACTCTGGTTAGTATGTGTGCGTGTAAATGAGTGTGTAAACATGGTATATTTATTTATTCATTCATTTGAAAAGCCTGCTGAATATGTGGCACGTGTGCAGCGGACGATGTCCTCCACCTTCCTTTGCAACTGTGCTTGGATGGGGTGGGTTGATGTTCTGACCATTTCTAACCGCTCTCAGCACTACTTCAACACGAACTGATATTGGGTGAAACGTTGACCTCCAGATAAGCTTAAAGAAGATTTCTGTGTGCGCAACATTGAACTTTACAAAAAGTAACACCTGTGTCACTTCACCTGCATGCAGTGAGAGGAGTGGGATGACAAATTCACATCATCTATACCGTGGTCACTGATAGCTGGGCAAGTTCAGTTATTGTCTCATCGTTCCTTTACGGCCGTTACCATAGCGACACGTTAATCAGCTGCTTCAGATCAGATGATTTTTGACAGGTGAATGAGAGAAACACGCTGCTTGACAACAGTTGTTTGGCATCAAAACTATCGAGGCCGACATAAAATAGCTCCTATAGCCTACTTTAGAAAGTTCGGTAATAATAAAAAAGAAAAACAGAAATAAACATTTGTTATAAAATGTTTACTGTGTGGGACCAGGGTGATGACGACGCCTCGACGCCCGCGTCGTGACGTGAAATGCAGCGCCTCGTTTAGTCCTGCACATTGGACTGTAGCCTATATTTGGTTGAAGGGAAGTCACGTCGTCATAACAGTTTAACAACACTAATAAAAAGGATCATTTATGGAATGATCACTTACTAGAGATTTCTTAAAAATAGACTTTAAAACATGAAGCTGTAAACATTTGAATGTAGGAAATGCATATAGAAATAAACGTTTCCCTTTAGCTAGGCTACATATATTTTTGAGTGTGTTTATCAACTTTTCATCCATTAAAAAGACGTTTTTAATGGGTATATATGGTATTTATATTGGCCCATACGGCATAAAAATAAATGATCATGCTCTCCTGATGCCGTTAGATGTCGGACAGACCACCGCGCGCGACTAAACAGCCGCTGTCACGTTGTACAATTTGACTTCGAAACATCTTCACTGACGCCGCAGCCGCATCTCTTCACGTCTGTTTCACATGCGCTTTTTATTTTCAGCAGCTACAGTACCAGGTGGGCTACAGGAGACACTTTTAAAAGGCGCGGGTCTTCTGAGGAGCGTGCGTGAGTCATGTCTGTCTCTAGGCAACCGCGACTGTCCAGCATCCAGGCGCAGAGGGGAGGAGGCTGCACCTGCGCAGATTCTGCACGACAACAACATCTTTCTTGGTTGTTGGACTTTTATTTACTTCATTATGTTTAGATTGAGTGTTGATGTGTGTGACTGACACGTGTAGGCTGCTGGAAAGTGATGAAACTACGGAACAAAGTGCGTCCCGTGTTGGTTCACTCCGCCCCGCAACGTGTTTCTGTCAATTAAAGGAGGATTCTGAATTTTACGGGACGGGTGGCAACCCCGATGAGAGCTGGTCCTGCTGCATGTAAGAAAATGAAGTAAGCTGTTCTAATGTACAAGGTGTGTGTACATTTACTGCGTTTGTAGCAATGTTTGTAGACTGGTGTGAGCATAGAATTAAAGAAGCCACCATGCATTTGCTCTCTTTCTTTATACTTTATTTTAGTCACCCTCAACCCACCTTGAGAAGGTTGAAGCCAAACAGCATTTCATTTTCAAAACAATCTCTTAACTGTTAACATACAACCATCTACGACACACAGGGCCACAGCAGGAGCCTGGGTCTTCTGAGCACCTTCCTTGGTGAGCTGAGTGGATTTCTCTCGTGGATGTAGGACAAGCCTTACCTCCATCTCTGACAGCATCCTCTCCATCAGGAAACTCTGGTCAGGCACCACCTCATCTCCTGGCTGGAGGACATGATAAGGATGACATGAGGACATGATGAGGAGGACATGAGGACAGGATGAGGACATGAGGACATGAGAAGGATGACAGGAGGAAAGGATGAGGAGGACATGAGGACATGAGAAGGATGACATGAGGACATGATGAGGATGACATGACGACAGGATGAGGACATGATGAGGACATGAGAAGGATGACATCAGGATGGGACGAGGAGGACATGAGAAGGATGACATGACGACAGGATGAGGACATGAGAAGGATGACATCAGGATAGGACGAGGACAGGATGAGGACATGAGGACATGATAAGGATGACATGAGGACAGGATAAGGACATGATGAGGAGGACATGAGGACAGGATGAGGACATGAGGACAGAAGAAGGATGAAATCAGGACAGGATGATGACATGATGAGGAGGACATGAGGACAGGACGAGGACATGATGAGCAGGACATGAGAAGGACGACATGAGGACATGATGAGGACGACATGAGGACAGGATGAGGAGGACATGAGGACAGGATGAGTACAGCATGAGGAGGACATGAGAGGATGAAGACATGACAGTATGAGAATATTGACAGAGGAAAGGATGAGGAGATGATGAGGAGGACATCAGGACATAAGGACAGGATGACGACATGATGAGGACATGAGAAGGATGACAGGAGGAAAGGATGAGGACATGATGAGGAGGACATGAAGACAGGACGAGGACATGAGGAGGATGACGACATGATGAAGACATGAGGACAGGATGAGGACATGACGACAGAAGAAGGATGAAATCAGAACAGGATGACGACATGATGAGGAGGAGATGAGGAGGATGACATGAGGACAGGACGAGGACATGAGAAAGATGACATGAGGACATGATGAGGAGGACATGAGGACAGGATGAGGACATGAGGACATGATAAGGATGACATCAGGATAGGATGAGGACATGATAAGGAAGACATGAGGACAGGATGACGACGTGATGAGGACATGAGAAGGATGACATGAGAAGGATGAGATGAGGAAAGGATGAGGAGGACATCAGGACAGGATAAAGACATTGATGACAGAAGTACAGGATGAGGACATGAGGACAAGATAAGGATGACAGGAGGACATGATGAGGACATGAGAAGGATGAAATCAGGACATGAGAAGGATGACATGAGGACATGAGAATGATGACATGAGGACATGATGAGGACATGAGAAGGACGACATGAGGAGGATGACATGAGGACATGAGAAAGATGACATGAGGACATGAGGAGAAGGACATGAGAGGATGAAGACATGACAGTATGAGAATATTGACAGAGGAAAGGATGAGGAGATGATGAGGAGGACATCAGGACAGGATAAAGACATGGATGTAGGACGAGTCTCACCCCCACCTCTGACAGCATCCTCTCCATCAGGAAACTCTGGTCAGGCACCACCTCATCTCCTGGCTGGAGAAAATGTACACGCTGTAACTTCTTTGTTATTTCCACGTCTGAAACGTTATTAAACAAATCCGTATACCTCGTGTCGCGTCGACATCTATCTCGAGCGTCCCGTATGATCGGCATACCGACCAGGAGAGGGGTGGCGGCTGAAGTGGAGATCTTTTAGCGTCGCGTCCGGACGGGATACATTCTCTGCGCTGCTCTCTGGGACATGCATCTCAGTGTCGTCTGCGAGGACTTTTCTCGCCGGCCGATACCGCGACTCCCCGTTTTGTGAGCCTCGTCCTACAGTGACAAATATGTTGACAAGAAGAAATCCACAAGATGATCATTTTCGGCACACACAAGAGAATCAGACCGCACCTGGCAGAACATACAGCGCAGCTTTTGGCTCAGGCTCTTGTCATTTCAGCTGATATTGCGGGGTGGGGAAGACAGACATAAAAAGAGCTTCTAGCGCCACATGTCAAGATTGACGTCCAACTGGACTCCAGAAGTCCACTGGTACCTTCCTGTGATGTCCTCTACTGCTCGGTTTAGGGCTTGTGTGGTTTTCACTCTCATATCTAAGTGGCTTTGGCTAAAGGCTTCTGCTAAATAGAACAGAATAGAATCTCCTTGGAGCAGCCAGGATGGATCAGTGTGGCGCTGAAGCTGCTCTCCAGAGAAAGCAGGGCGTCCTGCGCGACTCGTGGTCCAGCACGGACGTTAGTTTTGCCAGGACCCTCTTGTCACATACGAACCTCCTGCAGAGAGTCCAGAGAACAGCCCAAGACAGAGCCGGTCTTCCCGAGGACTCTGTCCAGCTTGCTCCCTCTCTGAGATCTGTGCTGGCCGGGAAGGTGGCTCAGTCTAAGGAGATGTGGAGCGCTTTGATGGCAGAATGAGCCACAAGTCTGAAGGTTAGTCTAGGTGTTTGAATGCAGCTGCGTGGGGGGGGGCAGGAACGGGTGCTTGCTCAAACCTAATGAAATGCAGATTAGGGTCGTTGAGCCACTCCAGGTCCCCCTCAGCCTGTGAGTGGGGCATTTTCATACCTGAGACAGTTTTCAGGCTTCTCCAAACCCCACTGATGTTCTGCTGCTCCTCCATCTTCCTCTCGTAACTGGCCTTCCCCTCTCTGACCTTTCTCCTCAGCTCCTTCTGTACGGTCGTCAGCTTCCTCCTTGTTCCCTGATCTGAAAGCTCTCTTCTTCTTCTTCTTCTTCTTCAGGAGAGCTTTAACCTCAGGGCTCATCCACAGCTTGTTTGTTGTTGTTAGCAAAGTGCTGCGTCGCTGGGAGGGAACAGCGTTGTCAAGACCGAAGTTTATCTATGCTGTGACGGCATTAATGTCCTCCACACGTGTCTGGCAGAGCTCTGTCCACACGGTGGCGTGGAAGCAGTCCAAAAGAGCCTCCTCGCCGTATGGGGGACCGCAGCCTGCCTGTGTCCAACACACAGGCGGGACATGTATAATATCAGCTCTCTCTAGAGGAGCGAGGGGGGTCTGCAGAATAGGCCTCCTCGATGTTGGCATAAAACAAGTCCAGTGATTTATCCTCCATGCTGGGACAGGTGAAGTACTGTGTGCACGTTGCCAGAGCAGATGATGGAGAGGCATGACAGAAGAGGAAGAGGGTCTGTGGCTGCTGTGTCTGCAGCCTGCTGGTGACGGCGAGCCAGTTGTCAGAGGATACGTCCGCTTCAGCAGACCGGCTCTTCCCTACTGAAAACAGTGCTCGCTCATCCTTAAATGGAATGTTTTAATTGAAAGAAATCCCAGTAAAAAAAAACCAAAAAAAAAAAAACCACGCAGATTTGTGTACAAATACGTATATAAGGCTCACATAGAAAACAGTGACAGGAGCAGCAGGCTGCAAAATAGTGCCAACACTCACCAATAAAGAAAGGAAACAGGTAAGAGCTGCTGCAGCCAGCAGACAGCCTGTATGTCCAGGTTTCTTTTCTACAGCGCTGTCCCATTAAAAAAGATTTCATTAAAACGTGTACAAAAATGTGAGGGGTGGACTCACTTCTGTGGGATGCTGTATCTTGGTCCAGTGATGCAAGGTGGCGGCCATGCCTTGGTCAGCGACCTCTTTAAAAACCTGGTGTCAGTTCCTTTCAACGTGTTCAGCTGATGGACGACTTGTTAATCAAGGTCATTATTTAGCCATTTATGAAGACTTTTAACAGAGTCCTCTTACCTTTGCCCCAGTCATGCCGCAGGAATCCAGATGGAACCGCTCCTTTCTGAAGCTCGCTTCGCCCACTGGCAGAAACACACGTGTCCTCTGATGGCAAAAGGGTTGAGTGCAGACATTCGTGCTGCCACGAAGGATTTTCAAATGTGGCCCCTCGTCGCTTCTAATTGTCCCAACCCAACAAGCACGGAGCTCAGCATCAAGCTGGGAAGTGGTGAAAAGTAAGATAGGGGAAGTTTTTCTTCTTGCTTGAACAGCACGGAGCGCCGCAGCAGCAGCGTCTCAGTGATTGCGCAATAACGGACAGCGTGCTGCTGAGAGGTGGACACAAGGAGAAGACAGGGAAAATGATTAACAACCACCACCACATCAGACTTCTTATAAGTGGGCAGTCTGTACAATAAATTGTCTGAATATTAGGCGGTGTAATCCCCATCCGTGCATACGTCACTGCGTGGCTGCATCTCATCACATTCAGTGTAAAAGCTGAAGTTGCTGCTAGTTAGCCTGCCGGTTAGCATGCATGTGTTTACTTATCGTTCCTCCGTCAAGTTAGCTCCGTAGCAACAAGGATACACAGGGAAATAAGGATAACTCATTCATTCATTCATTCATTCATTCATTCATTCATAGATTCATCGTCTGTACCGCTCAGTCCAGTTCAGGGTGGTGGGGAAGCTGGAGTCTATCCCAGCAATTAGCAGGCGAGAGGCAGGACACATCCTGGACACGTCGCCGGTCCATCGCAGGCATTTTCTTGCCTACAGAAAAGCTGCTGAGCTTCAATTTCAAAGCAGAACACAGCTTTGCTTCAAAGCCGAACTGCTATGACGTCAGTGTTAAACGGGCCAATCGAAACGCTGCTCAGATCTCCGTCACTGACGAATGTAGTCACGTGATGAGAAATGGAACGTTAAAATCATGTAAATAGGCCTGCCAGACCACCTGTCAGCTGTCTGACTATTGTCAGACCCTGAGCGTGGCCTTGAGCTTGTCTGGAGGTTCTGGCAGGGATGGCAGCCCTGGTCCGCCGGTGGATGGTCGTCCCCCCCGGGGAGACATCATCCGCTGCCACCCAGCCAGATCTCCTGGAGGGACGGACGGTGGGGGGGAGGGGTCCCCCCTTTTATATCAAAAAAAAAAAAACTTGTCTGGAGGTTCTGGCAGGGATGGCAGCCCTGGTCCGCCGGTGGATGGTCGTCCCCCCCGGGGAGACATCATCCGCTGCCACCCAGCCAGATCTCCCGGAGGGACGGACGGTGGGGGGGAGGGGTCCCCCCTTTTATATAAAAAAAAAAAAAAAAACTCCATCAGCTGACGGAGTCTGCTGCATGAACGTGCATGACCATGACAACAGTCGGGACTGCACTTTTTATAAGAAGGATGTCATCAGGTCACAGCCCGTCTCTGGTTGCAATGGTTCACTTTGTAAGCATGGCCACCAAAAGTCATTTTAATTTAGGAGCCATTTTATGACACATGTACTCTGGTTAGTATGTGTGCGTGTAAATGAGTGTGTAAACATGGTATATTTATTTATTCATTCATTTGAAAAGCCTGCTGAATATGTGGCACGTGTGCAGCGGACGATGTCCTCCACCTTCCTTTGCAACTGTGCTTGGATGGGGTGGGTTGATGTTCTGACCATTTCTAACCGCTCTCAGCACTACTTCAACACGAACTGATATTGGGTGAAACGTTGACCTCCAGATAAGCTTAAAGAAGATTTCTGTGTGCGCAACATTGAACTTTACAAAAAGTAACACCTGTGTCACTTCACCTGCATGCAGTGAGAGGAGAGGAGTGGGATGACAAATTCACATCATCTATACCGTGGTCACTGATAGCTGGGCAAGTTCAGTTATTGTCTCATCGTTCCTTTACGGCCGTTACCATAGCGACACGTTAATCAGCTGCTTCAGATCAGATGATTTTTGACAGGTGAATGAGAGAAACACGCTGCTTGACAACAGTTGTTTGGCATCAAAACTATCGAGGCCGACATAAAATAGTTCCTATAGCCTACTTTAGAAAGTTCGGTAATAATAAAAAAGAAAAACAGAAATAAACATTTGTTATAAAATGTTTACTGTGTGGGACCAGGGTGATGACGACGCCTCGACGCCCGCGTCGTGACGTGAAATGCAGCGCCTCGTTTAGTCCTGCACATTGGACTGTAGCCTATATTTGGTTGAAGGGAAGTCACGTCGTCATAACAGTTTAACAACACTAATAAAAAGGATCATTTATGGAATGATCACTTACTAGAGATTTCTTAAAAATAGACTTTAAAACATGAAGCTGTAAACATTTGAATGTAGGAAATGCATATAGAAATAAACGTTTCCCTTTAGCTAGGCTACATATATTTTTGAGTGTGTTTATCAACTTTTCATCCATTAAAAAGACGTTTTTATGGTATTTATATTGGCCCATACGGCATATAAATAAATGATCATGCTCTCCTGATGCCGTTAGATGTCGGACAGACCACCGCGCGCGACTAAACAGCCGCTGTCACGTTGTACAATTTGACTTCGAAACATCTTCACTGACGCCGCAGCCGCATCTCTTCACGTCTGTTTCACATGCGCTTTTTATTTTCAGCAGCTACAGTACCAGGTGGGCTACAGGAGACACTTTTAAAAGGCGCGGGTCTTCTGAGGAGCGTGCGTGAGTCATGTCTGTCTCTAGGCAACCGCGACTGTCCAGCATCCAGGCGCAGAGGGGAGGAGGCTGCACCTGCGCAGATTCTGCACGACAACAACATCTTTCTTGGTTGTTGGACTTTTATTTACTTCATTATGTTTAGATTGAGTGTTGATGTGTGTGACTGACACGTGTAGGCTGCTGGAAAGTGATGAAACTACGGAACAAAGTGCGTCCCGTGTTGGTTCACTCCGCCCCGCAACGTGTTTCTGTCAATTAAAGGAGGATTCTGAATTTTACGGGACAGGTGGCAACCCCGATGAGAGCTGGTCCTGCTGCATGTAAGAAAATGAAGTAAGCTGTTCTAATGTACAAGGTGTGTGTACATTTACTGCGTTTGTAGCAATGTTTGTAGACTGGTGTGAGCATAGAATTAAAGAAGCCACCATGCATTTGCTCTCTTTCTTTATACTTTATTTTAGTCACCCTCAACCCACCTTGAGAAGGTTGAAGCCAAACAGCATTTCATTTTCAAAACAATCTCTTAACTGTTAACATACAACCATCTACGACACACAGGGCCACAGCAGGAGCCTGGGTCTTCTGAGCACCTTCCTTGGTGAGCTGAGTGGATTTCTCTCGTGGATGTAGGACAAGCCTTACCTCCATCTCTGACAGCATCCTCTCCATCAGGAAACTCTGGTCAGGCACCACCTCATCTCCTGGCTGGAGGACATGATAAGGATGACATGAGGACATGATGAGGAGGACATGAGGACAGGATGAGGAGGACATGAGGACAGGATGAGGACATCATGAGGACATGAGAAGGATGACAGGAGGAAAGGATGAGGAGGACATGAGGACATGAGAAGGATGACATGAGGACAGGATAAGGACATGATGAGGACATGAGAAGGATGACATCAGGATAGGACGAGGACAGGATGAGGACATGAGGACATGATAAGGATGACATGAGGACATGATGAGGATGACATGACGACAGGATGAGGACATGATGAGGACATGAGAAGGATGACATCAGGATAGGACGAGGACAGGATGAGGACATGATAAGGATGACATGAGGACAGGATAAGGACATGATGAGGAGGACATGAGGACAGGATGAGGACATGAGGACAGAAGAAGGATGAAATCAGGACAGGATGATGACATGATGAGGAGGACATGAGGACAGGACGAGGACATGATGAGCAGGACATGAGAAGGACGACATGAGGACATGATGAGGACGACATGAGGACAGGATGAGGAGGACATAAGGAGGACATGAGAGGATGAAGACATGACAGTATGAGAATATTGACAGAGGAAAGGATGAGGAGATGATGAGGAGGACATCAGGACATGAGGACAGGATGACGACATGATGAGGACATGAGGACATGAGAAGGATGACAGGAGGGCAGGATGAGGACATGATGAGGAGGACATGAAGACAGGACGAGGACATGAGGAGGATGACGACATGATGAAGACATGAGGACAGGATGAGGACATGACGACAGAAGAAGGATGAAATCAGAACAGGATGACG
Organism: Telmatherina bonti; assembly: GCF_933228915.1. Taxonomy (NCBI): domain Eukaryota; kingdom Metazoa; phylum Chordata; class Actinopteri; order Atheriniformes; family Telmatherinidae; genus Telmatherina; species Telmatherina bonti. The sequence continues at coordinate 11,429,234 of NC_136628.1, read as the reverse complement.
ACATGATGAGGAGGAGATGAGGAGGATGACATGAGGACAGGACGAGGACATGAGAAAGATGACATGAGGACATGAGGAGGACATGAGGACATGATGAGAAGGACATGAGAGGATGAAGACATGACAGTATGAGAATATTGACAGAGGAAAGGATGAGGAGATGATGAGGAGGACATGAGGACAGGATGAGGACATGAGGACATGACAGTATGAGGATAATGACAGGTGGACAGGATGAGGACATGATGAGGAGGACATGAGGACATGATGAAGAGGACATGAGGATAGGATGACGACATGATGACAGGTGACGACATGATGAGGAGGACATGAGGACAGGATGAGGACATGATGAGGAGGACATAAGGACATGATGAGGAGGACATGAGGACAGGACGAGGACAGGATGAGGACATGATAAGGATGACATCAGGATAGGATGAGGACATGATAAGGAAGACATGAGGACAGGATGACGACGTGATGAGGACATGAGAAGGATGACAGGAGGAAAGGATGAGGAGGACATGAGAAGGATGACATGAGGACAGGATGAGGACAGGATGAGGACATGATGACGATGACATGAGGACATGATGAGGACATGAAAGTATGAGGATATTGACAGGAGTAAAGGATGGACATGATGACAGGATGAGGACATGATGAGGAGGACATGAGGACAGAATGAGGACATGAAGATGAGGACATGAGGACAGGATGAGGACATGAGGACATGACAGTATGAGGATAATGACAGGTGGACAGGATGAGGACATGATGAGGAGGACATGAGGACATGATGAAGAGGACATGAGGATAGGATGACGACATGATGACAGGTGACGACATGATGAGGAGGACATGAGGACAGGACGAGGACAGGATGAGGACATGATAAGGATGACATGAGGACAGGATGGCGACATGATGAGGAGGACATAAGGACATGATGAGGAGGACATGAGGACAGGACGAGGACAGGATGAGGACATGATAAGGATGACATCAGGATAGGATGAGGACATGATAAGGAAGACATGAGGACAGGATGACGACGTGATGAGGACATGAGAAGGATGACATGAGAAGGATGAGATGAGGAAAGGATGAGGAGGACATCAGGACAGGATAAAGACATTGATGACAGAAGTACAGGATGAGGACATGAGGACAAGATAAGGATGACAGGAGGACATGATGAGGACATGAGAAGGATGAAATCAGGACATGAGAAGGATGACATGAGGACATGAGAATGATGACATGAGGACATGATGAGGACATGAGAAGGACGACATGAGGAGGATGACATGAGGACATGATGAGGACATGAGGAGGACAACATGAGGACATGAGAAAGATGACATGAGGACATGAGGAAGACATGAGGACAGGATGAGGACATGAGGACAGGATGAGGACATGATGAGAAGGACATGAGAGGATGAAGACATGACAGTATGAGAATATTGACAGAGGAAAGGATGAGGAGATGATGAGGAGGACATCAGGACAGGATAAAGACATGGATGTAGGACGAGTCTCACCCCCACCTCTGACAGCATCCTCTCCATCAGGAAACTCTGGTCAGGCACCACCTCATCTCCTGGCTGGAGAAAATGTACACGCTGTAACTTCTTTGTTATTTCCACGTCTGAAACGTTATTAAACAAATCCGTATACCTCGTGTCGCGTCGACATCTATCTCGAGCGTCCCGTATGATCGGCATACCGACCAGGAGAGGGGTGGCGGCTGAAGTGGAGATCTTTTAGCGTCGCGTCCGGACGGGATACATTCTCTGCGCTGCTCTCTGGGACATGCATCTCAGTGTCGTCTGCGAGGACTTTTCTTGCCGGCCGATACCGCGACTCCCCGTTTTGTGAGCCTCGTCCTACAGTGACAAATATGTTGACAAGAAGAAATCCACAAGATGATCATTTTCTGCACACACAAGAGAATCAGACCGCACCTGGCAGAACATACAGCGCAGCTTTTGGCTCAGGCTCTTGTCATTTCAGCTGATATTGCGGGGTGGGGAAGACAGACATAAAAAGAGCTTCTAGCGCCACATGTCAAGATTGACGTCCAACTGGACTCCAGAAGTCCACTGGTACCTTCCTGTGATGTCCTCTACTGCTCGGTTTAGTGCTTGTGTGGTTTTCACTCTCATATCTAAGTGGCTTTGGCTAAAGGCTTCTGCTAAATAGAACAGAATAGAATCTCCTTGGAGCAGCCAGGACGGATCAGTGTGGCGCTGAAGCTGCTCTCCAGAGAAAGCAGGGCGTCCTGCGCGACTCGTGGTCCAGCACGGACGTTAGTTTTGCCAGGACCCCCTTGTCACATACGAACCTCCTGCAGAGAGTCCAGAGAACAGCCCAAGACTGAGCCGGTCTTCCCGAGGACTCTGTCCAGCTTGCTCCCTCTCTGAGATCTGTGCTGGCCGGGAAGGTGGCTCAGTCTAAGGAGATGTGGAGCGCTTTGATGGCAGAATGAGCCACAAGTCTGAAGGTTAGTCTAGGTGTTTGAATGCAGCTGCGTGGGGGGGCAGGAACGGGTGCTTGCTCAAACCTAATGAAATGCAGATTAGGGTCGTTGAGCCACTCCAGGTCCCCCTCAGCCTGTGAGTGGGGCATTTTCATACCTGAGACAGTTTTCAGGCTTCTCCAAACCCCACTGATGTTCTGCTGCTCCTCCATCTTCCTCTCGTAACTGGCCTTCCCCTCTCTGACCTTTCTCCTCAGCTCCTTCTGTACGGTCGTCAGCTTCCTCCTTGTTCCCTGATCTGAAAGCTCTCTTCTTCTTCTTCTTCAGGAGAGCTTTAACCTCAGGGCTCATCCACAGCTTGTTTGTTGTTGTTAGCAAAGTGCTGGGAGGGAACAGCGTTGTCAAGACCGAAGTTTATCTATGCTGTGACGGCATTAATGTCCTCCACACGTGTCTGGCAGAGCTCTGTCCACACGGTGGCGTGGAAGCAGTCCAAAAGAGCCTCCTCGCCGTATGGGGGACCGCAGCCTGCCTGTGTCCAACACACAGGCGGGACATGTATAATATCAGCTCTCTCTAGAGGAGCGAGGGGGGTCTGCAGAATAGGCCTCCTCGGTGTTGGCATAAAACAAGTCCAGTGATTTATCCTCCATGCTGGGACAGGTGAAGTACTGTGTGCACGTTGCCAGAGCAGATGATGGAGAGGCATGACAGAAGAGGAAGAGGGTCTGTGGCTGCTGTGTCTGCAGCCTGCTGGTGACGGCGAGCCAGTTGTCAGAGGATACGTCCGCTTCAGCAGACCGGCTCTTCCCTACTGAAAACAGTGCTCGCTCATCCTTAAATGGAATGTTTTAATTGAAAGAAATCCCAGTAAAAAAAAACAAAAAAAAAACACGCAGATTTGTGTACAAATACGTATATAAGGCTCACATAGAAAACAGTGACAGGAGCAGCAGGCTGCAAAATAGTGCCAACACTCACCAATAAAGAAAGGAAACAGGTAAGAGCTGCTGCAGCCAGCAGACAGCCTGTATGTCCAGGTTTCTTTTCTACAGCGCTGTCCCATTAAAAAAGATTTCATTAAAACGTGTACAAAAATGTGAGGGGTGGACTCACTTCTGTGGGATGCTGTATCTTGGTCCAGTGATGCAAGGTGGCGGCCATGCCTTGGTCAGCGACCTCTTTAAAAACCTGGTGTCAGTTCCTTTCAACGTGTTCAGCTGATGGACGACTTGTTAATCAAGGTCATTATTTAGCCATTTATGAAGACTTTTAACAGAGTCCTCTTACCTTTGCCCCAGTCATGCCGCAGGAATCCAGATGGAACCGCTCCTTTCTGAAGCTCGCTTCGCCCACTGGCAGAAACACACGTGTCCTCTGATGGCAAAAGGGTTGAGTGCAGACATTCGTGCTGCCACGAAGGATTTTCAAATGTGGCCCCTCGTCGCTTCTAATTGTCCCAACCCAACAAGCACGGAGCTCAGCATCAAGCTGGGAAGTGGTGAAAAGTAAGATAGGGGAAGTTTTTCTTCTTGCTTGAACAGCACGGAGCGCCGCAGCAGCAGCGTCTCAGTGATTGCGCAATAACGGACAGCGTGCTGCTGAGAGGTGGACACAAGGAGAAGACAGGGAAAATGATGAACAACAACCACCACATCAGACTTCTTATGAGTGGGCAGTCTGTACAATAAATTGTCTGAATATTAGGCGGTGTAATCCCCATCCTGCGTGGCTGCATCTCATCACATTCAGTGTAAAAGCTGAAGTTGCTGCTAGTTAGCCTGCCGGTTAGCATGCATGTGTTTACTTATCGTTCCTCCGTCAAGTTAGCTCCGTAGCAACAAGGATACACAGGGAAATAAGGATAACTCATTCATTCATTCATTCATAGATTCATTGTCTGTACCGCTCAGTCCAGTTCAGGGTGGTGGGGAAGCTGGAGTCTATCCCAGCAATTAGCAGGCGAGAGGCAGGACACATCCTGGACACGTCGCCGGTCCATCGCAGGCATTTTCTTGCCTACAGAAAAGCTGCTGAGCTTCAATTTCAAAGCAGAACACAGCTTTGCTTCAAAGCCGAACTGCTATGACGTCAGTGTTGAACGGGCCAATCGAAACGCTGCTCAGATCTCCGTCACTGACGAATGTAGTCACGTGACGAGAAATGGAACGTTAAAATCATGTAAATAGGCCTGCCAGACCACCTGTCAGCTGTCTGACTATTGTCAGACCCTGAGCGTGGCCTTGAGCTTGTCTGGAGGTTCTGGCAGGGATGGCAGCCCTGGTCCGCCGGTGGATGGTCGTCCCCCCCGGGGAGACATCATCCGCTGCCACCCAGCCAGATCTCCTGGAGGGACGGACGGTGGGGGGGAGGGGTCCCCCCTTTTATATATAAAAAAAAAAAAAAACTCCATCAGCTGACGGAGTCTGCTGCATGAACGTGCATGACCATGACAACAGTCGGGACTGCACTTTTTATAAGAAGGATGTCATCAGGTCACAGCCCGTCTCTGGTTGCAATGGTTCACTTTGTAAGCATGGCCACCAAAAGTCATTTTAATTTAGGAGCCATTTTATGACACATGTACTCTGGTTAGTATGTGTGCGTGTAAATGAGTGTGTAAACATGGTATATTTATTTATTCATTCATTTGAAAAGCCTGCTGAATATGTGGCACGTGTGCAGCGGACGATGTCCTCCACCTTCCTTTGCAACTGTGCTTGGATGGGGTGGGTTGATGTTCTGACCATTTCTAACCGCTCTCAGCACTACTTCAACACGAACTGATATTGGGTGAAACGTTGACCTCCAGATAAGCTTAAAGAAGATTTCTGTGTGCGCAACATTGAACTTTACAAAAAGTAACACCTGTGTCACTTCACCTGCATGCAGTGAGAGGAGTGGGATGACAAATTCACATCATCTATACCGTGGTCACTGATAGCTGGGCAAGTTCAGTTATTGTCTCATCGTTCCTTTACGGCCGTTACCATAGCGACACGTTAATCAGCTGCTTCAGATCAGATGATTTTTGACAGGTGAATGAGAGAAACACGCTGCTTGACAACAGTTGTTTGGCATCAAAACTATCGAGGCCGACATAAAATAGCTCCTATAGCCTACTTTAGAAAGTTCGGTAATAATAAAAAAGAAAAACAGAAATAAACATTTGTTATAAAATGTTTACTGTGTGGGACCAGGGTGATGACGACGCCTCGACGCCCGCGTCGTGACGTGAAATGCAGCGCCTCGTTTAGTCCTGCACATTGGACTGTAGCCTATATTTGGTTGAAGGGAAGTCACGTCGTCATAACAGTTTAACAACACTAATAAAAAGGATCATTTATGGAATGATCACTTACTAGAGATTTCTTAAAAATAGACTTTAAAACATGAAGCTGTAAACATTTGAATGTAGGAAATGCATATAGAAATAAACGTTTCCCTTTAGCTAGGCTACATATATTTTTGAGTGTGTTTATCAACTTTTCATCCATTAAAAAGACGTTTTTAATGGGTATATATGGTATTTATATTGGCCCATACGGCATAAAAATAAATGATCATGCTCTCCTGATGCCGTTAGATGTCGGACAGACCACCGCGCGCGACTAAACAGCCGCTGTCACGTTGTACAATTTGACTTCGAAACATCTTCACTGACGCCGCAGCCGCATCTCTTCACGTCTGTTTCACATGCGCTTTTTATTTTCAGCAGCTACAGTACCAGGTGGGCTACAGGAGACACTTTTAAAAGGCGCGGGTCTTCTGAGGAGCGTGCGTGAGTCATGTCTGTCTCTAGGCAACCGCGACTGTCCAGCATCCAGGCGCAGAGGGGAGGAGGCTGCACCTGCGCAGATTCTGCACGACAACAACATCTTTCTTGGTTGTTGGACTTTTATTTACTTCATTATGTTTAGATTGAGTGTTGATGTGTGTGACTGACACGTGTAGGCTGCTGGAAAGTGATGAAACTACGGAACAAAGTGCGTCCCGTGTTGGTTCACTCCGCCCCGCAACGTGTTTCTGTCAATTAAAGGAGGATTCTGAATTTTACGGGACGGGTGGCAACCCCGATGAGAGCTGGTCCTGCTGCATGTAAGAAAATGAAGTAAGCTGTTCTAATGTACAAGGTGTGTGTACATTTACTGCGTTTGTAGCAATGTTTGTAGACTGGTGTGAGCATAGAATTAAAGAAGCCACCATGCATTTGCTCTCTTTCTTTATACTTTATTTTAGTCACCCTCAACCCACCTTGAGAAGGTTGAAGCCAAACAGCATTTCATTTTCAAAACAATCTCTTAACTGTTAACATACAACCATCTACGACACACAGGGCCACAGCAGGAGCCTGGGTCTTCTGAGCACCTTCCTTGGTGAGCTGAGTGGATTTCTCTCGTGGATGTAGGACAAGCCTTACCTCCATCTCTGACAGCATCCTCTCCATCAGGAAACTCTGGTCAGGCACCACCTCATCTCCTGGCTGGAGGACATGATAAGGATGACATGAGGACATGATGAGGAGGACATGAGGACAGGATGAGGACATGAGGACATGAGAAGGATGACAGGAGGAAAGGATGAGGAGGACATGAGGACATGAGAAGGATGACATGAGGACATGATGAGGATGACATGACGACAGGATGAGGACATGATGAGGACATGAGAAGGATGACATCAGGATGGGACGAGGAGGACATGAGAAGGATGACATGACGACAGGATGAGGACATGAGAAGGATGACATCAGGATAGGACGAGGACAGGATGAGGACATGAGGACATGATAAGGATGACATGAGGACAGGATAAGGACATGATGAGGAGGACATGAGGACAGGATGAGGACAGAAGAAGGATGAAATCAGGACAGGATGATGACATGATGAGGAGGACATGAGGACAGGACGAGGACATGATGAGCAGGACATGAGAAGGACGACATGAGGACATGATGAGGACGACATGAGGACAGGATGAGGAGGACATGAGGACAGGATGAGTACAGCATGAGGAGGACATGAGAGGATGAAGACATGACAGTATGAGAATATTGACAGAGGAAAGGATGAGGAGATGATGAGGAGGACATCAGGACATAAGGACAGGATGACGACATGATGAGGACATGAGAAGGATGACAGGAGGAAAGGATGAGGACATGATGAGGAGGACATGAAGACAGGACGAGGACATGAGGAGGATGACGACATGATGAAGACATGAGGACAGGATGAGGACATGACGACAGAAGAAGGATGAAATCAGAACAGGATGACGACATGATGAGGAGGAGATGAGGAGGATGACATGAGGACAGGACGAGGACATGAGAAAGATGACATGAGGACATGATGAGGAGGACATGAGGACAGGATGAGGACATGAGGACATGATAAGGATGACATCAGGATAGGATGAGGACATGATAAGGAAGACATGAGGACAGGATGACGACGTGATGAGGACATGAGAAGGATGACATGAGAAGGATGAGATGAGGAAAGGATGAGGAGGACATCAGGACATGATAAAGACATTGATGACAGAAGTACAGGATGAGGACATGAGGACAAGATAAGGATGACAGGAGGACATGATGAGGACATGAGAAGGATGAAATCAGGACATGAGAAGGATGACATGAGGACATGAGAATGATGACATGAGGACATGATGAGGACATGAGAAGGACGACATGAGGAGGATGACATGAGGACATGAGAAAGATGACATGAGGACATGAGGAGAAGGACATGAGAGGATGAAGACATGACAGTATGAGAATATTGACAGAGGAAAGGATGAGGAGATGATGAGGAGGACATCAGGACAGGATAAAGACATGGATGTAGGACGAGTCTCACCCCCACCTCTGACAGCATCCTCTCCATCAGGAAACTCTGGTCAGGCACCACCTCATCTCCTGGCTGGAGAAAATGTACACGCTGTAACTTCTTTGTTATTTCCACGTCTGAAACGTTATTAAACAAATCCGTATACCTCGTGTCGCGTCGACATCTATCTCGAGCGTCCCGTATGATCGGCATACCGACCAGGAGAGGGGTGGCGGCTGAAGTGGAGATCTTTTAGCGTCGCGTCCGGACGGGATACATTCTCTGCGCTGCTCTCTGGGACATGCATCTCAGTGTCGTCTGCGAGGACTTTTCTCGCCGGCCGATACCGCGACTCCCCGTTTTGTGAGCCTCGTCCTACAGTGACAAATATGTTGACAAGAAGAAATCCACAAGATGATCATTTTCGGCACACACAAGAGAATCAGACCGCACCTGGCAGAACATACAGCGCAGCTTTTGGCTCAGGCTCTTGTCATTTCAGCTGATATTGCGGGGTGGGGAAGACAGACATAAAAAGAGCTTCTAGCGCCACATGTCAAGATTGACGTCCAACTGGACTCCAGAAGTCCACTGGTACCTTCCTGTGATGTCCTCTACTGCTCGGTTTAGGGCTTGTGTGGTTTTCACTCTCATATCTAAGTGGCTTTGGCTAAAGGCTTCTGCTAAATAGAACAGAATAGAATCTCCTTGGAGCAGCCAGGACGGATCAGTGTGGCGCTGAAGCTGCTCTCCAGAGAAAGCAGGGCGTCCTGCGCGACTCGTGGTCCAGCACGGACGTTAGTTTTGCCAGGACCCTCTTGTCACATACGAACCTCCTGCAGAGAGTCCAGAGAACAGCCCAAGACAGAGCCGGTCTTCCCGAGGACTCTGTCCAGCTTGCTCCCTCTCTGAGATCTGTGCTGGCCGGGAAGGTGGCTCAGTCTAAGGAGATGTGGAGCGCTTTGATGGCAGAATGAGCCACAAGTCTGAAGGTTAGTCTAGGTGTTTGAATGCAGCTGCGTGGGGGGGGGCAGGAACGGGTGCTTGCTCAAACCTAATGAAATGCAGATTAGGGTCGTTGAGCCACTCCAGGTCCCCCTCAGCCTGTGAGTGGGGCATTTTCATACCTGAGACAGTTTTCAGGCTTCTCCAAACCCCACTGATGTTCTGCTGCTCCTCCATCTTCCTCTCGTAACTGGCCTTCCCCTCTCTGACCTTTCTCCTCAGCTCCTTCTGTACGGTCGTCAGCTTCCTCCTTGTTCCCTGATCTGAAAGCTCTCTTCTTCTTCTTCTTCTTCTTCAGGAGAGCTTTAACCTCAGGGCTCATCCACAGCTTGTTTGTTGTTGTTAGCAAAGTGCTGCGTCGCTGGGAGGGAACAGCGTTGTCAAGACCGAAGTTTATCTATGCTGTGACGGCATTAATGTCCTCCACACGTGTCTGGCAGAGCTCTGTCCACACGGTGGCGTGGAAGCAGTCCAAAAGAGCCTCCTCGCCGTATGGGGGACCGCAGCCTGCCTGTGTCCAACACACAGGCGGGACATGTATAATATCAGCTCTCTCTAGAGGAGCGAGGGGGGTCTGCAGAATAGGCCTCCTCGATGTTGGCATAAAACAAGTCCAGTGATTTATCCTCCATGCTGGGACAGGTGAAGTACTGTGTGCACGTTGCCAGAGCAGATGATGGAGAGGCATGACAGAAGAGGAAGAGGGTCTGTGGCTGCTGTGTCTGCAGCCTGCTGGTGACGGCGAGCCAGTTGTCAGAGGATACGTCCGCTTCAGCAGACCGGCTCTTCCCTACTGAAAACAGTGCTCGCTCATCCTTAAATGGAATGTTTTAATTGAAAGAAATCCCAGTAAAAAAAAACCAAAAAAAAAAAAACCACGCAGATTTGTGTACAAATACGTATATAAGGCTCACATAGAAAACAGTGACAGGAGCAGCAGGCTGCAAAATAGTGCCAACACTCACCAATAAAGAAAGGAAACAGGTAAGAGCTGCTGCAGCCAGCAGACAGCCTGTATGTCCAGGTTTCTTTTCTACAGCGCTGTCCCATTAAAAAAGATTTCATTAAAACGTGTACAAAAATGTGAGGGGTGGACTCACTTCTGTGGGATGCTGTATCTTGGTCCAGTGATGCAAGGTGGCGGCCATGCCTTGGTCAGCGACCTCTTTAAAAACCTGGTGTCAGTTCCTTTCAACGTGTTCAGCTGATGGACGACTTGTTAATCAAGGTCATTATTTAGCCATTTATGAAGACTTTTAACAGAGTCCTCTTACCTTTGCCCCAGTCATGCCGCAGGAATCCAGATGGAACCGCTCCTTTCTGAAGCTCGCTTCGCCCACTGGCAGAAACACACGTGTCCTCTGATGGCAAAAGGGTTGAGTGCAGACATTCGTGCTGCCACGAAGGATTTTCAAATGTGGCCCCTCGAAGCGCCGCAGCAGCAGCGTCTCAGTGATTGCGCAATAACGGACAGCGTGCTGCTGAGAGGTGGACACAAGGAGAAGACAGGGAAAATGATTAACAACCACCACCACATCAGACTTCTTATAAGTGGGCAGTCTGTACAATAAATTGTCTGAATATTAGGCGGTGTAATCCCCATCCGTGCATACGTCACTGCGTGGCTGCATCTCATCACATTCAGTGTAAAAGCTGAAGTTGCTGCTAGTTAGCCTGCCGGTTAGCATGCATGTGTTTACTTATCGTTCCTCCGTCAAGTTAGCTCCGTAGCAACAAGGATACACAGGGAAATAAGGATAACTCATTCATTCATTCATTCATTCATTCATTCATTCATAGATTCATCGTCTGTACCGCTCAGTCCAGTTCAGGGTGGTGGGGAAGCTGGAGTCTATCCCAGCAATTAGCAGGCGAGAGGCAGGACACATCCTGGACACGTCGCCGGTCCATCGCAGGCATTTTCTTGCCTACAGAAAAGCTGCTGAGCTTCAATTTCAAAGCAGAACACAGCTTTGCTTCAAAGCCGAACTGCTATGACGTCAGTGTTAAACGGGCCAATCGAAACGCTGCTCAGATCTCCGTCACTGACGAATGTAGTCACGTGATGAGAAATGGAACGTTAAAATCATGTAAATAGGCCTGCCAGACCACCTGTCAGCTGTCTGACTATTGTCAGACCCTGAGCGTGGCCTTGAGCTTGTCTGGAGGTTCTGGCAGGGATGGCAGCCCTGGTCCGCCGGTGGATGGTCGTCCCCCCCGGGGAGACATCATCCGCTGCCACCCAGCCAGATCTCCTGGAGGGACGGACGGTGGGGGGGAGGGGTCCCCCCTTTTATATCAAAAAAAAAAAAACTTGTCTGGAGGTTCTGGCAGGGATGGCAGCCCTGGTCCGCCGGTGGATGGTCGTCCCCCCCGGGGAGACATCATCCGCTGCCACCCAGCCAGATCTCCCGGAGGGACGGACGGTGGGGGGGAGGGGTCCCCCCTTTTATATAAAAAAAAAAAAAAAAAACTCCATCAGCTGACGGAGTCTGCTGCATGAACGTGCATGACCATGACAACAGTCGGGACTGCACTTTTTATAAGAAGGATGTCATCAGGTCACAGCCCGTCTCTGGTTGCAATGGTTCACTTTGTAAGCATGGCCACCAAAAGTCATTTTAATTTAGGAGCCATTTTATGACACATGTACTCTGGTTAGTATGTGTGCGTGTAAATGAGTGTGTAAACATGGTATATTTATTTATTCATTCATTTGAAAAGCCTGCTGAATATGTGGCACGTGTGCAGCGGACGATGTCCTCCACCTTCCTTTGCAACTGTGCTTGGATGGGGTGGGTTGATGTTCTGACCATTTCTAACCGCTCTCAGCACTACTTCAACACGAACTGATATTGGGTGAAACGTTGACCTCCAGATAAGCTTAAAGAAGATTTCTGTGTGCGCAACATTGAACTTTACAAAAAGTAACACCTGTGTCACTTCACCTGCATGCAGTGAGAGGAGAGGAGTGGGATGACAAATTCACATCATCTATACCGTGGTCACTGATAGCTGGGCAAGTTCAGTTATTGTCTCATCGTTCCTTTACGGCCGTTACCATAGCGACACGTTAATCAGCTGCTTCAGATCAGATGATTTTTGACAGGTGAATGAGAGAAACACGCTGCTTGACAACAGTTGTTTGGCATCAAAACTATCGAGGCCGACATAAAATAGTTCCTATAGCCTACTTTAGAAAGTTCGGTAATAATAAAAAAGAAAAACAGAAATAAACATTTGTTATAAAATGTTTACTGTGTGGGACCAGGGTGATGACGACGCCTCGACGCCCGCGTCGTGACGTGAAATGCAGCGCCTCGTTTAGTCCTGCACATTGGACTGTAGCCTATATTTGGTTGAAGGGAAGTCACGTCGTCATAACAGTTTAACAACACTAATAAAAAGGATCATTTATGGAATGATCACTTACTAGAGATTTCTTAAAAATAGACTTTAAAACATGAAGCTGTAAACATTTGAATGTAGGAAATGCATATAGAAATAAACGTTTCCCTTTAGCTAGGCTACATATATTTTTGAGTGTGTTTATCAACTTTTCATCCATTAAAAAGACGTTTTTATGGTATTTATATTGGCCCATACGGCATATAAATAAATGATCATGCTCTCCTGATGCCGTTAGATGTCGGACAGACCACCGCGCGCGACTAAACAGCCGCTGTCACGTTGTACAATTTGACTTCGAAACATCTTCACTGACGCCGCAGCCGCATCTCTTCACGTCTGTTTCACATGCGCTTTTTATTTTCAGCAGCTACAGTACCAGGTGGGCTACAGGAGACACTTTTAAAAGGCGCGGGTCTTCTGAGGAGCGTGCGTGAGTCATGTCTGTCTCTAGGCAACCGCGACTGTCCAGCATCCAGGCGCAGAGGGGAGGAGGCTGCACCTGCGCAGATTCTGCACGACAACAACATCTTTCTTGGTTGTTGGACTTTTATTTACTTCATTATGTTTAGATTGAGTGTTGATGTGTGTGACTGACACGTGTAGGCTGCTGGAAAGTGATGAAACTACGGAACAAAGTGCGTCCCGTGTTGGTTCACTCCGCCCCGCAACGTGTTTCTGTCAATTAAAGGAGGATTCTGAATTTTACGGGACAGGTGGCAACCCCGATGAGAGCTGGTCCTGCTGCATGTAAGAAAATGAAGTAAGCTGTTCTAATGTACAAGGTGTGTGTACATTTACTGCGTTTGTAGCAATGTTTGTAGACTGGTGTGAGCATAGAATTAAAGAAGCCACCATGCATTTGCTCTCTTTCTTTATACTTTATTTTAGTCACCCTCAACCCACCTTGAGAAGGTTGAAGCCAAACAGCATTTCATTTTCAAAACAATCTCTTAACTGTTAACATACAACCATCTACGACACACAGGGCCACAGCAGGAGCCTGGGTCTTCTGAGCACCTTCCTTGGTGAGCTGAGTGGATTTCTCTCGTGGATGTAGGACAAGCCTTACCTCCATCTCTGACAGCATCCCCTCCATCAGGAAACTCTGGTCAGGCACCACCTCATCTCCTGGCTGGAGGACATGATAAGGATGACATGAGGACATGATGAGGAGGACATGAGGACAGGATGAGGAGGACATGAGGACAGGATGAGGACATCATGAGGACATGAGAAGGATGACAGGAGGAAAGGATGAGGAGGACATGAGGACATGAGAAGGATGACATGAGGACAGGATAAGGACATGATGAGGACATGAGAAGGATGACATCAGGATAGGACGAGGACAGGATGAGGACATGAGGACATGATAAGGATGACATGAGGACATGATGAGGATGACATGACGACAGGATGAGGACATGATGAGGACATGAGAAGGATGACATCAGGATAGGACGAGGACAGGATGAGGACATGATAAGGATGACATGAGGACAGGATAAGGACATGATGAGGAGGACATGAGGACAGGATGAGGACATGAGGACAGAAGAAGGATGAAATCAGGACAGGATGATGACATGATGAGGAGGACATGAGGACAGGACGAGGACATGATGAGCAGGACATGAGAAGGACGACATGAGGACATGATGAGGACGACATGAGGACAGGATGAGGAGGACATAAGGAGGACATGAGAGGATGAAGACATGACAGTATGAGAATATTGACAGAGGAAAGGATGAGGAGATGATGAGGAGGACATCAGGACATGAGGACAGGATGACGACATGATGAGGACATGAGGACATGAGAAGGATGACAGGAGGGCAGGATGAGGACATGATGAGGAGGACATGAAGACAGGACGAGGACATGAGGAGGATGACGACATGATGAAGACATGAGGACAGGATGAGGACATGACGACAGAAGAAGGATGAAATCAGAACAGGATGACGACATGATGAGGAGGAGATGAGGAGGATGACATGAGGACAGGACGAGGACATGAGAAAGATGACATGAGGACATGAGGAGGACATGAGGACAGGATGAGGACATGATGAGAAGGACATGAGAGGATGAAGACATGACAGTATGAGAATATTGACAGAGGAAAGGATGAGGAGATGATGAGGAGGACATGAGGACAGGATGAGGACATGAGGACATGACAGTATGAGGATAATGACAGGTGGACAGGATGAGGACATGATGAGGAGGACATGAGGACATGATGAAGAGGACATGAGGATAGGATGACGACATGATGACAGGTGACGACATGATGAGGAGGACATGAGGACAGGATGAGGACATGATGAGGAGGACATAAGGACATGATGAGGAGGACATGAGGACAGGACGAGGACAGGATGAGGACATGATAAGGATGACATCAGGATAGGATGAGGACATGATAAGGAAGACATGAGGACAGGATGACGACGGGATGAGGACATGAGAAGGATGACAGGAGGAAAGGATGAGGAGGACATGAGAAGGATGACATGAGGACAGGATGAGGACAGGATGAGGACATGATGACGATGACATGAGGACATGATGAGGACATGAAAGTATGAGGATATTGACAGGAGTAAAGGATGGACATGATGACAGGATGAGGACATGATGAGGAGGACATGAGGACAGAATGAGGACATGAAGATGAGGACATGAGGACAGGATGAGGACATGAGGACATGACAGTATGAGGATAATGACAGGTGGACAGGATGAGGACATGATGAGGAGGACATGAGGACATGATGAAGAGGACATGAGGATAGGATGACGACATGATGACAGGTGACGACATGATGAGGAGGACATGAGGACAGGACGAGGACAGGATGAGGACATGATAAGGATGACATGAGGACAGGATGGCGACATGATGAGGAGGACATAAGGACATGATGAGGAGGACATGAGGACAGGACGAGGACAGGATGAGGACATGATAAGGATGACATCAGGATAGGATGAGGACATGATAAGGAAGACATGAGGACAGGATGACGACGTGATGAGGACATGAGAAGGATGACATGAGAAGGATGAGATGAGGAAAGGATGAGGAGGACATCAGGACAGGATAAAGACATTGATGACAGAAGTACAGGATGAGGACATGAGGACAAGATAAGGATGACAGGAGGACATGATGAGGACATGAGAAGGATGAAATCAGGACATGAGAAGGATGACATGAGGACATGAGAATGATGACATGAGGACATGATGAGGACATGAGAAGGACGACATGAGGAGGATGACATGAGGACATGATGAGGACATGAGGAGGACAACATGAGGACATGAGAAAGATGACATGAGGACATGAGGAAGACATGAGGACAGGATGAGGACATGAGGACAGGATGAGGACATGATGAGAAGGACATGAGAGGATGAAGACATGACAGTATGAGAATATTGACAGAGGAAAGGATGAGGAGATGATGAGGAGGACATCAGGACAGGATAAAGACATGGATGTAGGACGAGTCTCACCCCCACCTCTGACAGCATCCTCTCCATCAGGAAACTCTGGTCAGGCACCACCTCATCTCCTGGCTGGAGAAAATGTACACGCTGTAACTTCTTTGTTATTTCCACGTCTGAAACGTTATTAAACAAATCCGTATACCTCGTGTCGCGTCGACATCTATCTCGAGCGTCCCGTATGATCGGCATACCGACCAGGAGAGGGGTGGCGGCTGAAGTGGAGATCTTTTAGCGTCGCGTCCGGACGGGATACATTCTCTGCGCTGCTCTCTGGGACATGCATCTCAGTGTCGTCTGCGAGGACTTTTCTTGCCGGCCGATACCGCGACTCCCCGTTTTGTGAGCCTCGTCCTACAGTGACAAATATGTTGACAAGAAGAAATCCACAAGATGATCATTTTCTGCACACACAAGAGAATCAGACCGCACCTGGCAGAACATACAGCGCAGCTTTTGGCTCAGGCTCTTGTCATTTCAGCTGATATTGCGGGGTGGGGAAGACAGACATAAAAAGAGCTTCTAGCGCCACATGTCAAGATTGACGTCCAACTGGACTCCAGAAGTCCACTGGTACCTTCCTGTGATGTCCTCTACTGCTCGGTTTAGTGCTTGTGTGGTTTTCACTCTCATATCTAAGTGGCTTTGGCTAAAGGCTTCTGCTAAATACAACAGAATAGAATCTCCTTGGAGCAGCCAGGACGGATCAGTGTGGCGCTGAAGCTGCTCTCCAGAGAAAGCAGGGCGTCCTGCGCGACTCGTGGTCCAGCACGGACGTTAGTTTTGCCAGGACCCTCTTGTCACATACGAACCTCCTGCAGAGAGTCCAGAGAACAGCCCAAGACAGAGCCGGTCTTCCCGAGGACTCTGTCCAGCTTGCTCCCTCTCTGAGATCTGTGCTGGCCGGGAAGGTGGCTCAGTCTAAGGAGATGTGGAGCGCTTTGATGGCAGAATGAGCCACAAGTCTGAAGGTTAGTCTAGGTGTTTGAATGCAGCTGCGTGGGGGGGCAGGAACGGGTGCTTGCTCAAACCTAATGAAATGCAGATTAGGGTCGTTGAGCCACTCCAGGTCCCCCTCAGCCTGTGAGTGGGGCATTTTCATACCTGAGACAGTTTTCAGGCTTCTCCAAACCCCACTGATGTTCTGCTGCTCCTCCATCTTCCTCTCGTAACTGGCCTTCCCCTCTCTGACCTTTCTCCTCAGCTCCTTCTGTACGGTCGTCAGCTTCCTCCTTGTTCCCTGATCTGAAAGCTCTCTTCTTCTTCTTCTTCAGGAGAGCTTTAACCTCAGGGCTCATCCACAGCTTGTTTGTTGTTGTTAGCAAAGTGCTGGGAGGGAACAGCGTTGTCAAGACCGAAGTTTATCTATGCTGTGACGGCATTAATGTCCTCCACACGTGTCTGGCAGAGCTCTGTCCACACG
The DNA here is from genome assembly GCF_933228915.1 of Telmatherina bonti. Classification (NCBI taxonomy): domain Eukaryota; kingdom Metazoa; phylum Chordata; class Actinopteri; order Atheriniformes; family Telmatherinidae; genus Telmatherina; species Telmatherina bonti. The sequence goes on along the minus strand of NC_136628.1, from coordinate 11,411,545 downwards.
GTGGCGTGGAAGCAGTCCAAAAGAGCCTCCTCGCCGTATGGGGGACCGCAGCCTGCCTGTGTCCAACACACAGGCGGGACATGTATAATATCAGCTCTCTCTAGAGGAGCGAGGGGGGTCTGCAGAATAGGCCTCCTCGGTGTTGGCATAAAACAAGTCCAGTGATTTATCCTCCATGCTGGGACAGGTGAAGTACTGTGTGCACGTTGCCAGAGCAGATGATGGAGAGGCATGACAGAAGAGGAAGAGGGTCTGTGGCTGCTGTGTCTGCAGCCTGCTGGTGACGGCGAGCCAGTTGTCAGAGGATACGTCCGCTTCAGCAGACCGGCTCTTCCCTACTGAAAACAGTGCTCGCTCATCCTTAAATGGAATGTTTTAATTGAAAGAAATCCCAGTAAAAAAAAACAAAAAAAAACCACGCAGATTTGTGTACAAATACGTATATAAGGCTCACATAGAAAACAGTGACAGGAGCAGCAGGCTGCAAAATAGTGCCAACACTCACCAATAAAGAAAGGAAACAGGTAAGAGCTGCTGCAGCCAGCAGACAGCCTGTATGTCCAGGTTTCTTTTCTACAGCGCTGTCCCATTAAAAAAGATTTCATTAAAACGTGTACAAAAATGTGAGGGGTGGACTCACTTCTGTGGGATGCTGTATCTTGGTCCAGTGATGCAAGGTGGCGGCCATGCCTTGGTCAGCGACCTCTTTAAAAACCTGGTGTCAGTTCCTTTCAACGTGTTCAGCTGATGGACGACTTGTTAATCAAGGTCATTATTTAGCCATTTATGAAGACTTTTAACAGAGTCCTCTTACCTTTGCCCCAGTCATGCCGCAGGAATCCAGATGGAACCGCTCCTTTCTGAAGCTCGCTTCGCCCACTGGCAGAAACACACGTGTCCTCTGATGGCAAAAGGGTTGAGTGCAGACATTCGTGCTGCCACGAAGGATTTTCAAATGTGGCCCCTCGTCGCTTCTAATTGTCCCAACCCAACAAGCACGGAGCTCAGCATCAAGCTGGGAAGTGGTGAAAAGTAAGATAGGGGAAGTTTTTCTTCTTGCTTGAACAGCACGGAGCGCCGCAGCAGCAGCGTCTCAGTGATTGCGCAATAACGGACAGCGTGCTGCTGAGAGGTGGACACAAGGAGAAGACAGGGAAAATGATTAACAACCACCACCACATCAGACTTCTTATAAGTGGGCAGTCTGTACAATAAATTGTCTGAATATTAGGCGGTGTAATCCCCATCCGTGCATACGTCACTGCGTGGCTGCATCTCATCACATTCAGTGTAAAAGCTGAAGTTGCTGCTAGTTAGCCTGCCGGTTAGCATGCATGTGTTTACTTATCGTTCCTCCGTCAAGTTAGCTCCGTAGCAACAAGGATACACAGGGAAATAAGGATAACTCATTCATTCATTCATTCATAGATTCATTGTCTGTACCGCTCAGTCCAGTTCAGGGTGGTGGGGAAGCTGGAGTCTATCCAAGCAATTAGCAGGCGAGAGGCAGGACACATCCTGGACACGTCGCCGGTCCATCGCAGGCATTTTCTTGCCTACAGAAAAGCTGCTGAGCTTCAATTTCAAAGCAGAACACAGCTTTGCTTCAAAGCCAAACTGCTATGACGTCAGTGTTGAACGGGCCAATCGAAACGCTGCTCAGATCTCCGTGACTGACGAATGTAGTCACGTGACGAGAAATGGAACGTTAAAATCATGTAAATAGGCCTGCCAGACCACCTGTCAGCTGTCTGACTATTGTCAGACCCTGAGCGTGGCCTTGAGCTTGTCTGGAGGTTCTGGCAGGGATGGCAGCCCTGGTCCGCCGGTGGATGGTCGTCCCCCCCGGGGAGACATCATCCGCTGCCACCCAGCCAGATCTCCTGGAGGGACGGACGGTGGGGGGGAGGGGTCCCCCCTTTTATATAAAAAAAAAAAAACTTGTCTGGAGGTTCTGGCAGGGATGGCAGCCCTGGTCCGCCGGTGGATGGTCGTCCCCCCCGGGGAGACATCATCCGCTGCCACCCAGCCAGATCTCCTGGAGGGACGGACGGTGGGGGGGGGAGGGGTCCCCCCTTTTATATATTAAAAAAAAAAAACTCCATCAGCTGACGGAGTCTGCTGCATGAACGTGCATGACCATGACAACAGTCGGGACTGCACTTTTTATAAGAAGGATGTCATCAGGTCACAGCCCGTCTCTGGTTGCAATGGTTCACTTTGTAAGCATGGCCACCAAAAGTCATTTTAATTTAGGAGCCATTTTATGACACATGTACTCTGGTTAGTATGTGTGCGTGTAAATGAGTGTGTAAACATGGTATATTTATTTATTCATTCATTTGAAAAGCCTGCTGAATATGTGGCACGTGTGCAGCGGACGATGTCCTCCACCTTCCTTTGCAACTGTGCTTGGATGGGGTGGGTTGATGTTCTGACCATTTCTAACCGCTTTCAGCACTACTTCAACACGAACTGATATTGGGTGAAACGTTGACCTCCAGATAAGCTTAAAGAAGATTTCTGTGTGCGCAACATTGAACTTTACAAAAAGTAACACCTGTGTCACTTCACCTGCATGCAGTGAGAGGAGAGGAGTGGGATGACAAATTCACATCATCTATACCGTGGTCACTGATAGCTGGGCAAGTTCAGTTATTGTCTCATCGTTCCTTTACGGCCGTTACCATAGCGACACGTTAATCAGCTGCTTCAGATCAGATGATTTTTGACAGGTGAATGAGAGAAACACGCTGCTTGACAACAGTTGTTTGGCATCAAAACTATCGAGGCCGACATAAAATAGTTCCTATAGCCTATTTTAGCAAGTTCGGTAATAATAAAAAAGAAAAACATAAATAAACATTTGTTATAAAATGTTTACTGTGTGGGACCAGGGTGATGACGACGCCTCGACGCCCGCGTCGTGACGTGAAATGCAGCGCCTCGTTTAGTCCTGCACATTGGACTGTAGCCTATATTTGGTTGAAGGGGAGTCACGTCGTCATAACAGTTTAACAACACTAATAAAAAGGATCATTTATGGAATGATCACTTACTAGAGATTTCTTAAAAATAGACTTTAAAACATGAAGCTGTAAACATTTGAATGTAGGAAATGCATATAGAAATAAACGTTTCCCTTTAGCTAGGCTACATATATTTTTGAGTGTGTTTATCAACTTTTCATCCATTAAAAAGACGTTTTTAATGGGTATATATGGTATTTATATTGGCCCACACGGCATATAAATAAATGATCATGCTCTCCTGATGCCGTTAGATGTCGGACAGACCACCGCGCGCGACTAAACAGCCGCTGTCACGTTGTACAATTTGACTTCGAAACATCTTCACTGACGCCGCAGCCGCATCTCTTCACGTCTGTTTCACATGCGCTTTTTATTTTCAGCAGCTACAGTACCAGGTGGGCTACAGGAGACACTTTTAAAAGGCGCGGGTCTTCTGAGGAGCGTGCGTGAGTCATGTCTGTCTCTAGGCAACCGCGACTGTCCAGCATCCAGGCGCAGAGGGGAGGAGGCTGCACCTGCGCAGATTCTGCACGACAACAACATCTTTCTTGGTTGTTGGACTTTTATTTACTTCATTATGTTTAGATTGAGTGTTGATGTGTGTGACTGACACGTGTAGGCTGTTGGAAAGTGATGAAACTACGGAACAAAGTGCGTCCCGTGTTGGTTCACTCCGCCCCGCAACGTGTTTCTGTCAATTAAAGGAGGATTCTGAATTTTACGGGACGGGTGGCAACCCCGATGAGAGCTGGTCCTGCTGCATGTAAGAAAATGAAGTAAGCTGTTCTAATGTACAAGGTGTGTGTACATTTACTGCGTTTGTAGCAATGTGTGTAGACTGGTGTGAGCATAGAATTAAAGAAGCCACCATGCATTTGCTCTCTTTCTTTATACTTTATTTTAGTCATCCTCAACCCACCTTGAGAAGGTTGAAGCCAAACAGCATTTCATTTTCAAAACAATCTCTTAACTGTTAACATACAACCATCTACGACACACAGGGCCACAGCAGGAGCCTGGGTCTTCTGAGCACCTTCCTTGGTGAGCTGAGTGGATTTCTCTCGTGGATGTAGGACAAGCCTTACCTCCATCTCTGACAGCATCCTCTCCATCAGGAAACTCTGGTCAGGCACCACCTCATCTCCTGGCTGGAGGACATGATAAGGATGACATGAGGACATGATGAGGAAGACATGAGGACAGGATGAGGACATGAGGACATGAGAAGGATGACAGGAGGAAAGGATGAGGAGGACATGAGGACATGAGAAGGATGACATGAGGACATGATGAGGATGACATGAGGACAGGATGAGGACATGAGGAGGATGACAGGAGGAAAGGATGAGGAGGACATGAGGACATGAGAAGGATGACATGAGGACATGATGAGGATGACATGACGACAGGATGAGGACATGATGAGGACATGAGAAGGATGACATCAGGATAGGACGAGGAGGACATGAGAAGGATGACATGACGACAGGATGAGGACATGATGAGGACATGAGAAGGATGACATCAGGATAGGACGAGGACAGGATGAGGACATGAGGACATGATAAGGATGACATGAGGACAGGATAAGGACATGATGAGGAGGACATGAGGACAGGATGAGGACATGAGGACAGAAGAAGGATGAAATCAGGACAGGATGATGACATGATGAGGAGGACATGAGGACAGGACGAGGACATGATGAGCAGGACATGAGAAGGACGACATGAGGACATGATGAGGACGACATGAGGACAGGATGAGTACAGCATGAGGAGGACATGAGAGGATGAAGACATGACAGTATGAGAATATTGACAGAGGAAAGGATGAGGAGATGATGAGGAGGACATCAGGACATGAGGACAGGATGACGACATGATGAGGACATGAGAAGGATGACAGGAGGGCAGGATGAGGACATGATGAGGAGGACATGAAGACAGGACGAGGACATGAGGAGGATGACGACATGATGAAGACATGAGGACAGGATGAGGACATGACGACAGAAGAAGGATGAAATCAGAACAGGATGACGACATGATGAGGAGGAGATGAGGAGGATGACATGAGGACAGGACGAGGACATGAGAAAGATGACATGAGGAGGACATGAGGACAGGATGAGGACATGATGAGGAGGACATGAGGACAGGATGAGGACATGATAAGGATGACATCAGGATAGGATGAGGACATGATAAGGAAGACATGAGGACAGGATGACGACGGGATGAGGACATGAGAAGGATGACATGAGAAGGATGAGATGAGGAAAGGATGAGGAGGACATCAGGACAGGATAAAGACATTGATGACAGAAGTACAGGATGAGGACATGAGGACAAGATAAGGATGACAGGAGGACATGATGAGGACATGAGAAGGATGAAATCAGGACATGAGAAGGATGACATGAGGACATGAGAATGATGACATGAGGACATGATGAGGAGATGAGAAGGACGACATGAGGAGGATGACATGAGGACATGAGGAGGACAACATGAGGACATGAGAAAGATGACATGAGGACATGAGGAAGACATGAGGACAGGATGAGGACATGAGGAGAAGGACATGAGAGGATGAAGACATGACAGTATGAGAATATTGACAGAGGAAAGGATGAGGAGATGATGAGGAGGACATCAGGACAGGATAAAGACATGGATGTAGGACGAGTCTCACCCCCACCTCTGACAGCATCCTCTCCATCAGGAAACTCTGGTCAGGCACCACCTCATCTCCTGGCTGGAGAAAATGTACACGCTGTAACTTCTTTGTTATTTCCACGTCTGAAACGTTATTAAACAAATCCGTATACCTCGTGTCGCGTCGACATCTATCTCGAGCGTCCCGTATGATCGGCATACCGACCAGGAGAGGGGTGGCGGCTGAAGTGGAGATCTTTTAGCGTCGCGTCCGGACGGGATACATTCTCTGCGCTGCTCTCTGGGACATGCATCTCAGTGTCGTCTGCGAGGACTTTTCTCGCCGGCCGATACCGCGACTCCCCGTTTTGTGAGCCTCGTCCTACAATGACAAATATGTTGACAAGAAGAAATCCACAAGATGATCATTTTCTGTACACACAAGAGAATCAGACCGCACCTGGCAGAACATACAGCGCAGCTTTTGGCTCAGGCTCTTGTCATTTCAGCTGATATTGCGGGGTGGGGAAGACAGACATAAAAAGAGCTTCTAGCCCCACATGTCAAGATTGACGTCCAACTGGACTCCAGAAGTCCACTGGTACCTTCCTGTGATGTCCTCTACTGCTCGGTTTAGTGCTTGTGTGGTTTTCCCTCTCATATGGAAGTGGCTTTGGCTAAAGGCTTCTGCTAAATAGAACAGAATAGAATCTCCTTGGAGCAGCCAGGACGGATCAGTGTGGCGCTGAAGCTGCTCTCCAGAGAAAGCAGGGCGTCCTGCGCGACTCGTGGTCCAGCACGGACGTTAGTTTTGCCAGGACCCTCTTGTCACATACGAACCTCCTGCAGAGAGTCCAGAGAACAGCCCAAGACTGAGCCGGTCTTCCCGAGGACTCTGTCCAGCTTGCTCCCTCTCTGAGATCTGTGCTGGCCGGGAAGGTGGCTCAGTCTAAGGAGATGTGGAGCGCTTTGATGGCAGAATGAGCCACAAGTCTGAAGGTTAGTCTAGGTGTTTGAATGCAGCTGCGTGGGGGGGGCAGGAACGGGTGCTTGCTCAAACCTAATGAAATGCAGATTAGGGTCGTTGAGCCACTCCAGGTCCCCCTCAGCCTGTGAGTGGGGCATTTTCATACCTGAGACAGTTTTCAGGCTTCTCCAAACCCCACTGATGTTCTGCTGCTCCTCCATCTTCCTCTCGTAACTGGCCTTCCCCTCTCTGACCTTTCTCCTCAGCTCCTTCTGTACGGTCGTCAGCTTCCTCCTTGTTCCCTGATCTGAAAGCTCTCTTCTTCTTCTTCTTCTTCTTCTTCAGGAGAGCTTTAACCTCAGGGCTCATCCACAGCTTGTTTGTTGTTGTTAGCAAAGTGCTGCGTCGCTGGGAGGGAACAGCGTTCTCAAGACCGAAGTTTATCTATGCTGTGACGGCATTAATGTCCTCCACACGTGTCTGGCAGAGCTCTGTCCACACGGTGGCGTGGAAGCAGTCCAAAAGAGCCTCCTCGCCGTATGGGGGACCGCAGCCTGCCTGTGTCCAACACACAGGCGGGACATGTATAATATGGGGATCAGCTCTCCCTAGAGGAGCGAGGGGGGTCTGCAGAATAGGCCTCCTCGGTGTTGGCATAAAACAAGTCCAGTGATTTATCCTCCATGCTGGGACAGGTGAAGTACTGTGTGCACGTTGCCAGAGCAGATGATGGAGAGGCATGACAGAAGAGGAAGAGGGTCTGTGGCTGCTGTGTCTGCAGCCTGCTGGTGACGGCGAGCCAGTTGTCAGAGGATACGTCCGCTTCAGCAGACCGGCTCTTCCCTACTGAAAACAGTGCTCGCTCATCCTTAAATGGAATGTTTTAATTGAAAGAAATCCCAGTAAAAAAAAACAAAAAACAAAAAAAAAACCACGCAGATTTGTGTACAAATACGTATATAAGGCTCACATAGAAAACAGTGACAGGAGCAGCAGGCTGCAAAATAGTGCCAACACTCACCAATAAAGAAAGGAAACAGGTAAGAGCTGCTGCAGCCAGCAGACAGCCTGTATGTCCAGGTTTCTTTTCTACAGCGCTGTCCCATTAAAAAAGATTTCATTAAAACGTGTACAAAAATGTGAGGGGTGGACTCACTTCTGTGGGATGCTGTATCTTGGTCCAGTGATGCAAGGTGGCGGCCATGCCTTGGTCAGCGACCTCTTTAAAAACCTGGTGTCAGTTCCTTTCAACGTGTTCAGCTGATGGACGACTTGTTAATCAAGGTCATTATTTAGCCATTTATGAAGACTTTTAACAGAGTCCTCTTACCTTTGCCCCAGTCATGCCGCAGGAATCCAGATGGAACCGCTCCTTTCTGAAGCTCGCTTCGCCCACTGGCAGAAACACACGTGTCCTCTGATGGCAAAAGGGTTGAGTGCAGACATTCGTGCTGCCACGAAGGATTTTCAAATGTGGCCCCTCGTCGCTTCTAATTGTCCCAACCCAACAAGCACGGAGCTCAGCATCAAGCTGGGAAGTGGTGAAAAGTAAGATAGGGGAAGTTTTTCTTCTTGCTTGAACAGCACGGAGCGCCGCAGCAGCAGCGTCTCAGTGATTGCGCAATAACGGACAGCGTGCTGCTGAGAGGTGGACACAAGGAGAAGACAGGGAAAATGATGAACAACAACCACCACATCAGACTTCTTATGAGTGGGCAGTCTGTACAATAAATTGTCTGAATATTAGGCGGTGTAATCCCCATCCTGCGTGGCTGCATCTCATCACATTCAGTGTAAAAGCTGAAGTTGCTGCTAGTTAGCCTGCCGGTTAGCATGCATGTGTTTACTTATCGTTCCTCCGTCAAGTTAGCTCCGTAGCAACAAGGATACACAGGGAAATAAGGATAACTCATTCATTCATTCATTCATAGATTCATTGTCTGTACCGCTCAGTCCAGTTCAGGGTGGTGGGGAAGCTGGAGTCTATCCCAGCAATTAGCAGGCGAGAGGCAGGACACATCCTGGACACGTCGCCGGTCCATCGCAGGCATTTTCTTGCCTACAGAAAAGCTGCTGAGCTTCAATTTCAAAGCAGAACACAGCTTTGCTTCAAAGCCGAACTGCTATGACGTCAGTGTTGAACGGGCCAATCGAAACGCTGCTCAGATCTCCGTCACTGACGAATGTAGTCACGTGACGAGAAATGGAACGTTAAAATCATGTAAATAGGCCTGCCAGACCACCTGTCAGCTGTCTGACTATTGTCAGACCCTGAGCGTGGCCTTGAGCTTGTCTGGAGGTTCTGGCAGGGATGGCAGCCCTGGTCCGCCGGTGGATGGTCGTCCCCCCCGGGGAGACATCATCCGCTGCCACCCAGCCAGATCTCCTGGAGGGACGGACGGTGGGGGGGAGGGGTCCCCCCTTTTATATAAAAAAAAAAAAAAACTTGTCTGGAGGTTCTGGCAGGGATGGCAGCCCTGGTCCGCCGGTGGATGGTCGTCCCCCCCGGGGAGACATCATCCGCTGCCACCCAGCCAGATCTCCTGGAGGGACGGACGGTGGGGGGGGGAGGGGTCCCCCCTTTTATATATTAAAAAAAAAAAACTCCATCAGCTGACGGAGTCTGCTGCATGAACGTGCATGACCATGACAACAGTCGGGACTGCACTTTTTATAAGAAGGATGTCATCAGGTCACAGCCCGTCTCTGGTTGCAATGGTTCACTTTGTAAGCATGGCCACCAAAAGTCATTTTAATTTAGGAGCCATTTTATGACACATGTACTCTGGTTAGTATGTGTGCGTGTAAATGAGTGTGTAAACATGGTATATTTATTTATTCATTCATTTGAAAAGCCTGCTGAATATGTGGCACGTGTGCAGCGGACGATGTCCTCCACCTTCCTTTGCAACTGTGCTTGGATGGGGTGGGTTGATGTTCTGACCATTTCTAACCGCTTTCAGCACTACTTCAACACGAACTGATATTGGGTGAAACGTTGACCTCCAGATAAGCTTAAAGAAGATTTCTGTGTGCGCAACATTGAACTTTACAAAAAGTAACATCTGTGTCACTTCACCTGCATGCAGTGAGAGGAGAGGAGTGGGATGACAAATTCACATCATCTATACCGTGGTCACTGATAGCTGGGCAAGTTCAGTTATCGTCTCATCGTTCCTTTACGGCCGTTACCATAGCGACACGTTAATCAGCTGCTTCAGATCAGATGATTTTTGACAGGTGAATGAGAGAAACACGCTGCTTGACAACAGTTGTTTGGCATCAAAACTATCGAGGCCGACATAAAATAGCTCCTATAGCCTACTTTAGAAAGTTCGGTAATAATAAAAAAGAAAAACAGAAATAAACATTTGTTATAAAATGTTTACTGTGTGGGACCAGGGTGATGACGACGCCTCGACGCCCGCGTCGTGACGTGAAATGCAGCGCCTCGTTTAGTCCTGCACATTGGACTGTAGCCTATATTTGGTTGAAGGGAAGTCACGTCGTCATAACAGTTTAACAACACTAATAAAAAGGATCATTTATGGAATGATCACTTACTAGAGATTTCTTAAAAATAGACTTTAAAACATGAAGCTGTAAACATTTGAATGTAGGAAATGCATATAGAAATAAACGTTTCCCTTTAGCTAAGCTACATATATTTTTGAGTGTGTTTATCAACTTTTCATCCATTAAAAAGACGTTTTTATGGTATTTATATTGGCCCATACTTGGCATAAAAATAAATGATCATGCTCTCCTGATGCCGTTAGATGTCGGACAGACCACCGCGCGCGACCAAACAGCCGCTGTCACGTTGTACAATTTGACTTCGAAACATCTTCACTGACGCCGCAGCCGCATCTCTTCACGTCTGTTTCACATGCGCTTTTTATTTTCAGCAGCTACAGTACCAGGTGGGCTACAGGAGACACTTTTAAAAGGCGCGGGTCTTCTGAGGAGCGTGCGTGAGTCATGTCTGTCTCTAGGCAACCGCGACTGTCCAGCATCCAGGCGCAGAGGGGAGGAGGCTGCACCTGCGCAGATTCTGCACGACAACAACATCTTTCTTGGTTGTTGGACTTTTATTTACTTCATTATGTTTAGATTGAGTGTTGATGTGTGTGACTGACACGTGTAGGCTGCTGGAAAGTGATGAAACTACGGAACAAAGTGCGTCCCGTGTTGGTTCACTCCGCCCCGCAACGTGTTTCTGTCAATTAAAGGAGGATTCTGAATTTTACGGGACGGGTGGCAACCCCGATGAGAGCTGGTCCTGCTGCATGTAAGAAAATGAAGTAAGCTGTTCTAATGTACAAGGTGTGTGTACATTTACTGCGTTTGTAGCAATGTTTGTAGACTGGTGTGAGCATAGAATTAAAGAAGCCACCATGCATTTGCTCTCTTTCTTTATACTTTATTTTAGTCACCCTCAACCCACCTTGAGAAGGTTGAAGCCAAACAGCATTTCATTTTCAAAACAATCTCTTAACTGTTAACATACAACCATCTACGACACACAGGGCCACAGCAGGAGCCTGGGTCTTCTGAGCACCTTCCTTGGTGAGCTGAGTGGATTTCTCTCGTGGATGTAGGACAAGCCTTACCTCCATCTCTGACAGCATCCTCTCCATCAGGAAACTCTGGTCAGGCACCACCTCATCTCCTGGCTGGAGGACATGATAAGGATGACATGAGGACATGATGAGGAGGACATGAGGACAGGATGAGGACATGATGAGGACATGAGAAGGATGACATCAGGATAGGACGAGGAGGACATGAGAAGGATGACATGACGACAGGATGAGGACATGATGAGGACATGAGAAGGATGACATCAGGATAGGACGAGGACAGGATGAGGACATGAGGACATGATAAGGATGACATGAGGACAGGATAAGGACATGATGAGGAGGACATGAGGACAGGATGAGGACATGAGGACAGAAGAAGGATGAAATCAGGACAGGATGATGACATGATGAGGAGGACATGAGGACAGGACGAGGACATGATGAGCAGGACATGAGAAGGACGACATGAGGACATGATGAGGACGACATGAGGACAGGATGAGGAGGACATGAGGACAGGATGAGTACAGCATGAGGAGGACATGAGAGGATGAAGACATGACAGTATGAGAATATTGACAGAGGAAAGGATGAGGAGATGATGAGGAGGACATCAGGACATGAGGACAGGATGACGACATGATGAGGACATGAGAAGGATGACAGGAGGGCAGGATGAGGACATGATGAGGAGGACATGAAGACAGGACGAGGACATGAGGAGGATGACGACATGATGAAGACATGAGGACAGGATGAGGACATGACGACAGAAGAAGGATGAAATCAGAACAGGATGACGACATGATGAGGAGGAGATGAGGAGGATGACATGAGGACAGGACGAGGACATGAGAAAGATGACATGAGGAGGACATGAGGACAGGATGAGGACATGATGAGGAGGACATGAGGACAGGATGAGGACATGAGGACATGATAAGGATGACATCAGGATAGGATGAGGACATGATAAGGAAGACATGAGGACAGGATGACGACGTGATGAGGACATGAGAAGGATGACATGAGAAGGATGAGATGAGGAAAGGATGAGGAGGACATCAGGACAGGATAAAGACATTGATGACAGAAGTACAGGATGAGGACATGAGGACAAGATAAGGATGACAGGAGGACATGATGAGGACATGAGAAGGATGAAATCAGGACATGAGAAGGATGACATGAGGACATGAGAATGATGACATGAGGACATGATGAGGAGATGAGAAGGACGACATGAGGAGGATGACATGAGGACATGAGGAGGACAACATGAGGACATGAGAAAGATGACATGAGGACATGAGGAAGACATGAGGACAGGATGAGGACATGAGGAGAAGGACATGAGAGGATGAAGACATGACAGTATGAGAATATTGACAGAGGAAAGGATGAGGAGATGATGAGGAGGACATCAGGACAGGATAAAGACATGGATGTAGGACGAGTCTCACCCCCACCTCTGACAGCATCCTCTCCATCAGGAAACTCTGGTCAGGCACCACCTCATCTCCTGGCTGGAGAAAATGTACACGCTGTAACTTTTTTGTTATTTCCACGTCTGAAACGTTATTAAACAAATCCGTATACCTCGTGTCGCGTCGACATCTATCTCGAGCGTCCCGTATGATCGGCATACCGACCAGGAGAGGGGTGGCGGCTGAAGTGGAGATCTTTTAGCGTCGCGTCCGGACGGGATACATTCTCTGCGCTGCTGTCTGAGACATGCATCTCAGTGTCGTCTGCGAGGACTTTTCTTGCCGGCCGATACCGCGACTCCCCGTTTTGTGAGCCTCGTCCTACAATGACAAATATGTTGACAAGAAGAAATCCACAAGATGATCATTTTCTGCACACACAAGAGAATCAGACCGCACCTGGCAGAACATACAGCGCAGCTTTTGGCTCAGGCTCTTGTCATTTCAGCTGATATTGCGGGGTGGGGAAGACAGACATAAAAAGAGCTTCTAGCGCCACATGTCAAGATTGACGTCCAACTGGACTCCAGAAGTCCACTGGTACCTTCCTGTGATGTCCTCTACTGCTCGGTTTAGTGCTTGTGTGGTTTTCCCTCTCATATCTAAGTGGCTTTGGCTAAAGGCTTCTGCTAAATAGAACAGAATAGAATCTCCTTGGAGCAGCCAGGACGGATCAGTGTGGCGCTGAAGCTGCTCTCCAGAGAAAGCAGGGCGTCCTGCGCGACTCGTGGTCCAGCACGGACGTTAGTTTTGCCAGGACCCTCTTGTCACATACGAACCTCCTGCAGAGAGTCCAGAGAACAGCCCAAGACAGAGCCGGTCTTCCCGAGGACTCTGTCCAGCTTGCTCCCTCTCTGAGATCTGTGCTGGCCGGGAAGGTGGCTCAGTCTAAGGAGATGTGGAGCGCTTTGATGGCAGAATGAGCCACAAGTCTGAAGGTTAGTCTAGGTGTTTGAATGCAGCTGCGTGGGGGGGGGGGGGGGGGGGGGGGGGGGGGGGCAGGAACGGGTGCTTGCTCAAACCTAATGAAATGCAGATTAGGGTCGTTGAGCCACTCCAGGTCCCCCTCAGCCTGTGAGTGGGGCATTTTCATACCTGAGACAGTTTTCAGGCTTCTCCAAACCCCACTGATGTTCTGCTGCTCCTCCATCTTCCTCTCGTAACTGGCCTTCCCCTCTCTGACCTTTCTCCTCAGCTCCTTCTGTACGGTCGTCAGCTTCCTCCTTGTTCCCTGATCTGAAAGCTCTCTTCTTCTTCTTCTTCTTCTTCAGGAGAGCTTTAACCTCAGGGCTCATCCACAGCTTGTTTGTTGTTGTTAGCAAAGTGCTGCGTCGCTGGGAGGGAACAGCGTTGTCAAGACCGAAGTTTATCTATGCTGTGACGGCATTAATGTCCTCCACACGTGTCTGGCAGAGCTCTGTCCACACGGTGGCGTGGAAGCAGTCCAAAAGAGCCTCCTCGCCGTATGGGGGACCGCAGCCTGCCTGTGTCCAACACACAGGCGGGACATGTATAATATGGGGATCAGCTCTCCCTAGAGGAGCGAGGGGGGTCTGCAGAATAGGCCTCCTCGGTGTTGGCATAAAACAAGTCCAGTGATTTATCCTCCATGCTGGGACAGGTGAAGTACTGTGTGCACGTTGCCAGAGCAGATGATGGAGAGGCATGACAGAAGAGGAAGAGGGTCTGTGGCTGCTGTGTCTGCAGCCTGCTGGTGACGGCGAGCCAGTTGTCAGAGGATACGTCCGCTTCAGCAGACCGGCTCTTCCCTACTGAAAACAGTGCTCGCTCATCCTTAAATGGAATGTTTTAATTGAAAGAAATCCCAGTAAAAAAAAACAAAAAAAAAACACGCAGATTTGTGTACAAATACGTATATAAGGCTCACATAGAAAACAGTGACAGGAGCAGCAGGCTGCAAAATAGTGCCAACACTCACCAATAAAGAAAGGAAACAGGTAAGAGCTGCTGCAGCCAGCAGACAGCCTGTATGTCCAGGTTTCTTTTCTACAGCGCTGTCCCATTAAAAAAGATTTCATTAAAACGTGTACAAAAATGTGAGGGGTGGACTCACTTCTGTGGGATGCTGTATCTTGGTCCAGTGATGCAAGGTGGCGGCCATGCCTTGGTCAGCGACCTCTTTAAAAACCTGGTGTCAGTTCCTTTCAACGTGTTCAGCTGATGGACGACTTGTTAATCAAGGTCATTATTTAGCCATTTATGAAGACTTTTAACAGAGTCCTCTTACCTTTGCCCCAGTCATGCCGCAGGAATCCAGATGGAACCGCTCCTTTCTGAAGCTCGCTTCGCCCACTGGCAGAAACACACGTGTCCTCTGATGGCAAAAGGGTTGAGTGCAGACATTCGTGCTGCCACGAAGGATTTTCAAATGTGGCCCCTCGTCGCTTCTAATTGTCCCAACCCAACAAGCACGGAGCTCAGCATCAAGCTGGGAAGTGGTGAAAAGTAAGATAGGGGAAGTTTTTCTTCTTGCTTGAACAGCACGGAGCGCCGCAGCAGCAGCGTCTCAGTGATTGCGCAATAACGGACAGCGTGCTGCTGAGAGGTGGACACAAGGAGAAGACAGGGAAAATGATGAACAACAACCACCACATCAGACTTCTTATGAGTGGGCAGTCTGTACAATAAATTGTCTGAATATTAGGCGGTGTAATCCCCATCCTGCGTGGCTGCATCTCATCACATTCAGTGTAAAAGCTGAAGTTGCTGCTAGTTAGCCTGCCGGTTAGCATGCATGTGTTTACTTATCGTTCCTCCGTCAAGTTAGCTCCGTAGCAACAAGGATACACAGGGAAATAAGGATAACTCATTCATTCATTCATTCATTCATTCATAGATTCATTGTCTGTACCGCTCAGTCCAGTTCAGGGTGGTGGGGAAGCTGGAGTCTATCCAAGCAATTAGCAGGCGAGAGGCAGGACACATCCTGGACACGTCGCCGGTCCATCGCAGGCATTTTCTTGCCTACAGAAAAGCTGCTGAGCTTCAATTTCAAAGCAGAACACAGCTTTGCTTCAAAGCCGAACTGCTATGACGTCAGTGTTGAACGGGCCAATCGAAACGCTGCTCAGATCTCCGTCACTGACGAATGTAGTCACGTGACGAGAAATGGAACGTTAAAATCATGTAAATAGGCCTGCCAGACCACCTGTCAGCTGTCTGACTATTGTCAGACCCTGAGCTTGGCCTTGAGCTTGTCTGGAGGTTCTGGCAGGGATGGCAGCCCTGGTCCGCCGGTGGATGGTCGTCCCCCCCGGGGAGACATCATCCGCTGCCACCCAGCCAGATCTCCTGGAGGGACGGACGGTGGGGGGGGGAGGGGTCCCCCCTTTTATATAAAAAAAAAAAAAACTTGTCTGGAGGTTCTGGCAGGGATGGCAGCCCTGGTCCGCCGGTGGATGGTCGTCCCCCCCCCGGGGAGACATCATCCGCTGCCACCCAGCCAGATCTCCTGGAGGGACGGACGGTGGGGGGGAGGGGTCCCCCCTTTTATATATATATTTTTTTAAAAAACTCCATCAGCTGACGGAGTCTGCTGCATGAACGTGCATGACCATGACAACAGTCGGGACTGCACTTTTTATAAGAAGGATGTCATCAGGTCACAGCCCGTCTCTGGTTGCAATGGTTCACTTTGTAAGCATGGCCACCAAAAGTCATTTTAATTTAGGAGCCATTTTATGACACATGTACTCTGGTTAGTATGTGTGCGTGTAAATGAGTGTGTAAACATGGTATATTTATTTATTCATTCATTTGAAAAGCCTGCTGAATATGTGGCACGTGTGCAGCGGACGATGTCCTCCACCTTCCTTTGCAACTGTGCTTGGATGGGGTGGGTTGATGTTCTGACCATTTCTAACCGCTCTCAGCACTACTTCAACACGAACTGATATTGGGTGAAACGTTGACCTCCAGATAAGCTTAAAGAAGATTTCTGTGTGCGCAACATTGAACTTTACAAAAAGTAACACCTGTGTCACTTCACCTGCATGCAGTGAGAGGAGAGGAGTGGGATGACAAATTCACATCATCTATACCGTGGTCACTGATAGCTGGGCAAGTTCAGTTATTGTCTCATCGTTCCTTTACGGCCGTTACCATAGCGACACGTTAATCAGCTGCTTCAGATCAGATGATTTTTGACAGGTGAATGAGAGAAACACGCTGCTTGACAACAGTTGTTTGGCATCAAAACTATCGAGGCCGACATAAAATAGTTCCTATAGCCTACTTTAGAAAGTTCGGTAATAATAAAAAAGAAAAACATAAATAAACATTTGTTATAAAATGTTTACTGTGTGGGACCAGGGTGATGACGACGCCCACGTCGTGACGTGAAATGCAGCGCCTCGTTTAGTCCTGCACATTGGACTGTAGCCTATATTTGGTTGAAGGGAAGTCACGTCGTCATAACAGTTTAACAACACTAATAAAAAGGATCATTTATGGAATGATCACTTACTAGAGATTTCTTAAAAATAGACTTTAAAACATGAAGCTGTAAACATTTGAATGTAGGAAATGCATATAGAAATAAACGTTTCCCTTTAGCTAGGCTACATATATTTTTGAGTGTGTTTATCAACTTTTCATCCATTAAAAAGACGTTTTCATGGTATTTATATTGGCCCATACGGCATATAAATAAATGATCATGCTCTCCTGATGCCGTTAGATGTCGGACAGACCACCGCGCGCGACTAAACAGCCGCTGTCACGTTGTACAATTTGACTTCGAAACATCTTCACTGACGCCGCAGCCGCATCTCTTCACGTCTGTTTCACATGCGCTTTTTATTTTCAGCAGCTACAGTACCAGGTGGGCTACAGGAGACACTTTTAAAAGGCGCGGGTCTTCTGAGGAGCGTGCGTGAGTCATGTCTGTCTCTAGGCAACCGCGACTGTCCAGCATCCAGGCGCAGAGGGGAGGAGGCTGCACCTGCGCAGATTCTGCACGACAACAACATCTTTCTTGGTTGTTGGACTTTTATTTACTTCATTATGTTTAGATTGAGTGTTGATGTGTGTGACTGACACGTGTAGGCTGCTGGAAAGTGATGAAACTACGGAACAAAGTGCGTCCCGTGTTGGTTCACTCCGCCCCGCAACGTGTTTCTGTCAATTAAAGGAGGATTCTGAATTTTACGGGACAGGTGGCAACCCCGATGAGAGATGGTCCTGCTGCATGTAAGAAAATGAAGTAAGCTGTTCTAATGTACAAGGTGTGTGTACATTTACTGCGTTTGTAGCAATGTTTGTAGACTGGTGTGAGCATAGAATTAAAGAAGCCACCATGCATTTGCTCTCTTTCTTTATACTTTATTTTAGTCACCCTCAACCCACCTTGAGAAGGTTGAAGCCAAACAGCATTTCATTTTCAAAACAATCTCTTAACTGTTAACATACAACCATCTACGACACACAGGGCCACAGCAGGAGCCTGGGTCTTCTGAGCACCTTCCTTGGTGAGCTGAGTGGATTTCTCTCGTGGATGTAGGACAAGCCTTACCTCCATCTCTGACAGCATCCTCTCCATCAGGAAACTCTGGTCAGGCACCACCTCATCTCCTGGCTGGAGGACATGATAAGGATGACATGAGGACATGATGAGGAGGACATGAGGACAGGATGAGGACATCATGAGGACATGAGAAGGATGACAGGAGGAAAGGATGAGGAGGACATGAGGACATGAGAAGGATGACATGAGGACAGGATAAGGACATGATGAGGACATGAGAAGGATGACATCAGGATAGGACGAGGACAGGATGAGGACATGAGGACATGATAAGGATGACATGAGGACATGATGAGGATGACATGACGACAGGATGAGAACATGATGAGGACATGAGAAGGATGACATCAGGATAGGACGAGGACAGGATGAGGGCATGAGGACATGATAAGGATGACATGAGGACAGGATAAGGACATGATGAGGAGGACATGAGGACAGGATGAGGACATGAGGACAGAAGAAGGATGAAATCAGGACAGGATGATGACATGATGAGGAGGACATGAGGACAGGACGAGGACATGATGAGCAGGACATGAGAAGGACGACATGAGGACAGGATGAGGAGGACATAAGGAGGACATGAGAGGATGAAGACATGACAGTATGAGAATATTGACAGAGGAAAGGATGAGGAGATGATGAGGAGGACATCAGGACATGAGGACAGGATGACAACATGATGAGGACATGAGGACATGAGAAGGATGACAGGAGGGCAGGATGAGGACATGATGAGGAGGACATGAAGACAGGACGAGGACATGAGGAGGATGACGACATGATGAAGACATGAGGACAGGATGAGGACATGACGACAGAAGAAGGATGAAATCAGAACAGGATGACGACATGATGAGGAGGAGATGAGGAGGATGACATGAGGACAGGACGAGGACATGAGAAAGATGACATGAGGACATGAGGAGGACATGAGGACAGGATGAGGACATGATGAGAAGGACATGAGAGGATGAAGACATGACAGTATGAGAATATTGACAGAGGAAAGGATGAGGAGATGATGAGGAGGACATGAGGACAGGATGAGGACATGAGGACATGAGAAGGATGACAGGAGGAAAGGATGAGGAGGACATGAGGACATGAGAAGGATGACATGAGGACAGGATGAGGACATGATGACGATGACATGAGGACATGATGAGGACATGAAAGTATGAGGATATTGACAGGAGTAAAGGATGGACATGATGACAGGATGAGGACATGATGAGGAGGACATGAGGACAGAATGAGGACATGAAGATGAGGACATGAGGACAGGATGAGGACATGACAGTATGAGGATAATGACAGGTGGACAGGATGAGGACATGATGAGGAGGACATGAGGACATGATGAAGAGGACATGAGGATAGGATGACGACATGATGACAGGTGACGACATGATGAGGAGGACATGAGGACAGGACGAGGACATGATGAGGAGGACATAAGGACATGATGAGGAGGACATGAGGACAGGACGAGGACAGGATGAGGACATGATAAGGATGACATCAGGATAGGATGAGGACATGATAAGGAAGACATGAGGACAGGATGACGACGTGATGAGGACATGAGAAGGATGACATGAGAAGGATGAGATGAGGAAAGGATGAGGAGGACATCAGGACAGGATAAAGACATTGATGACAGAAGTACAGGATGAGGACATGAGGACAAGATAAGGATGACAGGAGGACATGATGAGGACATGAGAAGGATGAAATCAGGACATGAGAAGGATGACATGAGGACATGAGAATGATGACATGAGGACATGATGAGGACATGAGAAGGACGACATGAGGAGGATGACATGAGGACATGATGAGGACATGAGGAGGACAACATGAGGACATGAGAAAGATGACATGAGGACATGAGGAAGACATGAGGACAGGATGAGGACATGAGGAGAAGGACATGAGAGGATGAAGACATGACAGTATGAGAATATTGACAGAGGAAAGGATGAGGAGATGATGAGGAGGACATCAGGACAGGATAAAGACATGGATGTAGGACGAGTCTCACCCCCACCTCTGACAGCATCCTCTCCATCAGGAAACTCTGGTCAGGCACCACCTCATCTCCTGGCTGGAGAAAATGTACACGCTGTAACTTCTTTGTTATTTCCACGTCTGAAACGTTATTAAACAAATCCGTATACCTCGTGTCGCGTCGACATCTATCTCGAGCGTCCCGTATGATCGGCATACCGACCAGGAGAGGGGTGGCGGCTGAAGTGGAGATCTTTTAGCGTCGCGTCCGGACGGGATACATTCTCTGCGCTGCTCTCTGGGACATGCATCTCAGTGTCGTCTGCGAGGACTTTTCTCGCCGGCCGATACCGCGACTCCCCGTTTTGTGAGCCTCGTCCTACAGTGACAAATATGTTGACAAGAAGAAATCCACAAGATGATCATTTTCTGCACACACAAGAGAATCAGACCGCACCTGGCAGAACATACAGCGCAGCTTTTGGCTCAGGCTCTTGTCATTTCAGCTGATATTGCGGGGTGGGGAAGACAGACATAAAAAGAGCTTCTAGCGCCACATGTCAAGATTGACGTCCAACTGGACTCCAGAAGTCCACTGGTACCTTCCTGTGATGTCCTCTACTGCTCGGTTTAGTGCTTGTGTGGTTTTCACTCTCATATCTAAGTGGCTTTGGCTAAAGGCTTCTGCTAAATACAACAGAATAGAATCTCCTTGGAGCAGCCAGGACGGATCAGTGTGGCGCTGAAGCTGCTCTCCAGAGAAAGCAGGGCGTCCTGCGCGACTCGTGGTCCAGCACGGACGTTAGTTTTGCCAGGACCCTCTTGTCACATACGAACCTCCTGCAGAGAGTCCAGAGAACAGCCCAAGACTGAGCCGGTCTTCCCGAGGACTCTGTCCAGCTTGCTCCCTCTCTGAGATCTGTGCTGGCCGGGAAGGTGGCTCAGTCTAAGGAGATGTGGAGCGCTTTGATGGCAGAATGAGCCACAAGTCTGAAGGTTAGTCTAGGTGTTTGAATGCAGCTGCGTGGGGGGGCAGGAACGGGTGCTTGCTCAAACCTAATGAAATGCAGATTAGGGTCGTTGAGCCACTCCAGGTCCCCCTCAGCCTGTGAGTGGGGCATTTTCATACCTGAGACAGTTTTCAGGCTTCTCCAAACCCCACTGATGTTCTGCTGCTCCTCCATCTTCCTCTCGTAACTGGCCTTCCCCTCTCTGACCTTTCTCCTCAGCTCCTTCTGTACGGTCGTCAGCTTCCTCCTTGTTCCCTGATCTGAAAGCTCTCTTCTTCTTCTTCTTCTTCTTCTTCTTCTTCAGGAGAGCTTTAACCTCAGGGCTCATCCACAGCTTGTTTGTTGTTGTTAGCAAAGTGCTGCGTCGCTGGGAGGGAACAGCGTTGTCAAGACCGAAGTTTATCTATGCTGTGACGGCATTAATGTCCTCCACACGTGTCTGGCAGAGCTCTGTCCACACGGTGGCGTGGAAGCAGTCCAAAAGAGCCTCCTCGCCGTATGGGGGACCGCAGCCTGCCTGTGTCCAACACACAGGCGGGACATGTATAATATGGGGATCAGCTCTCCCTAGAGGAGCGAGGGGGGTCTGCAGAATAGGCCTCCTCGGTGTTGGCATAAAACAAGTCCAGTGATTTATCCTCCATGCTGGGACAGGTGAAGTACTGTGTGCACGTTGCCAGAGCAGATGATGGAGAGGCATGACAGAAGAGGAAGAGGGTCTGTGGCTGCTGTGTCTGCAGCCTGCTGGTGACGGCGAGCCAGTTGTCAGAGGATACGTCCGCTTCAGCAGACCGGCTCTTCCCTACTGAAAACAGTGCTCGCTCATCCTTAAATGGAATGTTTTAATTGAAAGAAATCCCAGTAAAAAAAAACAAAAAAAAAACACGCAGATTTGTGTACAAATACGTATATAAGGCTCACATAGAAAACAGTGACAGGAGCAGCAGGCTGCAAAATAGTGCCAACACTCACCAATAAAGAAAGGAAACAGGTAAGAGCTGCTGCAGCCAGCAGACAGCCTGTATGTCCAGGTTTCTTTTCTACAGCGCTGTCCCATTAAAAAAGATTTCATTAAAACGTGTACAAAAATGTGAGGGGTGGACTCACTTCTGTGGGATGCTGTATCTTGGTCCAGTGATGCAAGGTGGCGGCCATGCCTTGGTCAGCGACCTCTTTAAAAACCTGGTGTCAGTTCCTTTCAACGTGTTCAGCTGATGGACGACTTGTTAATCAAGGTCATTATTTAGCCATTTATGAAGACTTTTAACAGAGTCCTCTTACCTTTGCCCCAGTCATGCCGCAGGAATCCAGATGGAACCGCTCCTTTCTGAAGCTCGCTTCGCCCACTGGCAGAAACACACGTGTCCTCTGATGGCAAAAGGGTTGAGTGCAGACATTCGTGCTGCCACGAAGGATTTTCAAATGTGGCCCCTCGTCGCTTCTAATTGTCCCAACCCAACAAGCACGGAGCTCAGCATCAAGCTGGGAAGTGGTGAAAAGTAAGATAGGGGAAGTTTTTCTTCTTGCTTGAACAGCACGGAGCGCCGCAGCAGCAGCGTCTCAGTGATTGCGCAATAACGGACAGCGTGCTGCTGAGAGGTGGACACAAGGAGAAGACAGGGAAAATGATGAACAACAACCACCACATCAGACTTCTTATGAGTGGGCAGTCTGTACAATAAATTGTCTGAATATTAGGCGGTGTAATCCCCATCCGTGCATACGTCACTGCGTGGCTGCATCTCGTCACATTCAGTGTAAAAGCTGAAGTTGCTGCTAGTTAGCCTGCCGGTTAGCATGCATGTGTTTACTTATCGTTCCTCCGTCAAGTTAGCTCCGTAGCAACAAGGATACACAGGGAAATAAGGATAACTCATTCATTCATTCATTCATTCATAGATTCATTGTCTGTACCGCTCAGTCCAGTTCAGGGTGGTGGGGAAGCTGGAGTCTATCCCAGCAATTAGCAGGCGAGAGGCAGGACACATCCTGGACACGTCGCCGGTCCATCGCAGGCATTTTCTTGCCTACAGAAAAGCTGCTGAGCTTCAATTTCAAAGCAGAACACAGCTTTGCTTCAAAGCCGAACTGCTATGACGTCAGTGTTGAACGGGCCAATCGAAACGCTGCTCAGATCTCCGTCACTGACGAATGTAGTCACGTGACGAGAAATGGAACGTTAAAATCATGTAAATAGGCCTGCCAGACCACCTGTCAGCTGTCTGACTATTGTCAGACCCTGAGCGTGGCCTTGAGCTTGTCTGTAGGTTCTGGCAGGGATGGCAGCCCTGGTCCGCCGGTGGATGGTCGTCCCCCCCGGGGAGACATCATCCGCTGCCACCCAGCCAGATCTCCTGGAGGGACGGACGGTGGGGGGGAGGGGTCCCCCCTTTTATATATAAAAAAAAAAAAACTTGTCTGGAGGTTCTGGCAGGGATGGCAGCCCTGGTCCGCCGGTGGATGGTCGTCCCCCCCCCCCCCCGGGGAGACATCATCCGCTGCCACCCAGCCAGATCTCCTGGAGGGACGGACGGTGGGGGGGAGGGGTCCCCCCTTTTATATATATATTTTTTAAAAAAACTCCATCAGCTGACGGAGTCTGCTGCATGAACGTGCATGACCATGACAACAGTCGGGACTGCACTTTTTATAAGAAGGATGTCATCAGGTCACAGCCCGTCTCTGGTTGCAATGGTTCACTTTGTAAGCATGGCCACCAAAAGTCATTTTAATTTAGGAGCCATTTTATGACACATGTACTCTGGTTAGTATGTGTGCGTGTAAATGAGTGTGTAAACATGGTATATTTATTTATTCATTCATTTGAAAAGCCTGCTGAATATGTGGCACGTGTGCAGCGGACGATGTCCTCCACCTTCCTTTGCAACTGTGCTTGGATGGGGTGGGTTGATGTTCTGACCATTTCTAACCGCTTTCAGCACTACTTCAACACGAACTGATATTGGGTGAAACGTTGACCTCCAGATAAGCTTAAAGAAGATTTCTGTGTGCGCAACATTGAACTTTACAAAAAGTAACACCTGTGTCACTTCACCTGCATGCAGTGAGAGGAGAGGAGTGGGATGACAAATTCACATCATCTATACCGTGGTCACTGATAGCTGGGCAAGTTCAGTTATCGTCTCATCGTTCCTTTACGGCCGTTACCATAGCGACACGTTAATCAGCTGCTTCAGATCAGATGATTTTTGACAGGTGAATGAGAGAAACACGCTGCTTGACAACAGTTGTTTGGCATCAAAACTATCGAGGCCGACATAAAATAGCTCCTATAGCCTACTTTAGAAAGTTCGGTAATAATAAAAAAGAAAAACATAAATAAACATTTGTTATAAAATGTTTACTGTGTGGGACCAGGGTGATGACGACGCCCACGTCGTGACGTGAAATGCAGCGCCTCGTTTAGTCCTGCACATTGGACTGTAGCCTATATTTGGTTGAAGGGAAGTCACGTCGTCATAACAGTTTAACAACACTAATAAAAAGGATCATTTATGGAATGATCACTTACTAGAGATTTCTTAAAAATAGACTTTAAAACATGAAGCTGTAAACATTTGAATGTAGGAAATGCATATAGAAATAAACGTTTCCCTTTAGCTAGGCTACATATATTTTTGAGTGTGTTTATCAACTTTTCATCCATTAAAAAGACGTTTTTAATGGGTATATATGGTATTTATATTGGCCCATACGGCATAAAAATAAATGATCATGCTCTCCTGATGCCGTTAGATGTCGGACAGACCACCGCGCGCGACTAAACAGCCGCTGTCACGTTGTACAGTTTGACTTCGAAACATCTTCACTGACGCCGCAGCCGCATCTCTTCACGTCTGTTTCACATGCGCTTTTTATTTTCAGCAGCTACAGTACCAGGTGGGCTACAGGAGACACTTTTAAAAGGCGCGGGTCTTCTGAGGAGCGTGCGTGAGTCATGTCTGTCTCTAGGCAACCGCGACTGTCCAGCATCCAGGCGCAGAGGGGAGGAGGCTGCACCTGCGCAGATTCTGCACGACAACAACATCTTTCTTGGTTGTTGGACTTTTATTTACTTCATTATGTTTAGATTGAGTGTTGATGTGTGTGACTGACACGTGTAGGCTGCTGGAAAGTGATGAAACTACGGAACAAAGTGCGTCCCGTGTTGGTTCACTCCGCCCCGCAACGTGTTTCTGTCAATTAAAGGAGGATTCTGAATTTTACGGGACGGGTGGCAACCCCGATGAGAGCTGGTCCTGCTGCATGTAAGAAAATGAAGTAAGCTGTTCTAATGTACAAGGTGTGTGTACATTTACTGCGTTTGTAGCAATGTTTGTAGACTGGTGTGAGCATAGAATTAAAGAAGCCACCATGCATTTGCTCTCTTTCTTTATACTTTATTTTAGTCACCCTCAACCCACCTTGAGAAGGTTGAAGCCAAACAGCATTTCATTTTCAAAACAATCTCTTAACTGTTAACATACAACCATCTACGACACACAGGGCCACAGCAGGAGCCTGGGTCTTCTGAGCACCTTCCTTGGTGAGCTGAGTGGATTTCTCTCGTGGATGTAGGACAAGCCTTACCTCCATCTCTGACAGCATCCTCTCCATCAGGAAACTCTGGTCAGGCACCACCTCATCTCCTGGCTGGAGGACATGATAAGGATGACATGAGGACATGATGAGGAGGACATGAGGACAGGATGAGGACATCATGAGGACATGAGAAGGATGACAGGAGGAAAGGATGAGGAGGACATGAGGACATGAGAAGGATGACATGAGGACATGATGAGGATGACATGACGACAGGATGAGGACATGATGAGGACATGAGAAGGATGACATCAGGATAGGACGAGGAGGACATGAGAAGGATGACATGACGACAGGATGAGGACATGATGAGGACATGAGAAGGATGACATCAGGATAGGACGAGGAGGACATGAGAAGGATGACATGACGACAGGATGAGGACATGATGAGGACATGAGAAGGATGACATCAGGATAGGACGAGGACAGGATGAGGACATGAGGACATGATAAGGATGACATGAGGACAGGATAAGGACATGATGAGGAGGACATGAGGACAGGATGAGGACATGAGGACAGAAGAAGGATGAAATCAGGACAGGATGATGACATGATGAGGAGGACATGAGGACAGGACGAGGACATGATGAGCAGGACATGAGAAGGACGACATGAGGACATGATGAGGACGACATGAGGACAGGATGAGTACAGCATGAGGAGGACATGAGAGGATGAAGACATGACAGTATGAGAATATTGACAGAGGAAAGGATGAGGAGATGATGAGGAGGACATCAGGACATGAGGACAGGATGACGACATGATGAGGACATGAGAAGGATGACAGGAGGGCAGGATGAGGACATGATGAGGAGGACATGAAGACAGGACGAGGACATGAGGAGGATGACGACATGATGAAGACATGAGGACAGGATGAGGACATGACGACAGAAGAAGGATGAAATCAGAACAGGATGACGACATGATGAGGAGGAGATGAGGAGGATGACATGAGGACAGGACGAGGACATGAGAAAGATGACATGAGGAGGACATGAGGACAGGATGAGGACATGATGAGGAGGACATGAGGACAGGATGAGGACATGATAAGGATGACATCAGGATAGGATGAGGACATGATAAGGAAGACATGAGGACAGGATGACGACGGGATGAGGACATGAGAAGGATGACATGAGAAGGATGAGATGAGGAAAGGATGAGGAGGACATCAGGACAGGATAAAGACATTGATGACAGAAGTACAGGATGAGGACATGAGGACAAGATAAGGATGACAGGAGGACATGATGAGGACATGAGAAGGATGAAATCAGGACATGAGAAGGATGACATGAGGACATGAGAATGATGACATGAGGACATGATGAGGAGATGAGAAGGACGACATGAGGAGGATGACATGAGGACATGAGGAGGACAACATGAGGACATGAGAAAGATGACATGAGGACATGAGGAAGACATGAGGACAGGATGAGGACATGAGGAGAAGGACATGAGAGGATGAAGACATGACAGTATGAGAATATTGACAGAGGAAAGGATGAGGAGATGATGAGGAGGACATCAGGACAGGATAAAGACATGGATGTAGGACGAGTCTCACCCCCACCTCTGACAGCATCCTCTCCATCAGGAAACTCTGGTCAGGCACCACCTCATCTCCTGGCTGGAGAAAATGTACACGCTGTAACTTCTTTGTTATTTCCACGTCTGAAACGTTATTAAACAAATCCGTATACCTCGTGTCGCGTCGACATCTATCTCGAGCGTCCCGTATGATCGGCATACCGACCAGGAGAGGGGTGGCGGCTGAAGTGGAGATCTTTTAGCGTCGCGTCCGGACGGGATACATTCTCTGCGCTGCTCTCTGGGACATGCATCTCAGTGTCGTCTGCGAGGACTTTTCTCGCCGGCCGATACCGCGACTCCCCGTTTTGTGAGCCTCGTCCTACAATGACAAATATGTTGACAAGAAGAAATCCACAAGATGATCATTTTCTGTACACACAAGAGAATCAGACCGCACCTGGCAGAACATACAGCGCAGCTTTTGGCTCAGGCTCTTGTCATTTCAGCTGATATTGCGGGGTGGGGAAGACAGACATAAAAAGAGCTTCTAGCCCCACATGTCAAGATTGACGTCCAACTGGACTCCAGAAGTCCACTGGTACCTTCCTGTGATGTCCTCTACTGCTCGGTTTAGTGCTTGTGTGGTTTTCCCTCTCATATGGAAGTGGCTTTGGCTAAAGGCTTCTGCTAAATAGAACAGAATAGAATCTCCTTGGAGCAGCCAGGACGGATCAGTGTGGCGCTGAAGCTGCTCTCCAGAGAAAGCAGGGCGTCCTGCGCGACTCGTGGTCCAGCACGGACGTTAGTTTTGCCAGGACCCTCTTGTCACATACGAACCTCCTGCAGAGAGTCCAGAGAACAGCCCAAGACTGAGCCGGTCTTCCCGAGGACTCTGTCCAGCTTGCTCCCTCTCTGAGATCTGTGCTGGCCGGGAAGGTGGCTCAGTCTAAGGAGATGTGGAGCGCTTTGATGGCAGAATGAGCCACAAGTCTGAAGGTTAGTCTAGGTGTTTGAATGCAGCTGCGTGGGGGGGGCAGGAACGGGTGCTTGCTCAAACCTAATGAAATGCAGATTAGGGTCGTTGAGCCACTCCAGGTCCCCCTCAGCCTGTGAGTGGGGCATTTTCATACCTGAGACAGTTTTCAGGCTTCTCCAAACCCCACTGATGTTCTGCTGCTCCTCCATCTTCCTCTCGTAACTGGCCTTCCCCTCTCTGACCTTTCTCCTCAGCTCCTTCTGTACGGTCGTCAGCTTCCTCCTTGTTCCCTGATCTGAAAGCTCTCTTCTTCTTCTTCTTCTTCTTCTTCAGGAGAGCTTTAACCTCAGGGCTCATCCACAGCTTGTTTGTTGTTGTTAGCAAAGTGCTGCGTCGCTGGGAGGGAACAGCGTTCTCAAGACCGAAGTTTATCTATGCTGTGACGGCATTAATGTCCTCCACACGTGTCTGGCAGAGCTCTGTCCACACGGTGGCGTGGAAGCAGTCCAAAAGAGCCTCCTCGCCGTATGGGGGACCGCAGCCTGCCTGTGTCCAACACACAGGCGGGACATGTATAATATGGGGATCAGCTCTCCCTAGAGGAGCGAGGGGGGTCTGCAGAATAGGCCTCCTCGGTGTTGGCATAAAACAAGTCCAGTGATTTATCCTCCATGCTGGGACAGGTGAAGTACTGTGTGCACGTTGCCAGAGCAGATGATGGAGAGGCATGACAGAAGAGGAAGAGGGTCTGTGGCTGCTGTGTCTGCAGCCTGCTGGTGACGGCGAGCCAGTTGTCAGAGGATACGTCCGCTTCAGCAGACCGGCTCTTCCCTACTGAAAACAGTGCTCGCTCATCCTTAAATGGAATGTTTTAATTGAAAGAAATCCCAGTAAAAAAAAACAAAAAACAAAAAAAAAACCACGCAGATTTGTGTACAAATACGTATATAAGGCTCACATAGAAAACAGTGACAGGAGCAGCAGGCTGCAAAATAGTGCCAACACTCACCAATAAAGAAAGGAAACAGGTAAGAGCTGCTGCAGCCAGCAGACAGCCTGTATGTCCAGGTTTCTTTTCTACAGCGCTGTCCCATTAAAAAAGATTTCATTAAAACGTGTACAAAAATGTGAGGGGTGGACTCACTTCTGTGGGATGCTGTATCTTGGTCCAGTGATGCAAGGTGGCGGCCATGCCTTGGTCAGCGACCTCTTTAAAAACCTGGTGTCAGTTCCTTTCAACGTGTTCAGCTGATGGACGACTTGTTAATCAAGGTCATTATTTAGCCATTTATGAAGACTTTTAACAGAGTCCTCTTACCTTTGCCCCAGTCATGCCGCAGGAATCCAGATGGAACCGCTCCTTTCTGAAGCTCGCTTCGCCCACTGGCAGAAACACACGTGTCCTCTGATGGCAAAAGGGTTGAGTGCAGACATTCGTGCTGCCACGAAGGATTTTCAAATGTGGCCCCTCGTCGCTTCTAATTGTCCCAACCCAACAAGCACGGAGCTCAGCATCAAGCTGGGAAGTGGTGAAAAGTAAGATAGGGGAAGTTTTTCTTCTTGCTTGAACAGCACGGAGCGCCGCAGCAGCAGCGTCTCAGTGATTGCGCAATAACGGACAGCGTGCTGCTGAGAGGTGGACACAAGGAGAAGACAGGGAAAATGATGAACAACAACCACCACATCAGACTTCTTATGAGTGGGCAGTCTGTACAATAAATTGTCTGAATATTAGGCGGTGTAATCCCCATCCTGCGTGGCTGCATCTCATCACATTCAGTGTAAAAGCTGAAGTTGCTGCTAGTTAGCCTGCCGGTTAGCATGCATGTGTTTACTTATCGTTCCTCCGTCAAGTTAGCTCCGTAGCAACAAGGATACACAGGGAAATAAGGATAACTCATTCATTCATTCATTCATAGATTCATTGTCTGTACCGCTCAGTCCAGTTCAGGGTGGTGGGGAAGCTGGAGTCTATCCCAGCAATTAGCAGGCGAGAGGCAGGACACATCCTGGACACGTCGCCGGTCCATCGCAGGCATTTTCTTGCCTACAGAAAAGCTGCTGAGCTTCAATTTCAAAGCAGAACACAGCTTTGCTTCAAAGCCGAACTGCTATGACGTCAGTGTTGAACGGGCCAATCGAAACGCTGCTCAGATCTCCGTCACTGACGAATGTAGTCACGTGACGAGAAATGGAACGTTAAAATCATGTAAATAGGCCTGCCAGACCACCTGTCAGCTGTCTGACTATTGTCAGACCCTGAGCGTGGCCTTGAGCTTGTCTGGAGGTTCTGGCAGGGATGGCAGCCCTGGTCCGCCGGTGGATGGTCGTCCCCCCCGGGGAGACATCATCCGCTGCCACCCAGCCAGATCTCCTGGAGGGACGGACGGTGGGGGGGAGGGGTCCCCCCTTTTATATAAAAAAAAAAAAAAACTTGTCTGGAGGTTCTGGCAGGGATGGCAGCCCTGGTCCGCCGGTGGATGGTCGTCCCCCCCGGGGAGACATCATCCGCTGCCACCCAGCCAGATCTCCTGGAGGGACGGACGGTGGGGGGGGGAGGGGTCCCCCCTTTTATATATTAAAAAAAAAAAACTCCATCAGCTGACGGAGTCTGCTGCATGAACGTGCATGACCATGACAACAGTCGGGACTGCACTTTTTATAAGAAGGATGTCATCAGGTCACAGCCCGTCTCTGGTTGCAATGGTTCACTTTGTAAGCATGGCCACCAAAAGTCATTTTAATTTAGGAGCCATTTTATGACACATGTACTCTGGTTAGTATGTGTGCGTGTAAATGAGTGTGTAAACATGGTATATTTATTTATTCATTCATTTGAAAAGCCTGCTGAATATGTGGCACGTGTGCAGCGGACGATGTCCTCCACCTTCCTTTGCAACTGTGCTTGGATGGGGTGGGTTGATGTTCTGACCATTTCTAACCGCTTTCAGCACTACTTCAACACGAACTGATATTGGGTGAAACGTTGACCTCCAGATAAGCTTAAAGAAGATTTCTGTGTGCGCAACATTGAACTTTACAAAAAGTAACATCTGTGTCACTTCACCTGCATGCAGTGAGAGGAGAGGAGTGGGATGACAAATTCACATCATCTATACCGTGGTCACTGATAGCTGGGCAAGTTCAGTTATCGTCTCATCGTTCCTTTACGGCCGTTACCATAGCGACACGTTAATCAGCTGCTTCAGATCAGATGATTTTTGACAGGTGAATGAGAGAAACACGCTGCTTGACAACAGTTGTTTGGCATCAAAACTATCGAGGCCGACATAAAATAGCTCCTATAGCCTACTTTAGAAAGTTCGGTAATAATAAAAAAGAAAAACAGAAATAAACATTTGTTATAAAATGTTTACTGTGTGGGACCAGGGTGATGACGACGCCTCGACGCCCGCGTCGTGACGTGAAATGCAGCGCCTCGTTTAGTCCTGCACATTGGACTGTAGCCTATATTTGGTTGAAGGGAAGTCACGTCGTCATAACAGTTTAACAACACTAATAAAAAGGATCATTTATGGAATGATCACTTACTAGAGATTTCTTAAAAATAGACTTTAAAACATGAAGCTGTAAACATTTGAATGTAGGAAATGCATATAGAAATAAACGTTTCCCTTTAGCTAAGCTACATATATTTTTGAGTGTGTTTATCAACTTTTCATCCATTAAAAAGACGTTTTTATGGTATTTATATTGGCCCATACTTGGCATAAAAATAAATGATCATGCTCTCCTGATGCCGTTAGATGTCGGACAGACCACCGCGCGCGACCAAACAGCCGCTGTCACGTTGTACAATTTGACTTCGAAACATCTTCACTGACGCCGCAGCCGCATCTCTTCACGTCTGTTTCACATGCGCTTTTTATTTTCAGCAGCTACAGTACCAGGTGGGCTACAGGAGACACTTTTAAAAGGCGCGGGTCTTCTGAGGAGCGTGCGTGAGTCATGTCTGTCTCTAGGCAACCGCGACTGTCCAGCATCCAGGCGCAGAGGGGAGGAGGCTGCACCTGCGCAGATTCTGCACGACAACAACATCTTTCTTGGTTGTTGGACTTTTATTTACTTCATTATGTTTAGATTGAGTGTTGATGTGTGTGACTGACACGTGTAGGCTGCTGGAAAGTGATGAAACTACGGAACAAAGTGCGTCCCGTGTTGGTTCACTCCGCCCCGCAACGTGTTTCTGTCAATTAAAGGAGGATTCTGAATTTTACGGGACGGGTGGCAACCCCGATGAGAGCTGGTCCTGCTGCATGTAAGAAAATGAAGTAAGCTGTTCTAATGTACAAGGTGTGTGTACATTTACTGCGTTTGTAGCAATGTTTGTAGACTGGTGTGAGCATAGAATTAAAGAAGCCACCATGCATTTGCTCTCTTTCTTTATACTTTATTTTAGTCACCCTCAACCCACCTTGAGAAGGTTGAAGCCAAACAGCATTTCATTTTCAAAACAATCTCTTAACTGTTAACATACAACCATCTACGACACACAGGGCCACAGCAGGAGCCTGGGTCTTCTGAGCACCTTCCTTGGTGAGCTGAGTGGATTTCTCTCGTGGATGTAGGACAAGCCTTACCTCCATCTCTGACAGCATCCTCTCCATCAGGAAACTCTGGTCAGGCACCACCTCATCTCCTGGCTGGAGGACATGATAAGGATGACATGAGGACATGATGAGGAGGACATGAGGACAGGATGAGGACATGATGAGGACATGAGAAGGATGACATCAGGATAGGACGAGGAGGACATGAGAAGGATGACATGACGACAGGATGAGGACATGATGAGGACATGAGAAGGATGACATCAGGATAGGACGAGGACAGGATGAGGACATGAGGACATGATAAGGATGACATGAGGACAGGATAAGGACATGATGAGGAGGACATGAGGACAGGATGAGGACATGAGGACAGAAGAAGGATGAAATCAGGACAGGATGATGACATGATGAGGAGGACATGAGGACAGGACGAGGACATGATGAGCAGGACATGAGAAGGACGACATGAGGACATGATGAGGACGACATGAGGACAGGATGAGGAGGACATGAGGACAGGATGAGTACAGCATGAGGAGGACATGAGAGGATGAAGACATGACAGTATGAGAATATTGACAGAGGAAAGGATGAGGAGATGATGAGGAGGACATCAGGACATGAGGACAGGATGACGACATGATGAGGACATGAGAAGGATGACAGGAGGGCAGGATGAGGACATGATGAGGAGGACATGAAGACAGGACGAGGACATGAGGAGGATGACGACATGATGAAGACATGAGGACAGGATGAGGACATGACGACAGAAGAAGGATGAAATCAGAACAGGATGACGACATGATGAGGAGGAGATGAGGAGGATGACATGAGGACAGGACGAGGACATGAGAAAGATGACATGAGGAGGACATGAGGACAGGATGAGGACATGATGAGGAGGACATGAGGACAGGATGAGGACATGAGGACATGATAAGGATGACATCAGGATAGGATGAGGACATGATAAGGAAGACATGAGGACAGGATGACGACGTGATGAGGACATGAGAAGGATGACATGAGAAGGATGAGATGAGGAAAGGATGAGGAGGACATCAGGACAGGATAAAGACATTGATGACAGAAGTACAGGATGAGGACATGAGGACAAGATAAGGATGACAGGAGGACATGATGAGGACATGAGAAGGATGAAATCAGGACATGAGAAGGATGACATGAGGACATGAGAATGATGACATGAGGACATGATGAGGAGATGAGAAGGACGACATGAGGACATGAGGAAGACATGAGGACAGGATGAGGACATGAGGAGAAGGACATGAGAGGATGAAGACATGACAGTATGAGAATATTGACAGAGGAAAGGATGAGGAGATGATGAGGAGGACATCAGGACAGGATAAAGACATGGATGTAGGACGAGTCTCACCCCCACCTCTGACAGCATCCTCTCCATCAGGAAACTCTGGTCAGGCACCACCTCATCTCCTGGCTGGAGAAAATGTACACGCTGTAACTTTTTTGTTATTTCCACGTCTGAAACGTTATTAAACAAATCCGTATACCTCGTGTCGCGTCGACATCTATCTCGAGCGTCCCGTATGATCGGCATACCGACCAGGAGAGGGGTGGCGGCTGAAGTGGAGATCTTTTAGCGTCGCGTCCGGACGGGATACATTCTCTGCGCTGCTCTCTGGGACATGCATCTCAGTGTCGTCTGCGAGGACTTTTCTTGCCGGCCGATACCGCGACTCCCCGTTTTGTGAGCCTCGTCCTACAATGACAAATATGTTGACAAGAAGAAATCCACAAGATGATCATTTTCTGCACACACAAGAGAATCAGACCGCACCTGGCAGAACATACAGCGCAGCTTTTGGCTCAGGCTCTTGTCATTTCAGCTGATATTGCGGGGTGGGGAAGACAGACATAAAAAGAGCTTCTAGCGCCACATGTCAAGATTGACGTCCAACTGGACTCCAGAAGTCCACTGGTACCTTCCTGTGATGTCCTCTACTGCTCGGTTTAGTGCTTGTGTGGTTTTCCCTCTCATATCTAAGTGGCTTTGGCTAAAGGCTTCTGCTAAATAGAACAGAATAGAATCTCCTTGGAGCAGCCAGGACGGATCAGTGTGGCGCTGAAGCTGCTCTCCAGAGAAAGCAGGGCGTCCTGCGCGACTCGTGGTCCAGCACGGACGTTAGTTTTGCCAGGACCCTCTTGTCACATACGAACCTCCTGCAGAGAGTCCAGAGAACAGCCCAAGACAGAGCCGGTCTTCCCGAGGACTCTGTCCAGCTTGCTCCCTCTCTGAGATCTGTGCTGGCCGGGAAGGTGGCTCAGTCTAAGGAGATGTGGAGCGCTTTGATGGCAGAATGAGCCACAAGTCTGAAGGTTAGTCTAGGTGTTTGAATGCAGCTGCGTGGGGGGGGGGGGGGGGGGGGGGGGGGGGGGCAGGAACGGGTGCTTGCTCAAACCTAATGAAATGCAGATTAGGGTCGTTGAGCCACTCCAGGTCCCCCTCAGCCTGTGAGTGGGGCATTTTCATACCTGAGACAGTTTTCAGGCTTCTCCAAACCCCACTGATGTTCTGCTGCTCCTCCATCTTCCTCTCGTAACTGGCCTTCCCCTCTCTGACCTTTCTCCTCAGCTCCTTCTGTACGGTCGTCAGCTTCCTCCTTGTTCCCTGATCTGAAAGCTCTCTTCTTCTTCTTCTTCTTCTTCAGGAGAGCTTTAACCTCAGGGCTCATCCACAGCTTGTTTGTTGTTGTTAGCAAAGTGCTGGGAGGGAACAGCGTTGTCAAGACCGAAGTTTATCTATGCTGTGACGGCATTAATGTCCTCCACACGTGTCTGGCAGAGCTCTGTCCACACGGTGGCGTGGAAGCAGTCCAAAAGAGCCTCCTCGCCGTATGGGGGACCGCAGCCTGCCTGTGTCCAACACACAGGCGGGACATGTATAATATGGGGATCAGCTCTCCCTAGAGGAGCGAGGGGGGTCTGCAGAATAGGCCTCCTCGGTGTTGGCATAAAACAAGTCCAGTGATTTATCCTCCATGCTGGGACAGGTGAAGTACTGTGTGCACGTTGCCAGAGCAGATGATGGAGAGGCATGACAGAAGAGGAAGAGGGTCTGTGGCTGCTGTGTCTGCAGCCTGCTGGTGACGGCGAGCCAGTTGTCAGAGGATACGTCCGCTTCAGCAGACCGGCTCTTCCCTACTGAAAACAGTGCTCGCTCATCCTTAAATGGAATGTTTTAATTGAAAGAAATCCCAGTAAAAAAAAACAAAAAAAAAACACGCAGATTTGTGTACAAATACGTATATAAGGCTCACATAGAAAACAGTGACAGGAGCAGCAGGCTGCAAAATAGTGCCAACACTCACCAATAAAGAAAGGAAACAGGTAAGAGCTGCTGCAGCCAGCAGACAGCCTGTATGTCCAGGTTTCTTTTCTACAGCGCTGTCCCATTAAAAAAGATTTCATTAAAACGTGTACAAAAATGTGAGGGGTGGACTCACTTCTGTGGGATGCTGTATCTTGGTCCAGTGATGCAAGGTGGCGGCCATGCCTTGGTCAGCGACCTCTTTAAAAACCTGGTGTCAGTTCCTTTCAACGTGTTCAGCTGATGGACGACTTGTTAATCAAGGTCATTATTTAGCCATTTATGAAGACTTTTAACAGAGTCCTCTTACCTTTGCCCCAGTCATGCCGCAGGAATCCAGATGGAACCGCTCCTTTCTGAAGCTCGCTTCGCCCACTGGCAGAAACACACGTGTCCTCTGATGGCAAAAGGGTTGAGTGCAGACATTCGTGCTGCCACGAAGGATTTTCAAATGTGGCCCCTCGTCGCTTCTAATTGTCCCAACCCAACAAGCACGGAGCTCAGCATCAAGCTGGGAAGTGGTGAAAAGTAAGATAGGGGAAGTTTTTCTTCTTGCTTGAACAGCACGGAGCGCCGCAGCAGCAGCGTCTCAGTGATTGCGCAATAACGGACAGCGTGCTGCTGAGAGGTGGACACAAGGAGAAGACAGGGAAAATGATGAACAACAACCACCACATCAGACTTCTTATGAGTGGGCAGTCTGTACAATAAATTGTCTGAATATTAGGCGGTGTAATCCCCATCCTGCGTGGCTGCATCTCATCACATTCAGTGTAAAAGCTGAAGTTGCTGCTAGTTAGCCTGCCGGTTAGCATGCATGTGTTTACTTATCGTTCCTCCGTCAAGTTAGCTCCGTAGCAACAAGGATACACAGGGAAATAAGGATAACTCATTCATTCATTCATTCATTCATTCATAGATTCATTGTCTGTACCGCTCAGTCCAGTTCAGGGTGGTGGGGAAGCTGGAGTCTATCCAAGCAATTAGCAGGCGAGAGGCAGGACACATCCTGGACACGTCGCCGGTCCATCGCAGGCATTTTCTTGCCTACAGAAAAGCTGCTGAGCTTCAATTTCAAAGCAGAACACAGCTTTGCTTCAAAGCCGAACTGCTATGACGTCAGTGTTGAACGGGCCAATCGAAACGCTGCTCAGATCTCCGTCACTGACGAATGTAGTCACGTGACGAGAAATGGAACGTTAAAATCATGTAAATAGGCCTGCCAGACCACCTGTCAGCTGTCTGACTATTGTCAGACCCTGAGCGTGGCCTTGAGCTTGTCTGGAGGTTCTGGCAGGGATGGCAGCCCTGGTCCGCCGGTGGATGGTCGTCCCCCCCGGGGAGACATCATCCGCTGCCACCCAGCCAGATCTCCTGGAGGGACGGACGGTGGGGGGGGGAGGGGTCCCCCCTTTTATATAAAAAAAAAAAAAACTTGTCTGGAGGTTCTGGCAGGGATGGCAGCCCTGGTCCGCCGGTGGATGGTCGTCCCCCCCCCGGGGAGACATCATCCGCTGCCACCCAGCCAGATCTCCTGGAGGGACGGACGGTGGGGGGGAGGGGTCCCCCCTTTTATATATATATTTTTTTTAAAAACTCCATCAGCTGACGGAGTCTGCTGCATGAACGTGCATGACCATGACAACAGTCGGGACTGCACTTTTTATAAGAAGGATGTCATCAGGTCACAGCCCGTCTCTGGTTGCAATGGTTCACTTTGTAAGCATGGCCACCAAAAGTCATTTTAATTTAGGAGCCATTTTATGACACATGTACTCTGGTTAGTATGTGTGCGTGTAAATGAGTGTGTAAACATGGTATATTTATTTATTCATTCATTTGAAAAGCCTGCTGAATATGTGGCACGTGTGCAGCGGACGATGTCCTCCACCTTCCTTTGCAACTGTGCTTGGATGGGGTGGGTTGATGTTCTGACCATTTCTAACCGCTCTCAGCACTACTTCAACACGAACTGATATTGGGTGAAACGTTGACCTCCAGATAAGCTTAAAGAAGATTTCTGTGTGCGCAACATTGAACTTTACAAAAAGTAACACCTGTGTCACTTCACCTGCATGCAGTGAGAGGAGAGGAGTGGGATGACAAATTCACATCATCTATACCGTGGTCACTGATAGCTGGGCAAGTTCAGTTATTGTCTCATCGTTCCTTTACGGCCGTTACCATAGCGACACGTTAATCAGCTGCTTCAGATCAGATGATTTTTGACAGGTGAATGAGAGAAACACGCTGCTTGACAACAGTTGTTTGGCATCAAAACTATCGAGGCCGACATAAAATAGTTCCTATAGCCTACTTTAGAAAGTTCGGTAATAATAAAAAAGAAAAACATAAATAAACATTTGTTATAAAATGTTTACTGTGTGGGACCAGGGTGATGACGACGCCCACGTCGTGACGTGAAATGCAGCGCCTCGTTTAGTCCTGCACATTGGACTGTAGCCTATATTTGGTTGAAGGGAAGTCACGTCGTCATAACAGTTTAACAACACTAATAAAAAGGATCATTTATGGAATGATCACTTACTAGAGATTTCTTAAAAATAGACTTTAAAACATGAAGCTGTAAACATTTGAATGTAGGAAATGCATATAGAAATAAACGTTTCCCTTTAGCTAGGCTACATATATTTTTGAGTGTGTTTATCAACTTTTCATCCATTAAAAAGACGTTTTCATGGTATTTATATTGGCCCATACGGCATATAAATAAATGATCATGCTCTCCTGATGCCGTTAGATGTCGGACAGACCACCGCGCGCGACTAAACAGCCGCTGTCACGTTGTACAATTTGACTTCGAAACATCTTCACTGACGCCGCAGCCGCATCTCTTCACGTCTGTTTCACATGCGCTTTTTATTTTCAGCAGCTACAGTACCAGGTGGGCTACAGGAGACACTTTTAAAAGGCGCGGGTCTTCTGAGGAGCGTGCGTGAGTCATGTCTGTCTCTAGGCAACCGCGACTGTCCAGCATCCAGGCGCAGAGGGGAGGAGGCTGCACCTGCGCAGATTCTGCACGACAACAACATCTTTCTTGGTTGTTGGACTTTTATTTACTTCATTATGTTTAGATTGAGTGTTGATGTGTGTGACTGACACGTGTAGGCTGCTGGAAAGTGATGAAACTACGGAACAAAGTGCGTCCCGTGTTGGTTCACTCCGCCCCGCAACGTGTTTCTGTCAATTAAAGGAGGATTCTGAATTTTACGGGACAGGTGGCAACCCCGATGAGAGATGGTCCTGCTGCATGTAAGAAAATGAAGTAAGCTGTTCTAATGTACAAGGTGTGTGTACATTTACTGCGTTTGTAGCAATGTTTGTAGACTGGTGTGAGCATAGAATTAAAGAAGCCACCATGCATTTGCTCTCTTTCTTTATACTTTATTTTAGTCACCCTCAACCCACCTTGAGAAGGTTGAAGCCAAACAGCATTTCATTTTCAAAACAATCTCTTAACTGTTAACATACAACCATCTACGACACACAGGGCCACAGCAGGAGCCTGGGTCTTCTGAGCACCTTCCTTGGTGAGCTGAGTGGATTTCTCTCGTGGATGTAGGACAAGCCTTACCTCCATCTCTGACAGCATCCTCTCCATCAGGAAACTCTGGTCAGGCACCACCTCATCTCCTGGCTGGAGGACATGATAAGGATGACATGAGGACATGATGAGGAGGACATGAGGACAGGATGAGGACATCATGAGGACATGAGAAGGATGACAGGAGGAAAGGATGAGGAGGACATGAGGACATGAGAAGGACGACATGAGGACAGGATAAGGACATGATGAGGACATGAGAAGGATGACATCAGGATAGGACGAGGACAGGATGAGGACATGAGGACATGATAAGGATGACATGAGGACATGATGAGGATGACATGACGACAGGATGAGAACATGATGAGGACATGAGAAGGATGACATCAGGATAGGACGAGGACAGGATGAGGGCATGAGGACATGATAAGGATGACATGAGGACAGGATAAGGACATGATGAGGAGGACATGAGGACAGGATGAGGACATGAGGACAGAAGAAGGATGAAATCAGGACAGGATGATGACATGATGAGGAGGACATGAGGACAGGACGAGGACATGATGAGCAGGACATGAGAAGGACGACATGAGGACAGGATGAGGAGGACATAAGGAGGACATGAGAGGATGAAGACATGACAGTATGAGAATATTGACAGAGGAAAGGATGAGGAGATGATGAGGAGGACATCAGGACATGAGGACAGGATGACAACATGATGAGGACATGAGGACATGAGAAGGATGACAGGAGGGCAGGATGAGGACATGATGAGGAGGACATGAAGACAGGACGAGGACATGAGGAGGATGACGACATGATGAAGACATGAGGACAGGATGAGGACATGACGACAGAAGAAGGATGAAATCAGAACAGGATGACGACATGATGAGGAGGAGATGAGGAGGATGACATGAGGACAGGACGAGGACATGAGAAAGATGACATGAGGACATGAGGAGGACATGAGGACAGGATGAGGACATGATGAGAAGGACATGAGAGGATGAAGACATGACAGTATGAGAATATTGACAGAGGAAAGGATGAGGAGATGATGAGGAGGACATGAGGACAGGATGAGGACATGAGGACATGAGAAGGATGACAGGAGGAAAGGATGAGGAGGACATGAGGACATGAGAAGGATGACATGAGGACAGGATGAGGACATGATGACGATGACATGAGGACATGATGAGGACATGAAAGTATGAGGATATTGACAGGAGTAAAGGATGGACATGATGACAGGATGAGGACATGATGAGGAGGACATGAGGACAGAATGAGGACATGAAGATGAGGACATGAGGACAGGATGAGGACATGACAGTATGAGGATAATGACAGGTGGACAGGATGAGGACATGATGAGGAGGACATGAGGACATGATGAAGAGGACATGAGGATAGGATGACGACATGATGACAGGTGACGACATGATGAGGAGGACATGAGGACAGGACGAGGACATGATGAGGAGGACATAAGGACATGATGAGGAGGACATGAGGACAGGACGAGGACAGGATGAGGACATGATAAGGATGACATCAGGATAGGATGAGGACATGATAAGGAAGACATGAGGACAGGATGACGACGTGATGAGGACATGAGAAGGATGACATGAGAAGGATGAGATGAGGAAAGGATGAGGAGGACATCAGGACAGGATAAAGACATTGATGACAGAAGTACAGGATGAGGACATGAGGACAAGATAAGGATGACAGGAGGACATGATGAGGACATGAGAAGGATGAAATCAGGACATGAGAAGGATGACATGAGGACATGAGAATGATGACATGAGGACATGATGAGGACATGAGAAGGACGACATGAGGAGGATGACATGAGGACATGATGAGGACATGAGGAGGACAACATGAGGACATGAGAAAGATGACATGAGGACATGAGGAAGACATGAGGACAGGATGAGGACATGAGGACAGGATGAGGACATGAGGAGAAGGACATGAGAGGATGAAGACATGACAGTATGAGAATATTGACAGAGGAAAGGATGAGGAGATGATGAGGAGGACATCAGGACAGGATAAAGACATGGATGTAGGACGAGTCTCACCCCCACCTCTGACAGCATCCTCTCCATCAGGAAACTCTGGTCAGGCACCACCTCATCTCCTGGCTGGAGAAAATGTACACGCTGTAACTTCTTTGTTATTTCCACGTCTGAAACGTTATTAAACAAATCCGTATACCTCGTGTCGCGTCGACATCTATCTCGAGCGTCCCGTATGATCGGCATACCGACCAGGAGAGGGGTGGCGGCTGAAGTGGAGATCTTTTAGCGTCGCGTCCGGACGGGATACATTCTCTGCGCTGCTCTCTGGGACATGCATCTCAGTGTCGTCTGCGAGGACTTTTCTCGCCGGCCGATACCGCGACTCCCCGTTTTGTGAGCCTCGTCCTACAATGACAAATATGTTGACAAGAAGAAATCCACAAGATGATCATTTTCTGTACACACAAGAGAATCAGACCGCACCTGGCAGAACATACAGCGCAGCTTTTGGCTCAGGCTCTTGTCATTTCAGCTGATATTGCGGGGTGGGGAAGACAGACATAAAAAGAGCTTCTAGCCCCACATGTCAAGATTGACGTCCAACTGGACTCCAGAAGTCCACTGGTACCTTCCTGTGATGTCCTCTACTGCTCGGTTTAGTGCTTGTGTGGTTTTCCCTCTCATATGGAAGTGGCTTTGGCTAAAGGCTTCTGCTAAATAGAACAGAATAGAATCTCCTTGGAGCAGCCAGGACGGATCAGTGTGGCGCTGAAGCTGCTCTCCAGAGAAAGCAGGGCGTCCTGCGCGACTCGTGGTCCAGCACGGACGTTAGTTTTGCCAGGACCCTCTTGTCACATACGAACCTCCTGCAGAGAGTCCAGAGAACAGCCCAAGACTGAGCCGGTCTTCCCGAGGACTCTGTCCAGCTTGCTCCCTCTCTGAGATCTGTGCTGGCCGGGAAGGTGGCTCAGTCTAAGGAGATGTGGAGCGCTTTGATGGCAGAATGAGCCACAAGTCTGAAGGTTAGTCTAGGTGTTTGAATGCAGCTGCGTGGGGGGGGCAGGAACGGGTGCTTGCTCAAACCTAATGAAATGCAGATTAGGGTCGTTGAGCCACTCCAGGTCCCCCTCAGCCTGTGAGTGGGGCATTTTCATACCTGAGACAGTTTTCAGGCTTCTCCAAACCCCACTGATGTTCTGCTGCTCCTCCATCTTCCTCTCGTAACTGGCCTTCCCCTCTCTGACCTTTCTCCTCAGCTCCTTCTGTACGGTCGTCAGCTTCCTCCTTGTTCCCTGATCTGAAAGCTCTCTTCTTCTTCTTCTTCTTCTTCTTCAGGAGAGCTTTAACCTCAGGGCTCATCCACAGCTTGTTTGTTGTTGTTAGCAAAGTGCTGCGTCGCTGGGAGGGAACAGCGTTCTCAAGACCGAAGTTTATCTATGCTGTGACGGCATTAATGTCCTCCACACGTGTCTGGCAGAGCTCTGTCCACACGGTGGCGTGGAAGCAGTCCAAAAGAGCCTCCTCGCCGTATGGGGGACCGCAGCCTGCCTGTGTCCAACACACAGGCGGGACATGTATAATATGGGGATCAGCTCTCCCTAGAGGAGCGAGGGGGGTCTGCAGAATAGGCCTCCTCGGTGTTGGCATAAAACAAGTCCAGTGATTTATCCTCCATGCTGGGACAGGTGAAGTACTGTGTGCACGTTGCCAGAGCAGATGATGGAGAGGCATGACAGAAGAGGAAGAGGGTCTGTGGCTGCTGTGTCTGCAGCCTGCTGGTGACGGCGAGCCAGTTGTCAGAGGATACGTCCGCTTCAGCAGACCGGCTCTTCCCTACTGAAAACAGTGCTCGCTCATCCTTAAATGGAATGTTTTAATTGAAAGAAATCCCAGTAAAAAAAAACAAAAAAAAAACACGCAGATTTGTGTACAAATACGTATATAAGGCTCACATAGAAAACAGTGACAGGAGCAGCAGGCTGCAAAATAGTGCCAACACTCACCAATAAAGAAAGGAAACAGGTAAGAGCTGCTGCAGCCAGCAGACAGCCTGTATGTCCAGGTTTCTTTTCTACAGCGCTGTCCCATTAAAAAAGATTTCATTAAAACGTGTACAAAAATGTGAGGGGTGGACTCACTTCTGTGGGATGCTGTATCTTGGTCCAGTGATGCAAGGTGGCGGCCATGCCTTGGTCAGCGACCTCTTTAAAAACCTGGTGTCAGTTCCTTTCAACGTGTTCAGCTGATGGACGACTTGTTAATCAAGGTCATTATTTAGCCATTTATGAAGACTTTTAACAGAGTCCTCTTACCTTTGCCCCAGTCATGCCGCAGGAATCCAGATGGAACCGCTCCTTTCTGAAGCTCGCTTCGCCCACTGGCAGAAACACACGTGTCCTCTGATGGCAAAAGGGTTGAGTGCAGACATTCGTGCTGCCACGAAGGATTTTCAAATGTGGCCCCTCGTCGCTTCTAATTGTCCCAACCCAACAAGCACGGAGCTCAGCATCAAGCTGGGAAGTGGTGAAAAGTAAGATAGGGGAAGTTTTTCTTCTTGCTTGAACAGCACGGAGCGCCGCAGCAGCAGCGTCTCAGTGATTGCGCAATAACGGACAGCGTGCTGCTGAGAGGTGGACACAAGGAGAAGACAGGGAAAATGATGAACAACAACCACCACATCAGACTTCTTATGAGTGGGCAGTCTGTACAATAAATTGTCTGAATATTAGGCGGTGTAATCCCCATCCTGCGTGGCTGCATCTCATCACATTCAGTGTAAAAGCTGAAGTTGCTGCTAGTTAGCCTGCCGGTTAGCATGCATGTGTTTACTTATCGTTCCTCCGTCAAGTTAGCTCCGTAGCAACAAGGATACACAGGGAAATAAGGATAACTCATTCATTCATTCATTCATTCATAGATTCATTGTCTGTACCGCTCAGTCCAGTTCAGGGTGGTGGGGAAGCTGGAGTCTATCCCAGCAATTAGCAGGCGAGAGGCAGGACACATCCTGG
Organism: Telmatherina bonti; assembly: GCF_933228915.1. Taxonomy (NCBI): domain Eukaryota; kingdom Metazoa; phylum Chordata; class Actinopteri; order Atheriniformes; family Telmatherinidae; genus Telmatherina; species Telmatherina bonti. The sequence goes on along the minus strand of NC_136628.1, from coordinate 11,366,555 downwards.
ACACGTCGCCGGTCCATCGCAGGCATTTTCTTGCCTACAGAAAAGCTGCTGAGCTTCAATTTCAAAGCAGAACACAGCTTTGCTTCAAAGCCGAACTGCTATGACGTCAGTGTTGAACGGGCCAATCGAAACGCTGCTCAGATCTCCGTCACTGACGAATGTAGTCACGTGACGAGAAATGGAACGTTAAAATCATGTAAATAGGCCTGCCAGACCACCTGTCAGCTGTCTGACTATTGTCAGACCCTGAGCGTGGCCTTGAGCTTGTCTGTAGGTTCTGGCAGGGATGGCAGCCCTGGTCCGCCGGTGGATGGTCGTCCCCCCCGGGGAGACATCATCCGCTGCCACCCAGCCAGATCTCCTGGAGGGACGGACGGTGGGGGGGAGGGGTCCCCCCTTTTATATATAAAAAAAAAAAAACTTGTCTGGAGGTTCTGGCAGGGATGGCAGCCCTGGTCCGCCGGTGGATGGTCGTCCCCCCCCCCCCCGGGGAGACATCATCCGCTGCCACCCAGCCAGATCTCCTGGAGGGACGGACGGTGGGGGGGAGGGGTCCCCCCTTTTATATATATATTTTTTTAAAAAACTCCATCAGCTGACGGAGTCTGCTGCATGAACGTGCATGACCATGACAACAGTCGGGACTGCACTTTTTATAAGAAGGATGTCATCAGGTCACAGCCCGTCTCTGGTTGCAATGGTTCACTTTGTAAGCATGGCCACCAAAAGTCATTTTAATTTAGGAGCCATTTTATGACACATGTACTCTGGTTAGTATGTGTGCGTGTAAATGAGTGTGTAAACATGGTATATTTATTTATTCATTCATTTGAAAAGCCTGCTGAATATGTGGCACGTGTGCAGCGGACGATGTCCTCCACCTTCCTTTGCAACTGTGCTTGGATGGGGTGGGTTGATGTTCTGACCATTTCTAACCGCTTTCAGCACTACTTCAACACGAACTGATATTGGGTGAAACGTTGACCTCCAGATAAGCTTAAAGAAGATTTCTGTGTGCGCAACATTGAACTTTACAAAAAGTAACACCTGTGTCACTTCACCTGCATGCAGTGAGAGGAGAGGAGTGGGATGACAAATTCACATCATCTATACCGTGGTCACTGATAGCTGGGCAAGTTCAGTTATCGTCTCATCGTTCCTTTACGGCCGTTACCATAGCGACACGTTAATCAGCTGCTTCAGATCAGATGATTTTTGACAGGTGAATGAGAGAAACACGCTGCTTGACAACAGTTGTTTGGCATCAAAACTATCGAGGCCGACATAAAATAGCTCCTATAGCCTACTTTAGAAAGTTCGGTAATAATAAAAAAGAAAAACATAAATAAACATTTGTTATAAAATGTTTACTGTGTGGGACCAGGGTGATGACGACGCCCACGTCGTGACGTGAAATGCAGCGCCTCGTTTAGTCCTGCACATTGGACTGTAGCCTATATTTGGTTGAAGGGAAGTCACGTCGTCATAACAGTTTAACAACACTAATAAAAAGGATCATTTATGGAATGATCACTTACTAGAGATTTCTTAAAAATAGACTTTAAAACATGAAGCTGTAAACATTTGAATGTAGGAAATGCATATAGAAATAAACGTTTCCCTTTAGCTAGGCTACATATATTTTTGAGTGTGTTTATCAACTTTTCATCCATTAAAAAGACGTTTTTAATGGGTATATATGGTATTTATATTGGCCCATACGGCATAAAAATAAATGATCATGCTCTCCTGATGCCGTTAGATGTCGGACAGACCACCGCGCGCGACTAAACAGCCGCTGTCACGTTGTACAATTTGACTTCGAAACATCTTCACTGACGCCGCAGCCGCATCTCTTCACGTCTGTTTCACATGCGCTTTTTATTTTCAGCAGCTACAGTACCAGGTGGGCTACAGGAGACACTTTTAAAAGGCGCGGGTCTTCTGAGGAGCGTGCGTGAGTCATGTCTGTCTCTAGGCAACCGCGACTGTCCAGCATCCAGGCGCAGAGGGGAGGAGGCTGCACCTGCGCAGATTCTGCACGACAACAACATCTTTCTTGGTTGTTGGACTTTTATTTACTTCATTATGTTTAGATTGAGTGTTGATGTGTGTGACTGACACGTGTAGGCTGCTGGAAAGTGATGAAACTACGGAACAAAGTGCGTCCCGTGTTGGTTCACTCCGCCCCGCAACGTGTTTCTGTCAATTAAAGGAGGATTCTGAATTTTACGGGACGGGTGGCAACCCCGATGAGAGCTGGTCCTGCTGCATGTAAGAAAATGAAGTAAGCTGTTCTAATGTACAAGGTGTGTGTACATTTACTGCGTTTGTAGCAATGTTTGTAGACTGGTGTGAGCATAGAATTAAAGAAGCCACCATGCATTTGCTCTCTTTCTTTATACTTTATTTTAGTCACCCTCAACCCACCTTGAGAAGGTTGAAGCCAAACAGCATTTCATTTTCAAAACAATCTCTTAACTGTTAACATACAACCATCTACGACACACAGGGCCACAGCAGGAGCCTGGGTCTTCTGAGCACCTTCCTTGGTGAGCTGAGTGGATTTCTCTCGTGGATGTAGGACAAGCCTTACCTCCATCTCTGACAGCATCCTCTCCATCAGGAAACTCTGGTCAGGCACCACCTCATCTCCTGGCTGGAGGACATGATAAGGATGACATGAGGACATGATGAGGAGGACATGAGGACAGGATGAGGACATCATGAGGACATGAGAAGGATGACAGGAGGAAAGGATGAGGAGGACATGAGGACATGAGAAGGATGACATGAGGACATGATGAGGATGACATGACGACAGGATGAGGACATGATGAGGACATGAGAAGGATGACATCAGGATAGGACGAGGAGGACATGAGAAGGATGACATGACGACAGGATGAGGACATGATGAGGACATGAGAAGGATGACATCAGGATAGGACGAGGAGGACATGAGAAGGATGACATGACGACAGGATGAGGACATGATGAGGACATGAGAAGGATGACATCAGGATAGGACGAGGACAGGATGAGGACATGAGGACATGATAAGGATGACATGAGGACAGGATAAGGACATGATGAGGAGGACATGAGGACAGGATGAGGACATGAGGACAGAAGAAGGATGAAATCAGGACAGGATGATGACATGATGAGGAGGACATGAGGACAGGACGAGGACATGATGAGCAGGACATGAGAAGGACGACATGAGGACATGATGAGGACGACATGAGGACAGGATGAGGAGGACATGAGGACAGGATGAGTACAGCATGAGGAGGACATGAGAGGATGAAGACATGACAGTATGAGAATATTGACAGAGGAAAGGATGAGGAGATGATGAGGAGGACATCAGGACATGAGGACAGGATGACGACATGATGAGGACATGAGAAGGATGACAGGAGGGCAGGATGAGGACATGATGAGGAGGACATGAAGACAGGACGAGGACATGAGGAGGATGACGACATGATGAAGACATGAGGACAGGATGAGGACATGACGACAGAAGAAGGATGAAATCAGAACAGGATGACGACATGATGAGGAGGAGATGAGGAGGATGACATGAGGACAGGACGAGGACATGAGAAAGATGACATGAGGAGGACATGAGGACAGGATGAGGACATGAGGACATGATAAGGATGACATCAGGATAGGATGAGGACATGATAAGGAAGACATGAGGACAGGATGACGACGTGATGAGGACATGAGAAGGATGACATGAGAAGGATGAGATGAGGAAAGGATGAGGAGGACATCAGGACAGGATAAAGACATTGATGACAGAAGTACAGGATGAGGACATGAGGACAAGATAAGGATGACAGGAGGACATGATGAGGACATGAGAAGGATGAAATCAGGACATGAGAAGGATGACATGAGGACATGAGAATGATGACATGAGGACATGATGAGGAGATGAGAAGGACGACATGAGGACATGAGGAGGACAACATGAGGACATGAGAAGGATGACATGAGGACATGAGGAAGACATGAGGACAGGATGAGGACATGAGGAGAAGGACATGAGAGGATGAAGACATGACAGTATGAGAATATTGACAGAGGAAAGGATGAGGAGATGATGAGGAGGACATCAGGACAGGATAAAGACATGGATGTAGGACGAGTCTCACCCCCACCTCTGACAGCATCCTCTCCATCAGGAAACTCTGGTCAGGCACCACCTCATCTCCTGGCTGGAGAAAATGTACACGCTGTAACTTCTTTGTTATTTCCACGTCTGAAACGTTATTAAACAAATCCGTATACCTCGTGTCGCGTCGACATCTATCTCGAGCGTCCCGTATGATCGGCATACCGACCAGGAGAGGGGTGGCGGCTGAAGTGGAGATCTTTTAGCGTCGCGTCCGGACGGGATACATTCTCTGCGCTGCTCTCTGGGACATGCATCTCAGTGTCGTCTGCGAGGACTTTTCTCGCCGGCCGATACCGCGACTCCCCGTTTTGTGAGCCTCGTCCTACAGTGACAAATATGTTGACAAGAAGAAATCCACAAGATGATCATTTTCTGCACACACAAGAGAATCAGACCGCACCTGGCAGAACATACAGCGCAGCTTTTGGCTCAGGCTCTTGTCATTTCAGCTGATATTGCGGGGTGGGGAAGACAGACATAAAAAGAGCTTCTAGCCCCACATGTCAAGATTGACGTCCAACTGGACTCCAGAAGTCCACTGGTACCTTCCTGTGATGTCCTCTACTGCTCGGTTTAGTGCTTGTGTGGTTTTCACTCTCATATCTAAGTGGCTTTGGCTAAAGGCTTCTGCTAAATACAACAGAATAGAATCTCCTTGGAGCAGCCAGGACGGATCAGTGTGGCGCTGAAGCTGCTCTCCAGAGAAAGCAGGGCGTCCTGCGCGACTCGTGGTCCAGCACGGACGTTAGTTTTGCCAGGACCCTCTTGTCACATACGAACCTCCTGCAGAGAGTCCAGAGAACAGCCCAAGACTGAGCCGGTCTTCCCGAGGACTCTGTCCAGCTTGCTCCCTCTCTGAGATCTGTGCTGGCCGGGAAGGTGGCTCAGTCTAAGGAGATGTGGAGCGCTTTGATGGCAGAATGAGCCACAAGTCTGAAGGTTAGTCTAGGTGTTTGAATGCAGCTGCGTGGGGGGGGGGGCAGGAACGGGTGCTTGCTCAAACCTAATGAAATGCAGATTAGGGTCGTTGAGCCACTCCAGGTCCCCCTCAGCCTGTGAGTGGGGCATTTTCATACCTGAGACAGTTTTCAGGCTTCTCCAAACCCCACTGATGTTCTGCTGCTCCTCCATCTTCCTCTCGTAACTGGCCTTCCCCTCTCTGACCTTTCTCCTCAGCTCCTTCTGTACGGTCGTCAGCTTCCTCCTTGTTCCCTGATCTGAAAGCTCTCTTCTTCTTCTTCTTCTTCTTCTTCAGGAGAGCTTTAACCTCAGGGCTCATCCACAGCTTGTTTGTTGTTGTTAGCAAAGTGCTGCGTCGCTGGGAGGGAACAGCGTTGTCAAGACCGAAGTTTATCTATGCTGTGACGGCATTAATGTCCTCCACACGTGTCTGGCAGAGCTCTGTCCACACGGTGGCGTGGAAGCAGTCCAAAAGAGCCTCCTCGCCGTATGGGGGACCGCAGCCTGCCTGTGTCCAACACACAGGCGGGACATGTATAATATGGGGATCAGCTCTCCCTAGAGGAGCGAGGGGGGTCTGCAGAATAGGCCTCCTCGGTGTTGGCATAAAACAAGTCCAGTGATTTATCCTCCATGCTGGGACAGGTGAAGTACTGTGTGCACGTTGCCAGAGCAGATGATGGAGAGGCATGACAGAAGAGGAAGAGGGTCTGTGGCTGCTGTGTCTGCAGCCTGCTGGTGACGGCGAGCCAGTTGTCAGAGGATACGTCCGCTTCAGCAGACCGGCTCTTCCCTACTGAAAACAGTGCTCGCTCATCCTTAAATGGAATGTTTTAATTGAAAGAAATCCCAGTAAAAAAAAACAAAAAAAAAACACGCAGATTTGTGTACAAATACGTATATAAGGCTCACATAGAAAACAGTGACAGGAGCAGCAGGCTGCAAAATAGTGCCAACACTCACCAATAAAGAAAGGAAACAGGTAAGAGCTGCTGCAGCCAGCAGACAGCCTGTATGTCCAGGTTTCTTTTCTACAGCGCTGTCCCATTAAAAAAGATTTCATTAAAACGTGTACAAAAATGTGAGGGGTGGACTCACTTCTGTGGGATGCTGTATCTTGGTCCAGTGATGCAAGGTGGCGGCCATGCCTTGGTCAGCGACCTCTTTAAAAACCTGGTGTCAGTTCCTTTCAACGTGTTCAGCTGATGGACGACTTGTTAATCAAGGTCATTATTTAGCCATTTATGAAGACTTTTAACAGAGTCCTCTTACCTTTGCCCCAGTCATGCCGCAGGAATCCAGATGGAACCGCTCCTTTCTGAAGCTCGCTTCGCCCACTGGCAGAAACACACGTGTCCTCTGATGGCAAAAGGGTTGAGTGCAGACATTCGTGCTGCCACGAAGGATTTTCAAATGTGGCCCCTCGTCGCTTCTAATTGTCCCAACCCAACAAGCACGGAGCTCAGCATCAAGCTGGGAAGTGGTGAAAAGTAAGATAGGGGAAGTTTTTCTTCTTGCTTGAACAGCACGGAGCGCCGCAGCAGCAGCGTCTCAGTGATTGCGCAATAACGGACAGCGTGCTGCTGAGAGGTGGACACAAGGAGAAGACAGGGAAAATGATGAACAACAACCACCACATCAGACTTCTTATGAGTGGGCAGTCTGTACAATAAATTGTCTGAATATTAGGCGGTGTAATCCCCATCCTGCGTGGCTGCATCTCATCACATTCAGTGTAAAAGCTGAAGTTGCTGCTAGTTAGCCTGCCGGTTAGCATGCATGTGTTTACTTATCGTTCCTCCGTCAAGTTAGCTCCGTAGCAACAAGGATACACAGGGAAATAAGGATAACTCATTCATTCATTCATTCATTCATTCATTCATAGATTCATTGTCTGTACCGCTCAGTCCAGTTCAGGGTGGTGGGGAAGCTGGAGTCTATCCAAGCAATTAGCAGGCGAGAGGCAGGACACATCCTGGACACGTCGCCGGTCCATCGCAGGCATTTTCTTGCCTACAGAAAAGCTGCTGAGCTTCAATTTCAAAGCAGAACACAGCTTTGCTTCAAAGCCGAACTGCTATGACGTCAGTGTTGAACGGGCCAATCGAAACGCTGCTCAGATCTCCGTCACTGACGAATGTAGTCACGTGACGAGAAATGGAACGTTAAAATCATGTAAATAGGCCTGCCAGACCACCTGTCAGCTGTCTGACTATTGTCAGACCCTGAGCTTGGCCTTGAGCTTGTCTGGAGGTTCTGGCAGGGATGGCAGCCCTGGTCCGCCGGTGGATGGTCGTCCCCCCCGGGGAGACATCATCCGCTGCCACCCAGCCAGATCTCCTGGAGGGACGGACGGTGGGGGGGGGAGGGGTCCCCCCTTTTATATAAAAAAAAAAAAAACTTGTCTGGAGGTTCTGGCAGGGATGGCAGCCCTGGTCCGCCGGTGGATGGTCGTCCCCCCCCCGGGGAGACATCATCCGCTGCCACCCAGCCAGATCTCCTGGAGGGACGGACGGTGGGGGGGAGGGGTCCCCCCTTTTATATATATATTTTTTTAAAAAACTCCATCAGCTGACGGAGTCTGCTGCATGAACGTGCATGACCATGACAACAGTCGGGACTGCACTTTTTATAAGAAGGATGTCATCAGGTCACAGCCCGTCTCTGGTTGCAATGGTTCACTTTGTAAGCATGGCCACCAAAAGTCATTTTAATTTAGGAGCCATTTTATGACACATGTACTCTGGTTAGTATGTGTGCGTGTAAATGAGTGTGTAAACATGGTATATTTATTTATTCATTCATTTGAAAAGCCTGCTGAATATGTGGCACGTGTGCAGCGGACGATGTCCTCCACCTTCCTTTGCAACTGTGCTTGGATGGGGTGGGTTGATGTTCTGACCATTTCTAACCGCTCTCAGCACTACTTCAACACGAACTGATATTGGGTGAAACGTTGACCTCCAGATAAGCTTAAAGAAGATTTCTGTGTGCGCAACATTGAACTTTACAAAAAGTAACACCTGTGTCACTTCACCTGCATGCAGTGAGAGGAGAGGAGTGGGATGACAAATTCACATCATCTATACCGTGGTCACTGATAGCTGGGCAAGTTCAGTTATTGTCTCATCGTTCCTTTACGGCCGTTACCATAGCGACACGTTAATCAGCTGCTTCAGATCAGATGATTTTTGACAGGTGAATGAGAGAAACACGCTGCTTGACAACAGTTGTTTGGCATCAAAACTATCGAGGCCGACATAAAATAGTTCCTATAGCCTACTTTAGAAAGTTCGGTAATAATAAAAAAGAAAAACATAAATAAACATTTGTTATAAAATGTTTACTGTGTGGGACCAGGGTGATGACGACGCCCACGTCGTGACGTGAAATGCAGCGCCTCGTTTAGTCCTGCACATTGGACTGTAGCCTATATTTGGTTGAAGGGAAGTCACGTCGTCATAACAGTTTAACAACACTAATAAAAAGGATCATTTATGGAATGATCACTTACTAGAGATTTCTTAAAAATAGACTTTAAAACATGAAGCTGTAAACATTTGAATGTAGGAAATGCATATAGAAATAAACGTTTCCCTTTAGCTAGGCTACATATATTTTTGAGTGTGTTTATCAACTTTTCATCCATTAAAAAGACGTTTTCATGGTATTTATATTGGCCCATACGGCATATAAATAAATGATCATGCTCTCCTGATGCCGTTAGATGTCGGACAGACCACCGCGCGCGACTAAACAGCCGCTGTCACGTTGTACAATTTGACTTCGAAACATCTTCACTGACGCCGCAGCCGCATCTCTTCACGTCTGTTTCACATGCGCTTTTTATTTTCAGCAGCTACAGTACCAGGTGGGCTACAGGAGACACTTTTAAAAGGCGCGGGTCTTCTGAGGAGCGTGCGTGAGTCATGTCTGTCTCTAGGCAACCGCGACTGTCCAGCATCCAGGCGCAGAGGGGAGGAGGCTGCACCTGCGCAGATTCTGCACGACAACAACATCTTTCTTGGTTGTTGGACTTTTATTTACTTCATTATGTTTAGATTGAGTGTTGATGTGTGTGACTGACACGTGTAGGCTGCTGGAAAGTGATGAAACTACGGAACAAAGTGCGTCCCGTGTTGGTTCACTCCGCCCCGCAACGTGTTTCTGTCAATTAAAGGAGGATTCTGAATTTTACGGGACAGGTGGCAACCCCGATGAGAGATGGTCCTGCTGCATGTAAGAAAATGAAGTAAGCTGTTCTAATGTACAAGGTGTGTGTACATTTACTGCGTTTGTAGCAATGTTTGTAGACTGGTGTGAGCATAGAATTAAAGAAGCCACCATGCATTTGCTCTCTTTCTTTATACTTTATTTTAGTCACCCTCAACCCACCTTGAGAAGGTTGAAGCCAAACAGCATTTCATTTTCAAAACAATCTCTTAACTGTTAACATACAACCATCTACGACACACAGGGCCACAGCAGGAGCCTGGGTCTTCTGAGCACCTTCCTTGGTGAGCTGAGTGGATTTCTCTCGTGGATGTAGGACAAGCCTTACCTCCATCTCTGACAGCATCCTCTCCATCAGGAAACTCTGGTCAGGCACCACCTCATCTCCTGGCTGGAGGACATGATAAGGATGACATGAGGACATGATGAGGAGGACATGAGGACAGGATGAGGACATCATGAGGACATGAGAAGGATGACAGGAGGAAAGGATGAGGAGGACATGAGGACATGAGAAGGATGACATGAGGACAGGATAAGGACATGATGAGGACATGAGAAGGATGACATCAGGATAGGACGAGGACAGGATGAGGACATGAGGACATGATAAGGATGACATGAGGACATGATGAGGATGACATGACGACAGGATGAGAACATGATGAGGACATGAGAAGGATGACATCAGGATAGGACGAGGACAGGATGAGGGCATGAGGACATGATAAGGATGACATGAGGACAGGATAAGGACATGATGAGGAGGACATGAGGACAGGATGAGGACATGAGGACAGAAGAAGGATGAAATCAGGACAGGATGATGACATGATGAGGAGGACATGAGGACAGGACGAGGACATGATGAGCAGGACATGAGAAGGACGACATGAGGACAGGATGAGGAGGACATAAGGAGGACATGAGAGGATGAAGACATGACAGTATGAGAATATTGACAGAGGAAAGGATGAGGAGATGATGAGGAGGACATCAGGACATGAGGACAGGATGACAACATGATGAGGACATGAGGACATGAGAAGGATGACAGGAGGGCAGGATGAGGACATGATGAGGAGGACATGAAGACAGGACGAGGACATGAGGAGGATGACGACATGATGAAGACATGAGGACAGGATGAGGACATGACGACAGAAGAAGGATGAAATCAGAACAGGATGACGACATGATGAGGAGGAGATGAGGAGGATGACATGAGGACAGGACGAGGACATGAGAAAGATGACATGAGGACATGAGGAGGACATGAGGACAGGATGAGGACATGATGAGAAGGACATGAGAGGATGAAGACATGACAGTATGAGAATATTGACAGAGGAAAGGATGAGGAGATGATGAGGAGGACATGAGGACAGGATGAGGACATGAGGACATGAGAAGGATGACAGGAGGAAAGGATGAGGAGGACATGAGGACATGAGAAGGATGACATGAGGACAGGATGAGGACATGATGACGATGACATGAGGACATGATGAGGACATGAAAGTATGAGGATATTGACAGGAGTAAAGGATGGACATGATGACAGGATGAGGACATGATGAGGAGGACATGAGGACAGAATGAGGACATGAAGATGAGGACATGAGGACAGGATGAGGACATGACAGTATGAGGATAATGACAGGTGGACAGGATGAGGACATGATGAGGAGGACATGAGGACATGATGAAGAGGACATGAGGATAGGATGACGACATGATGACAGGTGACGACATGATGAGGAGGACATGAGGACAGGACGAGGACAGGATGAGGACATGATAAGGATGACATGAGGACAGGATGAGGACATGATGAGGAGGACATAAGGACATGATGAGGAGGACATGAGGACAGGACGAGGACAGGATGAGGACATGATAAGGATGACATCAGGATAGGATGAGGACATGATAAGGAAGACATGAGGACAGGATGACGACGTGATGAGGACATGAGAAGGATGACATGAGAAGGATGAGATGAGGAAAGGATGAGGAGGACATCAGGACAGGATAAAGACATTGATGACAGAAGTACAGGATGAGGACATGAGGACAAGATAAGGATGACAGGAGGACATGATGAGGACATGAGAAGGATGAAATCAGGACATGAGAAGGATGACATGAGGACATGAGAATGATGACATGAGGACATGATGAGGACATGAGAAGGACGACATGAGGAGGATGACATGAGGACATGATGAGGACATGAGGAGGACAACATGAGGACATGAGAAAGATGACATGAGGACATGAGGAAGACATGAGGACAGGATGAGGACATGAGGACAGGATGAGGACATGAGGAGAAGGACATGAGAGGATGAAGACATGACAGTATGAGAATATTGACAGAGGAAAGGATGAGGAGATGATGAGGAGGACATCAGGACAGGATAAAGACATGGATGTAGGACGAGTCTCACCCCCACCTCTGACAGCATCCTCTCCATCAGGAAACTCTGGTCAGGCACCACCTCATCTCCTGGCTGGAGAAAATGTACACGCTGTAACTTCTTTGTTATTTCCACGTCTGAAACGTTATTAAACAAATCCGTATACCTCGTGTCGCGTCGACATCTATCTCGAGCGTCCCGTATGATCGGCATACCGACCAGGAGAGGGGTGGCGGCTGAAGTGGAGATCTTTTAGCGTCGCGTCCGGACGGGATACATTCTCTGCGCTGCTCTCTGGGACATGCATCTCAGTGTCGTCTGCGAGGACTTTTCTCGCCGGCCGATACCGCGACTCCCCGTTTTGTGAGCCTCGTCCTACAGTGACAAATATGTTGACAAGAAGAAATCCACAAGATGATCATTTTCTGCACACACAAGAGAATCAGACCGCACCTGGCAGAACATACAGCGCAGCTTTTGGCTCAGGCTCTTGTCATTTCAGCTGATATTGCGGGGTGGGGAAGACAGACATAAAAAGAGCTTCTAGCCCCACATGTCAAGATTGACGTCCAACTGGACTCCAGAAGTCCACTGGTACCTTCCTGTGATGTCCTCTACTGCTCGGTTTAGTGCTTGTGTGGTTTTCACTCTCATATCTAAGTGGCTTTGGCTAAAGGCTTCTGCTAAATACAACAGAATAGAATCTCCTTGGAGCAGCCAGGACGGATCAGTGTGGCGCTGAAGCTGCTCTCCAGAGAAAGCAGGGCGTCCTGCGCGACTCGTGGTCCAGCACGGACGTTAGTTTTGCCAGGACCCTCTTGTCACATACGAACCTCCTGCAGAGAGTCCAGAGAACAGCCCAAGACTGAGCCGGTCTTCCCGAGGACTCTGTCCAGCTTGCTCCCTCTCTGAGATCTGTGCTGGCCGGGAAGGTGGCTCAGTCTAAGGAGATGTGGAGCGCTTTGATGGCAGAATGAGCCACAAGTCTGAAGGTTAGTCTAGGTGTTTGAATGCAGCTGCGTGGGGGGGGGGGCAGGAACGGGTGCTTGCTCAAACCTAATGAAATGCAGATTAGGGTCGTTGAGCCACTCCAGGTCCCCCTCAGCCTGTGAGTGGGGCATTTTCATACCTGAGACAGTTTTCAGGCTTCTCCAAACCCCACTGATGTTCTGCTGCTCCTCCATCTTCCTCTCGTAACTGGCCTTCCCCTCTCTGACCTTTCTCCTCAGCTCCTTCTGTACGGTCGTCAGCTTCCTCCTTGTTCCCTGATCTGAAAGCTCTCTTCTTCTTCTTCTTCAGGAGAGCTTTAACCTCAGGGCTCATCCACAGCTTGTTTGTTGTTGTTAGCAAAGTGCTGGGAGGGAACAGCGTTGTCAAGACCGAAGTTTATCTATGCTGTGACGGCATTAATGTCCTCCACACGTGTCTGGCAGAGCTCTGTCCACACGGTGGCGTGGAAGCAGTCCAAAAGAGCCTCCTCGCCGTATGGGGGACCGCAGCCTGCCTGTGTCCAACACACAGGCGGGACATGTATAATATCAGCTCTCTCTAGAGGAGCGAGGGGGGTCTGCAGAATAGGCCTCCTCGGTGTTGGCATAAAACAAGTCCAGTGATTTATCCTCCATGCTGGGACAGGTGAAGTACTGTGTGCACGTTGCCAGAGCAGATGATGGAGAGGCATGACAGAAGAGGAAGAGGGTCTGTGGCTGCTGTGTCTGCAGCCTGCTGGTGACGGCGAGCCAGTTGTCAGAGGATACGTCCGCTTCAGCAGACCGGCTCTTCCCTACTGAAAACAGTGCTCGCTCATCCTTAAATGGAATGTTTTAATTGAAAGAAATCCCAGTAAAAAAAAACAAAAAAAAAACACGCAGATTTGTGTACAAATACGTATATAAGGCTCACATAGAAAACAGTGACAGGAGCAGCAGGCTGCAAAATAGTGCCAACACTCACCAATAAAGAAAGGAAACAGGTAAGAGCTGCTGCAGCCAGCAGACAGCCTGTATGTCCAGGTTTCTTTTCTACAGCGCTGTCCCATTAAAAAAGATTTCATTAAAACGTGTACAAAAATGTGAGGGGTGGACTCACTTCTGTGGGATGCTGTATCTTGGTCCAGTGATGCAAGGTGGCGGCCATGCCTTGGTCAGCGACCTCTTTAAAAACCTGGTGTCAGTTCCTTTCAACGTGTTCAGCTGATGGACGACTTGTTAATCAAGGTCATTATTTAGCCATTTATGAAGACTTTTAACAGAGTCCTCTTACCTTTGCCCCAGTCATGCCGCAGGAATCCAGATGGAACCGCTCCTTTCTGAAGCTCGCTTCGCCCACTGGCAGAAACACACGTGTCCTCTGATGGCAAAAGGGTTGAGTGCAGACATTCGTGCTGCCACGAAGGATTTTCAAATGTGGCCCCTCGTCGCTTCTAATTGTCCCAACCCAACAAGCACGGAGCTCAGCATCAAGCTGGGAAGTGGTGAAAAGTAAGATAGGGGAAGTTTTTCTTCTTGCTTGAACAGCACGGAGCGCCGCAGCAGCAGCGTCTCAGTGATTGCGCAATAACGGACAGCGTGCTGCTGAGAGGTGGACACAAGGAGAAGACAGGGAAAATGATGAACAACAACCACCACATCAGACTTCTTATGAGTGGGCAGTCTGTACAATAAATTGTCTGAATATTAGGCGGTGTAATCCCCATCCTGCGTGGCTGCATCTCATCACATTCAGTGTAAAAGCTGAAGTTGCTGCTAGTTAGCCTGCCGGTTAGCATGCATGTGTTTACTTATCGTTCCTCCGTCAAGTTAGCTCCGTAGCAACAAGGATACACAGGGAAATAAGGATAACTCATTCATTCATTCATTCATTCATTCATTCATAGATTCATTGTCTGTACCGCTCAGTCCAGTTCAGGGTGGTGGGGAAGCTGGAGTCTATCCAAGCAATTAGCAGGCGAGAGGCAGGACACATCCTGGACACGTCGCCGGTCCATCGCAGGCATTTTCTTGCCTACAGAAAAGCTGCTGAGCTTCAATTTCAAAGCAGAACACAGCTTTGCTTCAAAGCCGAACTGCTATGACGTCAGTGTTGAACGGGCCAATCGAAACGCTGCTCAGATCTCCGTCACTGACGAATGTAGTCACGTGACGAGAAATGGAACGTTAAAATCATGTAAATAGGCCTGCCAGACCACCTGTCAGCTGTCTGACTATTGTCAGACCCTGAGCTTGGCCTTGAGCTTGTCTGGAGGTTCTGGCAGGGATGGCAGCCCTGGTCCGCCGGTGGATGGTCGTCCCCCCCGGGGAGACATCATCCGCTGCCACCCAGCCAGATCTCCTGGAGGGACGGACGGTGGGGGGGGGAGGGGTCCCCCCTTTTATATAAAAAAAAAAAAAACTTGTCTGGAGGTTCTGGCAGGGATGGCAGCCCTGGTCCGCCGGTGGATGGTCGTCCCCCCCCCGGGGAGACATCATCCGCTGCCACCCAGCCAGATCTCCTGGAGGGACGGACGGTGGGGGGGAGGGGTCCCCCCTTTTATATATATATTTTTTTAAAAAACTCCATCAGCTGACGGAGTCTGCTGCATGAACGTGCATGACCATGACAACAGTCGGGACTGCACTTTTTATAAGAAGGATGTCATCAGGTCACAGCCCGTCTCTGGTTGCAATGGTTCACTTTGTAAGCATGGCCACCAAAAGTCATTTTAATTTAGGAGCCATTTTATGACACATGTACTCTGGTTAGTATGTGTGCGTGTAAATGAGTGTGTAAACATGGTATATTTATTTATTCATTCATTTGAAAAGCCTGCTGAATATGTGGCACGTGTGCAGCGGACGATGTCCTCCACCTTCCTTTGCAACTGTGCTTGGATGGGGTGGGTTGATGTTCTGACCATTTCTAACCGCTCTCAGCACTACTTCAACACGAACTGATATTGGGTGAAACGTTGACCTCCAGATAAGCTTAAAGAAGATTTCTGTGTGCGCAACATTGAACTTTACAAAAAGTAACACCTGTGTCACTTCACCTGCATGCAGTGAGAGGAGAGGAGTGGGATGACAAATTCACATCATCTATACCGTGGTCACTGATAGCTGGGCAAGTTCAGTTATTGTCTCATCGTTCCTTTACGGCCGTTACCATAGCGACACGTTAATCAGCTGCTTCAGATCAGATGATTTTTGACAGGTGAATGAGAGAAACACGCTGCTTGACAACAGTTGTTTGGCATCAAAACTATCGAGGCCGACATAAAATAGTTCCTATAGCCTACTTTAGAAAGTTCGGTAATAATAAAAAAGAAAAACATAAATAAACATTTGTTATAAAATGTTTACTGTGTGGGACCAGGGTGATGACGACGCCCACGTCGTGACGTGAAATGCAGCGCCTCGTTTAGTCCTGCACATTGGACTGTAGCCTATATTTGGTTGAAGGGAAGTCACGTCGTCATAACAGTTTAACAACACTAATAAAAAGGATCATTTATGGAATGATCACTTACTAGAGATTTCTTAAAAATAGACTTTAAAACATGAAGCTGTAAACATTTGAATGTAGGAAATGCATATAGAAATAAACGTTTCCCTTTAGCTAGGCTACATATATTTTTGAGTGTGTTTATCAACTTTTCATCCATTAAAAAGACGTTTTCATGGTATTTATATTGGCCCATACGGCATATAAATAAATGATCATGCTCTCCTGATGCCGTTAGATGTCGGACAGACCACCGCGCGCGACTAAACAGCCGCTGTCACGTTGTACAATTTGACTTCGAAACATCTTCACTGACGCCGCAGCCGCATCTCTTCACGTCTGTTTCACATGCGCTTTTTATTTTCAGCAGCTACAGTACCAGGTGGGCTACAGGAGACACTTTTAAAAGGCGCGGGTCTTCTGAGGAGCGTGCGTGAGTCATGTCTGTCTCTAGGCAACCGCGACTGTCCAGCATCCAGGCGCAGAGGGGAGGAGGCTGCACCTGCGCAGATTCTGCACGACAACAACATCTTTCTTGGTTGTTGGACTTTTATTTACTTCATTATGTTTAGATTGAGTGTTGATGTGTGTGACTGACACGTGTAGGCTGCTGGAAAGTGATGAAACTACGGAACAAAGTGCGTCCCGTGTTGGTTCACTCCGCCCCGCAACGTGTTTCTGTCAATTAAAGGAGGATTCTGAATTTTACGGGACAGGTGGCAACCCCGATGAGAGATGGTCCTGCTGCATGTAAGAAAATGAAGTAAGCTGTTCTAATGTACAAGGTGTGTGTACATTTACTGCGTTTGTAGCAATGTTTGTAGACTGGTGTGAGCATAGAATTAAAGAAGCCACCATGCATTTGCTCTCTTTCTTTATACTTTATTTTAGTCACCCTCAACCCACCTTGAGAAGGTTGAAGCCAAACAGCATTTCATTTTCAAAACAATCTCTTAACTGTTAACATACAACCATCTACGACACACAGGGCCACAGCAGGAGCCTGGGTCTTCTGAGCACCTTCCTTGGTGAGCTGAGTGGATTTCTCTCGTGGATGTAGGACAAGCCTTACCTCCATCTCTGACAGCATCCTCTCCATCAGGAAACTCTGGTCAGGCACCACCTCATCTCCTGGCTGGAGGACATGATAAGGATGACATGAGGACATGATGAGGAGGACATGAGGACAGGATGAGGACATCATGAGGACATGAGAAGGATGACAGGAGGAAAGGATGAGGAGGACATGAGGACATGAGAAGGATGACATGAGGACAGGATAAGGACATGATGAGGACATGAGAAGGATGACATCAGGATAGGACGAGGACAGGATGAGGACATGAGGACATGATAAGGATGACATGAGGACATGATGAGGATGACATGACGACAGGATGAGAACATGATGAGGACATGAGAAGGATGACATCAGGATAGGACGAGGACAGGATGAGGGCATGAGGACATGATAAGGATGACATGAGGACAGGATAAGGACATGATGAGGAGGACATGAGGACAGGATGAGGACATGAGGACAGAAGAAGGATGAAATCAGGACAGGATGATGACATGATGAGGAGGACATGAGGACAGGACGAGGACATGATGAGCAGGACATGAGAAGGACGACATGAGGACAGGATGAGGAGGACATAAGGAGGACATGAGAGGATGAAGACATGACAGTATGAGAATATTGACAGAGGAAAGGATGAGGAGATGATGAGGAGGACATCAGGACATGAGGACAGGATGACAACATGATGAGGACATGAGGACATGAGAAGGATGACAGGAGGGCAGGATGAGGACATGATGAGGAGGACATGAAGACAGGACGAGGACATGAGGAGGATGACGACATGATGAAGACATGAGGACAGGATGAGGACATGACGACAGAAGAAGGATGAAATCAGAACAGGATGACGACATGATGAGGAGGAGATGAGGAGGATGACATGAGGACAGGACGAGGACATGAGAAAGATGACATGAGGACATGAGGAGGACATGAGGACAGGATGAGGACATGATGAGAAGGACATGAGAGGATGAAGACATGACAGTATGAGAATATTGACAGAGGAAAGGATGAGGAGATGATGAGGAGGACATGAGGACAGGATGAGGACATGAGGACATGAGAAGGATGACAGGAGGAAAGGATGAGGAGGACATGAGGACATGAGAAGGATGACATGAGGACAGGATGAGGACATGATGACGATGACATGAGGACATGATGAGGACATGAAAGTATGAGGATATTGACAGGAGTAAAGGATGGACATGATGACAGGATGAGGACATGATGAGGAGGACATGAGGACAGAATGAGGACATGAAGATGAGGACATGAGGACAGGATGAGGACATGACAGTATGAGGATAATGACAGGTGGACAGGATGAGGACATGATGAGGAGGACATGAGGACATGATGAAGAGGACATGAGGATAGGATGACGACATGATGACAGGTGACGACATGATGAGGAGGACATGAGGACAGGACGAGGACAGGATGAGGACATGATAAGGATGACATGAGGACAGGATGAGGACATGATGAGGAGGACATAAGGACATGATGAGGAGGACATGAGGACAGGACGAGGACAGGATGAGGACATGATAAGGATGACATCAGGATAGGATGAGGACATGATAAGGAAGACATGAGGACAGGATGACGACGTGATGAGGACATGAGAAGGATGACATGAGAAGGATGAGATGAGGAAAGGATGAGGAGGACATCAGGACAGGATAAAGACATTGATGACAGAAGTACAGGATGAGGACATGAGGACAAGATAAGGATGACAGGAGGACATGATGAGGACATGAGAAGGATGAAATCAGGACATGAGAAGGATGACATGAGGACATGAGAATGATGACATGAGGACATGATGAGGACATGAGAAGGACGACATGAGGAGGATGACATGAGGACATGATGAGGACATGAGGAGGACAACATGAGGACATGAGAAAGATGACATGAGGACATGAGGAAGACATGAGGACAGGATGAGGACATGAGGACAGGATGAGGACATGAGGAGAAGGACATGAGAGGATGAAGACATGACAGTATGAGAATATTGACAGAGGAAAGGATGAGGAGATGATGAGGAGGACATCAGGACAGGATAAAGACATGGATGTAGGACGAGTCTCACCCCCACCTCTGACAGCATCCTCTCCATCAGGAAACTCTGGTCAGGCACCACCTCATCTCCTGGCTGGAGAAAATGTACACGCTGTAACTTCTTTGTTATTTCCACGTCTGAAACGTTATTAAACAAATCCGTATACCTCGTGTCGCGTCGACATCTATCTCGAGCGTCCCGTATGATCGGCATACCGACCAGGAGAGGGGTGGCGGCTGAAGTGGAGATCTTTTAGCGTCGCGTCCGGACGGGATACATTCTCTGCGCTGCTCTCTGGGACATGCATCTCAGTGTCGTCTGCGAGGACTTTTCTCGCCGGCCGATACCGCGACTCCCCGTTTTGTGAGCCTCGTCCTACAGTGACAAATATGTTGACAAGAAGAAATCCACAAGATGATCATTTTCTGCACACACAAGAGAATCAGACCGCACCTGGCAGAACATACAGCGCAGCTTTTGGCTCAGGCTCTTGTCATTTCAGCTGATATTGCGGGGTGGGGAAGACAGACATAAAAAGAGCTTCTAGCGCCACATGTCAAGATTGACGTCCAACTGGACTCCAGAAGTCCACTGGTACCTTCCTGTGATGTCCTCTACTGCTCGGTTTAGTGCTTGTGTGGTTTTCACTCTCATATCTAAGTGGCTTTGGCTAAAGGCTTCTGCTAAATACAACAGAATAGAATCTCCTTGGAGCAGCCAGGACGGATCAGTGTGGCGCTGAAGCTGCTCTCCAGAGAAAGCAGGGCGTCCTGCGCGACTCGTGGTCCAGCACGGACGTTAGTTTTGCCAGGACCCTCTTGTCACATACGAACCTCCTGCAGAGAGTCCAGAGAACAGCCCAAGACTGAGCCGGTCTTCCCGAGGACTCTGTCCAGCTTGCTCCCTCTCTGAGATCTGTGCTGGCCGGGAAGGTGGCTCAGTCTAAGGAGATGTGGAGCGCTTTGATGGCAGAATGAGCCACAAGTCTGAAGGTTAGTCTAGGTGTTTGAATGCAGCTGCGTGGGGGGGCAGGAACGGGTGCTTGCTCAAACCTAATGAAATGCAGATTAGGGTCGTTGAGCCACTCCAGGTCCCCCTCAGCCTGTGAGTGGGGCATTTTCATACCTGAGACAGTTTTCAGGCTTCTCCAAACCCCACTGATGTTCTGCTGCTCCTCCATCTTCCTCTCGTAACTGGCCTTCCCCTCTCTGACCTTTCTCCTCAGCTCCTTCTGTACGGTCGTCAGCTTCCTCCTTGTTCCCTGATCTGAAAGCTCTCTTCTTCTTCTTCTTCAGGAGAGCTTTAACCTCAGGGCTCATCCACAGCTTGTTTGTTGTTGTTAGCAAAGTGCTGGGAGGGAACAGCGTTGTCAAGACCGAAGTTTATCTATGCTGTGACGGCATTAATGTCCTCCACACGTGTCTGGCAGAGCTCTGTCCACACGGTGGCGTGGAAGCAGTCCAAAAGAGCCTCCTCGCCGTATGGGGGACCGCAGCCTGCCTGTGTCCAACACACAGGCGGGACATGTATAATATCAGCTCTCTCTAGAGGAGCGAGGGGGGTCTGCAGAATAGGCCTCCTCGGTGTTGGCATAAAACAAGTCCAGTGATTTATCCTCCATGCTGGGACAGGTGAAGTACTGTGTGCACGTTGCCAGAGCAGATGATGGAGAGGCATGACAGAAGAGGAAGAGGGTCTGTGGCTGCTGTGTCTGCAGCCTGCTGGTGACGGCGAGCCAGTTGTCAGAGGATACGTCCGCTTCAGCAGACCGGCTCTTCCCTACTGAAAACAGTGCTCGCTCATCCTTAAATGGAATGTTTTAATTGAAAGAAATCCCAGTAAAAAAAAAACAAAAAAAAACCACGCAGATTTGTGTACAAATACGTATATAAGGCTCACATAGAAAACAGTGACAGGAGCAGCAGGCTGCAAAATAGTGCCAACACTCACCAATAAAGAAAGGAAACAGGTAAGAGCTGCTGCAGCCAGCAGACAGCCTGTATGTCCAGGTTTCTTTTCTACAGCGCTGTCCCATTAAAAAAGATTTCATTAAAACGTGTACAAAAATGTGAGGGGTGGACTCACTTCTGTGGGATGCTGTATCTTGGTCCAGTGATGCAAGGTGGCGGCCATGCCTTGGTCAGCGACCTCTTTAAAAACCTGGTGTCAGTTCCTTTCAACGTGTTCAGCTGATGGACGACTTGTTAATCAAGGTCATTATTTAGCCATTTATGAAGACTTTTAACAGAGTCCTCTTACCTTTGCCCCAGTCATGCCGCAGGAATCCAGATGGAACCGCTCCTTTCTGAAGCTCGCTTCGCCCACTGGCAGAAACACACGTGTCCTCTGATGGCAAAAGGGTTGAGTGCAGACATTCGTGCTGCCACGAAGGATTTTCAAATGTGGCCCCTCGTCGCTTCTAATTGTCCCAACCCAACAAGCACGGAGCTCAGCATCAAGCTGGGAAGTGGTGAAAAGTAAGATAGGGGAAGTTTTTCTTCTTGCTTGAACAGCACGGAGCGCCGCAGCAGCAGCGTCTCAGTGATTGCGCAATAACGGACAGCGTGCTGCTGAGAGGTGGAACCAAGGAGAAGACAGGGAAAATGATGAACAACAACCACCACATCAGACTTCTTATGAGTGGGCAGTCTGTACAATAAATTGTCTGAATATTAGGCGGTGTAATCCCCATCCGTGCATACGTCACTGCGTGGCTGCATCTCGTCACATTCAGTGTAAAAGCTGAAGTTGCTGCTAGTTAGCCTGCCGGTTAGCATGCATGTGTTTACTTATCGTTCCTCCGTCAAGTTAGCTCCGTAGCAACAAGGATACACAGGGAAATAAGGATAACTCATTCATTCATTCATTCATTCATTCATAGATTCATTGTCTGTACCGCTCAGTCCAGTTCAGGGTGGTGGGGAAGCTGGAGTCTATCCAAGCAATTAGCAGGCGAGAGGCAGGACACATCCTGGACACGTCGCCGGTCCATCGCAGGCATTTTCTTGCCTACAGAAAAGCTGCTGAGCTTCAATTTCAAAGCAGAACACAGCTTTGCTTCAAAGCCGAACTGCTATGACGTCAGTGTTGAACGGGCCAATCGAAACGCTGCTCAGATCTCCGTCACTGACGAATGTAGTCACGTGACGAGAAATGGAACGTTAAAATCATGTAAATAGGCCTGCCAGACCACCTGTCAGCTGTCTGACTATTGTCAGACCCTGAGCGTGGCCTTGAGCTTGTCTGGAGGTTCTGGCAGGGATGGCAGCCCTGGTCCGCCGGTGGATGGTCGTCCCCCCCGGGGAGACATCATCCGCTGCCACCCAGCCAGATCTCCTGGAGGGACGGACGGTGGGGGGGGGAGGGGTCCCCCCTTTTATATAAAAAAAAAAAAAACTTGTCTGGAGGTTCTGGCAGGGATGGCAGCCCTGGTCCGCCGGTGGATGGTCGTCCCCCCCCCCCCCGGGGAGACATCATCCGCTGCCACCCAGCCAGATCTCCTGGAGGGACGGACGGTGGGGGGGAGGGGTCCCCCCTTTTATATATATTTTTTTTAAAAAAACTCCATCAGCTGACGGAGTCTGCTGCATGAACGTGCATGACCATGACAACAGTCGGGACTGCACTTTTTATAAGAAGGATGTCATCAGGTCACAGCCCGTCTCTGGTTGCAATGGTTCACTTTGTAAGCATGGCCACCAAAAGTCATTTTAATTTAGGAGCCATTTTATGACACATGTACTCTGGTTAGTATGTGTGCGTGTAAATGAGTGTGTAAACATGGTATATTTATTTATTCATTCATTTGAAAAGCCTGCTGAATATGTGGCACGTGTGCAGCGGACGATGTCCTCCACCTTCCTTTGCAACTGTGCTTGGATGGGGTGGGTTGATGTTCTGACCATTTCTAACCGCTCTCAGCACTACTTCAACACGAACTGATATTGGGTGAAACGTTGACCTCCAGATAAGCTTAAAGAAGATTTCTGTGTGCGCAACATTGAACTTTACAAAAAGTAACACCTGTGTCACTTCACCTGCATGCAGTGAGAGGAGAGGAGTGGGATGACAAATTCACATCATCTATACCGTGGTCACTGATAGCTGGGCAAGTTCAGTTATTGTCTCATCGTTCCTTTACGGCCGTTACCATAGCGACACGTTAATCAGCTGCTTCAGATCAGATGATTTTTGACAGGTGAATGAGAGAAACACGCTGCTTGACAACAGTTGTTTGGCATCAAAACTATCGAGGCCGACATAAAATAGTTCCTATAGCCTATTTTAGCAAGTTCGGTAATAATAAAAAAGAAAAACATAAATAAACATTTGTTATAAAATGTTTACTGTGTGGGACCAGGGTGATGAAGACGCCTCGACGCCCGCGTCGTGACGTGAAATGCAGCGCCTCGTTTAGTCCTGCACATTGGACTGTAGCCTATATTTGGTTGAAGGGAAGTCACGTCGTCATAACAGTTTAACAACACTAATAAAAAGGATCATTTATGGAATGATCACTTACTAGAGATTTCTTAAAAATAGACTTTAAAACATGAAGCTGTAAACATTTGAATGTAGGAAATGCATATAGAAATAAACGTTTCCCTTTAGCTAGGCTACATATATTTTTGAGTGTGTTTATCAACTTTTCATCCATTAAAAAGACGTTTTTAATGGGTATATATGGTATTTATATTGGCCCATACGGCATAAAAATAAATGATCATGCTCTCCTGATGCCGTTAGATGTCGGACAGACCACCGCGCGCGACTAAACAGCCGCTGTCACGTTGTACAATTTGACTTCGAAACATCTTCACTGACGCCGCAGCCGCATCTCTTCACGTCTGTTTCACATGCGCTTTTTATTTTCAGCAGCTACAGTACCAGGTGGGCTACAGGAGACACTTTTAAAAGGCGCGGGTCTTCTGAGGAGCGTGCGTGAGTCATGTCTGTCTCTAGGCAACCGCGACTGTCCAGCATCCAGGCGCAGAGGGGAGGAGGCTGCACCTGCGCAGATTCTGCACGACAACAACATCTTTCTTGGTTGCTGGACTTTTATTTACTTCATTATGTTTAGATTGAGTGTTGATGTGTGTGACTGACACGTGTAGGCTGCTGGAAAGTGATGAAACTACGGAACAAAGTGCGTCCCGTGTTGGTTCACTCCGCCCCGCAACGTGTTTCTGTCAATTAAAGGAGGATTCTGAATTTTACGGGACGGGTGGCAACCCCGATGAGAGCTGGTCCTGCTGCATGTAAGAAAATGAAGTAAGCTGTTCTAATGTACAAGGTGTGTGTACATTTACTGCGTTTGTAGCAATGTCTGTAGACTGGTGTGAGCATAGAATTAAAGAAGCCACCATGCATTTGCTCTCTTTCTTTATACTTTATTTTAGTCATCCTCAACCCACCTTGAGAAGGTTGAAGCCAAACAGCATTTCATTTTCAAAACAATCTCTTAACTGTTAACATACAACCATCTACGACACACAGGGCCACAGCAGGAGCCTGGGTCTTCTGAGCACCTTCCTTGGTGAGCTGAGTGGATTTCTCTCGTGGATGTAGGCCGAGTCTCACCCCCACTTCTGACAGCATCCCCTCCATCAGGAAACTCTGGTCAGGCACCACCTCATCTCCTGGCTGGAGGACATGATAAGGATGACATGAGGACATGATGAGGAGGACATGAGGACAGGATGAGGACATCATGAGGACATGAGAAGGATGACAGGAGGAAAGGATGAGGAGGACATGAGGACATGAGAAGGATGACATGAGGACATGATGAGGATGACATGACGACAGGATGAGGACATGATGAGGACATGAGAAGGATGACATCAGGATAGGACGAGGAGGACATGAGAAGGATGACATGACGACAGGATGAGGACATGATGAGGACATGAGAAGGATGACATCAGGATAGGACGAGGACAGGATGAGGACATGAGGACATGATAAGGATGACATGAGGACAGGATAAGGACATGATGAGGAGGACATGAGGACAGGATGAGGACATGAGGACAGAAGAAGGATGAAATCAGGACAGGATGATGACATGATGAGGAGGACATGAGGACAGGACGAGGACATGATGAGCAGGACATGAGAAGGACGACATGAGGACATGATGAGGACGACATGAGGACAGGATGAGGAGGACATGAGGACAGGATGAGTACAGCATGAGGAGGACATGAGAGGATGAAGACATGACAGTATGAGAATATTGACAGAGGAAAGGATGAGGAGATGATGAGGAGGACATCAGGACATGAGGACAGGATGACGACATGATGAGGACATGAGAAGGATGACAGGAGGGCAGGATGAGGACATGATGAGGAGGACATGAAGACAGGACGAGGACATGAGGAGGATGACGACATGATGAAGACATGAGGACAGGATGAGGACATGACGACAGAAGAAGGATGAAATCAGAACAGGATGACGACATGAGGAGGAGATGAGGAGGATGACATGAGGACAGGACGAGGACATGAGAAAGATGACATGAGGAGGACATGAGGACAGGATGAGGACATGATGAGGAGGACATGAGGACAGGATGAGGACATGAGGACATGATAAGGATGACATCAGGATAGGATGAGGACATGATAAGGAAGACATGAGGACAGGATGACGACGTGATGAGGACATGAGAAGGATGACATGAGAAGGATGAGATGAGGAAAGGATGAGGAGGACATCAGGACAGGATAAAGACATTGATGACAGAAGTACAGGATGAGGACATGAGGACAAGATAAGGATGACAGGAGGACATGATGAGGACATGAGAAGGATGAAATCAGGACATGAGAAGGATGACATGAGGACATGAGAATGATGACATGAGGACATGATGAGGAGATGAGAAGGACGACATGAGGACATGAGGAGGACAACATGAGGACATGAGAAGGATGACATGAGGACATGAGGAAGACATGAGGACAGGATGAGGACATGAGGAGAAGGACATGAGAGGATGAAGACATGACAGTATGAGAATATTGACAGAGGAAAGGATGAGGAGATGATGAGGAGGACATCAGGACAGGATAAAGACATGGATGTAGGACGAGTCTCACCCCCACCTCTGACAGCATCCTCTCCATCAGGAAACTCTGGTCAGGCACCACCTCATCTCCTGGCTGGAGAAAATGTACACGCTGTAACTTCTTTGTTATTTCCACGTCTGAAACGTTATTAAACAAATCCGTATACCTCGTGTCGCGTCGACATCTATCTCGAGCGTCCCGTATGATCGGCATACCGACCAGGAGAGGGGTGGCGGCTGAAGTGGAGATCTTTTAGCGTCGCGTCCGGACGGGATACATTCTCTGCGCTGCTCTCTGGGACATGCATCTCAGTGTCGTCTGCGAGGACTTTTCTTGCCGGCCGATACCGCGACTCCCCGTTTTGTGAGCCTCGTCCTACAATGACAAATATGTTGACAAGAAGAAATCCACAAGATGATCATTTTCTGCACACACAAGAGAATCAGACCGCACCTGGCAGAACATACAGCGCAGCTTTTGGCTCAGGCTCTTGTCATTTCAGCTGATATTGCGGGGTGGGGAAGACAGACATAAAAAGAGCTTCTAGCGCCACATGTCAAGATTGACGTCCAACTGGACTCCAGAAGTCCACTGGTACCTTCCTGTGATGTCCTCTACTGCTCGGTTTAGTGCTTGTGTGGTTTTCACTCTCATATCTAAGTGGCTTTGGCTAAAGGCTTCTGCTAAATACAACAGAATAGAATCTCCTTGGAGCAGCCAGGACGGATCAGTGTGGCGCTGAAGCTGCTCTCCAGAGAAAGCAGGGCGTCCTGCGCGACTCGTGGTCCAGCACGGACGTTAGTTTTGCCAGGACCCTCTTGTCACATACGAACCTCCTGCAGAGAGTCCAGAGAACAGCCCAAGACTGAGCCGGTCTTCCCGAGGACTCTGTCCAGCTTGCTCCCTCTCTGAGATCTGTGCTGGCCGGGAAGGTGGCTCAGTCTAAGGAGATGTGGAGCGCTTTGATGGCAGAATGAGCCACAAGTCTGAAGGTTAGTCTAGGTGTTTGAATGCAGCTGCGTGGGGGGGGGGGCAGGAACGGGTGCTTGCTCAAACCTAATGAAATGCAGATTAGGGTCGTTGAGCCACTCCAGGTCCCCCTCAGCCTGTGAGTGGGGCATTTTCATACCTGAGACAGTTTTCAGGCTTCTCCAAACCCCACTGATGTTCTGCTGCTCCTCCATCTTCCTCTCGTAACTGGCCTTCCCCTCTCTGACCTTTCTCCTCAGCTCCTTCTGTACGGTCGTCAGCTTCCTCCTTGTTCCCTGATCTGAAAGCTCTCTTCTTCTTCTTCTTCTTCTTCTTCTTCTTCTTCTTCTTCTTCAGGAGAGCTTTAACCTCAGGGCTCATCCACAGCTTGTTTGTTGTTGTTAGCAAAGTGCTGGGAGGGAACAGCGTTGTCAAGACCGAAGTTTATCTATGCTGTGACGGCATTAATGTCCTCCACACGTGTCTGGCAGAGCTCTGTCCACACGGTGGCGTGGAAGCAGTCCAAAAGAGCCTCCTCGCCGTATGGGGGACCGCAGCCTGCCTGTGTCCAACACACAGGCGGGACATGTATAATATGGGGATCAGCTCTCCCTAGAGGAGCGAGGGGGGTCTGCAGAATAGGCCTCCTCGGTGTTGGCATAAAACAAGTCCAGTGATTTATCCTCCATGCTGGGACAGGTGAAGTACTGTGTGCACGTTGCCAGAGCAGATGATGGAGAGGCATGACAGAAGAGGAAGAGGGTCTGTGGCTGCTGTGTCTGCAGCCTGCTGGTGACGGCGAGCCAGTTGTCAGAGGATACGTCCGCTTCAGCAGACCGGCTCTTCCCTACTGAAAACAGTGCTCGCTCATCCTTAAATGGAATGTTTTAATTGAAAGAAATCCCAGTAAAAAAAAACAAAAAAAAAACACGCAGATTTGTGTACAAATACGTATATAAGGCTCACATAGAAAACAGTGACAGGAGCAGCAGGCTGCAAAATAGTGCCAACACTCACCAATAAAGAAAGGAAACAGGTAAGAGCTGCTGCAGCCAGCAGACAGCCTGTATGTCCAGGTTTCTTTTCTACAGCGCTGTCCCATTAAAAAAGATTTCATTAAAACGTGTACAAAAATGTGAGGGGTGGACTCACTTCTGTGGGATGCTGTATCTTGGTCCAGTGATGCAAGGTGGCGGCCATGCCTTGGTCAGCGACCTCTTTAAAAACCTGGTGTCAGTTCCTTTCAACGTGTTCAGCTGATGGACGACTTGTTAATCAAGGTCATTATTTAGCCATTTATGAAGACTTTTAACAGAGTCCTCTTACCTTTGCCCCAGTCATGCCGCAGGAATCCAGATGGAACCGCTCCTTTCTGAAGCTCGCTTCGCCCACTGGCAGAAACACACGTGTCCTCTGATGGCAAAAGGGTTGAGTGCAGACATTCGTGCTGCCACGAAGGATTTTCAAATGTGGCCCCTCGTCGCTTCTAATTGTCCCAACCCAACAAGCACGGAGCTCAGCATCAAGCTGGGAAGTGGTGAAAAGTAAGATAGGGGAAGTTTTTCTTCTTGCTTGAACAGCACGGAGCGCCGCAGCAGCAGCGTCTCAGTGATTGCGCAATAACGGACAGCGTGCTGCTGAGAGGTGGACACAAGGAGAAGACAGGGAAAATGATGAACAACAACCACCACATCAGACTTCTTATGAGTGGGCAGTCTGTACAATAAATTGTCTGAATATTAGGCGGTGTAATCCCC